>NW_028295721.1:0-1200000 GCF_964341445.2 Mesoplodon mirus
TGTCGAAGTTGTGCCCCTCTTCCTGTGCTTTAAAGGTGATTCCAACGTACCTCTTTAATCTGTTTCCTGCTATTCTGCCTCGCTTTCAAGTCCGACTCATTGCCTCCCCTCAACAAATTGTTGGACGATAGTCGCCCTTTATTACTCTGTCGTTTTGTGAATTGCTGTGCCCCTGAGCTACATTATTTAACTCGTTTATTTGTAAGCTGAACGCAAGTCCAATATTTTGGTTCAGGACCTATACTGGTTTTTGGTGGGTGGCTGAGACTTTGGTTAATTCTTCTTCCTCCAGGGAAATAAGAGAGACATATGCCCGTCCAAATCCCTAACAGCTACTCTCTCATTGGTTCTCCCAATTCCCATTCATCCTCTGCCAAATTGGCAACCTGTGCGAAACAGGAGGTTAAAAGTGCTGTCTCTCTAGGTTCGGAGATTGATAGTAAAGCAGTTGGAAAGTCAAACAGGAGCACCAGGAGGTGGCGTATTCGTTGAGTTTTAGAGATCTTTCGTATTTACAGTGTGTCCATTCTCTAGGTTTCCCATACATGTTATAGCTGTAGTAATATTCCCTTCAACCTGGAGAGTTGGGACCCATGGAATGGGTGCCATGCATTATTGCTTTAAAGGGTCTGTATTTGCTCACCCAATCTCACCAATCCTCTCAGTCCCATGTGTCCAGCCTTATGCCACATCCAGCTGTCATTGTAGATAGGGTCATTCCAGGTTTCATCAGAGACCCTGAAGGAATTGTAAAGAATTTCCCTGTTTTTTTGTTTTTCAAATTCCTTTTTATAGTGGGTTTGAGCTGATTCTCACTGCCATGTTTATGCCAGTCTAGACACACTTGATTCCCTTATGGAGACATATCAATTCATAGGTTTTAAGATTCTTACTAGTCAGATATATTCCTCTGCGGGAAATATTGGGTTTTGAGTCCCTTTCACTGAGGAAGGTGTAGGTCTTGTCTATTCCATACTTGGTTTTTGGAACGGTACCTGTGCTTATATCAAACACTGGTTTTATGCATCACCCCAACTCTCCTTACCCCTGAAGCAGGCATAAGAGTGTTTTCTAAATGTGAGACTCTGTTCTCTTCCCTAACTCAGTTCATATGTAGCCATGTTTACAGGATCATCATAAGTAATATCTTATGATAAGTTTCTTTTTCTGTGTGACTTATTTCACTTAGAATCATCATGCCTGAATCTACTCATTTTGCTGCTACTATTCTTATGTCATTGATTTCATGGCTTAAGGATATTCCTTCGTATGTAAGTACCACAATTTTTTGAACCATTTTTATTTTTCCTGGGATATTTAAGGTGTACCCAAGTTGAGGTTCTTGTAAGCAGTGTAGCCCTAAATTTTGGATTGGCTTTGTCTTATTGATTTTCAGTTTTCCCAAGGTATATTCCCTAGACTGGAAGTGCCCTTGGCTCTGTAGCTCTGTTGTTTACTTGTTTTAGGGAACACAGTGCAATCCTCCATAGAGGCAGTTGGCAATTTACATCCCGCCCATCAGCATAACAAGGCTCCCTGTTCTCCAGGGCCTGTCTTGCCTTTCTGGTTTTTACCCATTTTGTGCATGTCCCTTTTGACCGGTGGGAAGTGATACTACTTTGTAGTGCAGACTTGCATTGCCCACTTGCTTGCTTGGCGAAAAAGGGCGTAAGCGTTTTCCCCTGAATATATTCAGGCGAAAACACATATGCCCTTTTTGGCCACGTGCATCATTGTCGAAGTTGTGCCCCTCTTCCTGTGCTTTAAAGGCGATTCCAACGTACCTCTTGAAATCTGTTTCCTGCTATTCTGCCTCGCTTTCAAGTCCGCCTCATTGCCTCCCCTCAACAGATTTTTGGACGATAGTTGCCCTTTATTACTCTGCCATTTTGTGAATTGCTCTGCCCCTGAGATACATTATTTACATCGTTTTTTTGTGAGCTGAACGCAAGTCCAATATTTTGGTTCAGGACCTATACTGGTTTTCGTTGGGTGGCTGACACTTTGGTTAATTCTTCTTCCTCCCGGGAAATAAGAGTGACATATGCCCGTCCAAATGCGTAACAGCTACTCTCTCATTGGTTCTCCCTCTTCCCATTCATCCTCTGCCAAATTGGAAACCTGTGCGAAACAGGAGGTTAAAGGTGCTGTCTCTCTAGGTTGGGAGATTGATAGTAAAGCAGTTGGAAAGTCAAACCGGAGCACCAGGAGGGGGAGTATTCTTTGCGTTTTAGAGACCTTTCGTATTCACATTGTGTCCATTCTCTAGGTTTCCCGTACATGTTATAGCTGTAGTAATATTCCCTTCAACCTGGAGAGTTGGGACCCATGGAATGGGTGCCATGCTTTATTGCTTTAAAGGGTCTGCATTTTCTCAACCAATCTCACCAATCCTCTCAGTCCCATGTGTCCAGCCTTATGCCACATCCAGCTGTCATTTTAGATAGGGTCATTCCAGGTTTCATCAGAGACCCTGAAGGAATTGTAAAGAATTTCCCTGTTTTTTTGTTTTCTTTTTGAAATTCCTTTTTATAGTGGGTTTGAGCTGATTCTCGCTGCCATGTTTATGCCAGTCTAGACACACTTGATTCCCTTACGGAGACATATCTATACATAGGTTTTAAGAATCTTACTAGTCAGATATATTCCTCTGCGGGAAATATGGTGTTTTGAGTCCCATTCACTGAGGAAGGTGTAGGTCTTGTCTATTCCATAGGTGGTTTTTGGAACAGTACCTCTGCTTTTATCAAACTCTGGTTTTATGCATCACCCCACCTCTCCTTCCCCCTTAAGCAGGCATAAGAGTGTTTTCTAAATGTGAGACTCTGTTCTCTTTCCTAACTCAGTTTATGTGTAGCCATGTTTACAGGATCTTAAACAAGTGATATATTATGATAAGTTTCTTTTTCTGTGTGACTTATTTCACTTAGAATCATGGTACCTGAATCCTTTCATTTTGCTGCTACTGGTCTTATGACATTGATTTCATGGCTGAGGGATATTCCATCATATGTAAGTACCACAATATTTTGAACAATTTTTACCTTTCCTGGGATACTTAAGGTGTACCCAAGTTGAGTTTCTTGTAAGCAGTGCAGCCCTAAATTTTCGGGTGTCTCGGTCTTATTGATTTTCAGTTTTCCCAAGGTATATTCCCTAGACTGGAAGTGCCCTTGGCTCTGTAGCTCTGTTGATTACTTGTTTTACAGAACACAATGCACTCCTCCAGAGAGGCAGTTGGCAATTTACATCCCGGCCATCAGCATAAAAAGGCTCCCAGTTCTCCAATGCCTGTCTTGCCTTTCTGGATTTTATCAATTTTGTGGATGTCCCTTATGACCGATGGGAAGGGATACTTCTTTGTAGTGCAGATTTGCATTGCCCACTTGCTTGCTAGGCCAAATAGGTCGTATGCGTTTTCTCCTGAACATATTCAGGAGAAAACGCATACGCCCTTTTTGGCCATGTGCATCATTGTCGAAGTTGTGCCCCTCTTCCTGTGCTTTAAATGTGATTCCAATGTACCGCTTGAAATCTGTTTCCTGCTATTCTGCCTCGCTTTCAAGTCCGCCTCGTTGCCTTCCCTCAACAGATTTTTGGAAGGTAGTTGTCCTTTATTACTCTGCCTGTTTGTGAATTGCTGTGCCCCTGGGCTACATTATTTAACTCGTTTTTTCTGAGCTGAACGCAAGTTTAATATTTTGGTTCAGTACCTATACTGGTTCTCGGTGGGTGGCTGAGACTTTGGTTAATTCTTCTTCCTCCCGGGAAATAAGAGTGACATGTGCCCGTCCAAATGCCTAAGAGCTTCTCTCTCATTGGTTCTCCCTCTTCCCATTCATCCTCTGCCAAATAGGCAACCTGTGCGAAATAGGAGGTTAAAGTTACTGTCTCTCGAGGGTTGGAGACTGATAGTAAAGCAGTTGGAAAATCAAACCGGAGCCCCTGGACGGGGAGTATTCGTTGAGTTTTAGAGACCTTTCGTATTCACAGTGTGTCCATTCTCTAGGTTTCCCATACATGTTATAGCTGTAGTAATATTCCCTTCAACCAGGAGAGTTGGGACCCATGGAATGGGTGCCATGCATTATTGCTTTAAAGGTTCTGCATTTGCTCACCCAGTGTCACCAATTCTCTCAGTCCCATGTGTCCAGCATTATGCCACATCTAGCTATCATTGTAGATAGGGTCATTCCAGGTTTCATCAGAGACCCTGAAGGAATTGTAAATAATTTTCCTGTTTTTTTGTTTTGTTTTTGAAATTCATTTTTTTAGTGGGTTTGAGCTGATTCTCGCTGCCATGTTTATGCCAGTCTAGACACACATAATTCCCTTATGGAGACATATCAATACATAGTTTTTAAGATTCTTACGAGTCAGATATATTCCTCTGCGGGAAATATGGGGTTTTGACTCCCTTTCACTGAGGAAGGTGTAGGTTTTGTCTATTCCATAGTTGGTTTTTGGAACGGTACCTGTGCTTATATCAAACTCTGGTTTAATGCATCACCGCCCCTCTCCTTCCCCCTTAAGCAGGCATAAGAGTGTTTTCTAAATGTGAGACTCTGTTCTCTTTCCTAACTCAGTTCATGTGTATCCATGTTTACAGGACCTTCATAAGTGATATCTTATGATAAGTTTGTTTTTCTGTGTGACTTATTTCACTTAGAATCATCGTACCTGAATCCACTCATTTTGCTGCTACTGGAATTAAGACATTGATTTCATGGCTGAGGGATATTCCATCGTACGCAAGTACCACAATTTTTTGAACCATTTTTATATTTCCTGGGATATTTAAGATGTACCCAAGTTGAGGTTGTTGTAAGCAGTGAAGCCCTAAATTTGGGGGTGGCTCTGTCTTATTGATTTTCAGTTTTCCCAAGGTATATTCCCTAGACTGGAAGTGTCCTTGGCTCTGTAGCTCTGTTGTTTACTTGTTTTAGGGAACACAGTGCACTCATGCAGAGAGGCAGTTGGCAATTTACATCCAACCCATCAGCATAACAAGGCTCCCTGTTCTCCAGGGCCTGTCTTGCCTTTCTGAATTTTACCCATTTTGTGGATGTCCCTTTTGACCGGTTGGAAGTGATACTTCTTTGTAGTAAAGACTTGTATTGCCCACATGCTTGCTTGGCCCAAAAGGGCTTATGCCTTTTCTCCTGAATATACTCAGGATAAAACGCATACGCCCTTTTTGGCCAAGTGCATCATTGTTGATGTTGTGCCCCTCTTCCTGTGCTTTAAAGGCGATTCCAACAATCTCTTGAAATCTGTTTCCTGCTATTCTGCCTCAGTTTCAAGTCTGCCTCGTTGCCTTCCCTCAACACATTTTTGGATGATAGCTGGCCTTTATTACTCTGCCAGTTTGTGAATTGCTCTGCCCCATAGCTCCATTTTTTTACTCGTTTTTTGTGAGCTGAACGCAAGTCCAATATTTTGCTTCAGGACCTATACTGGTTCCCGGTGGGTGGCTGAGACATTGGTTAATTCTTCTTCCTCCCAGGAAATAAGAGTGACAGGTGCCCGTCCAAATGCCTAACAGCTACTCTCTCATTGGTTCTCCCTGTTCTCTTTCATCCTTTGCCAAATTGGCAAGCTGAGCGCACCAGGAGTTTAAAGTTGCTGTCTCTCCAAGTTGGGAGATTGATAGTAAAGCAATTGGAAAGCCAAACTGGAGCACCAGGAGAGGCACTATTCGTTGAGTTTTAGAAAACTTTCGTATTCACAGTGTGTCCATTCTCTAGGTTTCCCATACATGTTATAGCTGTAGTAATATTCCCTTCAACCTTGGGAGTTGGGGCCCATGGAATGGGTGCCATGCATTATTGCTTTAAAGGGGCTGTATTTGCTCACCCTATCTCACCAAGCCTCTCAGTCCCATGTGTCCAGCTTTATGTCACATCCAGCTGTCATTTTAGATAGGGTCATTCCAGGTTTCAAAGGAGAACCTGAAGGAACTGTAAAGCATTTCCCTGTTTATTTGTTTTGTTTTTGAAATTCCTTTTTATAGTGGTTTTGAGCTGATTCTCGCTGCCATTATTATGCCAGTCTAGAAACACTTGATTCTCTTACGGAGACATATCAATACATAGGTTTTAAGATTCTTACTAGTCAGATATATTCCTCTGCGGGAAATATGGGGTTTTGAGTCCCTTTCACTGAGGAAGATGTAGATCTTGTCTATTCCATAGTTGGTTTTTGGAATGGTACCTGTGCTTATATCAAACTCTGGTTTTATGAATTCCCCCACCTCTCCTTCCCCCTTAAGCAGGCATACGAGTGTTTTCTAAATGTGAAACTTTGTTCTCTTTCCTAACTCAGTTCCTGTGTAGCCATGTTTACAGGATCTTCATAAGTGATATCTTATGATAACCTTCTTTTTCTGTGTGACTTATTTCACTTAGAATCATCGTATCTAAATCCACTCATTTTGCGGCTACTGGTCTTATGACATTGATTTCATGGCTGAGGGATATTCCATCGTAAGTAAGTACCACAATTTTTTTAACCATATTTATATTTCCTGGGATATTTAAGGTGTACCCAAGTTGAGGTTCTTGTGAACAGTGTAGACCTAAATTTTGGGGTGGCTCTGTCTTATTGATTTTCATTTTTCCCAAGGTATATTCCCTACAATGAAAGTGCCCTTGGCTCTGTAGCTCTGTTGTTTACTTGTATTTGGGAACACAATGCACTCCTCCAGAGAGGCAGTTGGCAAATTACATCCCGCCTATCAACATAACAAGGCTCCCTGTTCTCCAGGGCCTGTCTTGCCTTTCTGGTTTTTACCCATTTTGTGTATGTCCCTTTTGACCGGTGGGAAGTGATAGTTCTTTGTAGTGCAGACTTGCATTGCCCACTTGCTTGCTTGGCCAAAAAGGGCGTATGCGTTTTCTCCTGAATATATTCAGGAGAAAACGCATATGCCCTTTTTGGCTAAGTGCATCATTGTCGAAGTTGTGCCCCTCTTCCTGTGCTTTAAAGGTGATTCCAACGTACCTCTTTAATCTGTTTCCTGCTATTCTGCCTCGCTTTCAAGTCCGACTCGTTGCCTCCCCTCAACAAATTGTTGGACGATAGTCGCCCTTTATTACTCTGTCGTTTTGTGAATTGCTGTGCCCCTGAGCTACATTATTTAACTCGTTTATTTGTAAGCTGAACGCAAGTCCAATATTTTGGTTCAGGACCTATACTGGTTTTTGGTGGGTGGCTGAGACTTTGGTTAATTCTTCTTCCTCCAGGGAAATAAGAGAGACATATGCCCGTCCAAATCCCTAACAGCTACTCTCTCATTGGTTCTCCCAATTCCCATTCATCCTCTGCCAAATTGGCAACCTGTGCGAAACAGGAGGTTAAAAGTGCTGTCTCTCTAGGTTCGGAGATTGATAGTAAAGCAGTTGGAAAGTCAAACAGGAGCACCAGGAGGTGGCGTATTCGTTGAGTTTTAGAGATCTTTCGTATTTACAGTGTGTCCATTCTCTAGGTTTCCCATACATGTTATAGCTGTAGTAATATTCCCTTCAACCTGGAGAGTTGGGACCCATGGAATGGGTGCCATGCATTATTGCTTTAAAGGGTCTGTATTTGCTCACCCAATCTCACCAATCCTCTCAGTCCCATGTGTCCAGCCTTATGCCACATCCAGCTGTCATTGTAGATAGGGTCATTCCAGGTTTCATCAGAGACCCTGAAGGAATTGTAAAGAATTTCCCTGTTTTTTTGTTTTTCAAATTCCTTTTTATAGTGGGTTTGAGCTGATTCTCACTGCCATGTTTATGCCAGTCTAGACACACTTGATTCCCTTATGGAGACATATCAATTCATAGGTTTTAAGATTCTTACTAGTCAGATATATTCCTCTGCGGGAAATATTGGGTTTTGAGTCCCTTTCACTGAGGAAGGTGTAGGTCTTGTCTATTCCATACTTGGTTTTTGGAACGGTACCTGTGCTTATATCAAACACTGGTTTTATGCATCACCCCAACTCTCCTTACCCCTGAAGCAGGCATAAGAGTGTTTTCTAAATGTGAGACTCTGTTCTCTTCCCTAACTCAGTTCATATGTAGCCATGTTTACAGGATCATCATAAGTAATATCTTATGATAAGTTTCTTTTTCTGTGTGACTTATTTCACTTAGAATCATCATGCCTGAATCTACTCATTTTGCTGCTACTATTCTTATGTCATTGATTTCATGGCTTAAGGATATTCCTTCGTATGTAAGTACCACAATTTTTTGAACCATTTTTATTTTTCCTGGGATATTTAAGGTGTACCCAAGTTGAGGTTCTTGTAAGCAGTGTAGCCCTAAATTTTGGATTGGCTTTGTCTTATTGATTTTCAGTTTTCCCAAGGTATATTCCCTAGACTGGAAGTGCCCTTGGCTCTGTAGCTCTGTTGTTTACTTGTTTTAGGGAACACAGTGCAATCCTCCATAGAGGCAGTTGGCAATTTACATCCCGCCCATCAGCATAACAAGGCTCCCTGTTCTCCAGGGCCTGTCTTGCCTTTCTGGTTTTTACCCATTTTGTGCATGTCCCTTTTGACCGGTGGGAAGTGATACTACTTTGTAGTGCAGACTTGCATTGCCCACTTGCTTGCTTGGCGAAAAAGGGCGTAAGCGTTTTCCCCTGAATATATTCAGGCGAAAACACATACGCCCTTTTTGGCCACGTGCATCATTGTCGAAGTTGTGCCCCTCTTCCTGTGCTTTAAAGGCGATTCCAACGTACCTCTTGAAATCTGTTTCCTGCTATTCTGCCTCGCTTTCAAGTCCGCCTCATTGCCTCCCCTCAACAGATTTTTGGACGATAGTTGCCCTTTATTACTCTGCCATTTTGTGAATTGCTCTGCCCCTGAGATACATTATTTACATCGTTTTTTTGTGAGCTGAACGCAAGTCCAATATTTTGGTTCAGGACCTATACTGGTTTTCGTTGGGAGGCTGACACTTTGGTTAATTCTTCTTCCTCCCGGGAAATAAGAGTGACATATGCCCGTCCAAATGCGTAACAGCTACTCTCTCATTGGTTCTCCCTCTTCCCATTCATCCTCTGCCAAATTGGAAACCTGTGCGAAACAGGAGGTTAAAGGTGCTGTCTCTCTAGGTTGGGAGATTGATAGTAAAGCAGTTGGAAAGTCAAACCGGAGCACCAGGAGGGGGAGTATTCTTTGCGTTTTAGAGACCTTTCGTATTCACATTGTGTCCATTCTCTAGGTTTCCCGTACATGTTATAGCTGTAGTAATATTCCCTTCAACCTGGAGAGTTGGGACCCATGGAATGGGTGCCATGCTTTATTGCTTTAAAGGGTCTGCATTTTCTCAACCAATCTCACCAATCCTCTCAGTCCCATGTGTCCAGCCTTATGCCACATCCAGCTGTCATTTTAGATAGGGTCATTCCAGGTTTCATCAGAGACCCTGAAGGAATTGTAAAGAATTTCCCTGTTTTTTTGTTTTCTTTTTGAAATTCCTTTTTATAGTGGGTTTGAGCTGATTCTCGCTGCCATGTTTATGCCAGTCTAGACACACTTGATTCCCTTACGGAGACATATCTATACATAGGTTTTAAGAATCTTACTAGTCAGATATATTCCTCTGCGGGAAATATGGTGTTTTGAGTCCCATTCACTGAGGAAGGTGTAGGTCTTGTCTATTCCATAGGTGGTTTTTGGAACAGTACCTCTGCTTTTATCAAACTCTGGTTTTATGCATCACCCCACCTCTCCTTCCCCCTTAAGCAGGCATAAGAGTGTTTTCTAAATGTGAGACTCTGTTCTCTTTCCTAACTCAGTTTATGTGTAGCCATGTTTACAGGATCTTAAACAAGTGATATATTATGATAAGTTTCTTTTTCTGTGTGACTTATTTCACTTAGAATCATGGTACCTGAATCCTTTCATTTTGCTGCTACTGGTCTTATGACATTGATTTCATGGCTGAGGGATATTCCATCATATGTAAGTACCACAATATTTTGAACAATTTTTACCTTTCCTGGGATACTTAAGGTGTACCCAAGTTGAGTTTCTTGTAAGCAGTGCAGCCCTAAATTTTCGGGTGTCTCGGTCTTATTGATTTTCAGTTTTCCCAAGGTATATTCCCTAGACTGGAAGTGCCCTTGGCTCTGTAGCTCTGTTGATTACTTGTTTTACAGAACACAATGCACTCCTCCAGAGAGGCAGTTGGCAATTTACATCCCGGCCATCAGCATAAAAAGGCTCCCAGTTCTCCAATGCCTGTCTTGCCTTTCTGGATTTTATCAATTTTGTGGATGTCCCTTATGACCGATGGGAAGGGATACTTCTTTGTAGTGCAGATTTGCATTGCCCACTTGCTTGCTAGGCCAAATAGGTCGTATGCGTTTTCTCCTGAACATATTCAGGAGAAAACGCATACGCCCTTTTTGGCCATGTGCATCATTGTCGAAGTTGTGCCCCTCTTCCTGTGCTTTAAATGTGATTCCAATGTACCGCTTGAAATCTGTTTCCTGCTATTCTGCCTCGCTTTCAAGTCCGCCTCGTTGCCTTCCCTCAACAGATTTTTGGAAGGTAGTTGTCCTTTATTACTCTGCCTGTTTGTGAATTGCTGTGCCCCTGGGCTACATTATTTAACTCGTTTTTTCTGAGCTGAACGCAAGTTTAATATTTTGGTTCAGTACCTATACTGGTTCTCGGTGGGTGGCTGAGACTTTGGTTAATTCTTCTTCCTCCCGGGAAATAAGAGTGACATGTGCCCGTCCAAATGCCTAAGAGCTTCTCTCTCATTGGTTCTCCCTCTTCCCATTCATCCTCTGCCAAATAGGCAACCTGTGCGAAATAGGAGGTTAAAGTTACTGTCTCTCGAGGGTTGGAGACTGATAGTAAAGCAGTTGGAAAATCAAACCGGAGCCCCTGGACGGGGAGTATTCGTTGAGTTTTAGAGACCTTTCGTATTCACAGTGTGTCCATTCTCTAGGTTTCCCATACATGTTATAGCTGTAGTAATATTCCCTTCAACCAGGAGAGTTGGGACCCATGGAATGGGTGCCATGCATTATTGCTTTAAAGGTTCTGCATTTGCTCACCCAGTGTCACCAATTCTCTCAGTCCCATGTGTCCAGCATTATGCCACATCTAGCTATCATTGTAGATAGGGTCATTCCAGGTTTCATCAGAGACCCTGAAGGAATTGTAAATAATTTTCCTGTTTTTTTGTTTTGTTTTTGAAATTCATTTTTTTAGTGGGTTTGAGCTGATTCTCGCTGCCATGTTTATGCCAGTCTAGACACACATAATTCCCTTATGGAGACATATCAATACATAGTTTTTAAGATTCTTACGAGTCAGATATATTCCTCTGCGGGAAATATGGGGTTTTGACTCCCTTTCACTGAGGAAGGTGTAGGTTTTGTCTATTCCATAGTTGGTTTTTGGAACGGTACCTGTGCTTATATCAAACTCTGGTTTAATGCATCACCGCCCCTCTCCTTCCCCCTTAAGCAGGCATAAGAGTGTTTTCTAAATGTGAGACTCTGTTCTCTTTCCTAACTCAGTTCATGTGTATCCATGTTTACAGGACCTTCATAAGTGATATCTTATGATAAGTTTGTTTTTCTGTGTGACTTATTTCACTTAGAATCATCGTACCTGAATCCACTCATTTTGCTGCTACTGGAATTAAGACATTGATTTCATGGCTGAGGGATATTCCATCGTACGCAAGTACCACAATTTTTTGAACCATTTTTATATTTCCTGGGATATTTAAGATGTACCCAAGTTGAGGTTGTTGTAAGCAGTGAAGCCCTAAATTTGGGGGTGGCTCTGTCTTATTGATTTTCAGTTTTCCCAAGGTATATTCCCTAGACTGGAAGTGTCCTTGGCTCTGTAGCTCTGTTGTTTACTTGTTTTAGGGAACACAGTGCACTCATGCAGAGAGGCAGTTGGCAATTTACATCCAACCCATCAGCATAACAAGGCTCCCTGTTCTCCAGGGCCTGTCTTGCCTTTCTGAATTTTACCCATTTTGTGGATGTCCCTTTTGACCGGTTGGAAGTGATACTTCTTTGTAGTAAAGACTTGTATTGCCCACATGCTTGCTTGGCCCAAAAGGGCTTATGCCTTTTCTCCTGAATATACTCAGGATAAAACGCATACGCCCTTTTTGGCCAAGTGCATCATTGTCGATGTTGTGCCCCTCTTCCTGTGCTTTAAAGGCGATTCCAACAATCTCTTGAAATCTGTTTCCTGCTATTCTGCCTCAGTTTCAAGTCCGCCTCGTTGCCTTCCCTCAACACATTTTTGGATGATAGCTGGCCTTTATTACTCTGCCAGTTTGTGAATTGCTCTGCCCCATAGCTCCATTTTTTTACTCGTTTTTTGTGAGCTGAACGCAAGTCCAATATTTTGCTTCAGGACCTATACTGGTTCCCGGTGGGTGGCTGAGACATTGGTTAATTCTTCTTCCTCCCAGGAAATAAGAGTGACAGGTGCCCGTCCAAATGCCTAACAGCTACTCTCTCATTGGTTCTCCCTGTTCTCTTTCATCCTTTGCCAAATTGGCAAGCTGAGCGCACCAGGAGTTTAAAGTTGCTGTCTCTCCAAGTTGGGAGATTGATAGTAAAGCAATTGGAAAGCCAAACTGGAGCACCAGGAGAGGCACTATTCGTTGAGTTTTAGAAAACTTTCGTATTCACAGTGTGTCCATTCTCTAGGTTTCCCATACATGTTATAGCTGTAGTAATATTCCCTTCAACCTTGGGAGTTGGGGCCCATGGAATGGGTGCCATGCATTATTGCTTTAAAGGGGCTGTATTTGCTCACCCTATCTCACCAAGCCTCTCAGTCCCATGTGTCCAGCTTTATGTCACATCCAGCTGTCATTTTAGATAGGGTCATTCCAGGTTTCAAAGGAGAACCTGAAGGAACTGTAAAGCATTTCCCTGTTTATTTGTTTTGTTTTTGAAATTCCTTTTTATAGTGGTTTTGAGCTGATTCTCGCTGCCATTATTATGCCAGTCTAGAAACACTTGATTCTCTTACGGAGACATATCAATACATAGGTTTTAAGATTCTTACTAGTCAGATATATTCCTCTGCGGGAAATATGGGGTTTTGAGTCCCTTTCACTGAGGAAGATGTAGATCTTGTCTATTCCATAGTTGGTTTTTGGAATGGTACCTGTGCTTATATCAAACTCTGGTTTTATGAATTCCCCCACCTCTCCTTCCCCCTTAAGCAGGCATACGAGTGTTTTCTAAATGTGAAACTTTGTTCTCTTTCCTAACTCAGTTCCTGTGTAGCCATGTTTACAGGATCTTCATAAGTGATATCTTATGATAACCTTCTTTTTCTGTGTGACTTATTTCACTTAGAATCATCGTATCTAAATCCACTCATTTTGCGGCTACTGGTCTTATGACATTGATTTCATGGCTGAGGGATATTCCATCGTAAGTAAGTACCACAATTTTTTTAACCATATTTATATTTCCTGGGATATTTAAGGTGTACCCAAGTTGAGGTTCTTGTGAACAGTGTAGACCTAAATTTTGGGGTGGCTCTGTCTTATTGATTTTCATTTTTCCCAAGGTATATTCCCTACAATGAAAGTGCCCTTGGCTCTGTAGCTCTGTTGTTTACTTGTATTTGGGAACACAATGCACTCCTCCAGAGAGGCAGTTGGCAAATTACATCCCGCCTATCAACATAACAAGGCTCCCTGTTCTCCAGGGCCTGTCTTGCCTTTCTGGTTTTTACCCATTTTGTGTATGTCCCTTTTGACCGGTGGGAAGTGATAGTTCTTTGTAGTGCAGACTTGCATTGCCCACTTGCTTGCTTGGCCAAAAAGGGCGTATGCGTTTTCTCCTGAATATATTCAGGAGAAAACGCATATGCCCTTTTTGGCTAAGTGCATCATTGTCGAAGTTGTGCCCCTCTTCCTGTGCTTTAAAGGTGATTCCAACGTACCTCTTTAATCTGTTTCCTGCTATTCTGCCTCGCTTTCAAGTCCGACTCGTTGCCTCCCCTCAACAAATTGTTGGACGATAGTCGCCCTTTATTACTCTGTCGTTTTGTGAATTGCTGTGCCCCTGAGCTACATTATTTAACTCGTTTATTTGTAAGCTGAACGCAAGTCCAATATTTTGGTTCAGGACCTATACTGGTTTTTGGTGGGTGGCTGAGACTTTGGTTAATTCTTCTTCCTCCAGGGAAATAAGAGAGACATATGCCCGTCCAAATCCCTAACAGCTACTCTCTCATTGGTTCTCCCAATTCCCATTCATCCTCTGCCAAATTGGCAACCTGTGCGAAACAGGAGGTTAAAAGTGCTGTCTCTCTAGGTTCGGAGATTGATAGTAAAGCAGTTGGAAAGTCAAACAGGAGCACCAGGAGGTGGCGTATTCGTTGAGTTTTAGAGATCTTTCGTATTTACAGTGTGTCCATTCTCTAGGTTTCCCATACATGTTATAGCTGTAGTAATATTCCCTTCAACCTGGAGAGTTGGGACCCATGGAATGGGTGCCATGCATTATTGCTTTAAAGGGTCTGTATTTGCTCACCCAATCTCACCAATCCTCTCAGTCCCATGTGTCCAGCCTTATGCCACATCCAGCTGTCATTGTAGATAGGGTCATTCCAGGTTTCATCAGAGACCCTGAAGGAATTGTAAAGAATTTCCCTGTTTTTTTGTTTTTCAAATTCCTTTTTATAGTGGGTTTGAGCTGATTCTCACTGCCATGTTTATGCCAGTCTAGACACACTTGATTCCCTTATGGAGACATATCAATTCATAGGTTTTAAGATTCTTACTAGTCAGATATATTCCTCTGCGGGAAATATTGGGTTTTGAGTCCCTTTCACTGAGGAAGGTGTAGGTCTTGTCTATTCCATACTTGGTTTTTGGAACGGTACCTGTGCTTATATCAAACACTGGTTTTATGCATCACCCCAACTCTCCTTACCCCTGAAGCAGGCATAAGAGTGTTTTCTAAATGTGAGACTCTGTTCTCTTCCCTAACTCAGTTCATATGTAGCCATGTTTACAGGATCATCATAAGTAATATCTTATGATAAGTTTCTTTTTCTGTGTGACTTATTTCACTTAGAATCATCATGCCTGAATCTACTCATTTTGCTGCTACTATTCTTATGTCATTGATTTCATGGCTTAAGGATATTCCTTCGTATGTAAGTACCACAATTTTTTGAACCATTTTTATTTTTCCTGGGATATTTAAGGTGTACCCAAGTTGAGGTTCTTGTAAGCAGTGTAGCCCTAAATTTTGGATTGGCTTTGTCTTATTGATTTTCAGTTTTCCCAAGGTATATTCCCTAGACTGGAAGTGCCCTTGGCTCTGTAGCTCTGTTGTTTACTTGTTTTAGGGAACACAGTGCAATCCTCCATAGAGGCAGTTGGCAATTTACATCCCGCCCATCAGCATAACAAGGCTCCCTGTTCTCCAGGGCCTGTCTTGCCTTTCTGGTTTTTACCCATTTTGTGCATGTCCCTTTTGACCGGTGGGAAGTGATACTACTTTGTAGTGCAGACTTGCATTGCCCACTTGCTTGCTTGGCGAAAAAGGGCGTAAGCGTTTTCCCCTGAATATATTCAGGCGAAAACACATACGCCCTTTTTGGCCACGTGCATCATTGTCGAAGTTGTGCCCCTCTTCCTGTGCTTTAAAGGCGATTCCAACGTACCTCTTGAAATCTGTTTCCTGCTATTCTGCCTCGCTTTCAAGTCCGCCTCATTGCCTCCCCTCAACAGATTTTTGGACGATAGTTGCCCTTTATTACTCTGCCATTTTGTGAATTGCTCTGCCCCTGAGATACATTATTTACATCGTTTTTTTGTGAGCTGAACGCAAGTCCAATATTTTGGTTCAGGACCTATACTGGTTTTCGTTGGGAGGCTGACACTTTGGTTAATTCTTCTTCCTCCCGGGAAATAAGAGTGACATATGCCCGTCCAAATGCGTAACAGCTACTCTCTCATTGGTTCTCCCTCTTCCCATTCATCCTCTGCCAAATTGGAAACCTGTGCGAAACAGGAGGTTAAAGGTGCTGTCTCTCTAGGTTGGGAGATTGATAGTAAAGCAGTTGGAAAGTCAAACCGGAGCACCAGGAGGGGGAGTATTCTTTGCGTTTTAGAGACCTTTCGTATTCACATTGTGTCCATTCTCTAGGTTTCCCGTACATGTTATAGCTGTAGTAATATTCCCTTCAACCTGGAGAGTTGGGACCCATGGAATGGGTGCCATGCTTTATTGCTTTAAAGGGTCTGCATTTTCTCAACCAATCTCACCAATCCTCTCAGTCCCATGTGTCCAGCCTTATGCCACATCCAGCTGTCATTTTAGATAGGGTCATTCCAGGTTTCATCAGAGACCCTGAAGGAATTGTAAAGAATTTCCCTGTTTTTTTGTTTTCTTTTTGAAATTCCTTTTTATAGTGGGTTTGAGCTGATTCTCGCTGCCATGTTTATGCCAGTCTAGAAACACTTGATTCCCTTACGGAGACATATCTATACATAGGTTTTAAGAATCTTACTAGTCAGATATATTCCTCTGCGGGAAATATGGTGTTTTGAGTCCCATTCACTGAGGAAGGTGTAGGTCTTGTCTATTCCATAGGTGGTTTTTGGAACAGTACCTCTGCTTTTATCAAACTCTGGTTTTATGCATCACCCCACCTCTCCTTCCCCCTTAAGCAGGCATAAGAGTGTTTTCTAAATGTGAGACTCTGTTCTCTTTCCTAACTCAGTTTATGTGTAGCCATGTTTACAGGATCTTAAACAAGTGATATATTATGATAAGTTTCTTTTTCTGTGTGACTTATTTCACTTAGAATCATGGTACCTGAATCCTTTCATTTTGCTGCTACTGGTCTTATGACATTGATTTCATGGCTGAGGGATATTCCATCATATGTAAGTACCACAATATTTTGAACAATTTTTACCTTTCCTGGGATACTTAAGGTGTACCCAAGTTGAGTTTCTTGTAAGCAGTGCAGCCCTAAATTTTTGGGTGTCTCGGTCTTATTGATTTTCAGTTTTCCCAAGGTATATTCCCTAGACTGGAAGTGCCCTTGGCTCTGTAGCTCTGTTGATTACTTGTTTTACAGAACACAATGCACTCCTCCAGAGAGGCAGTTGGCAATTTACATCCCGGCCATCAGCATAAAAAGGCTCCCAGTTCTCCAATGCCTGTCTTGCCTTTCTGGATTTTATCAATTTTGTGGATGTCCCTTATGACCGATGGGAAGGGATACTTCTTTGTAGTGCAGATTTGCATTGCCCACTTGCTTGCTAGGCCAAATAGGTCGTATGCGTTTTCTCCTGAACATATTCAGGAGAAAACGCATACGCCCTTTTTGGCCATGTGCATCATTGTCGAAGTTGTGCCCCTCTTCCTGTGCTTTAAATGTGATTCCAATGTACCGCTTGAAATCTGTTTCCTGCTATTCTGCCTCGCTTTCAAGTCCGCCTCGTTGCCTTCCCTCAACAGATTTTTGGAAGGTAGTTGTCCTTTATTACTCTGCCTGTTTGTGAATTGCTGTGCCCCTGGGCTACATTATTTAACTCGTTTTTTCTGAGCTGAACGCAAGTTTAATATTTTGGTTCAGTACCTATACTGGTTCTCGGTGGGTGGCTGAGACTTTGGTTAATTCTTCTTCCTCCCGGGAAATAAGAGTGACATGTGCCCGTCCAAATGCCTAAGAGCTACTCTGTCATTGGTTCTCCCTCTTCCCATTCATCCTCTGCCAAATAGGCAACCTGTGCGAAATAGGAGGTTAAAGTTACTGTCTCTCCAGGGTTGGAGACTGATAGTAAAGCAGTTGGAAAGTCAAACAGGAGCACCAGGAGGTGGAGTATTCGTGGAGTTTTAGAGATCTTTCGTATTTACAGTGTGTCCATTCTCTAGGTTTCCCATACATGTTATAGCTGTAGTAATATTCCCTTCAACCTGGAGAGTTGGGACCCATGGAATGGGTGCCATGCATTATTGCTTTAAAGGGTCTGTATTTGCTCACCCAATCTCACCAATCCTCTCAGTCCCATGTGTCCAGCCTTATGCCACATCCAGCTGTCATTGTAGATAGGGTCATTCCAGGTTTCATCAGAGACCCTGAAGGAATTGTAAAGAATTTCCCTGTTTTTTTGTTTTTCAAATTCCTTTTTATAGTGGGTTTGAGCTGATTCTCACTGCCATGTTTATGCCAGTCTAGACACACTTGATTCCCTTATGGAGACATATCAATTCATAGGTTTTAAGATTCTTACTAGTCAGATATATTCCTCTGCGGGAAATATTGGGTTTTGAGTCCCTTTCACTGAGGAAGGTGTAGGTCTTGTCTATTCCATACTTGGTTTTAGGAACGGTACCTGTGCTTATATCAAACACTGGTTTTATGCATCACCCCAACTCTCCTTACCCCTGAAGCAGGCATAAGAGTGTTTTCTAAATGTGAGACTCTGTTCTCTTCCCTAACTCAGTTCATATGTAGCCATGTTTACAGGATCATCATAAGTAATATCTTATGATAAGTTTCTTTTTCTGTGTGACTTATTTCACTTAGAATCATCATGCCTGAATCTACTCATTTTGCTGCTACTATTCTTATGTCATTGATTTCATGGCTTAAGGATATTCCTTCGTATGTAAGTACCACAATTTTTTGAACCATTTTTATTTTTCCTGGGATATTTAAGGTGTACCCAAGTTGAGGTTCTTGTAAGCAGTGTAGCCCTAAATTTTGGGTTGGATTTGTCTTATTGATTTTCAGTTTTCCCAAGGTATATTCCCTAGACTGGAAGTGCCCTTGGCTCTGTAGCTCTGTTGTTTACTTGTTTTAGGGAACACAGTGCAATCCTCCATAGAGGCAGTTGGCAATTTACATCCCGCCCATCAGCATAACAAGGCTCCCTGTTCTCCAGGGCCTGTCTTGCCTTTCTGGTTTTTACCCATTTTGTGCATGTCCCTTTTGACCGGTGGGAAGTGATACTACTTTGTAGTGCAGACTTGCATTGCCCACTTGCTTGCTTGGCGAAAAGGGGCGTAAGCGTTTTCCCCTGAATATATTCAGGCGAAAACACATATGCCCTTTTTGGCCACGTGCATCATTGTCGAAGTTGTGCCCCTCTTCCTGTGCTTTAAAGGCGATTCCAACGTACCTCTTGAAATCTGTTTCCTGCTATTCTGCCTAGCTTTCAAGTCCGCCTCATTGCCTCCCCTCAACAGATTTTTGGACGATAGTTGCCCTTTATTACTCTGCCATTTTGTGAATTGCTCTGACCCTGAGATACATTATTTACATCGTTTTTTTGTGAGCTGAACGCAAGTCCAATATTTTGGTTCAGGACCTATACTGGTTTTCGTTGGGTGGCTGACACTTTGGTTAATTCTTCTTCCTCCCGGGAAATAAGAGTGACATATGCCCGTCCAAATGCGTAACAGCTACTCTCTCATTGGTTCTCCCTCTTCCCATTCATCCTCTGCCAAATAGGCAACCTGTGCGAAATAGGAGGTTAAAGGTGCTGTCTCTCCAGGGTTGGAGACTGATAGTAAAGCAGTTGGAAAATCAAACCGGAGCACCAGGAGGGGGAGTATTCGTTGAGTTTTAGAGACCTTTCGTATTCACAGTGTGTCCATTCTCTAGGTTTCCCATACATGTTATAGCTGTAGTAATATTCCCTTCAACCAGGAGAGTTGGGACCCATGGAATGGGTGCCATGCATTATTGCTTTAAAGGTTCTGCATTTGCTCACCCAGTGTCACCAATTCTCTCAGTCCCATGTGTCCAGCATTATGCCACATCTAGCTATCATTGTAGATAGGGTCATTCCAGGTTTCATCAGAGACCCTGAAGGAATTGTAAATAATTTTCCTGTTTTTTTGTTTTGTTTTTGAAATTCATTTTTTTAGTGGGTTTGAGCTGATTCTCGCTGCCATGTTTATGCCAGTCTAGACACACATAATTCCCTTATGGAGACATATCAATACATAGTTTTTAAGATTCTTACGAGTCAGATATATTCCTCTGCGGGAAATATGGGGTTTTGACTCCCTTTCACTGAGGAAGGTGTAGGTTTTGTCTATTCCATAGTTGGTTTTTGGAACGGTACCTGTGCTTATATCAAACTCTGGTTTAATGCATCACCGCCCCTCTCCTTCCCCCTTAAGCAGGCATAAGAGTGTTTTCTAAATGTGAGACCCTGTTCTCTTTCCTAACTCAGTTCATGTGTATCCATGTTTACAGGACCTTCATAAGTGATATCTTATGATAAGTTTGTTTTTCTGTGTGACTTATTTCACTTAGAATCATCGTACCTGAATCCACTCATTTTGCTGCTACTGGAATTAAGACATTGATTTCATGGCTGAGGGATATTCCATCGTACGCAAGTACCACAATTTTTTGAACCATTTTTATATTTCCTGGGATATTTAAGATGTACCCAAGTTGAGGTTGTTGTAAGCAGTGAAGCCCTAAATTTGGGGGTGGCTCTGTCTTATTGATTTTCAGTTTTCCCAAGGTATATTCCCTAGACTGGAAGTGTCCTTGGCTCTGTAGCTCTGTTGTTTACTTGTTTTAGGGAACACAGTGCACTCATGCAGAGAGGCAGTTGGCAATTTACATCCAACCCATCAGCATAACAAGGCTCCCTGTTCTCCAGGGCCTGTCTTGCCTTTCTGAATTTTACCCATTTTGTGGATGTCCCTTTTGACCGGTTGGAAGTGATACTTCTTTGTAGTAAAGACTTGTATTGCCCACATGCTTGCTTGGCCCAAAAGGGCTTATGCCTTTTCTCCTGAATATACTCAGGATAAAACGCATACGCCCTTTTTGGCCAAGTGCATCATTGTCGATGTTGTGCCCCTCTTCCTGTGCTTTAAAGGCGATTCCAACAATCTCTTGAAATCTGTTTCCTGCTATTCTGCCTCAGTTTCAAGTCCGCCTCGTTGCCTTCCCTCAACACATTTTTGGATGATAGCTGGCCTTTATTACTCTGCCAGTTTGTGAATTGCTCTGCCCCATAGCTCCATTTTTTTACTCGTTTTTTGTGAGCTGAACGCAAGTCCAATATTTTGCTTCAGGACCTATACTGGTTCCCGGTGGGTGGCTGAGACATTGGTTAATTCTTCTTCCTCCCAGGAAATAAGAGTGACAGGTGCCCGTCCAAATGCCTAACAGCTACTCTCTCATTGGTTCTCCCTGTTCTCTTTCATCCTTTGCCAAATTGGCAAGCTGAGCGCACCAGGAGTTTAAAGTTGCTGTCTCTCCAAGTTGGGAGATTGATAGTAAAGCAGTTGGAAAGCCAAACTGGAGCACCAGGAGAGGCACTATTCGTTGAGTTTTAGAAAACTTTCGTATTCACAGTGTGTCCATTCTCTAGGTTTCCCATACATGTTATAGCTGTAGTAATATTCCCTTCAACCTTGAGAGTTGGGACCCATGGAATGGGTGCCATGCATTATTGCTTTAAAGGGGCTGTATTTGCTCACCCTATCTCACCAAGCCTCTCAGTCCCATGTGTCCAGCTTTATGTCACATCCAGCTGTCATTTTAGATAGGGTCATTCCAGGTTTCAAAGGAGAACCTGAAGGAACTGTAAAGCATTTCCCTGTTTTTTTGTTTTGTTTTTGAAATTCCTTTTTATAGTGGTTTTGAGCTGATTCTCACTGCCGTGTTTATGCCTGTCTAGACACACTTGATTCCATTATGGGGACATATCATTACATAGGTTTTAATATTCTTACTAGTAAGATATATCCCTCTGCATGGAATATGGGGAGTTGAGTCCCTTTCACTGAGCAAGGTGTAGTTCTTGTCTATTCCGTATATGGTTTGTGGAACGGTACCTGAACTAATATCAAACTCTGGTTTTATGCATCACCCCACCTCTCCTTCGCCCTTAAGCAGGCATAAGAATGTTTTCTAAATGTCAAACTCTCTTCTCTTTCCTAACTCAGTTCATGTGTAGCCATGTTTCCAGGACCTTCATAAGTGATATCTTATGATAAGTTTCTTTTTCTGTGTGGCTTATTTCACTTAGAATCATCGTACCTGAATCCACTCATTTTGCTGCTACTGGTCTTATGACATTGATTTCATGGCTGAGGGATATTCCATCGTACGTAAGTACCACAATTTTTTGAACCATTTTTATGTTTCCAGGGATATTTAATGTGTAGACAAGTTGAGGTTCTTGTAAGCAGTGCAGCCCTAAATTTTGGGCTGTCTCTGTCTTATTGATTTTCAGTTTGCCCAAGGTATATTCCCTAGACTGGAAGTGCTCTTGGCTGTGTAGCTCTGTTGTTTACTTGTTTTAGGGAACACAATGCACTCCTCCAGAGAGGCAGTTGGCAATTTACATCCCGGCAATCAGCATAACAAGGCTCCGTTTTCTCCAGGGCCTGTCTTGAATTTCTGGTTATTACCCTTTATGTGGATGTCCCTTAGGACCGGTGGGTAGTGATACTTCTTTATAGTGCAGATTTGCATTGCCCACTTGCTTGCTAGGCCAAAAAGGTCGTATGCGTTTTCTCCTGAACATATTCAGGAGGAAACACATACTCCCTCTTTGGCCAAGTGCATCATTGTCGAAGTTGTGCCGCTCTTCCTGTGCTTTAAAGGCGATTCCTACGTACCTCTTGAAATCTGTTTCCTGCTATTCTGCATCACATTCAAGTCCGCCTCATTGCCTTCCCTCAACTGATTTTTGAATGATAGTTGTCCTTTATTACTCTGCCAGTTTGTGAATTGCTGTGCCCCTGAGCTCCATTTTTTAACTCGTTTTTTGTGAGCTGAACGCAAGTCCCATATTTTGGTTCAGGACCTATACTGGTTCCCGGTGGGTGGCTGAGACTTTGGTTAATTCTTCTTCCTCCCAGGAAATAAGAGTGACATGTGCCCGTCCAAATGCCTAACAGCTACTCTCTCTTTGGTTCTCCCTCTTCCCTTTCATCCTTTGCCAAATTGGCAACATGTGCAAACCAGGGGGTTAATGGTGCTGTCTCTCCAAGTAGGGAGATTGATAGTAAAGCAGTTGGAATGTCAAACTGGAGCACCAGGAGAGCGATTATTTGTTGCGTTTTAGAAAGTTTTCGTATTCACAGTGTGTCCATTCTCTAGGTTTCCCATACCTGTTATAGCTGTAGTAATATTCCCTTCAATCTGGAGATTTGGGACCCATGGAATGGGTGGCATGCATTATTGCTTTACAGGGTCTGCATTTGCTCACCCAATCTCACCAATCCTCTCAGTCCCATGTGTCCAGCCTTATGCCACCTCTAGCTGTCATTTTAGATAAGGTCATTCCAAGGTTCATCCGAGAGCCTGAAGGAATTGTAAAGAATTTCGCTGTTTTTTTGTTTTGTTTTTGAAATTCCGTTTTATAGTGGGTTTCGTCTGATTCTCGCTGCCATCTTTATGCCAGTCTAGACACACTTGATTCCCTTACGGAGACATATCAATACATAGGTTTTAACATTCTTACTAGTCAGATATATTCCTCTGCGGGAAATGTGGGGTTTTGAGTCCCTTTCACTGAGGAAGGTGTAGTGTTTTTTATTCCATAGTTGGTTTTTGGAGGGGTACCTGTGCTTATATCAAACTCTGGTTTTATGCATCACCCCACCTCTCCTTCCCCCTTAAGCAGGCATACGAGTGTTTTCTAAATGTGAGACTCTCTTCTCTTTCCTAACTCAGTTCATGTGTAGTCAGGTTTACAGGATCTTCATAAGTGATATCTTATGCTAAGTTTCTTTTTCTCTGTGACTTAATTCACTTAAAATCATAGTAACTGAATCCACTCATTTTGCGCTACTGGTCTTATGACATTGATTTCATGGCTGAGGGATATTCCATCATACGTAAGTACCACAATATTTTGAACAATTTTTACCTTTCCTGGGATACTTAAGGTGTACCCAAGTTGAGTTTCTTGTAAGCAGTGCAGTCCTAAATTTTGGGGTGGCTCTGTCTTATTCATTTTCAGTTTTCCCAAGGTATATTCCCTAGACTGGGAGTGTACTTGGTTCTGTAGCTCTGTCGTTTACTTGTTTTAGGGAACACAATGCATTGCTCCAGAGAGGCAGTTGGCAATTTACATCCCGGCCATCAGCATAATAAGTCTCCCTGTTCTCCAGGGCCTGTCTTGCCTTTCTGGTTTTTACCCATTTTGTGGATGTCCCTATTGACTGGTGGGAAGTGATACTTCTTTGTAGTGCAGACTTGCATTGCCCACTTGCTTGCTTGGCCAAAAGTGCGTATGTGTTTTCCCCTGAATATATTCAGGAGAAAAAGCATATGGCATTTTTTGCCATGTGCATCATTGTCGAAGTTGTGCTCCTCTTCCTGTGTTTTAAAGGCGATTCCAACGTACTTCTTGAAATCTGTTTCCTGCTATTCTGCCTAGCTTTCAAGTCCGCCTAGTTGCTTTCCCTCAACAGATTGTTGGAAGATAGTTGCCCTTTATTACTCTGCCAGTTTGTGAATTTCTTTGCCCATGAGCTCCATTTTTCAACTCGTTTTTTGTGAGCTGAACGCAAGTACAATATTTTGGTTCAGGAACTATACTGGTTTTCGGTGGGTGGCTGAGACTTCAATTAATTCTTCTCCTTCCGGGAAATAAGAGTGATATGTGCCCGTCCAAATGCCTGAGAGCTACTCTCTCATTGGTTCTCCCTATTCCTTTCATCCTTTTCCAAATTGGCAACCTGTGTGAACCAGGGGGTTAAAGGTGCTGTCTCTGCAATTTGGGAGATTGACAGTAAAGCAGATAGAAAGTCAAACTTGAGCACAAGGAGAAGGAATATTCGTTGAGTTTTAGAGAACTTTCGTATTCACAATGTGTCCAACTTATGTTTCCTGTACATGTTATTACTGTAGTTATATTCCTTTCAACCTGGGGAGTTGGGACCCATGGAATGGGTGCCATGCATTATTGCATTAAAGGGTCTGCATTTGCTCACCCATTCTCAGAAATCCTCTCATTCCCAGGTATCCAGCCTTATGCCATATCCAGCTGTCTTTGTAGATAGGGTCATTCCAGGTTTCATCAGAGACCCTGAAGGAATTCCAAAGAATTTCCCTTTTTTTTGTTTTTGAAATTCCTTTTTCTAGTGGGTTTGAGCTGATTCTCGCTGCCATATTTATGCCAGTCTAGACACACTTGATTCCCTTACGGAGACATATCAATACATAGGTTTTAAGATTCTTACTAGTCAGATATATTCCTCTGCGGGAAATATGGGATTTTGAATCCCTTTCACTGAGGAAGGTGTAGGTCTTGTCTATTCCATAGTTGGTTTTTGGAACGGTACCAGTGCTTATATCAAACTCTGGTTTTATGCATCACCCCACCTCTCAATCCCCCTTAAGCAGGCATAAGAGTGTTTTCTAAATGTGAGACTCTGTTCTCTTTCCTAACTCAGTTCATGTGTAGCCATGTTTACAGGATCTTCATAAGTGATAGATTATGATAAGTTTCTTTTTCTGTGTGACTTATTTCACTTAGAATCATCGTACCTGAATCCACTCATTTTGCTGCTACTGGTCTTATGATATTGATTTCATGGCTGAGGGATATTCTATCGTACATAAGCACCACAATTTTTTGAGCCATATTTATCTTTCCTGGGATATTTAAGGTGAACCCAAGTTGAGGTTCTTGTAAGCAGTGAAGCCCTAAATTTGGGGTGGCTCTGTCTTATTGATTTTAAGTTTTCCAAAGGTATATTCCCTAGACTGGGAGTGCCCTTGGCTCTGTAGCTCTGTTGTTTACTTGTTTTAGGGAACACAATGCACTCCTCCAGAGAGGCAGTTGGCAATTTACATCCCGCTCATCAGCATAAAAAGGCTCCCTGTTCTCCAGGGCCTGTCTAGCCTTTCTGATTTTTGCCCATTTTGTGGATGTCCCTTTTGACCGGTGGGAAGTGATACTTCTTTGTACTGCAGATTTGCATTGCCTACTTGCTTGCTTGGCCAAAAATGGCGTATGCTTTTTCTCCTGAATATATTCAGGGGAAAACGCATACGCCCTTTTTGGCCAAGTGCATCATTATCGAAGTTGAGCCCCTCTTCCTGTCCTTTAAAGCCGATTCCAAATTTCCTCTTGTAATCGGTTTCCTGCTATTCTGTCTCACTTTCAAGTCCGGCTCGTTGCCTTCCCTCAACAGATTTTGCGATGATAGTTGTCCTTTATTACTCTGCAAGTTTGTGAATTGCTGAGCCCCTGAGCTCCATTTTTTAACTCGTTTTTTGTGAGGTGAAGGCACGACCAATATTTTGGTTCAGGAACTATACTGGTTCCAATTGGGTGGCTGAGACTTTGGTTAATTCTTT
The DNA here is from genome assembly GCF_964341445.2 of Mesoplodon mirus. NCBI lineage: Eukaryota > Metazoa > Chordata > Mammalia > Artiodactyla > Ziphiidae > Mesoplodon > Mesoplodon mirus. Next base: position 26,339 of record NW_028295721.1, read on the forward strand.
TTCCGCCCTGGAAATAAGAGTGACATGTGCCCGTCTAAATGCCTAACAGCTACTCTCTCATTGGTTCTCCCTCTTCCCTTTCATCCTCTGCCAAATTGGCAACTTGTGCGAACCAGGAGGTTAAAGGGGCTGTCTCTCCAATTTGGGAGATTGATAGTAAAGCAGTTGGAATGTCAAACCGGAGCACCAGGAGAGGGAGTATTCGTTGAGTTTTAGAGACCTTTCGTATTCACAATGTGTCCATTCTCTAGGTTTCACATACATGTTATAGATGTAGTAATATTCCCTTCAACCTGGAGAGTTGGGACCCATGGAATGGGTGCCATTAATTATTGTTTTAAAGGGGCTGCATTTGCTCACCGAATCTCACCAATCCTCTCATTCCCAAGTGTCCAGCCTTATGCCACATCCAGCTGTCACTGTAGACAGGGTCTTTCCACGTTTCATCAGAGACCCTGAAGGAATTGTAAAGAATTTCCCTGTTTTTTTGTTTTGTTTTTGAAATTCCTTTTTATAGTGGGTTTGAGATGATTCTCGATGCCATGTTTATGCCAGTCTAGATACACTTGATTCCCTTACAGAGGCATATCAATACATAGGTTTTAAGATTATTACTAGTCAGATATATTCCTCTGCGGGAAATATGGTGTTTTGAGGCCCTTTCACTGAGGAAGGTGTCGGTCTTGTCTATTCCATAGGTGGTTTTTGGAACAGTACCTCTGCTTTTATCTAACTCCGGTTTTATGCATCACCCCACCTCTCCTTCCCCCTTAAGCAGGCATAAGAGTGTTTTCTAAGTGTGAGACTCTGTTCTCTTTCCTAACTCAGTTTATGTGTAGCCATGTTTACAGGATCTTAAACAAGTGATATCTTATGATAAGTTTCTTTTTCTGTGTGACTTATTTCACTTAGAATCATGGTACCTGAATCCATTCATTTTGCTGCTACTGGTCTTATGACATTGATTTCATGGCTGAGGGATATTCCATCATACGTAAGTACCACAATATTTTGAACAATTTTTACCTTTCCTGGGATACTTAAGGTGTACCCAAGTTGAGTTTCTTGTAAGCAATGCAGCCCTAAATTTTGTGGTGTCTCGGTCTTATTGATTTTCAGTTTTCCCAAGGTATATTCCCTAGACTGGAAGTGCCCTTGGCTCTGTAGCTCTGTTGATTACTTGTTTTACGGAACACAATGCACTCCTCCAGAGAGGCAGTTGGCAATTTACATCCCGGCCATCAGCATAAATATTCTCCCAGTTCTCCAATGCCTGTCTTGCCTTTCTGGATTTTATCCATTTTGTGGATGTCCCTTATGACCGATGGGAAGGGATACATCTTTGTAGTGCATATTTGCATTGCCCACTTGCTTGCTAGGCCAAATAGGTCGTATGCGTTTTCTCCTGAACATATTCAGGAGAAAACGCATACGCCCTTTTTGGCCAAGTGCATCATTGTCGAAGTTGTGCCCCTCTTCCTGTGCTTTAAAGGTTATTGCAATGTACCGCTTGAAATCTGTTTCCTCCTGTTCTGCCTCGCTTTCAAGTCCGCCTCTTTGCCTTCCCTCAACAGATTTTTGGAAGATAGTTGTCCTTTATTACTCTGCCTGTTTGTGAATTGTTGTGCCCTTGGGCTACATTATTTAACTAGTTTTTTCTGAGCTGAATGCAAGTTTAATATTTTGGTTCAGTACCTATACTGGTTCTCGGTGAGTGGCTGAGACTTTGGTTAATTCTTCTTCCTCCCGGGAAATAAGAGTGACATGTGCCCGTCCAAATGCCTAACAGCTACTCTCTCATTGGTTCTCCCTCTTCCCATTCAACCTCTGCCAAATAGGCAACCTGTGCGAAATAGGAGGTTAAAGTTACTGTCCCTCCAGGGTTGGAGACTGATAGTAAAGCAGTTGGAAAATCAAACCGGAGCCCCTGGAGGGGGAGTATTCTTTGAGTTTTAGAAATCTTTCGTATTCACAGTGTGTCCATTCTCTAGGTTTCCCATACATATTATAGCTATAGTAATATTCCCTTCAACCTGGATAGTTGGGACCCATGGAATGGGTGCCATGCATTATTGCTTTAAAGGTTCTGCATTTGCTCACCCAGTCTCACCAATCCTCTCTGTCCCATGTGTCCAGCATTATGCCACATCTAGCTATCGTTGTAGATAGTGTCATTCCAGGTTTCATCAGAGACGCTGAAGGAATTGTAAAGAATTTTCCTGTTTTTTTGTTTTGTTTTTGAAATTCATTTTTTTAGTGGGTTTGAGCTGATTCTCGCTGCCATGTTTATGCCAGTCTAGACACACATAATTCCCTTATGGAGACATATCAATACATAATTTTTAAGATTCTTACGAGTCAGATATATTCCTCTGCGGGAAATATGGGGTTTTGAGTCCCTTTCACTGAGGAAGGTGTAGGTCTTGTCTATTCCATAGTTGGTTTTTGGAATGGTACCTGTGCTTATATCAAACTCTGGTTTAATGCATCACCGCACCTCTCCTTCCCCCTTAAGCAGGCATAAGAGTGTTTTCTAAATGTGAGACTCTGTTCTCTTTCCTATCTCAGTTCATGTGTATCCATGTTTACAGGACCTTCATAAGTGATATCTTATGATAAGTTTGTTTATCTGTGTGACTTATTTCACTTAGAATCATCGTACCTGAATCCACTCATTTTGCTGCTACTGGAATTAAGACATTGATTTCATGGCTGAGGGATATTCCATCGTATGCAAGTACCACAATTTTTTGAACCATTTTTATATTTCCTGGGATATTTAAGATGTACCCAAGTTGAGGTTGTTGTAAGCAGTGAAGCCCTAAATTTGGGGGTGGCTCGGTCTTATTGATTTTCAGTTTTCCCAAGGTATATTCCCTAGACTGGAAGTGTCCTTGGCTCTGTAGCTCTGTTGTTTACTTGTTTTAGGGAACACAGTGCACTCATGCAGAGAGGCAGTTGGCAATTTACATCCAACCCATCAGCATAACAAGGCTCCCTGTTCTCCAGGGCCTGTCTTGCCTTTCTGAATTTTACCCATTTTGTGGATGTCCCTTTTGACCGGTTGGAAGTGATACTTCTTTGTAGTAAAGACTTGTATTGCCCACATGCTTGCTTGGCCCAAAAGGGCTTATGCCTTTTCTCCTGAATATACTCAGGATAAAATGCATACGCCCTTTTTGGCCAAGTGCATCATTGTCGATGTTGTGCCCCTCTTCCTGTGCTTTAAAGGCGATTCCAACAATCTCTTGAAATCTGTTTCCTGCTATTCTGCCTCAGTTTCAAGTCCGCCTCGTTGCCTTCCCTCAACACATTTTTGGATGATAGCTGGCCTTTATTACTCTGCCAGTTTGTGAATTGCTCTGCCCCATAGCTCCATTTTTTTACTCGTTTTTTGTGAGCTGAACGCAAGTCCAATATTTTGCTTCAGGACCTATACTGGTTCCCGGAGGGTGCCTGAGACATTGTTTAATTCTTCTTCCTCCCAGGAAATAAGAGTGACAGGTGCCCGTCCAAATGTCTAACAGCTACTCTCTCATTGGTTCTCCCTCTTCTCTTTCATCCTTTGCCAAATTGGCAAGCTGAGCGCACCAGGAGTTTAAAGTTGCTGTCTCTCCAAGTTGGGAGACTGATAGTAAAGCAGTTGGAAAGTCAAACTGGAGCACCAGGAGAGGCACTATTCGTTGAGGTTTAGAAACCTTTCGTATTCACAGTGTGTCCATTATCTAGGTTTCCCATACATGTTATAGCTGTAGTAATATTCCCTTCAACCTTGAGAGTTGGGACCCATGGAATGGGTGCCATGCATTATTGCATTAAAGGGTCTGTATTTGCTCACCCAATCTCACCAAGCCTCTCAGTCCCATGTGTCCAGCTTTATGCCACATCCAGCTGTCATTTTAGATAGGGTCATTCCAGGTGTCAAAGGAGAACCTGAAGGAACTGTAAAGAATTTCCCTGTTTTTTTATTTTGTTTTTGAAATTCATTTTTATAGTGGTTTTGAGCTGATTCTCGCTGCCATGATTATGCCAGTCTAGAAACTCTTGATTCTCTTATGGAGACATATCAATACATAGGTTTTAATATTCTTACTAGTCAGATATATTCCTCTGCGGGAAATATGGGGTTTTGAGTCCCTTTCACTGAGGAAGATGTAGATCTTGTCTATTCCATAGTTGGTTTTTGGAATGGTACCTGTGCTTATATCAAACTCTGGTTTTATGAATCCCCCCACCTCTCCTTCCCCCTTAAGCAGGCATACGAGTGTTTTATAAATGTGAGACTTTGTTCTCTTTCCTAACTCAGTTCATGTGAAGCCATGTTTACAGGATCTTCATAAGTGATATCTTATGATAGGTTTCTTTTTCTGTGTGACTTATTTCACTTAGAATCATCGTACCTAAATCCACTCATTTTGCTACTACTGGTCTTATGTTATTGATTTCATGACTGAGGGATATTCCATCCTATGTAAGTACAACAATTTTGAATCATTTTTATATTTCCTGGTATATTTAAGGTGTACCGTAGTTGAGGTTCTTGTTAGCAGTGCAGCCCTAAATTTTGGGGTGGCTCTGTCTTATTGATTTTCAGTTTTCCCAAGGTATATTCCCCAGACTGGAAGTGCCCTTGGCTCTGTAGCTCTGTTTTTTACTTGTTTTAGGGAACACAATGCACTCCTCCAGAGAGGCAGTTGGCAATTTATATCCCGCCCATCAGCATACAAGTCTCCCTGTTCTCCAGGGGCTGTCTTTCCTTTCTGGTTTTTACCCAATTTGTGGATTTCCCTTTTGACCGGTGGGAAGTGACACTTCTTTGTAGTGCAGATTTGCATTGCCCCCTTGCTTGCTTGGCCAAAAAGCCTGTATGCGTTTTCTCCTGAATATATTCAGGAGAAAACGCTTACGCACTTTTTGGCCAAGTGCAACATTGTCGATGTTGTGCCCTTCTTCCTGTGCTTTAAAGGTGATTCCTACGTAACTCGTGAAATCTGTTTCCTGCTATTCTGCCTCGCATTTAAGTCCGCCAGGTTTCCTTCCCTCAACAGATTTTTGGACGATAGTTGTCCTTTATTACTCTCCCAGTTTGTGAATTGCTGTGCCCCTGAGCTCCAATTTTAACTTGATTTTGTGAGCTGAACACAAGTCCAAAATTTTGGTTCAAGACCTATACTGGTTCTCGGTGGGTGGCTGAGACTTTGTTTAATTCTTCTTCCTCCCGGGATATAAGAGTGACATGTGCCCGTCCAAATGCCTAACAGCTACTCTCTCATTTGTTCTCCCTCTTCCCTTTCCTCCTCTGTCAAATTGGCAACCGGTGCGAACCAGGAGGTTAAAGGTGCTTTCTCTCCAAGTTGGGAGATTGATAGTAAAGCAGTTGGAAAGTCAAACCGGAGCACCAGGAGAGGGACTATTCTTTGAGTTTTAGAGACCTTTCTTATTCACAGTGTGTCCATTCTCAAGGTTTCCCGTACATTTTATAGCTGTAGTAATATTCCCTTCAACCTGGAGACATGGGACCCATGGAATGTGTGCCATGCATTATTGCTTTAAAGGGTCTGCATTTGCTCACCCAATCTCACCAATCCTCTCAGTCCCATGTGTCCAGCCTTATGCCACATCCAGCTGTCATTGTAGATAGGGTCATTCCAGGTTTCATCAGAAACCCTGAAGGAATTGTAAAGAATTTCCCTGTTTTTTTTTTTTGTTTTTCAAATTCCTTTTTATAGTGGATTTGAGCTGATTCTCACTGCCATGTTTATGCCAGTCTAGACACACATGATTCCCTTATGGAGACATATCAATTTATAGGTTTTAAGATTCTTACTAGTCAGATATATGCCTCTGCGGGAAATATGGGGTTTTGAGTCCCTTTCACTGAGGAAGGTGTAGGTCTTGTCTATTCCATACTTGGTTTTTGGAACGGTACCTGTGCTTATATCAAACACTGGTTTTATGCATCACCCCAACTCTCCTTACCCCTTAAGCAGGCATTTGTGTTTTCTAAATATGAGACTCTGTTCTCTTTCCTAACTCATTTCATATTTAGCCATGTTTACAGGATAATCATAAGTAATATCTTATGATAAGTTTCTTTTTCTGTGTGACTTATTTCACTTAGAATCATCATGCCTGAATCTACTCATTTTGCTGCTACTATTCTTATGTCATTGATTTCATGGCTTAAGGATATTCCTTCGTATGTAAGTACCACAATTTTTTGAACCATTTTTATTTTTCCTGGGATATTTAAGGTGTACCCAAGTTGAAGTTCTTGTAAGCAGTGTAGCCCTAAATTTTGGGTTGGCTTTGTCTTATTGATTTTCAGTTTTCCCAAGGTATATTCCCTAGACTGGAAGTGCCCTTGGCTCTGTAGCTCTGTTGTTTACTTGTTTTAGGGAACACAGTGCACTCCTCCAGAGAGGCAGTTGGCAATTTACATCCCGCCCATCAGCATAAAAAGGCTCCATGTTCTCCAGGCACTGTCTTGCCTTTCTGCTTTTTACCCATTTTGTGGATATCCCTTTTGACCTGTGGGAAGTGATACTTCTTTGTAGTGCAGATTTGCATTGCCCGCTTGCTTGCTTGGCCAAAAAGGGCGTATGCGTTTTCTCCTGAATATACTCAGGAGAAAATGCGTACGCCCTTTTTGGCCAAGTGCATCATTTTCGAAGTTGTGCCCCTCTTCCTGTGCTTTAAAAGCGATTCCAACGTATCTGTTGAAATCTGTTTCCTTCTATTCTGCCTCGCTTTCAATTCCGCCTCGTTGCCTTCCCTCAACAGATTTTTGTACGATAGTTGTCCTTTATTACTCTACCAGTTTGTGAATTGCTGTGCCCCTGAGCTCCATAATTTAACTCGTTTATTGTGAGCTGAACCCAAGTCCAATATTTTGGTTCAGGACCTATACTGGTTTGCGGTGGGTGGCTGAGACTTTGGTTAATTCTTTTTCCTCCCGGGAAATAAGAGTGACATGTGCCCGTCCAAATGCCTAACAGCTACTCTCTCATTGGTTCTCCCTCTTCCCTTTCATCCTCTGCCAAATTGGCAACCTGTGCAAAACAGGAGGTTAAAGGTGCAGTCTCTCCAAGCTGGGAGATTGATAGTAAAGCAGTTGGAAAGTCAAACCTGAGCACCAGGAGAGGGACTATTCGTTGAGTTTTAGAGACCTTTCGTATTCACAGTGTGTCCAGTCTCTAGGTTTCCCGTACATTTTATAGCTGTATTAACATACTCTTCAACCTGGAGAGTTGGGATCCATGGAATGGTTGCCATGCATTATTGCTTTATAGGGTCTGCATTTGCACACCCAATCTCACCAATCCTCTCAGTCCCATGTGTCCAGCCTTATGCCACATCCAGCTGTCATTGTAGATATGGTCATTCCAGGTTTCATCAGAGACCCTGAAGGAATTGTAAAGAATTTCCCTGTTTTGATGTTTTGTTTTTGAAATTCCCTTTTATAGTGGATTTGAGATGATTCTCGCTGCCATGTTTATGCCAGTCTAGACACACTTGATTCCCTTACGGAGACATATCAATACATAGGTTTTAAGATTCTAACTAATCCAATATATTCCTCTGTGGGAAATATGGGGTTTTGAATCCCTTTCACTGAGGAAGGTGTAAGTCTTGGCTATTCCATAGTTGGTTTTTGAATGGTATCTGTGCTTATATCAAACTCTGGTTTTATGCATCACCCCACCTCTCCTTCCCCCTTAAGCAGGCATAAGAGTGTTTTCTAAATGTGAGACTCTGTTCTCTTTCCTAACTCAGTTCATATGTAGCCATCTTTACAGGATGTTCATAAGTGATATCTTATGATAAGTTTCTTTTTCTGTGTGACTTATTTCAGTTAGAATCATCGTACCTGAATCCACTCATTTAGCTGCTACTGGTCTTATGACATTGATTTCATGGCTGAGGGATATTCCATCGTATGTAAGTACCGCAATTATTTGAACCATTTTTATATTTCCTGGGATATTTAATGTGTACCCAAGTTGAGGTTCTTGTAAACAGTGCAGCCCTAAATTTGAGGGTGGCTCGGTCTTATTGATTTTCAGTTTTCCCAAGGTATATTCCCTAGACTGGAGGTGCCCTTGGCTCTGTAGCTTTCTGGTTTACTTGTTTTAGGGAACACAATGCACTCCTCCAGTGAGGTAGTTTGCAATTTACATCCTGCCCATCAGCATAACAAGGCTCCCTGTTCTCCAGGGCCTGTCTAGCCTCTGGTTTTTACCCATTTTGTGGATGTCCCTTTTGACTGGTGGGAAGTGATACTTCGTTTTAGTGCAGATTTGCATTGCCCGCTTGCTTGCTTGGCGAAAAAGGGCGTAAGCGTTTTCCCCTGAATATATTCAGGAGAAAACGCATACGCCATTTGTGGCCAGGTGCATCATTGTCAAAGTTCTGCCCATCTTCCTGTGCTTTAAAGGCGATTCCAACGTGGCTCTTGAAATCTGTTTCCTGCTATTCTGCCTCGCTTTCAAGTCCGCCTGGTTGACTTCCCTCAACAGATTTTTGGACGATAGTTGCCCTTTCATACTCTGCCAGTTTGTTAATTGTTGTGTCCCTGAGCTCCATATTTTAACTCGTTTTTTGTGAGCTGAACGCAAGTCCAATATTTTGGTTCAGGACGAATACTGGTTTTTGGTGGATGGCTGAGACTTTGATTAATTCTTCTTCCTCCCGGGAAATAAGAAAGACATGTGCCCGTCCAAATATCTAACAGCTACTCTCTCATTGGTTCTCCCTCTTGCCTTTCATCCTTTGCTAAATTGGCAACATGTGTACACCAGGAGGTTAAAGGTGCTGTCTCTCCAAGTAGGGAGATTGATAGTAAAGCAGTTGGAACGTCAAACCGGAGCACCAGGAGAGGGACTATTCATTGAGTTTTAGAGACCTTTCGTATTCACAATGTGTCCATTCTCTAGGTTTCCCGTACATGTTATAGCTGTAGTAATATTCCCTTCAACCTGAAGACATGGGACCCATGGAATGGGTGCCATGCATTATTGCTTTAAAGGGTCAGCATTTGCTCACCCAATCTCACCAATCCTCTCAGTCCCATGTGTCCAGCCTTATGCCACTACCAGCTGTCATTGTAGATAGGGTCATTCCAGGTTTCATCAGAAACCCTGAAGGAATTGTAAAGAATTTCCTTTTTTTTTTTCAACTTCCTTTTTATAGTGGGTTGGAGCTGATTCTAGCTGTCATGTTTATGCCAGTCTAGACACACTTGATTCCCTTAGGGAGACATATCAATACATTGGTTTTAAGATTCTTACTAGTCAGATATATTCCTCTGCGGGAAATATGGGGTTTTGAGTCCCTTTCCCTGAGGTAGGTGTAGGTCTTGTATATTCGATAGTTGGTTTTTGGAACGGTACCTGTGCTTATATCAAACTCTTCTTTTATGCATCACCCTACTTCTCCTTCCCCCTTAAGCAGGCATAAGAATGTTTTCTAAATGTGAATCTCTCTTCTCTTTCCTAACTCATTTCATGTGTAGCCATGTTTACAAGACCTTCATAAGTGATATCTTATGATAAGTTTCTTTTTCTGTGTGACTTATTTCACTTAGAATCATCGTACCTGAATCCACTCATTTTGCTGCTACTGGTCTTATGATATTTATTTCATGGCTGAGGGATATTCCAGCGTACGTAAGTACAAAAACTTTTTGAACCATTTTTATCTTTCCTGGGATACTTAAGGTGTACCCAAGTTGAGGTTCTTGTAAGCAGTGCAGCCCTAAATTTTGGGGTGGCTCTGTCTTATTGATTTTCAGTTTTCCCAAGGTATATTCCCTAGACTGGAAGTGACCTTGGCTCTGTAGCTCTGTTGTTTACTTGTTTTGGGAACACAATGAACTCCTCCAGAGAGGCAGTTGGCAATTTACATCCCGCCCTTCTGCATAACAAGGATCCCTGTTCTCCAGGGCCTGTCTTGCCTTTCTGAATTTTACCCATTTTCTGGATGTCCCTTTTGACCGTTGGGAAGTGATACTTTTTTGTAGTGCAGATTTGCATTGCCCTCTTGCTTGCTTGGCCAAAAAGGGCGTATGCGTTTTCTCCTGAATATATTCAGGGGAAAACTCATACGTCCTTTTTGGCCAAGTGCATCATTGTCAAATTTGTGCCCCTCTTCATGTGCTTTAAAGGGAAATCCAACGTAACCCTTGAAATCTGTTTCCTGCTATTCTGCCTCGCTTTCCAGTCCGCCTCTTTGCTTTCCCTCAACAGATTGTTGGACGATAGTTGTCCTTTATTACTCTGCCTGTTTCTGAATTGCTGTGCCCCTGAGCTCCATTATTTAACTCATTTTTTGTGAGCTGAAGGCAAGTCCAATATTTTGGTTCAGGAAATATACTGGTGACCATTGGGTGGCTGAGACTTTGTTTAGTTCTTCTTCCTCCCGGGAAATAAGAGTGACATATGCCCGTCCAAATGCCTAACAGCTACTCTCTCATTGGTTCTCCCTATTCCCTTTCATCCACTGCAAAATTGGCAACGTGTGCGAACCAGGAGGTTAAAGGTGTTGTCTCTCCAAGCTGTGAGATTGATAGTAAAGCAGTTGGAAAGTGAAACCGGAGCACCAGGAGAGGGACTATTCGTTGAGATTTAGAAACCTTTCATATTCACAGTGTGTCCAGTCTCTAGGTTTCCCATATATGTTATAGCTGTAGTAATATTCCCTTCAACCTGGAGACATGGGACCCATGGAATGGGTGCCATGCATTATTGCTTTAAAGGGTCTGCATTTGCTCACCCAATCTTACCAATCCTCTCAGTCCCATGTGTCCAGCCTTATTCCACATACAGCTGTCATTGTAGATAGGGTCATTCCAGGTTTCATCAGAAACCCTGAAGGAATTGTAAAGAATTTCCTTTTATTTGTTTTTCAAATTCCTATTTATAGTGGGTTGGAGCTGATTCTCGCTGTCAGGTTTATGCCAGTCTAGACACACTTGATTCCCTTATGGAGACATATCAATACATAGGTTTTAAGATTCTTACTTGTCAGATATATTCCTCTGTGGGAAATATGGGGTTCTGAGTCCCTTTCACTGAGGAAGGTGTAGGTCTTGTCTATTCCATAGTTGGTTTTTGGAACGGTACCTGTGCTTATATCAAACTCTTGTTTTATGCATCACCCCACCTCTCCTTCCCCCTTAAGCAAGCATAAGAGTGTTTTCTAAATGTGAGACTCTGTTCTCTTTCCTAACTCAGTTCATGTGTAGCCATGTTTACAGGATCTTCATAAGTGATATCTTATGATAAGTTTCTTTTTCTGTGTGAATTATTACACTTAGAATCATCGTACCTGAATCCACTCATTTTGCTGCTACTCGTCTTATGATATTTATTTCATGGCTGAGGGATATTCCAGCGTACGTAAGTACCAAAATTATTGGAACCATTTTTATCTTTCCTGGGATACTTAAGGTGTACCCAAGTTGAGGTTCTTGTAAGCAGTGCAGCCCTAAATTTTGGTGTGGCTCTGTCTTATTGATTTTCAGTTTTCCCAAGGTATATTCCCTAGACTGGAAGTGCCCTTGGCTCTGTAGCTCTGTTGTTTACTTGTTTTGGGAACACAATGAACTCCTCCAGAGGGGCAGTTGGCAATTTACATCACGCCCATCAGCATAAAAAGGTTCCCTGTTCTCCAGGGCCTGTCTTGCCTTTCTGAATTTTACCCATTTTGTGGATAACCCTTTTGACTGGTGGGAAATGATACTTCTTTGCAGTGCAGATTTGCATTGCCCGCTTGCTTGCTTGCCAAAAAGGCGTATGCATTTTCTTCAGAATATATTCAGGATAAAACGCATACGCCCTTTTTGGCCAAGTGCATCATTGTCGAAGTTGTGCCCCTCTTCCTGTGCTTTAAAGGCGATTCCAATGTACCTGTTGAAATCTGTTTCCTGCTATTCTGCCTCACTTTCAAGTCCGCCTCGTTGCCTTCCCTCAACAGATTGTTGGATGATAGTTGTCCTTTATTACTCTGCCTGTTTGTGAATTGCTGTGATCTTGAGCTCCATTTTTAACTCGTTTTTTGTGAGCTGAACGCATGTCCAAAATTTTGGTTCAGTACCTATACTGGTTCCCGGTGGGTGTCTGAGACTTTGGTTAATTCTTCTTCCACCCGGGAAATAAGAGTGACATGTGCCCGTCCAAATGCCTAAAAGCTACTCTCTCATTGGTTCTCCCTCTTCCCTTTCATCCTCTGTCAAATTGGCAACCTGTGCAAACCAGGATGTTAAATGGGCTGTCTCTCCAAGTTGGGAGATTGATAGTAAAGCAGTTGGAAATTCAAACCGGGGCACCAGGAGGGGGAGTATTCGTTGAGTTTTAGAGACCTTTCATATTCACAGTGTGTCCATTCTCTTGGTTTCCCGTACATGTTATAGCTGTAGTAATATTCCCTTCAACCTGGAGATATTGGCCCTATGGAATGGGTGCCATGCATTATTGCTTTAAAGGGTCTGCATTTGCTCACCCAATCTCAACAATCCTCTCAGTCCCATGTGTCCAGCTTTATACCACATCCAGCTGTCATTGTAGATAGGGTCATTCCAGGTTTCATCAGAGACCCTGAAGGAATTGTAAAGAATTTCCCTGTTTTTGTTTTTTGGGGAATTCATTTTTATAGTGTGTTTGAGGTGATTATCACTGCCATGTTTATGCCAGTCTAGACAGACTTGATTCCCTTACAGAGACATATCAATACATAGGTTTTAAGATTATTACTAGTCAGAGACTTCCGGGTAAGATGGCGGAAGAGTAAGACGCGGAGATCACCTTCCTCCCCGCGGATACACCAGAAATACAGCTACACGTGGAACAACTCCTACAGAACACCTACTGAACGCTGGCAGAAGACCCCAGACCTCCCAAAAGGCAAGAAACTCCCCACATACCTGGTTAGGGCAAAGCGGAGAGATCCGCACACAGAGGATCGGTGCCGAGCGGCACTCACCAGCCCGAGAGGCTTGTCTGCTCGCCCGCCGGGGCACGCAGCGCTGCAAGCTGAGGCTCGGGCTTCGGTCAGAGCGCAGGGAGAGGACTGGGGCTGGCGGCGAGAACTCAGCCTGAAGGGGGCTAATGTGCCACAGCTAGCCGGGAGGGTGTCCGTGAAAACTCTGGAGCTGCCGAAGAGGCAAGAGACTTTTTCTTCCCTCTTGGTTTCCTGGTGCGCGAGGAGAGGGGATTAAGAGCGCTGCTTAAAGGGGCTCCACAGACGGGCGCGAGTCGCGACTGAAAGCGCGGAGCCCAGTGACGGGCGTGGGACGCTGGGGCTGCTGCTGCCGCTGCCAAGAAGCCTGTGTGCGAGCGCAGGTCACTGCCCACACCGCCCTTCCGGGAGCCTGTGCAGCCCGCCACTGCCGGGGTCCCGGGATCCAGGGGCGGCTTCCCTGGGAGAACGCACGGCGCGCCTCGGGCTGTTGCAACGTCACGCCGACCTCTGCCGCTGCAGGCTCGCCCCGCACTCTGTGCCCCTCCCTCCCTCCCAGCCTGAGTGAGCCAGAGTCCCCGAAGAGGCTGCTCCTTTAACCCTGTCCTATCTGAGCGAAGAGCAGACGCCCTCCGGCTACCTACACGCAGAGGCGGGGCCAAATCCAAAGCTGAGACCCAGGAGCTGTGAGAACAAAGAAGAGAAAGGGAAACCTCTCCCAGCAGCCTCAGAAGCAGCGGATTAAAGCTCCACAATCAACTTGATGTATCCTGCATCTGTGGAATACATGAATAGACAACAAATCATCCCAAATTGAGGAGCCCAGAGTCAGTGCTGTGCCTCTGAGGTGGGAGAGCCAACTTCAGGACACTGGTCCACAAGAGACCTCCCAGCTCCACATAATATCAAACGGCGAAAATCTTCCAGAGATCTCCATCTCAACACCAGCACCCAGCTTCACTCAACGACCAGCAGGCTACAGTGCTGGACACCCTGAGCCAAACAACTAGCAAGACAGGAACACAACGCCACCCATTAGCAGAGAGGTGGCCTAAAATCATAAAAAGTCCACAGACACCCCAAAACACACCACCAGACGTGGACCTGCCCACCAGAAAGACAAGATCCAGCCTCATCCACCAGAACACAGGCACTAGTCCCCTCCACCAGGAAGCCTACACAACCCACTAAACCAACCTTAGCCACTGGGGACAGACACCAAAAACAACAGGAACTACGAACCTGCAGCCTGCAAAAAGGAGACCCCAAACACAGTAACATAAGCAAAATGAGAAGACAGAAAAACACACAGCAGGAGAAGGAGCAAGATAAAAACCCACCAGACCTAACAAATGAAGAGGTAATAGGCACTCTACCTGAAAAAGAATTCAGAATAATGATGGTAAAGATGATCCAAGATTCTATTTCCCAGATCCAAAATCTTGGAAATAGAATAGACAAAATGCAAGAAACAGTTAACAAGGACCTAGAAGAACTAAAGATGAATCAAGCATCGATTAAAAACACAATAAATGAAATAAAAAATACTCTAGATGGGATCAATAGCAGAATAACTGAGGCAGAGGAACGGATAAGTGAGGTGGAAGATAAAATAGTGGAAATAACTGCTGCAGAGCAAAATAAAGAAAAAAGAATGAAAAGAACAGAGGACAGTCTCAGAGACCTCTGGGACAACATTAAACGCACCAACATTCGAATTATAGGGGTTCCAGAAGAAGAAGAGAAAAAGAAAGGGACTGAGAAAATATTTGAAGAGATTATAGTTGAAAACTTCCCTAATATGGGAAAGGAAATAGTTAATCAAGTCCAGGAGGCACAGAGAGTCCCATACAGAATAAATCCAAGGAGAAATACGCCAAGACACATATTAATCAAACTGTCAAAAATTAAACACAAAGAAATCATATTAAAAGCAGCAAGGCAAAAACAACAAATAACACACAAGGGAATCCCCATCAGGATAACAGCTGATCTCTCAGCAGAAACTCTACAAGCCAGAAGGGAGTGGCAGGACATACTTAAAGTGATGAAGGAGAAAAACCTGCAACCAAGATTACTCTACCCAGCAAGGATCTCATTCAGATTTGATGGAGAAATTAAAAGGTTTACAGACAAGCAAAAGCTGAGAGAGTTCAGCACCACCAAACCAGCTTTACAACAAATGCTAAAGGAACTTCTCTAGGCAAGAAACACAACAGAAGGAATATACCTACAATAATGAACCCAAAACAATTAAGAAAATGGGAATAGGAACATACATATCGATAATTACCTTAAATGTAAATGGACTAAATGCTCCCACCAAAAGACACAGAGTGGCTGAATGGATACAAAAACAAGACCCATATATATGCTGTCTACAAGAGACCCACTTCAGACCTAGAGACACATACAGACTGAAAGTAAGGGGATGGAAAAAGATATTCCATGCAAATGGAAACCAAAAGAAAGCTGGAGTAGCAATTCTCATATCAGACAAAATAGACTTTAAAATAAAGACTACTAGAAGAGACAAAGAAGGACACTACATAATGATCAAGGGATCGATCCAAGAAGAAGATATAACAATTGTAAATATTTATGCACCCAACATAGGAGCACCTCAATACATAAGGCAAATACTAACAGCCATAAAAGGAGAAATTGACAGTAACACACTCATAGTAGGGGACTTTAACACCCCACTTTCACCAATGGACAGATCTTCCAAAATGAAAATAAATAAGGAAACACAAGCTTTAAATGATACATTAAACAAGATGGACTTAATTGATATTTATAGGACATTCCATCCAAAAACAACAGAATACACATTTTTCTCAAGTGCTCATGGAACATTCTCCAGGATAGATCATATCTTGGGTCACAAATCAAGCCTTGGTAAATTTAAGAAAATTGAAATTGTATCAAGTATCTTTTCCGACCACAATGCTATGAGACTAGATATCAATTACAGGAAAAGAGCTGTAAAAAATACAAACACATGGAGGCTAAACAATACACTACTTCATAACGAAGTGATCACTGAAGAAATCAAAGAGGAAATTAAAAAATACCTAGAAACAAATGACAATGGAGACACGACGACCCAAAACCTATGGGATGCAGCAAAAGCAGTTCTAAGAGGGAAGTTTATAGCAATACAATCCCACCTTAAGAAACAGGAAACATCTCGAATAAACAACCTAACCTTGCACCTAAAGCAATTAGAGAAAGAAGAACAAAAACATCCCAAAGTTAGCAGAAGGAAAGAAATCATAAAAATCAGATCAGAAATAAATGAAAAAGAAATGAAGGAAACGATAGCAAAGATCAATAAAACTAAAAGCTGGTTCTTTGAGAAGATAAACAAAATTGATAAACCATTAGCCAGACTCATCAAGAAAAAAAGGGAGAAGACTCAAATCAATAGAATTAGAAATGAAAAAGGAGAAGTAACAACTGACACTACAGAAATACAAAAGATCATGAGAGATTACTATAAGCAACTCTATGCCAATAAAATGGACAACCTGGAAGAAATGGACAAATTCTTAGAAATGCACAACCTGCCAAGACTGAATCAGGAAGAAATAGAAAATATGAACAGACCAATCACAAGCACTGAAATTGAAACTGTGATAAAAAATCTTCCAACAAACAAAAGCCCAGGACCAGATGGCTTCACAGGCGAATTCTATCAAGCATTTAGAGAAGAGCTAACACCTATCCTTCTGAAACTCTTCCAAAATATAGCAGAGGGAGGAACACTCCCAAACTCATTCTACGAGGCCACCATCACCTTGATACCAAAACCAGGCAAGGATGTCACAAAGAAAGAAAACTACAGGCCAATATCACTGATGAACATAGATGCAAAAATCCTCAACAAAATACTAGCAAACAGAATCCAACAGCACATTAAAAGGATCATACACCATGATCAAGTGGGGTTTATTCCAGGAATGCAAGGATTCTTCAATATACGCAAATCAATCAACGTGATACACCATATTAACAAATTGAAGGAGAAAAACCATATGATCATCTCAATAGATGCAGAGAAAGCTTTCGACAAAATTCAACACCCATTTATGATAAAAACCCTGCAGAAAGTAGGCATAGAGGGAACTTTCCTCAACATAATAAAGGCCATATATGACAAACCCACAGCCAGCATCGTCCTCAATGGTGAAAAACTGAAACCATTTCCACTAAGATCAGGAACTAGACAAGGTTGCCCACTTTCACCACTCTTATTCAACCTAGTTTTGGAAGTTTTAGCCACAGCAATCAGAGAAGAAAAGGAAATAAAAGGAATCCAAATCGGAAAAGAAGAAGTAAAGCTGTCACTGTTTGTAGATGACATGATACTATACATAGAGAATCCTAAAGATGCTACCAGAAAACTACTAGAGTTAATAAATGAATTTGGTCAAGTTGCAGGATACAAAATTAATGCACAGAAATCTCTGGCATTCCTATATACTGATGATGAAAAAAGTGAAAGTGAAATCAAGGAAACACTCCCATTTACCATTGCAACAAAAAGAATAAAATATCTAGGAATAAACCTACCTAAGGACACAAAAGACCTGTATGCAGAAAATTATAAGACACTGATGAAAGAAATTAAAGATGATACAAATAGATGGAGAGATGTACCATGTTCTTGGATTGGAAGAATCAACATTGTGAAAATGACTCTACTACCCAAAGCAATCTACAGGTTCAATGCAATCCCTATCAAACTACCACTGGCATTTTTCACAGAACTAGAACAAACAATTTCACAATTTGTATGGAAACACAAAAGACCCCGAATAGCCAAAGCAATCTTGAGAACGAAAAATGGAGCTGGAGGAATCAGGCTCCCTGACTTCAGACTATACTACAAAGCTACAGTAATCAAGACAGTATGGTACTGGCACAAAAACAGAAAGATAGATCAATGGAACAGGATAGAAAGCCCAGAGTTAAACCCACGGACATATGGTCACCTTATCTTTGATAAAGGAGGCAGGAATGTACAGTGGAGAAAGGACAGTCTCTTCAATAAGTGGTGCTGGGAAAACTGGATAGGGACATGTAAAACTATGAGATTAGATCACTCCCTAACACCATACACAAAAATAAGCTCAAAATGGATTAAAGACCTAAATGTAAGGCCAGACACTATCAAACTCTTAGAGGAACACATAGGCAGAACACTCTATGACATAAATCACAGCAAGATCCTTTTAGACCCACCTCCTAGAGAAATGGAAATAAAGACAAAAATAAACACATGGGACCTAATGAAACTTAAAAGCTTTTGCACAGCAAATGAAACCATAAACAAGACCAAAAGACAACCCTCAGAATGGGAGAAAATATTTGCAAATGAAGCAACTGACAAAGGATTAATCTCCAAAATTTATAAGCAGCTCATGCAGCTCAATAACAAAAAAACAAACAACCCAATCCAAAAATGGGCAGAAGACCTAAATAGACATTTCTCCACAGAAGATATACAGACTGCCAACAAACACATGAAAGGATGCTCAACATCTTTACTCATTAGAGAAATGCAAATCAAAACTACAATGAGATATCACCTCACAACAGTCAGAATGGCCATCATCAAAAAATCTAGAAACAATAAATGCTGGAGAGGGTGTGGAAAAAAGGGAACACTCTTGCACTGCTGGTGGGAATGTGAATTGGTACAGCCGCTATGGAGAACGGTATGGAGGTTCCTTAAAAAACTACAAATAGAACTACCATATGACCCAGCAATCCCACTACTGGGCATATACCCTGAGAAAACCATAATTCAAAAAGAGACATGTACCAAAATGTTCATAGCAGCCCTATTTACAATAGCCCGGAGATGGAAACAACCTAAGTGTCCATCATCGGATGAATGGATAAAGAAGATGTGGCACATATATACAATGGAATATTACTCAGCCATAAAAAGAAATGAAATTGAGCTATTTGTAATGAGGTGGATAGACCTAGAGTCTGTCATACAGAGTGAAGTAAGTCAGAAAGAGAAAGACAAATACTGTATGCTAACACATATATATGGAATTTAAGAAAAAAAAATGTCATGAAGAACATAGGGGTAAGACAGGAATAAAGACACAGACCTACTAGAGAATGGACTTGAGGATATGGGGAGGGGGAAGGGTAAGCTGTGACAAAGTGAAAGAGCGGCATGGACATATATACACTACCAAACGTGAGGTAGATAGCTAGTGGGAAGCAGCCGCATAGCACAGGGAGGTCAGCTCGGTACTTTGTGACCGCCTGGAGGGGTGGGATAGGGAGGGTGGGAGGGAGACGCAAAAGGGAGGGCTTATGGAAACATATGTATATGTATAACTGATTAAATTTGTTATAAAAAAAAATAAAAATAAAAAATAAAAAAATAATAATAAAATAGTGAAGTTTGAAAGTAATCTAAATATTCAAAACTAGATGATTTGTGATATGCCTGTGTAGCATAAATTTATGCAATCAATAAATTAAAATGTGGTTTCAAAATTGTACGTTTTGAAATGAAAACAAAATAAAATGTATATAATGTCTTTTCAATTTAAAAAAAAAAGATTATTACTAGTCAGATATATTCGTCTGCGGGGAATACGGTTTGATGAGTCCCTTTCACTGAGGAAGTTGTATGTCTTGTCTCTTCCGTATTTGGTTTTTGGAACGTTACCTGTACGAATATCAAACTCTGGTTTTATGCATCACCCCACCTCACCTTCCCTCTTTAGCCGGCAACAGAGAGTTTTCTAAATGTGAGTCTCTGTTCTCTTTCCTAACACAGTTCATCTGTAGCCATGTTTATAGGACCTTCATACTTGATATCTTATGATAAGTTTCTTTTCCTGTGTGACTTATTTCTCTTAGAATCATCGTACCTGTATCCACTCATTTTGTTGCTACTGGCCTTATGACATTGATTTCATGACTGAGGGATATTCCATCATACGTAAGTACCACAATTTCTTGAAGCATTTTTGTCTTTCCTGGGATATTTAAGGTGTACCAAACTTGAGGTTTTGTAAGCAGTGCAGCCCTAAAATATGGGGTGGCTGTGTCTTATTGATTTTCAATTTTCCCAAAGAATATTCCCAAGACTGGGATTGCCCTTGGCTCTGTAGCTCTGTTGTTTACTTGTTTTAGGGAACACAATGCACTCCTCCAGAGAGGCAGTTGGAAATTTACATCCCGCCCATCAGCATAACAAGGCTCCCTGTTCTCCAGGGCCTGTCTTGCCTTTCTGCTTTTTTCACATTTTGAAGATGTCCATTTTGACTGGTGGGAAGTGATGCTTCTTTGTAGTGCAGATTTGCATTGCCTGCTTGCTTGCTTGGCCAAAATGTGCATATGCGTTTTGAATTGAATATATTCAGGAGAAAACGCATACACCCTTTTTGGCCAAGTGCAACATTTTCGAAGTTGTGCCCCTCTTCCTGTGTTTAAAGGTGATTCCAATGTACATCTTGAAATCTGTTTCCTGTTATTCTGCCTCGCTTTCAAGTCCGCCTCGTTGCCTTCCCTCAACACATTTTTGGACGATAGTTGTCATTTATTACTCTGCCAGTTTGTGAATTGCTGTGCCCCTAGCTCCATTTTTCAACTCGTTTTTTGTGAGCTGACCGCAAGTCGAAAATTTTGGTTCACGACCTATACTGGTTTCTGGCGGGAGGCTGAGGCTTTGGTTAATTCTTCTTCCTGCCGGGCAATTAGAGTGACATGTGCCCCTCCAAATGCCTAACAGCTACTCTCTCATTGGTTCTCCCTCTTCCCTTTCATCCTTTGCCAAATTGGCAAACTTTGCACACCAGGTGGTTAAAGTGGCTGTCTCTCCAAGTTGGGAGATTGATAGTAAAGCAGTTGGAAAGTCAAACCTGAGCACCAGGAGAGGGAGTGTTCGTTGAGTTTTAGAGACCTTTCCTATTCACAGTGTGTCCATTCTCTAGGTTTCCCTTACGTGTTACAGCTGTAGTAATATTCCCTTCAACATGGAGAGTTGGGACCCTTGGAATGTGTGCCACACATTATTGCTTTAAATGGTCTGCATTTGCTCACCCAACTTAACTCATCCTCTCAGTCCCAAGTGTCTCAGCCTTATGCCACCTCCATCTGTCGTTGTAGATAGGGTCATTCCAGGTTTCATCAAAGACTCTGAAGGAATTGTAAAGAATTTCCCAGTTTTTTTCATTTGTTTTTGAAATTCCTTTTTTTAGTGGGTTTGAGCTGATTCTCACTGCCATGTTTATGCCAGTCTAGGCACACTTGATTCCCTTATGGAGACATATCAATACATAGGTTTTAAGATTCTTACTAGTCAGATATATTCCTCTGTGGGGAATATGGTGTGTTGAGTCCCTTTCACTGAGGAAGGTATAGGTATTGTGTGTTCCATTGTAGGTTTTTGGAACGGTACATGTGCTTATATCAAACTCTGGTTTTATGCATCACCCCACCTCTCCTTCCCCCTTAAGCAGGCATAAGAGTGTTTTCTAAATGTGAGACTCTGTTGTCTTTCCTAACTCAGTTCATGTGTAGCCATGTTTACAGGATTTTCATAAGTGATATCTTATGATAAGCTTCTTTGTCTGTGTGACTTATTTCACTTAGAATCATCGGACCTGAATCCACTCATTTTGCTGCTAATGGCCTTATGACATTGATTACATGGCTGAGGGATATTTCTTGTACATAAGTAGCACAATTTCGTGAACCATTTTTGTCTTTCCTGGGAAATTTAAGGTGTAACCAAGTTGAGGTTCTTGAAAGAAGTGCAGCCCTAAATTTGGGGGTGGCTCTGTCTTATTGATTTCCAGTTTTCCGATGGTTTATTCCCTAGACTGGAAGTGCCGTTGGCTCTGTAGCTCTGTTGTTTATTTGTTTTACGGAACACAATGCACTCCTCCAGAAAGGCAGTTGGCAACTTAATCCCCCCAATCAGCATAACAAGGCTCCATGTTCTCCAGTGCCTGGCTTGCCTTTCTGGTTTATACAGATTTTGTGGATGCCCCTTTTGACCCGTGAGATGTGATACTTCTTTGTAGTGCAGATTTGCATTGCCCGCTTGCTTGCTTGGCCAAAATGGGTGTATGTGTTTTCTCCAATATATATTCAGGAGAAAACTCATACGCCCTATTTGGCCAAGTGCATCATTGTCGAAGTTGTGCCCCTCTTCCTGTCCTTTAAAGGCACTTCCAACGTACCTCTTGAAATCTCTTTCTGGCTATTCTGCCTCGCTTTCAAGTCTGCCTCGTTGCCTTCCCTCAACAGATTTTTGCAAGATAGTCGTCCTTTACTACTCTGCCAATTTGTGAATTGCTGCGCCCCTGAGCTCCATTTTTCAACTCGTTTTTGTGAGCTGAATGCAAGTCCAAAATTTTGGTTCAGGACCTATACTGGTTCTTGGTGGGTGGCTGAGACTTTGGTTAATTCTTCTTCCTGCCGGGAAATTAGTGTGATATGTGCCCCTCCAAATGCCTAACAGCTACTCTCCCATTGGTTCTTCCTCTTCCCTTTCATCCTCTGCCAAATTGGCAACCTGTGCAAACCAGGAGGTTAAAGGGTCTGTCTCTCCAATTTGGGAGATTGATAGTAAAGCCATTGGAAAGTCAAACTGGAGCACCAGGAGAGGGACTATTAGTTGAGTTTTAGAAACATTTCGTGTTCACAGTGGGTCCATTCTCTTGGTTTCCCGTACATGTTATAGCTGTAGTAATATTTCCTTCAACATGGAGAGTTGGGACCCATGGAATGGGTGCCACACATTATTGCTTTAAAGTTTCTGCATTTGCCCACCCAATCTCACCAATCCTCTGATTCCCAAGTGTCCAGGCATATGCCACATCCTGCTGTCATTGTAGATAGAGTCATACCAGGTTTCATCAGAGACCCTGAAAGAATTGTAAAGAACTTACCTGTTTTTTTGGTTTGATTTTGAAATTCCTTTTTATAGTGGGTTTGAGCTGATTCTCACTGCCATGTTTATGCCAGTCTAGACATACATGATGCCCTTACGGGGATATATCAATACATAAGTTTTAAGATTCTTATTAGTTAGATATATTCCTCTGAGGGTAATATGGGTTGTTGAGTCCCTTTCCCTGAGGAAGATGTAGGTCTTGTCTATTCCGTATTAGGTTTTTTGAAAGGTACCTGTACTAATTCAAACTCTGGTTTTATGCATCACCCCACCCTCTCAATCCCCCTTAAGTAGGCATAAGAATGTTTTCTAAATGTGAGTCTCTCTTCTCTTTCCTAACACAGTTCATGTGTAGCCATGTTTACAGGATTTTCATAAGTGATATCTTATGATTATTTTCTTTTTCTGTGTGACTTATTTCACTTAGAATCATCGTACCTGGGGCTTCCCTGGTGGCGCAGTGGTTGAGAGTCCACCTGCCGATGCAGTGGACGCGGGTTCGTGCCCCTGTCCGGGAGGAACCCACATGCCGCGCAGCAGCTGGGCCCGTGAGCCATGGCCGCTGGGCCTGCGCGTCCAGAGCCTGTGCTCCGCAACGGGAGAGGCCACAACAGTGAGAGGCCCGCGTAATGCAAAAAAAAAAAAAAAAAAAAAGAATCATCGTACCTGAATCCACTCATTTTGCTGCTAATGGCCTTATGACATTGATTACATGGCGGAGGGATATTCCTTGTACATAAGTACCACAATTTCTTGAACCATTTTTGTCTTTCCTGGGATATTTAAGGTGTACACAAGTTGATGTTCTTGAAAGAAGTGCAACCCTAAATTTAGGGGTGACTCTGTCTTACTGATTTCCAGTTTTCTAAAGGTATATTCCCTAGACTGGAAGTGCCCTTGGCTCTGTAGCTCTGTTGTTTATTTGTTTTATGGAACACAATGCCCTCCTCCAGAGAGGCAGTTGGCAACTTATTCCCGCCAATCAGCATAACAAGGCACCCTGTTCTCCAGGGCCTGTCTAGCCTCTCTGGTTTTTACATATTTTGCGGATGCCCCTTTTGACTGGTGGGAAGTGATACTTCTTTGTAGTGCAGATTTGCATTGTCCGCTGCTTGCATGGCCAAAAAGGGCGTATGTGTTTTCGCCTGAATATATTCAGGAGAAAACTTATACGCCCTTTTTGGCCAAGTGCATCATTGTCGAAGTTGTGCCCCTCTTCCTGTGCTTTAAAGGCAGTTCATACGTACCTCTTGAAATCTGTTTCCGGCTATTCTGCCTCGCTTTGAAGTACACCTCGGTGCCTTTCCTCAACAGATTTTTGCACGATAGTGGTCTTTTACTCCTTTGACAGTTTGAGAATTGCTGTGTCCCTGAGCTCCATTTTTCAACTCATCATTTGGGAGCTGACAGCAAGTCCAAAATTTTGGTTCAAGACCTATACTTGTTCCAAGCGGGTGGCTAATTCTTCTTCCTCTCGGGAAATTAGAGTGACATGTACCTGTCCAAATGCCTAACAGCTACTCTCTCATTGGTTCTTCCTCTTCCCTTTCATACTCTGCCAAATTGGCAACCTGTGTGAACCAGGAGGATAAAGGGGCTGTCTGTCCAAGTTGGGAGATTGATAGTAAAGCAGTTGGAAAATCAAAACAGAGCACCAGGAGAGGGACTATTAGTTGACTTATAGAAACCTTTCGTATTCACAGTGTGTCCATTCTCTAAGTTTCCCGTACATGTTATAGCTGTAGTAATACTCCCTTCAACATGGAGAGTTGGACCCATGGAATGGGTGCTACAAATTATTGCTTTAAAGGGTCTGCATTTGCTCATCCAGTCTCACCAATCCTCTCAGTCCCAACTGTCCAGCCTTATGCCACATCCAGCTGTCGTTGTAGATAGGGTCATTCCAGGTTTCATCAGAGACCCTGAAGGAATTGTAAAGAATTTCCCTGTATTTTTGTTTTGTTTTTGAAATTCCATTATATAGTGGGTTTGAGCTGATTCTCACTGCTATGTTTATACCAGTCTAGACACACTTGATTCCCTTATGGGGACATATCAATACATAGATTTTAATATTCTTACTAGTCAGATATATTCCTCTGCGGGAAATATGGGGTTTTGGGTCCCTTTCACTGAGGAAGATTTAGGCCTTGTCTATACCATCGTTGGTTTTTGGAATGGTACATGTGTTTATATCAAACTCTGGTTTTATGCGTCACCCCACCTCTCCTTCCCACTTAATCAGGCATAAGAGTGTTTTCTAAATGTGAGACTCTGTTCTCTTTCCTAACTCAGTTCATGTGTAGCCATGTTTAAGGATCTTCATAAGTGATATCTTATGATAAGTTTCTTTTTCTGTGTGACTTATTTCACTTAGAATCATCGTACCTGAATCCACTCATTTGGCTGCTGCTGGCCTTAAGACATTGATTTCATGGCTGAGGGATATTCCATCGTACTTAAGTTCCACAATTTCTTAAACCCTTTTTGTATTTCCTGGGATATTTAAGGTGGTCCCAAGTTGAGGATCTTTTAAGCAGTGCAAACCTAAATTTTGGGGTGTCTCTGGCTTATTGATTTTCAATTTTCCCAAGGTATATTCCTTAGCCTGGAAGAGCCCTTGGCTCTGTAGCTCTGTTGTTTATTTTTTTAGGGAACACAATGCACTCCTCCAGAGAGGCAGTTGGCATCTTACGTCCCCACCATCATCATAACAAGGCTCCCTGTTTTACAGGGCCTGTCTTGCGTTTCTGGTTTTTACATATTTTGCGGATGTCCCTTTTGACCGGTGGGAAGTGATACTTCTTTGTAGTGTAGATTCGCATTGCCCGTTTGCTTGCCTGGCCAAAAAGGTTCTATGTGTTTTCTCCTGAATATATTCAGGAGAAAACTCATACGCCCTTTTTGGCCAAGTTCATCATTGTCGAAGTTTTGCCCCTATTCCTGTGCTTTAACGGCACTTCCAACGTACCTCTTGAAATCTGTTTCCGCCTATTCTGCCTTGCTTTCAAGTCCGCCTCATTGCCTTCCCTCAACAGATTTTTGCACGATAGCGGTCCATTACTCCTCTGCCAGTTTGTGAATTAGTCTGCCCCTGAGCTCCATTTTTCAACTCGTTTTTTGTGTGCTGAATGCAAGTCCAAAATTTTGGTTCAGGACCTATACTCGTTCCCAGCGGGTGGCTGAGACGTTGGTTAATTCTTTTTCCTCCCAGGAAATAAGAGTGACATATGCCCGTCCAAATGCCTAACAGCTAGTCTCTCATTGGTTCACCCTCTTCCCTTTCATGCTCTGCCAAATTGGCAACCTGTGCGAACCAGGAGGTTAAAGAGGCTGTCTCTGCAAGTTGGGAGATTGATAGTAAACCAGTTGGAATTCAAACCGGAGCACCAGGAGAGGGACTATTCGTTGAGTTTTAGAGACCTTTCGTATTCACAGTGTGTCCATTCTCTAGGTTTCCCGTACATGTTATAGCTGTAGTAATATCCCCTTCAACCTGCAGAGATGGGACACATGGAATGGGTGCCATGCATTATTGCTTTAAAGGGTCTGCAATTGTTCACACAATCTCACCAATCCTCTCAGTCCCAAGTGTCCAGCATTATGCCACATCCTGCTGTCATTGTAGGTAGAGTCATACCAGGTTTCATCAGAGACCCTGAAGGACTTGTAAAGAATTTCCCGGTGTTTTTGGTTTGATTTTGAAATTCCTTTTTACATTGGGTTTGAGCTGACTCTCACTGCCATGTTTATGCCAGTTTAGATATACGTGATTCCCTTACGGAGATATATCAATACATAGGTTTTAAGATTCTTAATAGTATGATAAAATCCTCTGCGGGAAATATGGGTTGTTGAGTCCCTTTCCCTGAGGAAGGGGTAGGTCTTGTCTATTCCGTATTAGGTTTTTGGAAATGTACATTCTCTTGGTTTCTGGTACATGTTATAGTTGTTGCAATATTCCCTTCAACCTGGAGAGTTGGGACCCATGGAATGGGTGCCACGTATTATTGCATTAAAGGGTGTGCATTTGCTCACCCAATCTCACCAATCCTCTCAGTCCCAGGTTTCCAGCCTTATGCCAGTTCCAGCTGTTGCTGTAGATAGGGTCATTCCAGGTTTCATCATAGACCCTGAAGGAATTGTAAGGAATTTCCCTGTTTTTTTGTTTTTTTTTTTTTTGAAAATCCTTTTTATAGTGGGTTTGAGCTGTTTCTCACTGCCATGTTTATGCCAGTCTAGACACACTTGATTCCCTTACGGAGACATATCAATACATAGGTTTTAAAATTCTTACTAGTAAGATATATTCCTCTGCGGGGAATATGGGCTTTTGAGTCCCTTTCACTGAGGAAGGTGTAGGTCTTGTCTATTCCATATTAGATTTTTGGAATGGTACCTGTACTAATATCACACTCTGGTTTTATGCATCACCCCACCTCTCCTTCCACCTTAAGCAGGCATAAGCGTGTTTTCTAAATGTGAGACTCTGTTCTCTTTTTTAACTCACTTGATGTGTAGCCATATTTACAGGATCTTCATAAGTGATATCTTATGATAAGTTTCTTTTTCTGTGTGACTTATTTCACTTAGAATCATCATACCTGAATCCACTCATTTTGCTGCTACTTGTCTTATGACATTGATTTCATGGCTGAGGGACATTCCATCTTACGTAAGTACCACAATTTCTAGAACCATTTTTGTCTTTCCTGGGATATTTAAGGTGTACCAAAGTTGAGGTTTTTGTAAGCAGTGCAGCCCTAAATTTGGGGGTGGCTCTGTCTTATTGATTTTCAGTTTTCCCACGGTATATTCCCTAGACTGGAAGTGCCCTTGGCTCTGTAGCTCTGTTGTTTACTTGTTTTAGGGAACAGGATGCACTCCTCCAGAGAGGCAGTTGGCAATTTACATCCCGCCCATCATCATAACAAGGCTCCCTGTTCTCCAGGGCCTGTCTTGCCTGTCTGGATTTTACCCATTTTTTGGATGTCCCTTTTGACCGGTGGGAAGTGATACTTCTTTGTAGTGCCGATTTGCATTGCCCGTTTGCTTGCTTGTCCAAAAAGGGCATATGCGTTTTCTCCTGAATATATTCACGTGAAAAACCATATGCCCTTTATGGCCATTTCCATAATTTTCAAAATTGTAATGCTTTTCCTGTGTTTAAAGGCGATTCCAATGTACCTCTTGAAATCTGTTTCATGCCATTCTGCCTCATTTTCCCTTCCGCCTCGTGGCGTTCCCTCAACAGATTTTTCAAAGAGAGTAGTCCTTTATAACTCTGCAGGTTAGTGAATTGCTGTGGCCCTGAGCTCCATTTTTCAACTCACGTTTTTGTGAGATGACTGCAAATCAACCGTTTTGCTTCTGGACTTATACTGGTTCTGGGGGGCAGGCTGAGACTTTGGTTAATTCCTCTTTGTGACGAGAATTTAGAGAGACATGTGGCCGTCCAAATGCCTACAGCTACTCTCTCATTGGTTCTCTGTCTTCCCTTATATCCTCTGCACAATTTGCCAACTGTGCGAACCAGGAGGTTATAGGGCCTGACTTTCCAAGTTGGGTGATTGATAGTAAAGCAGTTGGAATGTCAAACTGGATCACAAGGAGAGAAAAAAGTAGTAGAGTTTTAGAAATCTTTCACCATCAGCTGGTTTCCATTCTCTAGGTTCCCATACACGTTATAACTGTAGTGATATTCCCTTCTACCTGGAGAGTTGGGAACCATGGAATGGGTGGAAGGCATTATTGCTTTAAAGGGTCTGCATTTTTTCACCCAATCTCACCAATCCTCTCAGTCCCAAGTGACCAGCCTTATGCCACATCCAGCTGTCATTGTAGATACGGTCATTACAGGTTTCATCAGAACCCCTGAAGGTATTGTGTAAGAATTTTCCTGTTTTTATGTTTTGTTTTGATATTCATTTTTTATAGTGGGTTTGAGCTGATTCTCACTGCCATGTTTATATCGTTCTAGATACACTTGGTTCCCTTACAGAGACATATCAATACATAGGTTTTAAAATTCTTACTAGTCAGATATATTTCTCTGCGGGGAATAAGGATGTTGAGTTCTGTTCACTGAGGAAGGAGTAGGGCTTGTTTCTTCTGTTTTTGGATTATGGAACGGTACCTGTGCTAATATCAATATTATGTTTTGTGCATCTCCCCACCTCTGTTTCCCCTTAAGCAAGCGTTAGATGGTTTTCTAAATCTGAGACACTGTTCTCTTCCCTAAATCAGTTCATATGAAGCCAGGTTTACATTCCCTTCATAAGTGATATCTTATGTCAGAATGCACCATGGCCGTTCTCATAATAATGCTCCATGACCCCTGTCATCACAATGCACCATGCCCTGGTTGTCAAAATATTCCATGTCCCTTGTCATCAAAATTCTCCAGGTCCTTGTAATCACAAGGCTACATGACCCTTCTCATCAAAATGTTACATGCTCTTGTCATCACAATTCTCCATCCACTTGACATTGCAATGCTCCATGCACTTTTCATCACAATGCTCCATGCACTTGTCATCACAAAGCTCCATGCCCTTGTCATCACAATGCTCCATGACCCCTGTCATCAAAATACTCCGTGACACCCGTCATCACAATGCTTCATGCCCCTTGTCATTTCAGTGCTCCATGATGCTCGACATCACAATTACCCAAGGTCTTCTAATCACAATGCTCATTGGCCAATATCATCACAATTCTCCATGACCACTGTCATCACAACACTCCTTGACACCTGACAACACAATGATTCGGGACTCTTGTCATCACAATGTTCCATTCCCTAGTCATCACAATGCTCCATGACACCTGTCATCACAATACTCCATGAACATTTTCAGCCCAATGTTCCATGACCCTTGTCATCACAATGATCCATGTCCTTGTCATCCGTATGCTCCATGACCATTGTTTTCACAATGCTCCGTGACGCTTATCATCACAGTGCTCCATGACCCCTGTCATCACAATGCTCCATGCCTTTTTCAGCAAAATGCTACATGGCCTTTTCATTACAATGCTCTATGCGCTTGTCATCAAAATACTCCATTACCATTGTCATCACATTCCTCCATGAACATTGGGATCACATTGCTTCATGCCCTTGTCATCACAATGCTCCATGCTCCTTCAAAGCAAAATGATCCATGACATCTGTCATCACAATGCTCCAATCCCTTGTGATCACAATGTTCCATAACACTTGTCATCAAAATGCTCCATGACACCTGACATCACAATGTTCCATAACCCCTGTCATCAAAATGCTCCATGAACCTTTTCGTCCCAAAGCTCCAAGACCCCTGACATCACAATGTTCTATAACCCCTGCCATCAAAATATTCCATTACACTTTTCATCAAATTGCTGCATGACACGGTCATCAAAATGCTCCCTGCCCTTCTCATCACAATGCATCATGCCCTTGTCATCAAAATGCTCCATGACTTGTCATCACAAAGCTCCATGACCCTTGGCATCACAATGCTCCATGTCATTGTCATCACAATGCTCTATGAAACCTCTCATCACATTACTCAATGCCCTTGTCATCAGAAGGCTCCATGACACTTGTCATCAAAATGCTCGATGCCCTTCTCATCACAATGCTCCATGCACTTGTCATTACAATCCTGCATGACCCATGTATCATAGTGTTCTGTGCCCTTATCCTCACAATGCTTCATGCCCACTCTCATAACAATAATCCATGAAAAATTTCAGACCAATGTTCCATGCCCTTCTCATCAAAATGCTCCATTACACCTGTCATAACAATGCACCATGACCCCTGCCATCACAATGTTCCACGGCCTAGTCATCACAAGGTTCCATGACACTTGTCATCACAATGCTCAATACCACTGAAATCACAATGCTCCATGCCCTTGTCATCACAATGCTCCATGACGCTTGTCATCAGAATGTTCCATCGCCTTCTCATCACCATGCTCCATGCCCTTGTCATCAAAATGCTCCAAGACCCTTGTAATCACAATGTTCCATGCCACTTTTCATCTCAATGCTCCATGAACCCTGTCATCACAGTGCACCATGCCCATCATCATAATGCTTCAGGCTATTGTCATCACCATGAAATCAATATTCTCCATGACCTCTGTCATCAAAATGCTTCAAACCCTTGTGATCACAATGTTCCATAACACTTATCATCACAACACCTCATGACGATCATCATCACAATTATCCATGGTCTCCTCATCACAATACTTCATGATCGTTGTCATCACAATGCTCAAATCACTTGTCATCACAATGCTCACTGACACTTGTCGTCAGTATGCTCCTTGAACCCTGTCATGACAAGGCTCCATGCCTTTTTCATCACAATAATCTATGCCCTTTTCTTCACAATGTTCCAAGATCCCTGTAATCACAATGCTCCATGCCCTTATCATCAAAAAGCTCCATGACGCATGTCATCAGAATGCTTCATGGCCTTCTCATCACAATGCCCCATGCCTTTGTCATCACAATGCTCCAAGACCCCTGTAATCACAATGCCCCATGCCCCTTTTCATCAGAATTCTCCATGAGAATTGTCATCACAAGTCTCCATGGTCTTCTCATCACAATGCTCCATTCCCGTGTCATCACAATGCTCCTTGACCACTGTCATTACAATAATACATGAACATTTTCAGCCCAATGCTCCACGACCTATTCATCACAATGCTCCATGGACAATATCATCACAATGTTCCATGACAACTGTCAATACAACACTCCATGACAGCTGACAACACAATGATCCCGGACTCTTGTCATCACAATGATCCATTCCCTAGTCATCACAATGCTCCATGACCCCTGTCATCACAACACTCCATGAAAATTTTCAGCCAAGTGCTCCATCACACTTGTCATCACAATTATCCATGCCCTTGTCATCTCAATGCTCCATGACCCCTGTATTCACAATGCTCCGTGACGCTTGTAATCACAGTGCTCCATACACATGTCATCACAATGCTCCATGCCTTTGTCAGCAAAATGCTACATGACCTTGTCATTACAATGCTCTATGCACTTGTCATCACAATACTCCATTTCCATTGTCATCACAATCCTCCATGAACCTTGGGATCACATTGTTTCATGCCCTTGTCATCACAATGCTCCATGCTCCTTGAAATCAAAATGATCCATGACCTCTCTCATCACAATGCTCCAAACACTTGTGATCACAATGTTCCATAACACTTGTCATCACAAGGCTCCATGATGCCTGTCATCACAATACTCCATGCCCTTTTCATCACAATGCTCCATGACCTTTGTCATCACAATTCTCAATACACATGTCATCACAATGCTCCATGACCCCTGACATCACAATGCACCGTGACTCCAGTCATCACAATGCTTCATAACGTTTGTCATCACAATGGTCCATGCCCGTGTCATCATAAGGCTCTGTGACCTTTGTAACCACAATGCTCCATGAACATTTCATCACAATTCTCTGTGACCCTTGTCATCACAATGCTCCATTTCTTTGTGAGAACAATGCTCCATGACCATTGTCTTCAAAATGTGCCACGTGCATTTCATCACTACGGTCCACATACTTGTCATTGCCATGCTCCATATACATTTTAATCACAATGCTCCATGCACTTCTCATCAAAATGCTCTCTCACCACTGATATCACAATGCTACATCAGTATTTGTCACAATACTCCCTCACCCCTGTCATCACAATGTTCCATGACTGCTGTCATCACAATGCTACATGCTATTATCATCACAATATTCGATGACCCCTGACATCACATTGTTCCAGAACACCTGTCATCAAAATGTTCCATGACACTTTTCATCAAATTGCTCCATGACCCTGTAATCAGAATGTTCCCTGCCCTTCTCATCACAATGCACAACACACTTGCCATCAAAATGCTCCATGACTTTTGTCATCACAAAGATCCATGACCCTTGGCATCACAGTGCTCCATGTGATTGTCATCACAATGCTCCATGAACGCTCTCATCCCATTGCTCCATGCCTTTGTCTTCACAAAGCTCCATGACACGTCATCAGAATGCTCCATGGCCTTCTCATCACAATGCTCCATGCCCTTGCCATCACAATGCTCCATTACCACTGTCATAACAATGCTCCATGACCTCTGCCATCACTATGCTCCATGGCCTTTTCATCACAAAGCTCCATGACCCATCTCATCACAATGCTCCAAGAACCCATTAATCACAATGCTCTATGCCCCTTTTCATCTCAATGATCCTTGAACCCTGTCATCACAATGCACCATGCCCATCATCATAATGCTTCATGCTATTGTCATCAGAATGAAATCAAAATGCTCCATGACCTCTGTCATAACAATGCTCCAAACCCATGTGATCACAATATTCCAAAGCACTTGTCATCACAATGCACCTTGACGCTCGTCATCACAATTATACATGGTCTTCTCATCACAATGCTCCATGATCTTTGTCATAAAAATTCTCAAGTGCACGTGTCATCACAATGCTCCCTGACACTTGTCGTCAATATGCTCCTTGAACCCTGTCATAACAAGGCTCTATGCCATTTTCATCACAATGATCCATGCCATTTTCATCACAATGCTCCAAGACCCATGTAATCACAATGCTCCATGCCCTTGTCATCACAATGCCCCAAGAACCCTGTAATCACAATACTCCATGCCCCTTTTCATCGGAATGCTCCAGGAGACTTGTTATTACAAGGCTCCATGGTCTTCTCATCACAATGCTCCAGGAACTTTTTCATCACAGTGCTCCATTCCCTTGTCATCACAATGCTCCATGACCCCTGTCCTCACAATACTTCCTGAATATTTTCAGTCCAATTCTCCAGGAACTTCTCATCACAATGCTTCATGATCCCTATCATCACAATGCTCCATGACCACTGTCATCACAACGCTCCATGACCCCTGACAACACAGTGATGCGGGACTCTTGTCATCACAATGCTCCATTCCCTAGTCATCACAGTGCTCCATGAACATTTTCAGCCCAATGCTCCATGACACTTGTCATCACAATGATCCATGGCCTTGCCATCCCTATGCTCCATGACCCCTGTAATCACAATGATCCGTGATGCTTCTCATCACAGTGCTCCATGACCCTTATCATCACAATGTTCCATGCCTGTGTCAGCAAAATGCTACATGACCTTGTCATCACAATGCTCCATTTGCTTGTCATCACAATACTCCCTTACCATTGTCATCACAATCCTCCATGAAACATGGGATCACATTGCTTCATGCCCTTGTCATCACAATGCTCCATGCACCTTGAAAAAAATATGATCCATGACTTCTACCATCACAATGCTCCAAACCATTGTGTTCACAATGTTCCATAACACTTGTCATCACAACGCTCCATGATGCCTGCCATCACAATACTCCATGTCCTTTTCGTCAAAATGCTCCATGATCTTTTTCATCACAATTCTCAATACACTTGTCATCACAATGTTCCCTGACACTTGTCGTCAGAATGCTCCATGAAACCTGTCATGAAATGGCTTCATGCCTTTTTTATCACAATGCTCCATGCCCTTTTCATCACAATGTTCCATGCCTTTGTCGTCACAATACTCCACAAGCTTGTCATCAGAATGCACCATGACACTTGTCATCACAATGCTCCATGGCCACTGTCATCACAATGCTACATACCCCTTGTCATTACTGTGCTCCATGACGCTCGTCATCACAATTATCCATGTTCTTCTCATCACAATGCTCCACGCCCTTGTCATCAAAATGCTCCATGACCCTTGTCATCACAATGCTCCATGGCCACTCTCATCACAATGCTCCATTCCCCTTGTCATTACAGTGCTCCATGACGCTCGTCATCACAATTATACATGGTCTTCTCATCAAAAAGCTCCACGGTCTTGCCATCACAATGCTCCATGCCCTGGTCATCACAATGCTCCATGTCCCCTGTCATCACAATTCTCCTCGTTCTTGGCTTCACTGTGCACCATGACATTTCTCATCACCGTGTTACATGATTTGTCATCACAATTCTCTATGCACTTGTCATCGCAATGCTCCATGACCCCTGTCATAGGAAGCTCCATGTGCTTGTCATCACAATGCTTCATGAACTTGTCATCAAAATTCTCAATGGCCCTTGTCATCACAATGCTCCATGCCCTTGTCATCACAATGCTCCATGTCCATTGTCATCACAATGCTCCAAGCCCTTGTCATCAAAATGCTCCATTACATTTGTCATCACAATCCTCCATGACACTTGGCATCACAATATTCCATTCCATTGTCATCGCAATGGACCATGACATATGTCATCATAATGCTCCCTGAGACCTGTCCTCAAAATACTCCATGACCTTCTCATCACAATGCTCCATGCCTTTGTCATCACATTGCACCATGCCCACTGTCATCACAATAATCCATGAAATATGTCAGGCCAATGCTCCATGCCCCTGTCATCACAATGCTCATTGCCTTTTCATCACAAAGCTCTATGACCCCTGTCATCACAATGCTCCGTGACTCCAGTCATCACAATGCTTCATGACCTTTGTCATCACAATTGTCCATGCCCTCGTCATCACAAGGCTCTGTGACCTTTGTCACCAAAATGCTCCATGAAATTTTCATCACAATGCTCGGTGACCCTTGTCATCACATTGCTCCATGCCTTTGTCAGCACAAAGCTCCATGATGCATGTCATCAGAACGCTCTATGACATTCTCATCCCAATGTTCCATGCCCTTGTCATCACCATGCTCCAAGACCCCTGTAATCACAATGCTCCATGACCCTTTTCATCAGAATGCTCCATGAGACCTGTCATCACATGGCTCCATGGTCTTCTCATCACAATGATCCAGTACCTTGTCCTCACAATGCTCCTTGACCGCTGTCATCACAATATTCCATGAACATTTTCAGCCCAATGCTCCATGACGTTCTCATCACAATGCTCCATGACCTCTGTCATCAAAATGCGCCATGACCACTGTCATCACAACGCTCCATGAACCCTGACAACACAATGATCCGGGAATCTTGTCATCAAAATGCTCCATGCCCTTGTCATCCCAATGCTCCATGAACCCTGTAATCACAATGCTCCATGACGCTTGTCATCACAGTGCTCCATGAACCTTGTCATCACAATGCCTTTGACAGCAAAATGATACATAATCTTGTCATCACAATGCTCCATACACTTGTCATCACAATCCTCCATGACCCTTGGGATCATATTGCTTTATGCCCTTGTCATCTCTATCTTGCCTTTCTGGTTTTTACAGATTTTCGGATGTCCTTTTGGACCGGTGGGAAGTGAAAATTCTTTGTAGTGTGGATTTGCATTGCACGCTTGCTTGATTGGCCAAAAAGGGCCTATGCCTTTTCTCTTGAATATATTCAGGAGAAAAGTCATACGCTGGTTTTGGCCAAGTGCATCTTTCTCGAAGTTGTGATGCCTTTCCTGTGCTTTAAAGGCGATTCCAATTTACCTCTTGAAATATGTTTTGTGCAATTCTGCCTCATTTTCAAGTCCGCTTTGTTGCCTTCCCTCAACAGAATTTTGGAAGAGAGTAGTCCTTTATAACTCTGCAGGTTTTTGATTTGCTTTGCCCCTGAGCTCCAATTTTCAAATCCCATTATTGGGAGCTGACCGCAAATCCACAATTTTGCTTCAGGACCTATACTGGTTCCAGGGGTGGCTATACTGGTTCCCTGTGGGTGGCTGAGGCTTTGGTTAATTCTTCTTCCTGACGGGAATTTAGAGTGACATGTGTCCGTCCAAATGCCTACATCTACTCTCTGATTGGTTCTCCCTCTTCCCTTTCATCCTCTGCACAATTAGCAAACTGTGCAAACCAGGAGGTTATAGGGGATGACTCTCCTAAGTTGGGAGATTGATAGTAAAGTTGTTGGAATGCCAAACTGTAGCACAAGGAGAGGAAAAAGTAGGAGACTTTCAGAAACCTTTCGCCATCACAGGGTGTCCATTCTCTAGGTTTCCCATACATGTTATAACTGTAGTGATATTCCCTTCTACCTGGAAATTTGGGACCCATGGAATGGTGGCATGCATTACTACTTTAAAGGGTCTGCATTTTCTCTCCCAATCTCACCAGTCCTCTCAGTCCCAAGTGTCCAGCCTTATGTCTCATCCAGCTGTCTTTGCAGATAGGGTCATTCTAGGTTTCATCAGAACCCCTGAAGGAATTGTGTAAGAATTTTGCTGTTTTTTTGTTTTGTATTTGAAATTCATTTTTATAATGGGGTTGAGCTGATTTTCCCTGACGTGTTTATGCCGGTCTAGACACACTTGATTCCCTTACGGAAGCATATCAGTACATAGGTTTTAAGATTCTTAGTAATCAGATATATTCCTCTGTGGGGAATAGGGGTTTTGAGTCCCGTTCACTGAGGAAGGTGTAGGTCTTGTCTATTCTGTATTTGGTTTATGGAATGGTACCTGTGCTAATATCAAACTCTGGTTTTATGCATCACCCCACCTCTCCTTCCCCCTTAAGCAGGCATAAGAGGGTTTTCTAAATGTGAGACTCTGTTCTCTTTCCTAACTCAGTTCATGTGTAGCCATGTTTACAGGATCTTCATAAGTGATATCTTATGATAAGTTTCTTTATCTGTGTGACGTATTTCACTTAGAATCATCGTACCTGAATCCACTCATTTAGCTGCTACTGGTCTTATGACATTGATTTCATGGCTGAGGGATATTCCATCATACGCAAGTACCACAATTTTTTGAACCATTTTTATATTTCCTGGGATATTTAAGGTGTACCCAAGTTGAGGTTCTTGTAAGCAGTGCAGCCCTAAATGTTGGGGTGGCTCTGTCTTATTGATTTTCAGTTTTCCCAAGGTATATTCCCTAGACTGGAAGTGCCCTTGGCTCTGTAGCTCTGTTGTTTACTTGTTTCAGGGAACACAATGCACTCC
Organism: Mesoplodon mirus; assembly: GCF_964341445.2. Lineage (NCBI taxonomy): Eukaryota > Metazoa > Chordata > Mammalia > Artiodactyla > Ziphiidae > Mesoplodon > Mesoplodon mirus. The sequence goes on from NW_028295721.1 coordinate 64,261, forward strand.
TCCAGATAGGCAGTTGGCAATTTACATGCCACCCATCAGCATAACAAGGCTCCCTGTTTTCCAAGGCCTGTCTTGCCTTTCTGGTTTTTACCCATTTGGTGGATGTCCCTTTTGAACAATGGGAAGTGATACTTCTTTGTAGTGTAGATTTGCATTGCCCGCTTGCTTGCTTGGCCAAAAAGGGTGTATGCATTTTCTCCTGAATATATTTAGGAGTAAACGCAAACGCACTTTTTGGCCAAGTGCATCATTGTCGAAGTTGTGACCCTCTTCCTGTGCTTTAAAGGCAATTCCAACGTACCTCTTGAAATCTGTTTCCTGTTCTTCTGCCTCGCTTTCAAGTCCGCCTCGTTGCCTTCCCTCAACAGATTTTTGGACGATAGTTGCCCTTTATTACTCTGCCACTTTGTGAATTGCTATGCCCCTGAGCTCCATTTTTATCTCATTTTTTGTGAGCTGAACGCAAGTCCAATATTTTGGTTCAGAAACTATACTGGTTTTCGGTGGGTGGCTGAGTCTTTGGTTAATTCTTCTTCCTCCCGGGAAATAAGAGTGACATGTGCCTGTCCAAATGCCTAACAGCTACTCCTTCATTGGTTCTCCCACTTCCCTTTCATAATTTGCCAAATTGGCAACCTGTGCGAACCTGGAGGTTAAAGGTGCTGTCTCTCCAAGTTGGGAGATTGATAGTAAAGCAGTTGGAAAGTCAAATGGGAGGACCAGGAAAGGGACTATTCGTTGAGTTTTAGAGACCTTTCGTATTCACAGTGTGTCCATTCTCTAGGTTTCCCGTAAATATTATAGCTGTAGTAATATTCACTTCAACCTGGAGAGCTGGGACCCATGGGATGGGTGCCTTGCATTATTGCTTTAAAGGGTCTGAATTTGCTCACCCAATCTCACCAATCCTCTCAGTCCCATGTGTCCAGCTTTAGGCCACCTCCAGCTGTCATTGTAGATAGGGTCATTCCAGGTTTCATCAGAGATCCTGAAGGAATTGTAAAGAATTTCCCTGTTTTTTTGTTTTGTTTTTGAAATTCCGTTTTATAGTGGGTTTGAGCTGATTCTCGCTGCCATGATTATGCGTGTCTAGAAACACTTGATTCCCTTACGGAGACATATCAATACATAGATTTTAAGATTCTTACTAGTTAGATATATTCTTCTGCGGGAAATATGGGTTTTTGAGTCCCTTTCACTGAGGAAGGTGTAGGTCTTGTTTATTCCATAGTTGGTTTTTGGAATGGTACCTGTGCTTATATCAAACTCTGGTTTTATGCATCACCCCACCTCTCCTTCCCCCTTAAGCAGGCCTAAGAGTGTTTTCTAACTGTGAGACACTGTTCTCTTTCCTAACTCAGTTCATGAGTAGCCAGGTTTACAGGATCTTCATAAGTGATATCTTATTATAAGTTTCTATTTCTGTGTGACTTATTTCACTTAGAATCATCGTACCTGAATCCACTCATTTTGCTGCTACTGGTCTTATGACATTGATTTCATGGCTGATGGATATTCCATCGTACGTAAGTACCACAATTTTTTGAACCATTTTTTTATTTCCTGAGATATTTAAGGTGTACCCAAGTTGAGGTTCTTGTAAGCAGTGCAGCTCTAAATTTTGGGGTGGCTCTGTCTTATTGATTTTCAGTTTTCCCAAGGTATATTCCCTAGACTGGAAGTGTCCTTGGCTCTGTAGCTCTGTTGTTTACTTGTTTTAGAGAACACAATGCACTCCTCCAGAGAGGCAGTTGGCAATTTACATCCCTCCCATCAGCATAATAAGGCTCCCAGTTCTCCAGGGCCTGTCTTGAATTTCTGGTTTTTACCCTTGTGTGGATGTCCCTTTGGACCGGTGGGAAGTGATACTTCTTTGTAGTGCAGACTTGCATTGCCCACTTGCCTGCTTGGCCAAAAAGGGCGTATGCATTTTCTCGTGAATATATTCAGGACAAAACGCATACGCCCTTTTTGGCCAAGTGCATCATTGTCGAAGTTGTGCCCCTATTCCTGTGCTTTACAGGCGATTCCTACGTACCTCTTGAAATCTGTTTCCTGCTATTCTGCCTCACTTTCAATTCCGCCTCGTTGCCTTTCCTCAACAGATTTTTGGATGATAGTTGTCCTTTATTATTCTGCCAGTTTGTGAATTGCTCTGCCCTATAGCTCCATTTTTTAACTCCTTTTTTGTGAGCTGAACGCAAGTCCAATATTTTAGTTCATGACCTATACTGGTTCCCGGTGGATGGCTGAGACTTTGTTTAATTCTTCTTCCTCCCGGGAAATAAGAGTGACATGTGCCCGTCCAAATGCCTAACAGCTACTCTCTCATTGGTTCTCCCTCTTCCCTTTCAACCTTTGCCAAACTGTCAACCTGTGTGAACCAGGAGGTTAAAGGTGCTGTCTTCTCCATGTTGGGAGATTGATAGTAAAGCATTTGGAAAGTCAAACTGGAGAACCAGGAGAAGGACTATTCGTTTATATTTAGAAACCTTTCGTATTCACAGTGTGTCCATTCTCTAGGTTTCCCATACATGATATAGCTGTAGTAAAATTCCCTTCAACCTCGATAGTTGGTACCCGTGGAATGGGTGCCATGCATTATTGCATTAAAGGGTCTGCATTTGCTCACCCAATCTCACCAATCCTTTCAGTCCTATGTGTCCAGCCTTATGCCACATCCAGCTTTCGTTGTAGATAGGGTCATTGCTGGTTTCATCAGAGACCCCAAAGGAATTGTAAAGAATTTCCCTGTGTTTTTGTTTTGTTTTTGAAATTGCTTTTTATAGTCGGTGTGTGCTGATTCTCACTGCCAGGTTTATGCCTGTCTTGACACTCTTGATTCCCTTACGGAGACATATCAATACATAGGTTTTAAGATTCTTACTAGTCAGATATATTCCTCTGTGGAAAATATGGGGTTTTGAGTCCCTTTCACTGAGGAAGGTGTAGGTCTTGTCTATTCCATAGTTGGTTTTTGGAACAGTACCTGTGCTTATATCAAACTCTGGTTTTATGCATCACCCCACCTCTCCTTCCCCCTTAAGCAGGCATTAGAGTGTTTTCTAAATGTGAGACTCTGTTCTATTTCCTAACTCAGTTCATGTGTAGCCATGTTTACAGGATCTTCATTAGTGATATCTTATGATAAGTTTCTTTTTCTGTGTGACTAATTTCAGTTAGAATCATCGTACCTGAATCCACTCATTTTGCTGCTACTGCTCTTATGACTTTAATTTCATGGCTGAAGATTATTCCATCATACTTAAGTACCACAATTTTTTGAACCATTTTTATCTTTCCTGGGATATTTAAGGTGTACCCAAGTTAACGTTCTTGTATGTATTGCCGGCCTATATTTTGGGTTGGCTCTGTCTTATTGATTTTCAGTTTTCCCAACGTATATTCCCTAGACTGGAAGTGCCCTTGACTCTGTAGCTCTGTTGTTTACTTGTTTTAGGGAACACAATGCACTCCTCCAGAGATGCAGTTTGCAATATACATCCCGCCCATCAGCATAAAAAGTCTCCCTGTTCTCCAGGGCCTGTCTTGAATTTCTGGTTTTTACCCTTTTTGTGGATGTTCCTGTGGACCGGCGGGAAATGATACTTCTTTGTAGTGCAGACTTTCATGCCCGCTTGCTTGCTTGGCCAAAAATGGTGTATGCGTTTTCTCCTGAATATACTCAGGAGAAAATGCATAAGCCCATTTTGGCCAAGTGCATCATTGTCGAAATTGTGCTCCTCAATGTGCTTTAAAGATGATTCCAACGTACCTCTTGAAATCTGTTTCCTGCTATTCGGCCTCACATTCAAAACCGCCTCGTTGCCTTCCCTCAACAGATTTTTGGATGATAGTTGTCCTTTTTTACTCTGCCAGTTTGTGAATTGCTCTGCCCTATAGCTCCATTTTTTAATTCGTTTTTTGTGAGCTGAACTCAAGTCCCATATTTTGGTTTAGGACCTATACTGGTTCCCGGTGGGTGGCAGAGACTTTGGTTAATTCTTCTTCCTCCCGGGAAATAAGAGTGACATGTGCCCGTCCAAATGCCTAACAGCTACTCTCTGTTTGGTTCTCCCTATTCCCTTTCATCCTTTGCCAAATTGGCAACCTGTGCGAACCAGGAGGTTAAAGGTGCTGTCTCTCCAAGTTGGGAGATTGATAGTAAAGCAGTTAGAAAGTGAAACTGGAGCACCAGGAGAGGGACTATTCGTTGAGATTTAGAAACCTTTCGTATTCACAGTGTGTCCATTCTCAAGGTTCCCCATACATGTTATAGCTGTAGTAATATTCCCTAAAACCTGGAGAGTTGGGACCCATGGAATGGGTGCCATGCATTATTGCTTTAAAGGGTCTCCATTTGCTCTCCAATCTCACCAATCCTCTCAGTCCCATGTGTCCAGCCTTATGCCACCTCCAGCAGTCGTTCTAGATAGGGTCATTCCAAGTTTCATCAGAGACACTGAAGGAATTGTAAAGAATTTCGCTGTTTTTTTGTTTTGTTTTTGAAATTCTTTTTTATAGTGGGTTTGAGAGGATTATCGCTGCCATCTTTATGCCAGTCTACACACACTTGATTCCCTTATGGAGACATATCAATACATAGGTTTTAAGATTCTTACTAGTCAGATATATTCCTCTGCGGGAAATATGGTGTTTTGAGTCCCTTTCACTGAGGAAGGTGTAGTTCTTGTCTATTCCATAGTTGGTTTTTGGAACGGTACCTGTGCTTATATCAACTTCTGGTTTTATGCATCACCCCACCTTTCCTTCCCCCTTAAGAAGGCATAAGACTGTTTTCTAAATGTGAGACTCTCTTCTCTTTCCTAACCCAGTTCATGTGTAGCCATGTTTACAGGATCTTTATAAGTGATATCTTATGATAAGTTTCTTTTTCTGTGTGACTTATTTCACTTAGAATCATCGTACCTGAATCCACTCATTTTGCTGCTACTGGTCTTATGACATTGATTTCATGGCTGATGGATATTCCATCGTACGTAAGTTCCAAAATTTTTTGAACCATTTTTATATTTCCTGGGATATTTAAGGTGTACCGAAGTTGAGGTTCTTGTAAGCAGTGCAGCCCTAAATTTTGGGGTGGCTCTGTCTTATTGATTTTAAGTTTTCCCAAGGTACATTCCCTAGACTGGAAGTGTCATTGGCTCTGTAGCTCTGTTTTTGACTTGTTTTAGGGAACACAATGCACTCCTCCAGAGAGGCAGTTGGCAGCTTACATCCCGCCCATCAGCATAACAGGGCTCCCTGTTCTCCAGGGCCTGTCTTGCCTTTCTGGTTTTTACCCTTTTAGTGGATGTCCCTTTGGACCGGTGGGAAGTGATACTTCTTTGTAGTGCATACTTGCATTGCCCACTTGCTTGCTTGACCAAAAATGGCGTATGTGTTTTCTCCTCAATATACTCAGGAGAAAACGCATACGCCCTTTTTGGCCAAGTGCATCATTGTCGAAGTTGTGCCCCTCTTCCTGTGCTTTAAAGGCGATTCCAACATATCTCTTGAAATCTGTTTCATGCTTTTCTGCCTCACTTTCAAGACCGCGTGGTTGCCTTCCCTCAACAGATTTTTGGATGATAGTTGTCCTTTATTACTATGCCAGGTTGTGAATTGCTCTGCCTTATAGCTCCATTTTTTAACTCGTTTTTTGTGAGCTGAACGCAAGTCCCATATTTTCGATTAGGACCTATACTGTTTCCCGGTGGGTGGCTGAGAATTTGGTCAATTCTTCTTCCTCCCGGGAAATAAGAGTGACATATGCCCGTCCAAATGCCTAACAGCTACTCTCTCATTGGTTCTCCCTCCTCCCATTCATCGTCTGTGAAATGGGTTACCTGTGCGAAACAGGAGGTTAAAGGTGCTGTCTCTCCAGGTTGGGAGATTGATAGTAAAGCAGTTGGAAAGTCAAAGTGGAGCACCAGGAGAAGGACTATTCGTTGAGTTTTAGAGACCTTTCGTATTCACAGTGTGTCCATTCTCTAGGTTTCCCGTACATGTTATAGTTGTAGTAATATTCCCTTCAACCTGGAGAGTTGGGACCCATGGAATGGGTGCCATGCATTATTGCTTTAAAGGGTCTGCATTTGCTCACCCAATCTCACCAATCCTCTCAGTCCCATGTGTCCAGCCTTATGCCACATCCAGCTGTCATTGTAGATAGGGTCATTCCAGGTTTCATCAGAGACCCTGAAGAATTGTACAGAATTTCCCTGTTTTTTTGTTTTGTTTTTGAAATTCGTTTTTATACTGGGTTTGAGCTGATTTTCGCTGCCATGATTATGCCTGTCTAGAAACACTTGATTCTCTTACGGAGACATATCAATACATATGTTTTAAGATGCTTACTACTCAGATATATTCCTCTGCGGGAAATATGGGGTTTTGAGTCCTTTTCACTGAGGATGGTGTAGGTCTTGTCTATTCCATAGTTGCTTTTTGGAACGGTACCTGTGCTTATATCAAACTCTGGTTTTATGCATCACCCCACCTCTCCTTCCCCCTTAAGCAGGCATAAGAGTGTTTGCTAAATGTGAGACTCTCTTCTCTTTCCTCACTTAGTTCATGTGTAGCCATGTTTACAGGATCTTCATAAGTGATATCTTAGGATACGTTTATTTTTCTGTTTGACTTATTTCCCTTAGAATCATCGTACCTGAATCCACTCATTTTGCTGCTACTGGTCTTATGACATTGATTTCATGGCTGATGGATATTCCATCGTACGTAAGTACCACAATTTTTTGAACCATTTTTATATTTCCTGGAATATTTAAGTTGTACCCAAGTTGAGGTTCTTGTAAGCAGTGCATCCCTCAATTTTGGGGTGGCTCTCTCATATTGATTTTCAGTTTTCCCAAGGTATATTCCCTAGACTGGAAGTGTCCTTGTCTCTGTAGCTCTGTTGTTTACTTGTTTTAGGGAACACCATTCAAACCTCCAGAGAGGCAGTTGGCAATTTACATTCCGGCCATCAGCATAACAAGGCTCCCTGTTCTCCAGGGCCTGTCTTGCCTTTCTGGTTTTTACCCATTTTGTGGATGTCCCTTTTGACCGATGGGAAGTGATACATCTTTGTAGTGCAGACTTGCATTGCCCACTTGCTTGCTTGGCCAAAAGTGCCGTATGCGTTTTCTCCTGAATATATTCAGGACAAAACGCATATGCCTTTTTTGGCCAAGTTCATCATTGTCGTAGTTGTGCCCCTCTTCCTGTGCTTTAAAGGCGATTCCAATGTACCTCTTGAAATCTATTTCCTGCTATTCTGCCTCGCTTTCACGTCCGCCTCGTTGGCTTCCCTCAACAGATTTTTGGACGATAGTTGCCCTTTATTACTCTGCCTCTTTGTGAATTGCTGTGCCCCTGAGCTCCGTTTTTTAACTCATTTTTTCTGAGCTGTACGCAATCCAATAATTTGGTTCAGGACCTATACTGGTTCCCTGTGGGTGGCTGAGACTTTGTTCAATACTTCTTTCTCCAGGGAAATAAGAGTGACATATGCCCATCCAAATGCCTTACAGCTACTCTCTCATTGTTTGACTCTCTTCCCATTCATCCTCTGCTAAATTGGCAACCTGTGCGAAACAGGAGTTTAAAGGTGCTGTCTGTCCAGGTTGGGAGATTGATAGTAAAGCAGTTGGAAAGTCATACCAGAGCACCAGGAGAGGGACTATTTGTTGAGTTTTAGGGACCTTTCGTATTCACATTGTGTCCATTCTCTAGGATTCCCGTACATGTTATAGCTGTAGTAATATTCACTTCAACCTGCAGAGTTGGTACCCATGGAATGTGTGCCATGCATTATTGCTTTAAAGGGTCTGCATTTGCTCACCCAATCTCACCAATCCTCTCTGTCCCATGTGTTCAGCCTTATGCCACATCCAGCTGTCATTGTAGATAGTGTCATTCCAGGTTTCATCAGAGACCCTGAAGGAATTGTAAAGAATTTCCCTTTTTTTTATTTTTGAAATTCCTTTTTATAGTTGGTTTGAGCTGATTCTCGCTGCCATGTTTATGCCAGTCTAGACACACTTGATTCCTTAAAGAGACATATCAATACATAGGTTTTAAGATTCTTACTAGTCAGATATATTCCTCTGTGGGAAATATGGTGTTTTGAGTCCCTTTCACTGAGGAAGGTGTAGGTCTTGTCTATTCCATAGTTGGTTTTTGGAACGGTACCTATGCTTATATCAAACTCTTTTTTTATGCATCACCCCACCTCTCCTTCCCCCTTAAGCAGGCATAAGAGTGTTTTCTAAATGTGAGACTCTCTTCTCTTTCCTAACTCAGTTCATGTGTAGCCATGTTTACAGGATCTTCATAAGTGATATCTTATGATAAGTTTCTTTTTCTGTGTGACTTATTTCACTTAGAATCATCGTACCTGAATCCACTCATTTTGCTGCTACTTGTCTTATGACATTGATTTCATGGCTGAGGGATATTCCATCGTACGTAAGTTCCACAATTTCTTAAACCCTTTTTGTCTTTCCTGGGATTTTAAAGGTGGACACAAGTTGAGGCTCTTTTAAGCAGTGCAAACCTAAATTTTTGGGTGGCTCTGTCTTATTGATTTTCAATTTTCCCAAGGTATATTCCTTAGCCTGAAAGTGCCCTTGGCTGTGTAGCTCTGTTGTTCATTTTTTTAGGGAACACAATGCACTCCTCCAGAGAGGCAGTTGGCAACTTACATCCCGAACATCATCATAAAAAGTCTCCCAGTTTTCCAGCGCCTGTTTTGCCTTTCTGGTTTTTACACAATTTGCGGATGTCCCTTTTGACCGGTGGGAAGTGATGCTTCCTTGTAGTGCAGTTTCACATTGCCCGTTTTGTTGCCTGGCCAAAAAGGTTCTATGTGTTTTCTCCTGAATATATTCAGGAGAATACTCATACGCCCTTTTTTGCCAAGTGTATCATTGTCAAATTTGTGCCCCTATTCCTGTGCTTTAAAGGCACTTCCAACGTACCTCTTGAAATCCTTTTCCGCCTATTCTGCCTCGCTTTCAAATCCGCCTCGTTGCCTTCCCTCAAAGATTTTTGCACGATAGCGGTCCTTTACTCCTCTGCCAGTTTGTGAATTGCTGTGCCCCTGAGCTCCATTTTTCAACTCGTTATTTGTGAGCTGAATGCAAGTCCAAAATATTGGTTCAGGTCCTATACTGCTTCCCAGCGGGTGGCTGAGACTTTGGTTAATTCTTCTTCCTGCCACGAAATTAGTGTCACATGTGCCCCTCCAAATACCTAACAGCTACTCTCTCATTGGTTCTTCCTCTTCCCTCTCATCCTCTGCCAAATTGTCAACCTGTGCAAACCAGGAGGTTAAAGGGGCTGTCTCTCCAAGTTGGGAGATTGATATTAAAGGCATTGGAATGTGAAACCGGAGCACCAGGATAGGGACTATTCGTTGAGTTTTAGAAACCTTTCATATTCACAGTGTGTCCATTCTCTTGGTTACCCGTACATGTTATAGCTGTAGTAATATTCCCCTCATTCTGGAGAGTTGGGACCCATCGAATGGTTGCCATGCATGATTGCTTTATAGGGTCTGCATTTGCTCACCCAATCTCACCAATCCTCTCAGTCCCATGTGTCCAGTCATATGCCACATCCTGCTGTCATTGTAGATAGAGACATACCAGGTTTCATCAGAGACCCTGAAGGAATTGTAAAGAATTTCCCTGTTTTTTTGGTTTGATTTTGAAATTCCTTTCTATAGTGGGTTTGAGCTGATTCTCACTGCCATGTTTATGAGAGTCTAGACATACTTGATTCCCTTACTGAGATATATCAATACATAGATTTTAAGATTCTTACTAGTAAGATATATTCCTCTGCGGGGAATATGGGTTGTTGTGTCCCTTTCCCTGAAGAAGGTGTAGGTCTTGTCTATTCCGTATTAGGTTTTTGGAAAGGTACCTGTACTAATTCGAACTCTGGTTTTATGCATCACCCCACCTCTCAATCCCCCTTAAGCAGGCATAAGAATGTTTTCTAAATGTGAGTCTCTCTTCTCTTTCCTAACACAGTTCATGTGTAGCCATGTTTACAGGATCTTCATCAGTGATATCTTATGGTAATTTTCTTTTTCTGTGTGACTTATTTCACTTAGAATCATCGTACATGAATCCACTCATTTTGCTGCTACTGGCCTTATGACATTGATTACATGGCTGAGGGATATTCCTTGTACATAAGTACAACAATTTCTTGAACCATTTTTGTCTTTCCTGGGATATTTAAGGTGTACCCAAGTTGAGGTTCTTGAAAGAAGTGAAACCCTAAATTTTGGGGTGGCTCTGTCTTATTGATTTTCAGTTTTCCCAAGGTATATTTCCTAGACTGGACGTGCCCTTGGCTCTGTAGCTCTGTTGTTTATTTGTTTTACGCAACACAATGCACTCCTCCAGAGAGGCAGTTGGCAACTTAATCCCGCCAATCAGCATAGCAAGGCTCCCAGTTCTCCAGGGGCTGTCTTGCCTTTCTGGTTTTTACACATTTTGCGGATATCCCTTTTGACTGGTTTGAGGTGATAATTCTTTGTAGTGCAGATTTGCATTGTCTGCTTGCTGGATGGCCAAAAAGGGCGTATTCGTTTTCTCCTGAATATATTCAGGAGAAAAGGCATACGCCCTTTTTGGCCAAGTGCATCATTGTCGAAGTTGTGCCCCTCTTCCTGTGCTTTAAAGGCGATTCCAACATACCTCTCGAAATCTGTTTCCTGCTATTCTGCATCGCTTTCAAGTCTGCCTCATTGCCTTCCATTAAAGAAATATTTGGACGATAGTTGTCCTGTATTTCTCTGCCAGTTTGTGAATTGCTGTGCCCATGAGCTCCATTTTTGAACTCGTTTTTTTGTGAGCTGAATGCAAGTCCAAACTTTGGTTCAGGACCTATACTGGTGTGTGGTGGGTGGCTGAGACTTTGGTTAATTTTTCTTCCGGCCGGGAAATTAGAGGGACATGTTCCCGTCCAAATGCCTAACAGCTACTCTCTTATTGGTTCTCCCTCTTCCCTTTCATCCTCTGCCAAATTGGCAACTTGTGAGAACCAGGAGGTTAAAGGGGCTGTCTCTCCAAGTTGGGAGATTGATAGTAAAGCAAATGGAAAGTCAAACCGGAGCACCAGGAGAGGGACTATTATTTGAGTTTTAGAGACCTTTCGTATTCACAGTGTGTCCATTCTCTAGGTTTCCCGTACATGTTATAGCTGTAGTAAAATTCCCTTCAACCTTGAGAGTTGGGACCCATGGAATGGGTGCCACTCACTATTGCTTTAAACGGTCTGCATTTGCTCACCCAATCTCACCAATCCTCTCAGTCCCAAGTGTCCAGCCTTATGCCACATCCAGCTGTCATTGTACATAGGGTCATTCCATGTTTCATCAGAGACCCTGAAGGAATTGTAAGAAATTTCCCTGTTTTTTTGTTTTGTTTTTGAAATTCCTTTTTATAGTGGGTTTGAGCTGATTCTCACTGTCACGTTTATGCCAGTCTAGACACACTTGATTCCCTTATGGTGACATATCAATACATAGGTTTTAAGATTCATACTAGTAAGTTATATTACTCTGTGGTGAATATGAGGTGTTGAGTCCCTTTCACTGAGGAATGTGTAGGTCTTGTCTATTTCGTATTTGGTTTTTGGAACGGTACCTGTGCTAATATCAAAATCTGATTTTATGCATCACCCCACCTCTCCTTCCCCCTTAAGCAGGCATAAGCGTTTTTTTTAAATGTGAGTCTCTCTTCGCTTTCCTAAATCAGTTCATATGTAGCCATGTTTACAGGATCTTCATAAGTGATATCTTATGATAAGTTTCTTTTTCTGTGTGACTTATTTCACTTAGAATCATCGTACCTGAATCCACTCATTTTGCTGCTACTGGCCTTATGACATTGATTTCATGGCTGAGCGATATTCCATCATACGTAAGTACCACAATTTCTTGAACCATTTTTGTCTTTCCTGGGATATTTAATGTGTACACAAGTTGAGGTTTTTGTAAGCAGTGCAGCCCTGAATTTTGGTGTGGATCTGTCTTATTTATTTTCAGTTTTCACAAGGTATATTCCCTAGACTGGAAGTGCCCTTGGCTCTGTAGCTCTGTTGTTTACTTGTTTTAGGGAACACGATGCACTCCTCCAGAGAGGCAGTTGGCAATTTACATCCCACCCATCAGCATAACAAGGCTCCCTGTTCTCCAGGGCCTGTCTGGCCTTTCTGGTTTTTACCCATTTTGTGGATGTCCCTTTTGACCGGTGGGAAGTGATATTTCTTTGTAGTGCAGATTTGCATTGCCCGCTTGCTTGCTTGTCCAAAATGGTCATATGCGTTTTCTCCTGAATATATTCACGTGAAAACCCATATGCCCTTTATGGCCATTTCCATAATTTTCGAATTTGTAATGCTTTTCCTGTGTTTAAAGGCGATTCCAATGTACCTCTTGAAACCTGTTTCATGCCATTCTGCCTCATTTTCCCTTCCGTCTCGTGGCTTTCCCTCAACAGATTTTTCGAAGAGAGTAGTCCTTTATAACTCTGCAGGTTAGTGAATTGCTGTGGCCCTGAGCTCCATTTTTCAACTCGCGTTTTTATGATCTGACCGCAAATCAACAGTTTTGCTTCTGGACTTATACTGGATCTGGGGGGCAGGCTGAGACTTTGGTTAATTCCTCTTAGTGATGGGAAATTAGAGAGTCATGTGGCCGTCCAAATGCCTACAGCTACTCTCTCATTGGTTCTCTCTCTTCCCTTATATCCTCTGCACAATTTGCCAACTGTGCGAACCAGGAGGTTATAGGGGCTGACTTTCCAAGTTGGGAGATTGATAGTCAAGGAGTTGGAATGTCAAACTGGAGCACAAGGAGAGAAAAAAAAGTATTAGAGTTTTAGAAACCTTTCAACATCAGATGGTTTCCATTCTCTAGGTTCCCATACACGTTATAACTGTAGTGATATTCCCTTCTACCTGGAGAGTTGGGAACCATGGAATGTGTGGCAGGCATTATTGCTTTAAAGGGTCTGCATTTTTTCACCCAATCTCACCAATCCTCTCAGTCCCAAGTGACCAGCCTTATGCCACATCCAGCTGTCATTGTAGATACGGTCATTACAGGTTTCATCAGAACCCCTGAAGGTATTGTGGAAGAATTTTACTGTTTTTATGTTTTGTTTTGAAATTCATTTTTATAGTGGGTTTGAGCTGATTCTCACTGCCATGTTTATGTCTTTCTAGACACACTTGGTTCCCTTATGGAGACATATCAATACATAGGTTTTAAAATTCTTAATAGTCAGATATATTTCTCTGCGGGGAATAGGGTTGGTGAGTTCCGTTCACTGAGGAAGGAGTAGGGCTTGTCTCTTCTGTTTTTGGATTATGGAACGGTACCTGTGCTAATATCAATATTATGTTTTGTGCATCTCCACACCTCTTTTTCCCCTTAAGCAAGCGTTAGATTGTTTTCTAAATCTGATACTCTGTTCTCTTCCCTAAATCAGTTCATATGTAGCCATGTTTACATTCCCTTCATAAGTTATATCTTATGTCAGAATGCACCATGGCCGTTCTCATAATAATGCTCCATGACCCCTGTCATCACAATGCATCATGCCCTGGTTATCAAAATGCTCCATGTCCCTTGTCATCACAATTCTCCACGTCCTTGTCATCACAATGCTACATGACACTACTCATCAAAATGTTACATGCTCTTGTCATCAAAATTCACCTTCCACATGACATTGCAATGCTCCATGCACTTGTCATCACAATGCTCCATGACCCCTGTCATCACAATGCTCACTGACACCTGTCATCACAATGCTTCATGCCCCTTGTCATTACAGTGCTCCATGATGCTCGACATCACAATTACCCAAGGTCTCCTCATCACAATGCTCCATGGCCAATATCATCACAATTCTCCATAACCACTGTCATCACAACACTCCATGACACCTGACAACACATTTATACGGCACTCTTGTCATCACAATGTTCCATTCCCTAGTCATCACAATGCTCCATGACACCGGTCATCACAATACTCCATGGATATTTTCAGCCCAATGTTCCATGACCCTTGTCATCACAGTGATCCATGTCGTTGTCATCCCTATGCTTCATGACCACTGTTTTCACAATGCTCCGTGACACTTGTCATCACAGTGCTCCATGACACCTGTCATCACAATGCTCCATGCCTTTGTCAGCAAAATGCTACATGACCTTGTCATTACAATGCTCTATTTGCTTGTCATCACAATCCTCCATGAAACTTGGGATCACATTGCTACATGCCCTTGTCATCACAATGCTCCATGCTCCTTGAAATAAAAAAGATCCATGACCTCTGTCATCACAATGCTCCAAGCCCTTGTGATCACAATGTTCCATAACATTTGTCATCACAACGCTCCATGATGCCTGTCAGCAGAATACTCCATGCCCTTTTCATCACAATGCTCCATGACCTTCTCATCACAATTCTCAATACACTTGTCATCACAATGCTCCCTGACACTTGTCGTCAGAATTCTCCTTGAACACTGTCACGAAAAGGCTCCATGCCTTTTTCATCACAATGCCCCATGCCGTTTTCATCACAATGCTCCATGCCATTGTCATCAAAATACTCCACAAGCTAGTCATCAGAATGCTCCATGACCCTTGTCATCACAATTCTCCATGCACTTGTCAGCACAATGCTCCCTGACCCTTGTCATCACAATGCTCCAAGCCATTGTCATCACAGTGCTCCATTACATTTGTCATCAGAATCCTCCATGACACTTTGCATCACAATGCTCCATGCCATTGTCATCAGAATGGGCCATTACATATGTCATCACAATGCTCCCTGACACCTGTCTTCACAATACTTCATGACCTACCTGGTCATCACAATGCTCCATGCCCTTGTCATCTCAATGCTCCATGACCCCTGTCATCACAATGCTCGGTGGCTCCAGTCATCACAATGATTCATGACCTTTGTCACCACAATGGTCCATGGCCTCGTCATCAACAGTCTCTGTGACCTTTTTAACCACAATGCTCCATGAACTTTTCATCACAATGCTCTTTGACCCTTGACATCACAATGCTCCATGCACTTGTCAGCACAATGCTCCATGACACATGTCATCACAATGCTCCATGACTCCTGTCATCACAGTGCTCCGTAACTCCAGTCATCACAATGCTTCATAACGTTTGTCATCACAATGGTCCATGCCCGTGTCATCACAAGGCTCTGTGACCTTTGTAACCACAACGATCCATGAAGTTTTCATCACAATTCTCTGTGACCCTTTTCATCACAATGCTCCATTTCTTTGTGAGAACAATTGTCCATGACCATTGTCTTCAAAATGTGCCACGCGCATTTCATCACAACGGTCCACAAAATTGTCATTGCCATGCTCCATAAACCTTGTAATCACAGTGCTCCATGCAATTCTCATCAAAATGCTCTCTCACCAGAGATATCACAGTGTTCCATCACTAGTCATCACAATACTCTCTCACCCCTGTAATCACAATGTTCCATGACCCTTTCATCACACTGCTACATCCCCTTATCGTCACAATGTTCCATGACCCCTGACATCACAATGTTCCATAACCCCTGTCATCAAAATGCTCCATGATCCTTTTCATCCCAAAGCTCCAAGACCCCTGACATCACAATGTTCTATAACCCCTGCCATCAAAATGTTCCATTACACTTTTCATCAAATTGCTGCATGACCCGGTCATCAGAATGCTCCCTGCACTTCTCATCACAATGCACCGTGCCCTTGTAATCAAAATGCTCCATGACTTGTCATCACAAAGCTCCATGACCCTTGGCATCACAATGCTCCATGTCATTGTCATCACAATGCTCAATTAACCCTCCCATCATATTGCTCAATGCTCTTGTCATCACAAATCTCCATGACACTTGTCATCACAATGCTCGATGCCCTTCTTATCACAATGCTCCATGCCCTTGTCATTACAATCCTGCATGACCCATGTATCATAGTGTTCTGTACCCTTGTCATCAAAATGCTCCATGCCCACTCTCATCACAATAATCCCAGAAACATTTCAGAGCAATGTTCCATACCCTTCTCATCACAATGCTCCAGTACCTCTGTTATAACAATGCACCATGACCCCTGCCATCACAATGTAACACGGCCAATTCATCACAAGGTTCCATGACACCTGTCATCACAATGCTGAAGGCTGCTTAAATCACAATGCTCCATGCCCTTGTCATCACATAGCTCCATGACACATGTCATCAGAATGTTCCATGCCCTTCACATTCCAATGCTCCATGCCCTTGTCATCACACTGCTCCAAGACCCCTGTAAACACAAGTCTCCATGCCACTTTTCATCTCAATGCTCCATGAACCCTGTCATCACAATGCACCATGCCCATCATCATAATGCTTCAGGCTATTGTCATCACAATGAAATAAATATTCTCCATGACCTCTGTCATCATAATGCTCCAAAACCTTGTGATCACAATGTTCCATAACACTTATCACCACAACACGCCATGACACTCATCATGACAATTATCCATGGTCTTCTCATCACAATTATCCATGATCTTTGTCATCACAATTCTCAATACACTTGTCATCACAATGCTCCCTGACACTTGCCGTCAGTATGCTCCTTGTACCCAGTCATGAAAAGGCTCCATGCCTTTGTCATCACAATAATCCTTGCCCTTGTCATCACAATGCTCCAAGACCGCTGTAATCAAAATGCTCCATGACCCTTTTCATCAGAATGCTCCATGAGATTTGTCATCACAAGTCTCCATGGTCTTCTAATCACAATGCTACAGGACCTTGTCATCACCATGCTCCATTCCCTTGTCATCACAATGCTCCATGACCCTGTCATCACAATACTACATGAATATTTTCAGCCCAATGCTCCATGAAACTTGCCATCACAATGATCCATGCCCTTATCATCCCAATGCTCCTTGACCCATGTATTCACAATGCTCAATGACGCTTGTCATCACAGTGCTCCATGACCCCTGTCATCACAATGCTCCATGCCTTTGTCAGCAAAATGCTACATGGCCTTGTCATTACAATGCTCTATGCGCTTGTCATCACAATACTCCATTACCATTGTCATTACAATCCTCCATGAACCTTGGCATCACAATACTCCATGCCCTTTTCATCACAATGCTCCATGTCCATTGTCATCACAATTCTGAATACACTTGTCTTCACAAGGCTCCATGATACTTGTCGTCAGAATGCTCCTTGAACCCTGTCACGAAAAGGCTCCTTGCCTTTTTCATCACAATGCCTCATGCCGTTTTCATCACAATGCTCCATGCCATTGTCATCAAAATACTCCACAAGCTTGTCATCAGAATGTTCCATGACCCTTGTCATCACAAATCTCCATGCACTTGTCAGCAAAATGCTCCCTGACCCTTGTCATCACAATGCTCCAATCCATTGTCATTACAATGCTCAAGTATCTTTCACAGCAGAATCCAACATGACAATTGGCATCACAATTCTCCATGCCCTTGTCATAACAATGCCCCATTCCAAATGTCATCACAATAATCCATGAAACTAAAGAGACCACTGTTCCATCCCCTTGTCATCACAATGCTCCATGCCCTTGTTATCACAATGCTCCATGACCTTTGTCATCACAATGCTCCATGACTCCAGTCATCACAATGCTTCATGAACTTTGTCATCACAATTGTCCATGTCCTCGTCATCAACAGTCTCTGTGACCTTTTTAACCACAATGCTCCATGAAATTTTCATCACAATGCTCTTTGACCTTGTCATCAAACTGCTCTATTCCTTTCTCAGCACAATGCTCCATGACACATGTCATCACAATGCACCATGCACTTGTCATCACAGTGCTCCACAAATTTGTCATCACAATACACCATAAAATTTGTCATCACAATGCTCCATGCAATTCTCATCAAAATGCTCTCTCACCACTGATATCACAATGCTACATCACTATTTGTCACAATAATCCCTCACCACTCTCATCACAATGATTCATGGTATCTGTCATCACAATGCTACATGCACTTATCATCACAATGTTCGATGACCCCTGACATCAAAATGTTCCATAACACCTGTCATCAAACTGCTCCATGATCCTTTTCATCAAAATGCTCCATGACCCCTGACATCACAATGTTCCATAACACCTGTCATCAAAATGTTCCATGACAGTTTTCATCAAATTTTTCCATGACCCTGTCATCAAAATGCTCCCTGCCCTTCTCATCAAAATGCACCACACACTTGTCATCAAACTGCTCCATGACTTGTCATCACAATGCTCCATGCCCTTGCCATCACAATGCTCCATTACCCCAGTCATAACAATGCTCCATGACCCCTGCTATCACGATGTTGCATGGCCTTGTTATCACAAAGCTCCATGACCCTTCTCATCGCAATCCTCCAAGAACCCTCTAATCACAATGTTCTATGCCCATTTTCATCTCAATGATCCATGAACCCTGTCATCACAATGCACCATGCCCATCATCATAATGCTTCATGCTATTGTCATCACAATGAAATCAAAATGCTCCATGAACTCTGTCATAAAAATGCTCCAAACCCTTGTGATCACAATATTCCATATCACTTATCATCACAATGCCCCAAAACGCTCGTCATCACAGTTATCCATGGTCTTCTCCTCAGAATGCTCCATGACCTTTGTCATCACAATGCTCAGTACACATGTCATCAACATGTTCCCTGACACTTGTTGTCTGCATGCTCCTTGAATCCAGTTATGACAAGGCTCTATGCATTTTTCATCACAATGATCCATGCCCTTTTCATCACAATGCTCCAAGACCCCTGTAATCACAATGCTCCATGCCCTTGTCATCACAAAGCTCAATGATGCATGCCATCAGAATGCTCCTTGGCATTCTCCTCACAATGCTCCATGCCCTAGTCATCACAATGTGCCAAGACCCCTCTAATCACAATGCTCCATGCCCATTTTCATCTGTATGCTCCAGGAGACTTGTCATCACAAGGCTCCATAGATTTCTCATCACAATGCTCCAGGACCTTGTCATCACAATGCTTCCTGACCTTGTCATGAAAATTCTCAATGGCCATTGTCATCATAATGCTCCTAGCCCTAGTCATCACAATACTCCATTATATTTGTCATCACAATCCTCCACTACATTTGGCATCACAATACTCCCAGCCATTGTCATCGCAATGGACCATGACATATGTCATCACAATGCTCCCTGACACCTGTCTTCAAAATACTCCATGACCTTCTCTTCACAATGATCCATGCCCTTGTCATCACAATGAACCATGTCCACTGTCATAACAATAATCTAAGAACATTGTCAGACCAATGCTCCATGCCCCTGTCATCACAATGCTCCATGCTCTTGTCATCACAATGCTCCATGACTTGTCATCACAATGCTCCAAGACCCCTGTAATCACCATGCTCCATGCCCCTTTTCATCAGAATGCTCCATGAGAATTGTCATCATAAGAATCCATGGTCTTCTCATCACAATGCTGCAGGACCTTGTCATCACCATGCTCCATTACCTTGTCATCACAATGCTCCATGACCACTGTCATCACAATAATCCATGAATATTTTCAGCCCAATGCTCCACGACCTATTCATCACAATGCTCCATGGCCAATATCATCTCAATGCTCCATGACCACTGTCATCACAACACTCCATGACACATGACGACACAATGATCCGGGACTCTTGTCAACACAATGCTCCATTCCCTACTCATCACTATGCTCCATGACCCCTGTCATCACAACACTGCATGAAAATTTTCAACCCTGTGCTCCATGACATTTGTCATCACAATGATCCATGCACTTGTCATCCCAATGCTCCATGACCCCTGTATTCACAATGATCTGTGACGCTAGTCACCACAGTGCTCCATGACACATGTCATCACAATGCACCAAGACCCATGTAATCAGAAGGCTCCTTGCGCTTGTCATCACAAAGCTCCGTGACGCATGTCATCAGAATGTTCCATGGCCTTCTCCTCACAATGCTCCATGCACTTGTCATCACAATGCTCCATGACCCCTGTAATCACAGTGTTCCATGAGCCTTTTCATCTCAATGCTCCATGAACCCTGTCATCACAATGAACCATGCCCATCATCATGATGCTTCAGGCTATTGTCATCACAATGAAAGAAAATTCTCCATGACCTCTGTCATCATAATGCTCCAAACCCTTGTGATCACAATGTTCCTTAACACTTATCATCACAACACACCATGACGCTCATCATCACAATTATCAATGGTCTTCTCATCAAAATGCTCCATTACCTTTGTCATCAGAATCCTCTATGACACTTGGCATCACAATGCTCCATGCCATTGTCATCACAATGGGCCATTACTTATGTCATCACAATGCTCCCTGACACCTGTCTTCACAATACTGTATGTCCTTGTCATCACAATGCTCCATGCCGTTGTCATCACAATGCTCCAATCCCTTGTTATCACATTATTCCATGACCCCTGTCATCACAATGCTCCGTGACTTCATTCATCACAATGATTCATGACCTTTATCATCACAATGATCCATGCCCTCGTCATCAACAGTCTCTGTGACCATTTTAACCACAATGCTCCATGAACTTTTCATCACAATGCTCTTTGACCCTTGTCATCACAATCCTATATGCCTTTCTCAGCACAATGCTCCATGACCCTTGTCATCACAATGCTCCAAGCGCTTGTCAGCACGATGCTCCATGACACATGTCACCAAAATGCACCATGCGCTTGTCATCACAGTGCTCCACAATCTTGTCCTCACAGTGCTCCATAAAACTTGTCATCACAATGCTCCATGCACTTCTCATCAAAATGCTCTCTCACCACTGATATCACAATGTTACATCACTATTCGTCACAATACTCACTCACCCCTGTCATCACAATGTTCCATGACTCCTGTCATCACAATGCTACATGCACATATTATCACAATGTTTGATGGCCCCTGACATCACAATGTTCCATAAACCCTGCCATCAAAATGCTCCCAAAATCTTTTCATCAAAATGCTCCATCACCCCTGGCATCACAATGTTCCATAACACTTCTCATCAAAATATTCCATGACAATTTTCATCAAATTGCTCCATAACCCTGTCATCACAATGCTCCCTGCCCTTGTCCTCACAATGCACAACGCCCTTGTCTTCAAAATCCTCCATGACCTTTGTCATCACAAAGATCCATGACCCTTGGCATCACAATGTTCCACGTCATTGTCATCACAATGCTCCATGAACGCATTCATCACATTGCTCAATGCCATTGTCATCACAAAGCTCCATTACACATGTCATCAGAATGCTCCATGGCTTTCTCATCACAATCCTCCATGCCATTGCCATCACAATGTTCCATTACCCCTGTCATAACAATGATCCATGACCCCTGCCATCACGATGTTCCATGGCCTTGTCATCACAAGGCTCCATGACCATTCTCATCACAATGCTCCTTGACCCCTGTAATCACAATGTTCCATGACCCCTGTCATCACAATGCTACATCCCCTTATCATCATAATGTTCCATAACCCCTGTCATCACAATGCTACATCCCCTTATCATCACAATGTTCTATAACCCCTGTCATCAAAATGTTCCATTACAATTTTCATCAAATTGCTGCATGACACTGTCATCAAAATGCTCCCTGCCGTTCTCATCACAATGCACCACGCCCTTGTCATCAAAATGCTCCGTGACTTTTGTCATCACAAAGCTCCATGACCCTTGACATCACAATGCTCCATGTCATTGTCATCACAATGCTCCATGAACCCTCTCATCACATTGCTCCATGCCCTTGTCATCACAAAGCTCCATGACACTTGTCATCACAGTGCTCGATGCCCTTCTCATCACTATGCTCCATGCCCTTGTCATTACAATCCTCTATGATCATTGTATCACAGTGTTCGGTGCTCTTGTCATCACAATGCTCCATGCCCACTCTCATCACAATAATCCATGAAACATTTCACACCAATGCTTCCTGTCCTTCTCATCACAATGCTCCATTACAACTCTCATAACAATGTTCCATGACCCCTGACATCACAATGTTCCATGGCCTTGTCATTCACAAGGCTCCATGACACTTGTCATCACAATGTTCCAAGACCCCTGTAATCACAATGCTCCATGCCCTTGTCATCACAAAGCTCCATGACGCATGTCATTAGAATGTTCCATGGACTTCTCATCACAATGCTCCATGCCCTTGTCATCACAATGCTCCAAGACACATTTTTTCACAATGCTCCATCCCCCTTTTCATCTCAAAGCTCCATGAATCCTATCATCACAGTGCACCATGCCCATTATCATAATGCTTCAGGGTATTTTCATCATAATGAAATCAAAATGCTCCATGACCTCTTTCATCACAATGCTCCAAACCGTTGGGATCACAATGTTCCATAACACTTCTCATCACAACAACCCATGATGCTCATAATCACAATTATCCATGGTCTTCTCATCACTATGCTCCATAAACTTTATCATCACAATGCTCAATACACTTGTCATCACAATGCTCCCTGACACTTGTCGTCAGTATGCTCCTTGAACACTGTCATGACAAGGCTCCATGCCTTTTTCACCACAATGTTCCATGCCCTTTTCATCACAATGCGCCAAGACACCTGTAATCACAATGCTCCATGCACTTGTCATCACAGTGCTCCATGACGCATTCATTAGAATGCTCCATGTCCTTCTCTTCACATTGCTCCATGCCCTTGTCATCACAATGCTCCAAGACCCCTGTAATCACAATGCTCCATGCCGCTTGTCATTATAGCGCTCTATGACGCTCGTCATCACAATTATCCATGGTCTTCTCATCACAGTGCTCCACGGTCTTGCCATCACAATTCTCCATGCCCTGGTCATCACAATGCTCTATGTTCCCTGTCATCACAATTCTCCACGTTCTGGGCATCACTATGTTCCATGACACTTTCCATCACAGTGTTAAATGCTTTGTCATCACAATACTCCACAAGCTTGTCATCAGAATACTCCATGACCCTTGTCATCACAATGATCCATGACCCCTGTCATCACAATGCTCCATGAGACCTATCATCACAATGCTCCATGCCTCTTGTCATTACAGTGCTCCATGTTGCTCGTCACCAGAATTATCCATGGACTTTTCATCACAGTGCTCCACAGTCTTGCCATAACAATGCTCCATGCCCTGGTCATCACAATGCTCCATGTCCCTTGTCATCACAATTCTCCACGTCCTTGTCATCACAATGCTCCATGACAGTTCTCATCACAATGTTACATGCTCTTGTCATCACAATTCTCCATGCACTTGTCATCGCAATGCCCCATGACCCCTGTCATAGCAAGCTCCATTCATTTGTCATCACAATGCTTCACGAACTTTTCATCAAAATTCTCAATGGCCGTTGTCATCACAATGCTCCATGCACTTGTCATCACAAAGCTCCATGACACAAGTCATCAGAATGTTCCATGGCCTTCTCATCAAAATGCTCCATGCCCTTTTCATTACAGTGCTCCAAGACCCCTGTAATCACAATGCTGCATGCCCCTTTTCATCTCAATGCTCCATGAACCCTGTCATCACAATGCATCATACCCTTCATCATAATGCTTCCGGCTATTGTCAGCACAATGAATTCAAAATTCTCCATGACCTCTGTCATCAGAATGCTCCATGACCCCTGTCATCACAATACTCCATGAACATTTTCAGCCCAATGCTCCATGACACTTGTCATCAAAATGATCCATGCCCTTGTCATCCCAATGCTCCATGACCCCTGTATTCACAATACTTCGTGACGCTTGTCATCACAGTGCTCCATGACACCTGTCATCACAATGATCCAAGGCTTTGTCAGCAAAATGCTACATGACCTTGTCATTGCAATGCTCTATTCACTTGTCTTCACAATACTCCATTACAATTGTCATCACAATCCTCCATAAACCTTGGGATCACATTGTTTCATGCCTTTGTCATCACAATGATCCATGCTCCTAGAAATCAAAATGATCCATGACGTCTGTCATCACAATGCTCCAAACCCTTGTGATCACAATGTTCCATAAAACTTGTCATCACAACGCTCCATGATACCTGTCATCACAATACTCCATGCCATTTTCATCACAATGCTCCATGACCTTTGTCAACACAATTCTCAATACACTTGTCATCACAATGCTCCCTGACACTTGTTATCAGAATGCTCCTTGAACCCTGTCACAAAAAGGCTCCATGCCTTGTTCATCACAATGCCCCATGCCGTTTTCATCACAATGCCCCATGCCATTGTGATCAAAATACTCCACAAGCTTGTCATCAGAATGCTCCATGACCCTTGTCATCACAGTTATCCATGCACTTGTCAGCACAATGCTCCCTGACCCTTGTCATCACAATGCTCCAAGCCATTGCCATCACAATGCTCCATTACCTTTGTCATCAGAATCCTCCATGACACTTGGCATCACAATGCTCCATGCCATTGTCATCACAATGGGCCATTACATATGTCATCACAATGCTCCCTGACACCTGGCTTCACAATACTGCATGACCTGGTCATCACAATGCTCCATGCCCTTGTCATCACAATGCGCCATTCCAACTGTCATTGCAATAATCCATGAAATATATTAGACCAATGCTTCATGCCCTTGTCATCACAATGCTCCATGCCCTTTTTAGCACAATGCTCCATGACCCCTGTCATCACAATGCTCCGTGACTCCAGTCATCATAATGCTTCATGACATTTGTCATCACAATGGTCCATGCCCTCGTCATCAGCAGTCTCTGTGACATTTTTAACCACAATGCTCCATGAACTTTTCATCACAATGCTCTTTGACCCTTGTTATCACAATGCTCTATGCCTTCCTCAGCACCATGCTCCATGACCCTTGTCATCACAATGCTCCATGCGCTTGTCAGCACGATGCTCCATGACACATGTCATCACAATGCACCATGGGCTTGTCATCACAGTGCTCCACAATCTTGTCATCACAACGCTCCATAAACCTTGTCATCACAATGCTCCACGCAATTCTCATCGAAATGCTCTCTCAACACAGATATCACAATGTTACATCACTATTCGTCACAATACTCCCTCACCCCTGTCATCACAATATTCCATGACTCCTGTCATCACAATGCTACATGCACTTATCATCACAATGTACGATGACCCCTGACATCACAATGTTCCATAACCCCGTCATCAAATTGCTCCGTGACCCTTTTCATCAAAATGTTCCATGACCCCTGACATCACAATGTTCCATAACCCCTGTCATCAAAATGTTCCATGACCCTTTTCATGAAATTGCTCCATGACCCTGTCATCGCTATGCTCCCTGCCCTTCTCATCACAATGCACAACGCCCTTGTCATCAAAATGCTCCATGACCTTTGTCATCACAAAGATCCATGACCCTTGGCATAACAATATTCCATGTCATTCTCATCACAATGCTCCATGAACGATCTCATCACATTGCTCCATGCACTTTTCATCACAAAGATCCATGAAACATGTCATCAGAATGCTCCATGGCCTTCTCTTCACAATGCTCCATGGCCTTGCCATCACAATGCACCATGTCCACTGTCATCACAATAATCTATGAAACTTGTCAGACCAATGCTCCATGACACTGTCATCACAATACTCCATGCCCTTGTCATCACAATGCTCCATGACCCATGTCATCACAATGCTCCGTGACTCCAGTCATCACAATGCTTCATAATGTTTGTCATCACAATGGTCCATGCCCGCGTCATCACAAGGCTCTGTGACCTTTGTAACCACAATGCTCCATGAACATTTCATGACAATGCTCCGTGACCATTGTCATCACAATGCTCCATGCCTTTGTCAGAACAATACTCAATGACCCTTGTCATCACACTGTGCCACATGCTTTTCATCACAACGGTCCACAACCTTGTCATTGCTATGCTCCATAAAACTTGAAATCACAATGCTCCATGCACTTTTCATCCAAATGCTCTCTCACCAGAGATATCACAATGTTCCATCCCTAGTCATCACAATACACCTTCACCCCGGTAATCACAATGTTCCATGACCCCTGTCATCACAATGCTCCATCCCCATATCATCACAATGTTCCATAACCCCTGTCATCAAAATGCTCCATGACCCTTTTCATCCCAAAGCTCCATGATCCCTGGCATCACAATGTTCTATAACCCCTGTCATCAAAATGTTCCATTACACTTTTCATCAAATTGCTGCATGACCCTCTCATCAAAATTATCCCTGCCCTTCTCATCACAATGCACCACGCCCTTGTCATCAAAATGCTCCGTGACTTTTGTCATCACAAAGCTCCAAGACCCTTGACATCACAATGCTCCATGTCATTGTCATCACAATGCTCCATGAACCCTCTCATCATATTGCTCTTGCCCTTGTCATCTCAAAGCTCCATGACACTTGTCTTCACAATGCTCGATGCCCTTCTCATCACAATGCTCCATGCCCTTGTCATTAAAATCCTCTATGATCATTGTATCACAGTGTTCCATGCTCTTGTCATCACAATGCTCCATGCCCATTCTCATCACAATAATCCATGAAACATTTCACACCAATGTTTCCTGTCCTTCTCATCACAATGCTCCATTACACCTTTCATAACAATGTTCCATGACCCCTGCCATCACAATGTTCCACGGCCTTGTCATTCACAAGGCTTCATGACACTTGTCATCACAATGTTACAAGACCCCTGTAATCTCAATGCTCCATGCCCTTTTCATCACAAAGCTCCATGACGCATGTCATTAGAATGTTCCATGGACTTCTCATCGCAATGCTCCATGAACTTGTGATCACAATGCTCCAAGACACTTTTTATCACAATGCTCCATCCCCCTTTTCATCTCAAAGCTCCATGAATCCTATCATCACAATGCACCATGCCCATTATCATAATGCTTCAGGGTATTTTCATCACAATGAAATCAAAATGCTCCATGACCTCTGTCATCACAATGCTCCAAACCGTTGGGATCACAATGTTCCATAACACTTCTCATCACAAAAACCCATGATGCTCATAATCACAATTATCCATGGTCTTCTCATCACTGTGCTCCATAACCTTTGTCATCACAATGCTCAATACACTTGTCATCACAATGCTCCCTGACACTTGTCGTCAGTATGCTCCTTGAACACTGTCATGACAAGGCTCCATGCCTTTTTCATCACAATGATCCATGCCCTTTTCATCACAATGCTCCAAGACACCTGTAATCACAATGCTCCATGCACTTGTCATCACAGTGCTCCATGACACATTCATCAGAATGCTCCATGGCCTTCTCTTCACAATGCTCCATGCCCTTGTCATCACAATGCTCCAAGACCCCTGTAATCACAATGCTCCATGCCGCTTGTCATTATAGCGCTCCATGACGCTCGTCATCACAATTATCCATGGTCTTCTCATCACAGTGCTCCACGGTCTTGCCATCACAGTGCTCCATGCCCTGGTCATAACAATGCTCTATGTTCCCTGTCATCACAATTCTCCACGTTCTGGGCATCACTATGTTCCTTGACACTTCCCATCACAGTGTTAAATGCTTTGTCATCACAATACTCCACAAGCTTGTCATCAGAATACTCCATGACCCTTGTCATCACAATGATCCATGACCCCTGTCATCACAATGCTCCATGAGACGTATCATCACAATGCTCCATGCCCTTTCTCATTACAGTGCTCCATGATGCTCGTCACCAGAATTATCCATGGTCTTCTCATCACAGTGCTCCACGGTCTTGCCATAACAATGCTCCATGCCCTGGTCATCACAATGCTCCATGTCCCTTGTCATCACAATTCTCCACGTCCTTGTCATCACTGTGCTCCATGCCAGTTCTCATCACAATGTTACATGCTCTTGTCATCACAATTATCCATGCACTTGTCATCGCAATGCCCCATGACCCCTGTCATAGCAAGCTCCATTCCTTTGTCATCACAATGCTTCACAAATTTTTCATCAAAATTCTCAAAGGTCGTTGTCATCACAATGCTCCATGCCCTTGTCATCACAATGCTCCATGACCCTTTTCATCTCAATGCTCCAAGCCCTTGTCGTCACAGTGCTCCATTACCTTTGTCATCACAATCCTCCATAACACCTGGCATCACAATGCTCCATGTCATTGTCATCACAATGGAACATGAAATATGCCATCACAATGCTCCCTGACACCTGTCTTCACAATAATCCATGACCTTGTCATCACAATGCTCCATTCCCTTGTCATCACAATGTGCCATGCCCACTGTCAACACAATTATCCATGAAACTTGTCAGACCAATGATTCATGCTCCTGTCATCACAATGCTACATGACCCCAGTCATCACAATGCTCCGTGTGTCCCGTCATCACAAGGCTCCATGACCTGTGTCACCACAAATGTCAATGTCCTCATCATCACAAGGCTCTGTGAAATGTGTCACCACAATGCTCCATGAACTTTTCATCACAATGCTCAATGTCATTGTCATCACAATGCTCCATGAACACTCTCATCACATTGCTCCATGACCTTGTCATCACAAAGCTCCATGACGCATGTCATCAGAATGCTCCATGGCCTTCTCATCACAATGTTCCATGCCCTTGCCATCACAATTCAAAATAACCCCTGTCATAACAATGTTCCATGACCCCTGCCATCACGATGTTCCATGCCCTTGTCATCACAAGGCTCCATGCCCTTGTCATCACAATGCTCCAAGACCCCTGTAATCAAAATGCTCCATGGCCCTTTTCATCTCAATGCTCCATGAACCCTGTCATCACAATACACCATGCCCATCATCAAAATGCTTCATGCTATTGCCATTACAATGAAATCAAAATGCTCCAGACCTCTGTCATCACAATGCTCCAAATCCTTGTGATCAAAATGTTCCATAACACTTATCATCACAACGCCCCATGACGCTCGTCATCACAGTTATCCATGGTCTTTTAATCACAATGCTCCATGACCTTTGTCATCACAATGCTCAATACACTTGTCATCACAATGCTCCCTGACACTTGTCGTCAGTATGCTCCCTTAACCCTGTCATGACAAGGCTCCATGCCTTTTTCATCACAATGTTCCATGCCCTTGTCTTCAAAAGCTCCATGATGCATGTCATCCAAACGCTCCATGGCCATCTCATC
Source organism: Mesoplodon mirus (assembly GCF_964341445.2). NCBI lineage: Eukaryota > Metazoa > Chordata > Mammalia > Artiodactyla > Ziphiidae > Mesoplodon > Mesoplodon mirus. The sequence goes on from NW_028295721.1 coordinate 93,701, forward strand.
CCAATGCCCCATGCCGTTGTCATCACTATGCCCCAAGACCCCTGTAATCACAATGCTCCATGCCCCTTTTCATCAGAATATTCCATGAGACTTGTCATCACATGTCTCCATGGTCTTCTCATCACAATGCTCCAGTACCTTGTCATCACAAGCCTCCATGGCCCCTGTCATCACAATACTCCATGAACGTTTTCAGCCCAATGCTCCTTGACCTTCTCATCACAATGCTCCATGACCCCTCTCATCACAATTCTCCATGACTCCTGTCATCACAATGATCCATGAAACCTGACAACACAATGATCCGGGACTCTTGTCATCAAAATGCTCCATGCCCTTGTCATCCCAATGCTCCATGACCCCTGTAATCACAATGCTCCGTGACCCTTGTCATCAGAGTGCTCCATGAAAATTGTCATCACAATGCCCCATGCCTTTGTCAGCAATATGCTACATAATCTTGTCATCACAATGCTCCATGCGCTTGTCATCACAATCCTTCATGCCACTTTGGATCATATTGCTTCATGCCCTTGTCATCTCCCTCTTGCCTTTCTGGTTTTTACAGATTTTCAGATGTCCCTTTTGACCCGTGGGAAGTGACACTTCTTTGTAGTGTGGATTTGCATTGTGCGCTTGCTTGATTATCCAAAAATGTCGTATGCGTTTTCTCCTGAATATATTCAGGAGAAAAAAGATACACCCTTTTTGGCCAAATGCATCATTGTCGAAGTTGTGATGCTTTTCCTGTGCTTTAAAGGCGATTCCTATTTACCTCTTGAAATATGTTTTGTGCAATTCTGCCTCATTTTCAAGTCAGCCTCGTTGCCTTCCCTCAACTGATTTTTGGAAGACAGCAGTCCTTTATAACTGTAGGTTTGTGAATTGCTGTGCCCGTGAGCTCCAATTTTCAAATCCCATTTTTGGGAGCTGACCGCAAATCCACAATTTTGCTTCAGGACCTATACTTGTTCCAGGGGTGGATATACTGTTCCCTGCGGGTGGGTGAGGCTTTGGTTAATTCTTCTTCCTGACGGGAATTTAGAGTGACATGTGCCCGTCCAAATGCCTACATCTACTCTCTGATTGGTTCTCCCTCTTCCCTTTCATCCTCTGCACAATTAGCAAACTGTGCGAACCAGGAGGTTATAGGGGCTGGTTCTCCTAAGTTGGGAGATTGATAGTAAAGCAGTTGGAATGCCAAACTGGAGCACAAGGAGAGGAAAAATTAGGAGACTTTTAGAAATCTTTCACCATCACAGTGTGTCCATTCTCTAGGTTTCCCATACATGTTATAACTGTAGTGATATTCCCTACTACCTGGAGATTTGGGATCCGTGGAATCGTGGCATGCATTACTACTTTAAAGGGTCTGCATTTTCTCTCCCAATCTCACCAGTCCTCTCAGTCCCAAGTGTCCAGCCTTATGTCTCATCCAGCTGTCTTTGCAGATATGGTCATTCCCGGTTTCATCAGAACCCCTGAAGGAATTGTATAAGAATTTCGCTGTTTTTTTGTTTGTTTTTGAAATTCATTTTTATAGTGCGGTTGAGCTGATTTTCACTGACGTGTTTATGCCAGTCTAGACACACTTGATTCCCTTATGGAGACAAATCAATACATAGGTTTTAAGATTCTCACTAGTCAGATATATTCCTCTGTGTGGAATAGGGGGTTTGAGTCCCGTTCACTGAGTAAGGGGTAGGTCTCGTCTATTCTCTATTTGGTTTATGGAATGGTACTTGTGCTAATATCAAACTCTGGTTTGATGCATCACCCCACCTCTCCTATCCCATTAAACAGGTATAAGAGTGTTTTCTAAATGTGAGACTCTGTTCTCTTTCTTAATTCAGTTCATGTGTTGTGATGTTGACATTCCCTCTGTAAGTGATATCTTATGAATAGATTCTTTTTCTGTGTGACTAATTTCACTTAGAATCATCATACCTAAATCCACTCTTTATGCTGCTACTGGCCTTATGACATTGATTCCACGTCTGAGTGATATTCCGTTGTACAGAATTACCACAAGTTATTTATGCATTTCTCTTTTTCCTGGGATATTTTAGGTGTACCGAAGTTGAGGTTCTTGTATGCAGAGCAGCCCTAAACTTTGGGGTGCCTGTGTCTTGTCGATATTTAGTCTTCCCAAGTTATATGTCCATGAGTTGAAGTCCCCTTTGCTCGGGGGCTTTGTATTTAAATGTTTTAGGAAACAACATACACTTCTTCAGAGTGGCTCTTGGATATTTATACCCAACCCATCAGCGTGACTAGGCTCCCTGTTCTCCATGGCCTCTCCAGCATTTCTGGTTTGTACACATTTTTTGGATGGCCTTTCTGAGCAGTGGAAATTGAGACTTCTTTGTTGTGCGGATTTGCATTTCCCGATTGGTTGGTTGGCCAAAAACTCTGTATGTGTTTTTTTCCTGAAGATATTCACGAAAAAAAGGCATACACCCTTTTGCCCAACTACATCATTTTAGAAATTCTGCTGCTTTTCATATGCTTTAAATGTGAGTACAATCTACCTTTTGAAATCGGTTTCCTGCAATTCTGCCTCTCATTCAGATCCTCTTCGTTGCCTTACCTGAATATATTTTTGGACGTTGGTTATCATTTATTTCTTTGCAGGTCTTTGAATTGTCTGCTCCTGAGCTCCATTTTGCAACGCGCTTTTTTTGTGAGCTGGCCGCCAAACCATTGGATTGATTCTGGCCCTATTCTGGTTCTGAGGAGGCAGGCTGAGCCTTTGGTTAATTCTTCTTCTAATGGGAAATTAGAGTGACATGTGCCTGTCAAAAATCCTACAGCTAATCTCTCATTGGTTCCCCCCTTCCCATTTATCCTCTGCACAAATTTCAAACTGTGTGAAACAGGAGGTTAAAGGTGCTGATTCTCAAACTGGAGAGATTTTTAGTAATGTGGCTGGAATGGCGAACCCCAGCACCAGGAGATCAAAAATGAGGTGCATTTTAGACACCTCTCCTGAGCACACGGTGTACATTCATCTCGGTTTCCCAGGCATGTTTTCGCTGTCAGAAGATTCCCTTGAACCTGCCGATTTGGGACCCATGGAATGGGTACAAGGCAGTATTACTTTAAAAGGTCTGCATTTCCTCACCCAGCCTCTCTAACATCTCTTAGCCTGCATAGCTTCCAGCCTTATATATCATCCTGCTGTGGGTCTACATGTGTTCAATCCATGTTACATCGTAGCCCTTCAACAAAAGTTGTAAGAATTTTTGTCTGTCTCACTGTTTTTATAAATATTTTTAAATTTATTTTTATATTGGTTACAGCTGATTTTCAAAGCTCTGTTTTTTGCTGCTGTACATCCACTTGATTCATGTACTGTGAGACAACAATAAATTATTTTTCAGATGCTTACGAGTCATATGTATTATTGTCCAGTGACTTGAGTGGGCTGAGTGCAGTTCTTTGAGGTACCGTGTAGGCCTTGTCAGTTATTCAATTTGGTACTTGGAATGGTATATTTGCTAATTTCAACCTCCTGGATAATACCTCACCATTCCCCACCTTTCCCATTTAGCAGCCTTATGTCTATTTTCTACATATTTGACTATGTTTCTGTTTTGTAGTTTATTTCATGTGTAGCCATGTTTGATTCCACCTTTAAGTGACATCTTATGATATGTGTCTTTTTCTTTCTGACATATGTCACTTAGAATGATCGTATGTAACTCCTCCAGAGTTGTTCCAACTGGCCTTATTTCATTGATTTCGGGATGAGTAATATTCCACTCTACATAAGTACCCCATATCTTTTATCCATTTTATCCTTCCAGGGACATTTAGGTTATATCCAAGTGGACGCCCTTTTTAACAGAGAGGTGGTAAACGTCGGGGTGCCTGTTTTCTGTCATTTTTTGTTTTTCCCAAGGTATACGCCCATGAGTGCAAGAGCCCTATGCTCTGTAGCTCATCTTTTAGATGTTTTAGCAAACACAATACACTTCTCCAGAGTGGCCGTTGGCAAATTACATTTCCACTATCAGCCACACAGGGCTCCCTTTTCTCCTTGCCCTGTCCTGTATTTTTGGTGTTTACACTTTATGTGGATGGCCCTTCTGACTGATGTGAAGTGATACATTTTGTAGTATTGATTTCCAGTGCCCACCTGTTTGGTTGGATAAAACGTGTGTATGGCCTTTACTTGAATATATTCAGAAAAAATGCATACGCCCTTTTGTGCCAACTGCATCATTGGCGATGCTGAGCCCCTTTTCTTGTGCTTTAATGGGGAGTCCTTTCTACCTCTTCAAATCTGTTTCCTGCCACACCCCCTTGCTTACAAGCCCATTTCTGTGACTTACCTTAAGACATTTTTCGATGATAGATATTTTCAACTCTGCAGTTTCATGAATTTTAGTGCCCCTGAGTTCCATTTTTCAACTTGTGTTTTTGGAAACTGGACACAAAACAGCGGGATTTCCTCTAGACCTATTCTGTTTCCGTGGGCAATTCTAGCCTTTGATGAATTTGTCTTGCAGATTGGAAATTAGAGTGGCATGTGCCTGTCCGAAGACCTAAGACTTGTCTCTAAATTTTTCTCATCCTTCCGCTTCATCCTCTGGACAAATTCCAAACTGTGTGCAACAGGATGTTGACGGTGCTGATATCCCCAAGTGAGGAGATTGTTAGGAAATATGCTGGAGGGGTGAACCCGAACACCAGGCGATGAGGAGATAAGGTGCCTTTTCCAAACTCTTTCCGGTCAAACGGTGTACCATCCTCTAGGTGTGACAGGCATGTTTTAGCTGTAGGAAGGGTCCCGTGCATGGAAGGAGAACACCAGGGATTTTTCCAAATCAGTGCCTCCCCGTACCCCAAACTGGGGAATTTTTAAGCTTCAGCTACACATATGTCCATTAAGGGCCTTGGGAAATAGGCAGAGCACAAACTTTAGATGATTGAAATCTTCAGGGTCAGAAGCGCTCACCATCGGCCTTGCTTAGGTTACATTTTATCTGTCATTGATAGATGATGTCAATAAATATATCTATTCTTTTTTCAGATTATTTCCACTTATAGGTTATTGCAAAATATTCAGTGTAGTTCCCTGTGCTATACAGTTGTTCCTTGTTGATGATCTATTTTATACATAGCAGTGTGTATGTGTTAATCCCAAACTGTTAATTTATCCCTTGTCCTACCTTTCCCCTTTGGTAATAATATATTACAAGATTTTATACTTCTCAGAAATGGGGGAGCTGAAAGAGAGGTATCCTTTTCAATGGAAAAGCATTCAAAACAAGATTGAAGCTTCAGCCAAGAGTATTTGATGTACATCCATGGAAATAAATCACTTCATTTCTCTAATGTTGACCTGACAAATAAGACAGACGTCTTCACTGAACTTGCTTATAGTAAAGTGATGGAAATATCAAAGGTAAGTCTTAGAAACATATTATTTTACCCGAGCATTATACACTGCTCTATGTTAACTACAGTTTGGCTCACACATCTGTTCATTGAAGTTACAATGATCTCAATTTCTGTTACTGATCCTCCAGAGTGGACCCCAACAGGAGTCCCCGTGCCCAGTGTCATTGGAGCCAACAGATCAAGACTGAGTTTGGTTCAGAAGCAAAGGAAACATTATTTTGAAAACAGAATGGAGATGTGAGAGCGTGCAGTCCCCCACGGACTGTGGGCTGGGCTGCTGTGTAGGGATCCCAGCAGCGTCAGTGGGAGGGAGGGGATGGAGCTCTCGAGGGCTGGGTTGGCTGAAGCTCAGGCTCTATGCCGTGGAGTCTGCATGGGACCCCGCTAGCTGAGGTGTCGACCCAGCCAGTCTGCACTGGGAAATCGGGTCTGAAGTGCCGGGTGTGGGACCTCTGCATGCGGAACCCTAGGAGCACGTGAAATTAGACAAAGCACAAAGGAAAAACAGCTTAGACTTTATTTTATTGCCCAGGTTTTCTTTTTATCTCACAGGAATTTTTAATGAACGTTGCCGGAGACGAACACCTCCTCTGCTTTTTGTTCCGTTCCTCATTCTTGGGGTGTTGAGGGTGCAGACCCCTCTTTTGTAACTGCTTCATGCTGTGTTGGGAGCCCTGATACCTGGGGGGAGGGGCAAAACGTCTCCCCACCAGCCTCCAGGTGAGGTTGATTGTCCCAAGGCCTCCTGCCTCACTTCCCGTACGCCTGAGCACCAGCATTGGAAGTGTTATAGATTCTAATGACCTTTAAGTGTCCAAAAAGAGATGTGCAGAGATGCTGAGGTGGCAGGTTTCACCACACCCCACATTTGTTTGGTGACCTTAGGCTGACGGTTTTTGCCAGCCTAGATGCTCTGACCAGTAGTATGCGCTTTCTTTAATTAGTTCCCTGAATTAATGTACAAACAGCACCATGTGTCAGAACCCTGCCCGCGCAACTCCCAGAGAGTCCAGGGTCAGTGGTGATCCAGGACCATGACGTCCACTGAGTCAACGGCCATTAACGGCAATTAACCTTTGACCGGGTATGTAAAGGTCAAAGGGTTTAGCTAAATTAGCGAGTTCATGGGCAAGGGTTTAAATTGACTGCTCTTTCCATTCTTGAAAGGCTGCTTCTGGATTATATACAAAAGGATCATCATCTTTTCGTGTCAGTGTTTCAGGTAGAGGCCCAGCTATCAGACTGTAGTTAGGGATCCAGATGCAGAAATCCTTGGCCTCCCCAGGAACCCCTAAGCTGTCTTCTAGTTTTAGAAGAGGTAAGGCTGCAAATGGCTTCTTCCCTATCCTGGGATGCGTTTCTCTGAATATCTGTGAGAAAGAAGCCCAGGCATGTCACCTGAGCCTGGGATATTTGAGCCTTTTTCTTGGACACCTTCTATCCTTTCTTGGCTAGGTAGTTCAGCGGCGTCTTTAGTAGGCCTGGCGATCAGAATGTCATCTGCATATTGAAGGAGGGTTCCCTTTTACAGAGGTAGAACGTTTAGGTTTTTAGAGGACATTTCCCCAATGATGGTGTGGGGATTTTTGAACCATTGGGGCAGGACGGCCCAGCATTATTGCTTTTGTTGCATGTTGTGTCCTGCCACTCACAAGCCAAAAATTCTTGTGACTCTGAGATGAATGGAATACAGAAGAAGGCATCATTGAAGTGTAATACAGAATGCCGTGGCCTGGTGGATGGTAGAATGAGCAGCAGGGTGTAGGAAATAGGAGCTACTGGATGTATATCCTCGGTGGCTTCACTGACTGTCCTGATATCCTTTACCAGGTCTCCAGCAGCCCATGGGGCTCTCGTGGTCAGGCCAATCCCAGGATATGGAGCTCACCTGGGCTGCATCCCGCACCCCACAGCCCACGGGGCTCTCGTGTTCAAGTCCCTCCCAGGGTATGGAGCTCACCTGTGCAGCTACCCAGCAGCCCATGGGGCTCTCCTAGTCAGGCCCTTCCCAGGATACAGAACTCCCCTGGGCAGGTACCCCAGCAGGGCTGGACACACAGGAACTGTGCACATAGCCCACCTTGCAGAGAACCCCCAGCTCACCTGTCGCTCACAGCTGACACAGAACACCTCAGAGCAGGACTTGAACTAACAAACAGCAGCTCTGACAGGTCTGTGACCCTGGCTATCACTCTGTGCAGCCTCTCTCTGCCTGGTCTTCCAGACACTTCCACTGCAGCCAGGGCACCAGGCCTCTGTCTCCACCCACCATCACTCCTCTCCCTGACTCCTGGGTTCCTCTCATTAGGATAGGGTCTTCTTGAAGTTGTTTTCCACTCATGGACCAGATAAAATGATAAGAAAACAAGCTGCAGCTGCAGCCCCTTGTCTAGCCTGACCCTCTAGGGCCCACACCTGTTCCTTGGGCCTGGCCCGTTTAGCAAGGTTCATTTTCTGCTACTGTGAGCCCCTGAGGGGTGAAGATTGGCTGATTTGGGCAGCCTGACACTGCCTGCCAACCCTCCCCATGTGTGCCTGGGTTGAGGTCAATATAAACACCTCTCCAGTCAGCAAGAGCCCCTGTAGCTGTGACTGACGCCACATTCTCTGCCCCGTCAGCAGTGTCGGGGCTGGGGTGGTGGTAGGGAGTGAGGGGCCGTGGCTTTATGGGTGGCGCAGTGTGTGTGGGGCTCTGCTGGACTTTTCGCAGGAGTTGCTAGGCTGCCACCTGCTAAAGAAGAGGATGTGTCATCCATACCTGCCGCTGGATTATCTCCCCAGGCAGAGGTGAGGAAGTAAAAAAGCAGTGTGGGCCGTGGCAGGAGGGGTATCACAGGCAGGGAAATGGAAAGCTTCCAGAAGGTCATCTGGGGCCAGGACCATCCTGGCTGGCCTGCAGGCACCAAGTCGGCCTGTGTGCTGTCGCTGGTGTGGCTCCACAGCCCTTCCTCTAGGCTTGCAAGTACTTGTACATATCCAGGTGTTTTACCTGGAAAGGGTGGGAAGAGTTCAGCTGCAGCAGAACTGGGGCTCAGCTCACATTTACTCACAGACGCCTCGACACAGTCCCCCAGCTTTGCAATGAGGATGCTCCTTGTGGGGGGGAGCGCTGCTGACTGCATGGGAGACGATTTCCCACCTCTGACCAACTTAAGAATTTTTTACCACTGGAGCAAGTGCCCTGATACGATTTTCCTCTGTATCACTGGTGGGTTCTGTTTTTTTTTTTTTTTTATTTTTTTCTTTTTGGTTCAAGGTAGATTTTATTTATTCCTCTTTTTTTTAATTTTGGAGATATAAACATGGAAATAATGCATTAATATAAAGACGTCTATGTGAAGGGAAAAACTTTTTTTCTGTTTTATTTTATTAAATGTTATTTATTTATTTTTTTAAAATTTATTTATTTCTTTTATACAGCAGGGTCTTATTGGATATCTATTTTATACATATAAGTGTGCACATGTGAATCCTAGTCTCCCAATTCATCCCACCACCACCCTCACATGGTGTACCCCCCTTGGTGTCCATATGTTTGTTCTCTACATCTGTGTCTCTATCTCTGCCCTGCAAACCGGTTCATCTGTACCAATTTTCTACGTTCCACATATATGCATTAATATACAATATTTGTTTTTCTCTTTCTGACTTACTTCACTCCGTATGACAGTCTCTAGATCCATCAAGGTCTCTACAAATGACCCAATTTCATTCCTATGTATGGCTGAGTAACATTCCATTGTATATATGTACCACGTCCTTATCCATTCGTCTGTCTGTGGGCACTTAGGTTGCTTTCATTACCTGGCTATTGTAAATAGTGCTGCAATGAACATTGTGGTGAATGTATCTTTTTGATTTATGGTTTTCTCTGGGTATATGCCCAGGAGTGGGATTGCTGGATTATATGGTAATTCTATTTTTAGTTTTTTAAGGAACCTCCATACTGTTCTCCATAGAGACTGTATCGATTTACATTCCCAACAATAGTGGAAGAAGGTTCCTTTTCTCCACACACTCTCCAGCATTTGTTGTTTGTAGATTTTCTGATGATGTGATGTGATACCTCATTGTAGTTTCAATTTCCATTTCTCTAATAATTAGTGATGTTGAGCAGATTTTCATGTGCGTACTGGCCATCTCTATGTCTTCTTGGAAGAAATATCTATTTAGATCTTCTTCCATTTTTGTATTGGGTTGTTTGTTTTATTAATATTGAGCTGCATGAGCTGTTTATATATATTGGAGATTAATCATTTGTCCACTGATTCATTTGCAATTATTCTCTGCCATTCTGAGCGTTGTCTTTTCACCTTGTTTGTGGTTTCCTTTACTTTGCAAAAGCTTTTAAGTTTCATTATGTCCCATCTGTATAGTTTTCTTTTTTACTTCATTACTATAGGAGGTGGATCAAAAAAGATCTTGCTGTGATTTACGTCAGAGTATCCTTCGTAAGTTTTCCTCTCAGAGTTTTATACTGTCTGGTCTTACATTAAGGTCTCTAATCCATTTTGAATATATTTTTATGTATGGTGTTGGGGAGTGTTCTAATTTCATTCTTTTACATGTAGCTGTCCATATTTCCCAGCACCAATGATTGAAGAGACTGTCTTATCTCCATTGTATAGTCTTGCTTCCTTTGTCATAGATTAGTTGATCATAGGTGTGTAGGTTTATCCCTGGGCCTTCTTTCTTTTTATTTTTTTCCTTTTACACGTTTATTGGAGTATAATTGATTTACAATGGAGTGTTCGTTTCTGCTGTATAACAAAGTGAATCAGCTATACATATACAAATATCACCAGATCCCCTCCTTCTTGCATCTCCCTCCCACACTCCATATCCCACCCCTTTATGTGGTCACAAAGCACCGAGCTGATCTCCCTGTTCTATGTGGCTGCTTCCCAGTAGCTATCGGTGTTACATTTGGTAATGTATTTATGTCCATGCCACTCTCTCACTTCGTCCCAGCTTACCCATCCCCCTTCCGGTGTCCTCAAGTCCTTTCTCTATGTCTGTGTCCTTAATCCTGTCCTGCCACTAGGTTCTTCAAAATCTTTTTTTTTTCTTCATTAGATTCCGTATATCTCTGTTAACATACAGTATTTGTTTTTCCCTTTCTGACTTACTTCACTGTGTAGGACAGATTCTAAGTCCATCCACCTCAGTACAAACAACTCAGTTTTGTTTCTTTTTATGGCTGAGTAATATTCCATTGTATATATGTGCCAGATCATCTTTATCCATTCATCTGTCGATGGACACTTAGGTTGCATCCATGTCCTGGCTATTGCAAATAGAGCTGCAATGAACATTTTTCTACATAACTCTTTTTGAATTATGGTTTTCACAAGGCAAATGTCCAGTAGTTTGATTGTTGAGTCATATGGTACTTCTATTGTTAGTTATTTAAAGGACCCTCCGTACTGTTCTCCCTAGTGCCCATATCAATTTACATTCCCACCCACAGTGCAAGTGTGTTCCCTTTTCTCCAATAAAGGCCTCTCCAGCATTTATTGTTTTGTAGATTTTTTTGATGATTGCCACTCTGACTGCTGTGAGGTGATACCTCAGGGTAGTTTTGATTTGCATTTCTCTAATGATTAGTGATGTTCAGCATCCTTCCATGTGTTTCTTGGTAATCTGTATATCTTCTTTGGAGAAATGTCTATTTAGGTCTTCTGCCCGTTTTTGGATTGGGTTGTTTGTTTTTGTGATATTGAGCTACATGCGGTGCTTGTAAAGTTTGGAGATTAATCCTTTGTCAGTTGCTTCATTTGAAAATATTTTCTCCCTTTCTGAGGGTTGTTTTTGCATCTTGTTTATGTTTTCCTGTACTGCGTAAAAGCTTTTAAGTTTCATTAGGTCCCATTTGTTGATTTCTGTTTTTATTTCCATTTCTCTAAGTGGTGGGTCCAAAAGGATCTTGCTGTGATTTATGTCATAGAGTGTTCTGCCTATGGTTTCCTCTAAGTGTTTTATAGTGTCTGGTCTTATATTTAGATCTCTAATCAATTTAGAGTTTATTTTTGTGTATGGTGTTATGGAGTGTTCTAATTTCATTCTTTTATGTGTAGGGGTCCAGTTTTTCCAGCACCAATTACTGAAGAGACTGTCTTTTCTCCATTGTATATCCTTAGCTCCTTTGTCATAGATGAGATAGCCATAGGTATGTAGGTTTATCTCTGGGCTTTCTGTCCTGTTCCATTGATCTGTGTTTATGCCAATCTACATACACTTGATTCCATTATGCAGACATATAAATACATAGGTTTCAAGGTTATTACCAGTCAGATATATCCCTCTTCAGTGAATAGGGTGTTTTGTGTCCAGTTCATTGAGAAAGGAGTAGGTCTTGTCTATTACATATTTGGTATATGGAATGCGATCTGTGCTAATTTCAAACTCTGCATTTACACATCACCCCACAGCACCTTTCCCCTTAAGGAGGCATAAGTGTGTTTTCTAAATGTGTAACTCTGTTCTCTTTTGAAATTCAGTTCATGTGTGGCCATGTTTACATTTCCTCTATAAGTGATATATTACAATAAGTTTCTTTTTTTTTTTTAAATTTGATTTTTATTTTATATTGGGGTATAGTTTTTTTTTTTTTTTGCCTTATAACAAATTTAATCAGTTATACATATACATATGTTTCCATATCCCCTCCCTTTTGCGTCTCCCTCCCACCCTCCCTATCCCACCCCTCCAGGCTGTCACAAAGCACCAAGCTGATCTCCCTGTGCTATGCGGCTGCTTCCCTCTAGCTATCTACCTTACGTTTGGTAGTGTATATATGTCCATGCCGCTCTTTCACTTTGTCACAGCTTACCCTTCCCCCTCCCCATATCCTCAAGTCCATTCTCTAGTAGGTCTGTGTCTTTATTCCTGTCTTACCCCTATGTTCTTCATGACATTTTTTTCCTTAAATTCCATATATATGTGTTAGCATACAGTATTTGTCTTTCTCTTTCTGACTTACTTCACTCTGTATGACAGACTCTAGGTCTATCCACCTCATTACAAATAGCTCAATTTCATTTCTTTTTATGGCTGAGTAATATTCCATTGTATATATGTGCCACATCTTCTTTATCCATTCATCCGATGATGGACACTTAGGTTGTTTCCATCTCCGGGCTATTGTAAATAGGGCTGCTATGAACATTTTGGTACATGTCTCTTTTTGAATTATGGTTTTCTCAGGGTATATGCCCAGTAGTGGGATTGCTGGGTCATATGGTAGTTCTATTTGTAGATTTTTAAGGAACCTCCATACCGTTCTCCATAGCGGCTGTACCAATTCACATTCCCACCAGCAGTGCAAGAGTGTTCCCTTTTTTCCACACCCTCTCCAGCATTTATTGTTTCTAGATTTTTTGATGATGGCCATTCTGACTGGTGTGAGATGATATCTCATGGTAGTTTTGATTTGCATTTCTCTAATGAGTAAAGATGTTGAGCATCCTTTCATGTGTTTGTTGGCAGTCTGTATATCTTCTGTGGAGAAATGTCTATTTAGGTCTTCTGCCCATTTTTGGATTGGGTTGTTTGTTTTTTTGTTATTGAGCTGCATGAGCTGCTTATAAATTTTGGAGATTAATCCTTTGTCAGTTGCTTCATTTGCAAATATTTTCTCCCATTCTGAGGGTTGTCTTTTGGTCTTGTTTATGGTTTCCTTTGCTGTGCAAAAGCTTTGAAGTTTCATTAGGTCCCATGTGTTTATTTTTGTCTTTATTTCCATTTCTCTAGGAGGTGGGTCAAAAAGGATCTTGCTGTGATTTATGTCATAGAGTGTTCTGCCTATGTTTTCCTCTAAGAGTTTGATAGTGTCTGGCCTTACATTTAGGTCTTTAATCCATTTTGAGCTCATTTTTGTGTATGGTGTTAGGGAGTGATCTAATCTCATAGTTTTACATGTCCCTATCCAGTTTTCCCAGCACCACTTATTGAAGAGACTGTCCTTTCTCCACTGTACATTCCTGCCTCCTTTATCAAAGATAAGGTGACCATATGTCCGTGGGTTTAACTCTGGGCTTTCTATCCTGTTCCATTGATCTATCTTTCTGTTTTTGTGCCAGTACCATACTGTCTTGATTACTGTAGCTTTGTAGTATAGTCTGAAGTCAGGGAGCCTGATTCCTCCAGCTCCATTTTTTGTTCTCAAGATTGCTTTGGCTATTCGGGGTCTTTTGTGTTTCCATACAAATTGTGAAAGTTTTTGTTCTAGTTCTGTGAAAAATGCCAGTGGTAGTTTGATAGGGATTGCATTGAATCTGTAGATTGCTTTGGGTAGTAGAGTCATTTTCACAATGTTGATTCTTCCAATCCAAGAACATGGTACATCTCTCCATCTATTTGTATCATCTTTAATTTCTTTCATCAGTGTCTTATAATTTTCTTCATACAGGTCTTTTGTCTCCTTAGGTAGGTTTATTCCTAGATATTTTATTCTTTTTGTTGCAGTGGTAAATGGGAGTGTTACCTTGATTTCACTTTCAGATTTTTCATCATTAGTATATAGGAATGCCAGAGATTTCTGTGCATTAATTTTGTATCCTGCAACTTGACCAAATTCATTGATTAACTCTAGTAGTTTTCTGGTAGCATCTTTAGGATTCTCTATGTATAGTATCATGTCATCTGCAAACAGTGACAGCTTTACTTCTTCTTTTCCGATTTGGATTCCTTTTATTTCCTTTTCTTCTCTGATTGCTGCGGCTAAAACTTCCAAAACTAGGTTGAATAAGAGTGGTGAGAGTGGGCAACCTTGTCTTGTTCCTGATCTTAGTGGAAATGGTTTCAGTTTTTCACCATTGAGGACGATGCTGGCTGTGGGTTTGTCATATATGGCCTTTATGATGTTGAGGAAAGTTCCCTGTATGCCTACTTTCTGCAGGGTTTTTATCATAAATGGGTGTTGAATTTTGTCGAAAGCTTTCTCTGCATCTATTGAGATGATCATATGGTTTTTCTCCTTCAATTTGTTAATATGGTGTATCACGTTGATTGATTTGCGTATATTGAAGAATCCTTGCATTCCTGGAATAAACCCCACTTGATCATGGTGTATGATCCTTTTAATGTGCTGTTGGATTCTGTTTGCTAGTATTTTGTTGAGGATTTTTGCATCTATGTTCATCAGTGATATTGGTCTGTAGTTTTCTTTCTTTGCGACATCCTTGTCTGGTTTGGGTATCAAGGTGATGGTGGCCTCGTAGAATGAGTTTGGGAGTGTTCCTCCCTCTGCTATATTTTGGAAGAGTTTCAGAAGGATAGGTGTTAGCTCTTCTCTAAATGCTTGATAGAATTCGCCTGTGAAGCCATCTGGTCCTGGGCTTTTGTTTGTTGGAAGATTTTTTATCACAGTTTCAATTTCAGTGCTTGTGATTGGTCTGTTCATATTTTCTATTTCTTCCTGATTCAGTCTTGGCAGGTTGTGCATTTCTAAGAATTTGTCCATTTCTTCCAGGTTGTCCATTTTATTGGCATAGAGTTGCTTATAGTAATCTCTCATGATCTTTTGTATTTCTGCAGTGTCAGTTGTTACTTCTCCTTTTTCATTTCTAATTCTATTGATTTGAGTCTTCTCCCTGTTTTTCTTGATGAGTCTGGCTAATGGTTTATCAATTTTGTTTATCTTCTCAAAGAACCAGCTTTTAGTTTTATTGATCTTTGCTATCGTTTCCTTCATTTCTTTTTCATTTATTTCTGATCTGATTTTTATGATTTCTTTCCTTCTGCTAACTTTGGGATGTTTTTGTTCTTCTTTCTCTAATTGCTTTAGGTGCAAGATTAGGTTGTTTATTCGAGATGTTTCCTGTTTCTTAAGGTGGGATTGTATTGCTATAAAGTTCCCTCTTAGAACTGCTTTTGCTGCATCCCATAGGTTTTGGGTCGTCGTGTCTCCATTGTCATTTGTTTCTAGGTATTTTTTAATTTCCTCTTTGATTTCTTCAGTGATCACTTCGTTATGAAGTAGTGTATTGTTTAGCCTCCATGTGTTTGTATTTTTTACAGCTCTTTTCCTGTAATTGATATCTAGTCTCATAGCATTGTGGTCGGAAAAGATACTTGATACAATTTCAATTTTCTTAAATTTACCAAGGCTTGATTTGTGACCCAAGATATGATCTATCCTGGAGAATGTTCCATGAGCACTTGAGAAAAATGTGTATTCTGTTGTTTTTGGATGGAATGTCCTATAAATATCAATTAAGTCCATCTTGTTTAATGTATCATTTAAAGCTTGTGTTTCCTTATTGATTTTAATTTTGGATGATCTGTCCATTGGTGAAAGTGGGGTGTTAAAGTCCCCTACTATGAGTGTGTTACTGTCGATTTCTCCTTTTATGGCTGTTAGTATTTGCCTTATGTATTGAGGTGCTCCTATGTTGGGTGCATAAATATTTACAATTGTTATATCTTCTTCTTGGATCGATCCCTTGATCATTATGTAGTGTCCTTCTTTGTCTCTTCTAGTAGTCTTTATTTTAAAGTCTATTTTGTCTGATATGAGAATTGCTACTCCAGCTTTCTTTTGGTTTCCATTTGCATGGAATATCTTTTTCCATCCCCTTACTTTCAGTCTGTATGTGTCTCTAGGTCTGAAGTGGGTCTCTTGTAGACAGCATATACATGGGTCTTGTTTTTGTATCCATTCAGCCAATCTGTGTCTTTTGGTGGGAGCATTTAGTCCATTTACATTTAAGGTAATTATTGATATGTATGTTCCTGTTCCCATTTTCTTAATTGTTGTGGGTTCGTTATTGTAGGTCTTTTACTTCTGTTGTGTTTCTTGCCTAGAGAAGTTCCTTTAGCATTTGTTGTAAAGCTGGTTTGGTGGTGCTGAACTCTCTCAGCTTTTGCTTGTCTGTAAACGTTTTAATTTCTCCATCAAATCTGAATGAGATCCTTGCTGGGTAGAGTAATCTTGGTTGCAGGTTTTTCTCCTTCATCACTTTAATTATGTCCTGCCACTCTCTTCTAGCTTGTAGAGTTTCTGCTGAGAGATCAGCTGTTATCCTGATGGGGATTCCCTTGTGTAAGTTTCTTTTTCTTTGTGGATCATTTCACTTAGCATCATCGTACCTAAAGCCACTCATTATGATGCTATTGGCCTTATGACATTGATTTTATGTCTGAGTGACATTCCATTGTATATAAGTACCACAACATCTATATCCATTTTTTTTCCTTTACTGGGATATTTAAAGTGTACCGAAGTCGAGGTTCTTGTAAACAGAGCAGCCCTAAAGATTGGGTTGTCTGTGTGTTGTGGATTTTTAATTTTCCCAAAATACACGCCCATGAGTGGAAGTGTGCTATGCTCTGTAGCTCTGTTTTAGAAAACAACATACAGTTCTCCAGAGAGGCTGTTGGCAATTTATATCCTGTCCATCAGCGTAACCAGGCTCCCTTTTCTCCATGGCCTGTCCTGCATTTGTGGTTTTTACACTATTTGTGGATGGCCCTTTTGACTGGAGGTAAGGGACACTTCTCTGTAGTGTGGATTTGCAATGCCTGATGGCTTGCTTGGCCAAGAAGGGCATATGCATTTTTTCCCGAATATATTCAAGAAAATACACATAGTCCCTTTTCAGCCAAGGGCAACATTGTCGAAATTCTGTCCCTTTTCATGTGCTTTAAAGACGACTCAAATCTACCTCTTGAAATCTGTTTCCTTCAATTCTGCCTTGCATTCAAATCCTCTTCACTGCCTTACCTCAATATATTTCTGGATGATAGTTGTCCTTTATAACTCTGCAAGTTTGTGAATTGCTGTGCCCCTGATTTCCATTTTTCAACTCGCCTATTTGTGAGCTGGCTGCAATACCGCAGGATGGCTTTAGGCCCTAGTCCAGTTCCGGGGCTTCAGGCTGAGCCTTTGGTTAATTCTTCTTCCTGATGGGAAACTAGAGTGACATGTGCCCATCCAAACACCTACAGCTTATCTCTCATTTATTTCACCTCTTCCTGTTCATCCGCTGCACAATTTGCAAACTGTGCATAACAGGAGGGTAAAGACGCTGACACTGAAAGTGGGGAGATTTTTAGTAATGCAGATGGAATGGGGAAGCTGAGCACGACAAAAGGAAAAATGAGGTACCTTTTAGAAAACTTTCCAAATTACACAGTGTACCATCAACTGGGTTTCCCATGCATGATTTAACTGTAGGAGGATTCCCTTACACCTGGAGAGTTGGGACCACTAGAATGGGTAGCACAGTATTGCTCTAAGTGGTGTTCTTTTGTTCACACAACCTCAGCAATCTTGTCAGCCCCAAGTGTCCAGTCTTATGTCTCATCCAGCTGTGGCTGTAAAGGTGGTCAATCTAGCTTGCATCACAGGCTCTGAACGTAATTTTTAAGACTTTCTCTCTGTTTTTGCGTTTTGCTTTTGAAATTTATTTTTATAAGTGGGTTTAACTGAATTTCAGTGCTGTGTTCATGCCGTTATACACACACATGATTCCTTTATGGAGACATGAGAATACATATGTTTTAACATTCTTAGAGTCATATATATTCCTCAGAAATGAATAAGGGTTTTTGAGTCCAGTTCATTATGCCCGGAGTAGGTGCGGTCTATAAAATACTTGGTTTATATAACGGTATGTGTGCTAATTTAAAACTGTGGTTTTGTGCATCACCTCACCTCGCCTTTCCCATTAAGCAGGAAGAAGATTCTTTTCTAAATGTGTGACTCTGTTGTGTTTCTAATTCAGTTCATGTGTAGTCATGTGTACACTCCCACTATGAGTGATATCTTATGATAAGACTCGTTACTCTGTTATCTTTCCTAAATCAGTTCATGTGTAGCCATGTTTTCAGGACCTTCATAAGTGATATCTTATGATAAGATTCTTTTTCTGTGTGACTTATTTCACTTAGAATCATCGTACCTGAGACCACTCATTTTACTGCTACTGGCCTTATGACATTAATGTCATGGCTGAGGGATATTCCATCGTACGTAAGTACCACAATTTCTTGAATCATTTTTGTCTTTCCTGGGATATTTAAGGTGTACCCAAGTTGAGGTTCTTGTAAGCAGTGCAGCCCTAAATTTGGGCATGGATGTGTCTTATCGATTTTCAGTTTTCCAAAGGTATATTCCCTAGACGGGAACTGCCCTTGGATTTTTAGCTCTGTTGTTTATTTGATATAGGGAACACAATGCACTCCTCCAGAGAGGTAGTTGGCAATTTATATCCTGCCCTTTAGACCAACAAGGTTCACGTATCTCCAGGGCCTATCTTGACTTTCTGGTTTCTACACATTTTTCGGATATCACTTTTGACCTGTGGAAAGTGATCGTTCTTTTAGTGAAGATTTGCATCGCCCGCTTGCTTGCTTGGCCAAAAAGTGCATATGCTTTCTTTCCTGAATATATTCAGGATAAAACACATACGCCCTTTTTGGCCAAGTGCATCACTGTTGAAGTTGTGCCCTTCTTCCTGTGCTTCAAAGTCGATTCCAATGTACTTCATGATATCTGTATCCTGTTATTCTGCCTCATTTTCAAATCCGCCTCATTGCCTTCCCTCAATAGATTTTTGGACGATAGTTGTCCTTTATTACTCTGCCAATTTGTGAATTGCTTTGCCCCTGAGCTCCATTTTTCAGCTCGCTTTTTTGTGATCTGACCGCAAATCCACAATTTTGGTTCAGGACTTATACTCGTTCCTACAGGCAGGCTGAGACTTTGGTAAATTCTTCTTTCTGATGGGAAATTAGAGTGACATGTGCCCGTCCAAATGCCTAACAACTGCTCTCTAATTGGTTCTCCCTTTTCCCTTTAATCCTCTGCCAATTTGGTAACCTGTGCGAACCAGGAAGTTAAAGGGGATGTCTCTCCAAGTAGGGATATTGATAGTAAAGCAGTTAAAAGGTCAAACCGGAGCACCAGGAGAGGGACTATTCGTTGAGTTTTAGATACCATTCGTATCCACAGTGTGTCCATTCTCTAGGATTCCCGTACATGTTATAGCTGTAGTAATATTCCCTTCACCCTGGAGAGTTGCGACCAATGCAATATGTGCCACGCATTATTGCTTTAAAGGGTCTTCATTTGCTCACCCAATCTCACCAATCCTCTCAATCAAAAGTATCCAGCCATAAGACACATCCAGCTGTCATTGTAGATATGGTCATTTCAGGTTTCATCAGAGCCCCTGAAGGAATTGTAAAGAATTTCCCTGTTTTTGTTTTGTTTTTGAAATTCCTTTTTATAGTGGGTTTGAGCTGATTCTCACGGCCATGTTTATGCCAGTCGAGACACACTTGAATCCCTTAAGGACACATTTCAATACATAGGTTTTAAGATTTTACTAATCAGATATATTCCTCTGCGGGGAATATGGGGTGTTGAGTCCCTTTCACTGAGGAAGGTGGAGGTCTTGTCTATTCCCTATTACGGTTTTGGATTGGTACCTGTACTAATATCAAACTCTGGTTTTATGCATCACCCCACCTCTCCTTCCCCCTTGAGCAGGCATAAGTGTTTTCTAAATGTGAGACTCTTCTCTTTCCTAACTCAGTTCATGTGTAGCCATGTTTACAGGTTCTTCATAAGTGATATCTTATGATAAGTTTCTTTTTTTGTGTGACTTATTTCACTTAGAATCATCGTACCTGAATCCACTCATTTTGCTCCTACTGGTCTTAAGACATTGATTTCATGGCTGAGGGATATTCCATCGTACGTAAGTACCACAATTTTTTGAACCATTTTTATCTTTCCTGGGATATTTAAGGTGTACCCAAGTTGAGCTTCTTGTAAGCAGTGCAGCCCTAAATATTGGGGTGTCTCTGTCTTATTGATTTTCAATTTTCCCAAGGTATATTCCCTAGACTGGAAGTGCCCTTGGCTCTGTAGCTCTGTTGTTTACTTGTTTTAGGGAACACAATGCACTCCTTCAGAGAGGCAGTTGGCAATTTACATCCCGCCCATCAGCATAACAAGGCTCCCTGTTCTCCAGGACCTGTCTTGCCTTTCTGATTTTTAAATATTTTGCGGATGTCCCTTTTCACAGGTGGGAAGTGATACTTCTTAGTAGTGCAGATTTGCATTGCCTGCTTGCTTGCTTGGCCAAAAAGGGCGTATGCGTTTTCTCCTGAATATATTCAGGAGAAAACACATACGCCCTTTTTGGCCAAGTGCATTATTGTAGAAGTTGTGCCCCTCTTCCTGTGTATAAAGATGATTCCAACGCACCTCTTGAAATCTGTTTTTTGCTATTCTGCCTCGCATTGATGGCCGCCTCGTTGCGTTCCCTCACCAGATTTTTAGATGCTAGTTGTCCTTTATTACTCTGCCATTTTGTGAATTGCTGTGCCACTGAGGTCCATTTTTCAACTTGATTTTTGTGAGCTGAATGCAAGTCCAAAATTTTGGTTCAGGAACTATACTGGTTCCTGGTGGGTGGCGGACTTTGGTTAATTATTCTTCCTGCCAGGAAATCAGAGTGACATATGCCCCTCCAAATGTCTAATAACTACTCTCTCATTGGTTCTCCCTCTTCCCTTTCATCCTCTGCCAAATTGGCAACCTGTGTGAAACAGCAGGTTAAAAGGGCAGTCTCTCCAAGTTGGGAGATGGATAGTAAAGCAGTTGGAAACTAAAACCGGAGCACCAGGAGAGGGACTATTAGTTGAGGTTTAAAAACCTTTCGTATTCACATTTTGTCCATTCTCTAGGTTTCCCGTACATGTTATGGCTGTAGTAATATTCCCTTCAACCTGGAGAGTTGGGACCCATGGAATGGGTGCCACACATTATTGCTTTAAAGGGTCTGCATTTCCTTACACAGTCTCACCTATCGTCTCACACCCAATTTTCCAGGCTTATGCCACATCCAGCTCTCGTTGTAGATAGGGTCATTCCAGATTTCATCAGAGACCCTGAAGGAATTGTAAAGAATTTCCCTGTTTTGTTGTTTTGTTTTTGAAATTCCTTTTTATAGTGGGTTTGAGCAGATTCTCACTGCCATGTTTATGCCAGTCTAGACACACTTGTTTCCCTTATGGAAACATATCAATACATAGGTTTTAAGATTATTACTAGTAAGATATATTCCTCTGCGGGGAATATGGGGTGTTGAGTCACTTTCACTGAGGAAGGTGTAGGTCTTGTCTATTCCGTATTAGGTTTTTGGAATGGTACATGTGCTTATATCAAACTCTGGTTTTATGCATCACCCCACCTCTCCATCACCCTTAAGCAGGCAGAAGATATTTTCTAAATGTGTGACTCTGTTGTGTTTGTCATTCAGTTCATGTGTAGTCATGTGTACATTCCCGCTATGAGTGATAACTTATGATAAGATTAGTTACTCTGTAATCTTTCCTAACTCAGTTCATGTGTAGCCATGTTTACAGGATCTTCATAAGTGATATTTTATGATAAGTTTCTTTTTCTGTGTGACTTATTTCACTTAGAATCATCGTACCTGAATCCAAACATTTTGCTGCTACTGGTCTTATGACATTGATTTCATGGCTGAGGGATATTCCATCGTATGTATATACCACAATTTTTTGAACCATTTTTATCTTTCCTGGGATATTAAAGGTGTACCCAAGTTGAGGTTCTTGTAAGCAGTGCAGCCCTAAATTTGTGGGTGGCTCTGTCTTACTTATTTTCAGGTTTCCCAAGGTATATTCCCTAGACTGGAAGTGCCCTTTTCTGTAGCTGTCTTGTTTACTTGTTTTAGAGAACACAATGCACTCATCCAGATAGGCAGTTGGCAATTTACTTCCCGCTCATCAGCATTACAAGGTTCCATGTTCTCCAGGGAAAGTCTTGTCTTTCTGGGTTTTACACATTTTGTGGATGTCCATTTTGACCGGTACGAAGTGATACTTCTTTGTTGTTCAGATTTGCATTGCCCGGTTACTTGCTTGGCAAATAATGGCGTATGCGTTTTCTCCTGAATATATTCAACAGAAAACGCATATGCTCTTTTTGACCAAGTGCATCATTGTCGAAGTTTTGCCCCTCTTCCTTTGCTTTACAAGTGATTCCAACATACCTCATGAAATCTGTTTCCTGCTATTGTGCCTTGCTTTCAAGTCCGCATCGGAGCCTTCCTTCAAAAGATTTTTGGACGATAGTTGTCCTTTATTATTCTGCCAGTTTGTGAATTGCTGTGCCCCTGAGCTCCATTGCTCAACTCGTTTTTGTGAGCTGACCGCAAGTCCAAAATTTTGGTTCAGGACCTATACTGGTTCCTGGTGGGTGACTGAGACTTTGGTTAATTCTTCTTCCTGCCAGGCAATTATAGTTACATGTGCCCGTCCAAATGCCTAACAGCTACTCTCTCATTGGTTCTCCATCTTCCCTTTCATCCTCTGCCAATTTGGCAACCTGTGTGAACCAGGAGGTTAAAGGGCCTGTCTCTCCAAGTTGGGTGATTGATAGTAAAGCAGTTGGAGAGTGAAACCGGAGCAGCAGAAGAGGGACTATTAGTTGAGTTTTAGAAAACTTTCGTATTCACAGTGTTTCCATTCTCTAGGTTTCACGTTCCTGTTATAGCTGTAGTAATATTAACTACAAGCTGTTGAGTTGGGACCCATGGAATGGAGCCCACGCATTATTGCTATAAATTGTCTGTGTTTGCTCACCCAATCTCACCTATCCTCTCAGTCCCATGTGTCCAGCCTTATGCCACATTCAGCTGTCGTTGTAGATAGGGTCATTACATGTTTCATTATATACCCTGAAGGAATTGTATAGAATTTACCTTTTCTTTTGTTTTTGAAAATCCTTTTTATAGTGGGTTTGAGCTGATTTTCGCTGCCATCTTTATGCCAGTCTAGACACACTTGATTTCCTTACGGAGACATATCTGTACATAGGTTTTAAGTTTCTTACTAGTCGGATATATTCCTCTGTGGGAAATTTGGGATTTTGAGTCCCTTTCACTGAGGAAGGTGTAGGTCTTGTCTATTCCATAGTTGCTTTTTGGAACGGTACCTGTGCTTATATCAAACTCTAGTTTTATGCATCACCCCACCTCTCCTTTCCCCTTAAGCAGGCATAAGAGTGTTTTCTAAATGTGAGACTCTGTTTTCTTTCCTAACTCATTTCATGTGTAGCCATGTTTACAGGATCTTCATAAGTGATATCTTATGATAAGTTTCATTTTCTGTGTGACTTATTTCACTTAGAATCATCGTACCTGAATCCACTCATTTTGCTGCTACTGGTCTTTTGACATTGATTTCATGGCTGAGGGTTATTCCATCGTACGTAAGTACCACAATTTTTTGAAACATTTTTATATTTCCTGGGATACTTAAGGTGTACCCAAGTTGAGGTTCTTGTAAGCAGTGCAGGCCTAAATATTGCGGTGGCTCTGGCTTATTGATATTCAGTTTTCCCAAGGTATATTCCCAAGACTCAAAGAGCCCTTGGCTCTGTAGCTCTGTTGTTTACTTGTTTTAGAGAACACAATGCACTCCTCCAGAGAGGCAGTTGGCAATTTACATCCCACCCATCAGCATAACAAGGCTCCCTGTTCTCCAGGGCCTCTCTTGCCTTTCTGGTTTTTACACATTTTGTGGATGTCCCTTTTGACTGGTGGGAAGTAGTACTTCTTTGTAGTGCAGTTTTGCATTGCCCGCTTGCTTGCTTGGCCAAAAAGTTCATATGCGTTTTCTCCTGAATATATTCAGGAGAAAACGCATATGCCCTTTTTGGCCAAGTGCATCATTGTCGAAGTTGTGCCCCTCTTCCTGTGCTTTAAACGTGATTCCAACGTACCTCTTGAAATCTGATTCCTGCTATTCTGTCTCGCTTTCAGGTCCGCCTCGTTGCCTTCCCTCAACAGATTTTTGGACTATAGTTGCCCTTTATTAGTCTGCCAGTTTGTGAATTGCTCTGCCACATAGCTCCATTTTTTAACTCGTTTTTTGTGAGCTGAACGCAAGTCCAATATTTTGGTACAGGGCCTATACTTGTTTTCGGTGGGTGGCTGAGACTTTGGTTAATTCTTCCTCCCGGAAAATAAGAGTGACATATCCCCGTCCAAATGCCTAACAGCTACTCTCTCATTAGTTCTCCCTCTTCCCTTTCATCCTTTGCCAAATTGGCAACCTGAGTGCACCAGGAGCTTAAAGGTGTTGTCTCTCCATGTTTGGAGATTGATAGTAAAGCAGTTGAAAAGTCAAACTGGAGCACAAGGGGAGGTACTTACTCGTTGAGTTTTAGAAAAGTTTCGTATTCACAGTATGTCCATTCCCTAGGTTTTCCATACATGTAATAGCTATAGTAATATTCCCTACAACCTGGAGAGTTATGACCCATGGAATGGGTGCCATGCATTATTGCTTTAAAGGGTCTACATTTGCTCACCCAATCTCACCAATTCTCTCAGACCCATGTGTCCAGCCTTATGCCACATCCAGCTGTCATTGTGGATAGGGTCTTTCCAGGTTTCAACAGAGACACTGAAGGAATTGTAAAGAATTTTCCTGTTTTTTTTATTTTCTTTTTCAAATTCGTTTTTATAGTGGGTTTGAGCTGATTCTCACTGCCATGTTTATGCCAGTCTAGACATTTGATTTCCTTATGGAGACATATCAAATATAGGTTTAAGATTCTTACTAGTCAGATATATTCCTCTGCGGGAAATATGGGGTTTTGAGTTCCTTTCACTGGGGAAGGTGTAGGTCTTGTCTATTTCATAGTTGGTTTTTGGAACGTTACCTGTGCTTATATCAAACTCTGGTTTTATGCATCACCCCACCTCTCCTTCCCCCTTAAGCAGGCATAAGTGTGTTTTCTAAATGTGAGACTCTGTTCTGTTTCCTAACTCAGTTCATGTGTAGCCATGTTTACAGAACCTTCATAAGTGGTATCTTATGATAAGTTTCATTTTCTGTGTGACTTATTTCACTTAGAATCATCGTACCTGAATCCACTCATTTTGCTGCTACTGGTCTTATGACTTTGATTTCATGGCTGAGGGATATTCCATCGTACGTAAGTACAATTTTTGAACCATTTTTATATTTCCTGGGATATTTAAGGTGTACCCAAGTTGTGGTTCTTGTAAGCAGTGCAGACCTAAATTTTGGGGTGGCTCTGTCTTATTGATTTTCAGTTTTCCCTAGGTATATTCCCTAGACTGGAAGTGTCCTTGGCTCTGTAGCTCTGTTGTTTACCTGATTTAGGGAACACAATGCACTCCTTCAGAGAGGAAGTTGGCAGTTTACATCCCGCCCATCAGCATAACAAGGCTCCCTGTTCTGCAGGGCATGTCTTGAATTTCTGGTTTTTACCCTTTTTGTGGATGTCCTTTTGGACCGGTGGGAAGTGATACTTCTTTGTAGTGCAGATTTGCATTGCCTGCTTGCTTGCTTGGCCAAAAAGGGCGTATGAGTTTTCTCCTGAATATACACAAGAGATAACGCATACGCCCTTTTTGGCCAAGTGCATCATTGTCGAAGTTGTGCCCCTCTTCCTGTGCTTTAAAGGCGATTCCAACGTACCTCTTGAAATCTGTTTCCTGCTATTCTCCCTCACGTACAAGTCCGACTCGTTGCCTTCCCTCAACAGATTTTTGGATGGTAGTTGGCCTTTATTACTCTGCCAGTTTGTGAAATGTTCTGCCCCATAGCTCCATTATTTAACTCGTTTTTTGTGAGCTGAACGCAAGTCCAATATTTTGGTTCAGGACCTATAGTGATTCCCGGTGGGTGGCTGAGGCTTTGGTTAATTATTTTTCCTCCCAGGAAATAAGAGTGACATGTGCCCGTCCAAATGCCTAACAGCTACTCTCTCATTGGTTCTCCCTCTTCCCTTTCATCCTTTGCCAAATTGGCAACCTGTGCGAACCAGAAGGTTAAAGGTGCTGTCTCTCCAAGTTGGGAGATTGATAGTAAAGCAGTTGGAAAGTCTAACTGGAGCACCAGGAGAGGGACTATTCTTTGAGTTTTAGAAACCTTTCATATTCACAGTGTGCCCATTCTCTAGGTTTCCCATACATATTATAGCTCTAGTAATATTCCCTTCAACCTGGAGAGTTGGGACCCATGGAACGGGTGCCATACATTATTGTTTTAAAGGGTCTGCATTTGCTCACCCAATGTCACCAATCCTCTCAGTCCCATGTGGCCACACTTATGCCATATCCGGCTGTCGTTTTAGAAAGCGTCATTCCAGGTTTCATCAGAGACCCTGAAGGAATTGGAAGGAATTTCCCTGTTTTTTTGTTTTGTTTTTGAAATTCATTTTTATAGTGGGTTTGAGCTGATTCTCACTGCCATGTTTATGCCAGTCTAGACATTCGATTTCCTTACGGAGACATATCAAACATAGGTTTAAAATTCTTACTAGTCAGATATATTCCTCTGCGGGAAATATGGGGTTTTGTGTTCCTTTCACTGGGGAAGGTGTAGGTCTTGTCTATTCCATAGTTGGTTTTTGGAACGTTACCTGTGCTTATATCAAACTCTGGTTTTATGCATCACCCCACCTCTCCTTCCTTCCCCCTTAAGCAGGCATAAGTGTGTTTTCTAAATGTGAGACTCTGTTCTGTTTCCTAACTCAGTTCATGTGTAGCCATGTTTACAGAACCTTCATAAGTGGTATTTTATGATAAGTTTCATTTTCTGTGTGACTTATTTCACTTAGAATCATCGTACCTGAATCCACTCATTTTGCTGCTACTGGTCTTATGACATTGATTTGATGGCTGAGAGATATTCCATCGTACGTAAGTACCACAATTTTTTGAAAAATTTTTATATTTCCTGGGATATTCAATGTGTATCCAAGTTGAGGTTGTAGTAAGCAGTGCAGGCCTAAATTTTGGGGTGGCTCTGACTTATTGATTTTCTTTTTTCCCAAGGTATATTCCCTAGACTGGATGTGCCCTTGGCTCTGAAGCTCTGTTGTTTACTTGTTTAGGGAACACAGTGCACTCCTCCAGAGAGGCAGTTGGCAATTTACATCCCGCCCATCAGCATAAAAAGGCTCCCTGTTCTCCAGGGCCTGTCTTGCCTTTGTGAATATTACACATTTTGTGGATATCCATTTTGACCGGTGGGAAGTGATACTTCTTTGTAGTGCAGATTTGCATTGCCAACTTGCTTGCTTAGCCAATATTGGCGTATGCGTTTTCTCCTGAATATATTAAGGACAAAACGCATATACCCTTTTTGGCCAAGTGCATTATTGTCGAAGTTGTGCCCCTCTTCCTGTGCTTTAAAGGCGATTCCAATGTACCTCTTGAAATCTGTTTCCTGCTATTGTGCCTCACATTCAAGTCCACCTAGTTGCCTTCCCTCAAGAGATTTTTTGATGATAGTTGGCCTTTATTACTCTGTCAGTTTTTGAATTGCTTTGCCCCATAGCTCCATTTTTTAACTCGTTTTTTGTGAGCTGAAGGCAAGTCCAATATTTTGGTTCAGGACCTATACTGGTTCCCGGTGGGTGGCTGAGTCTTTGATTAATTCTTCTTCCGCACGGGATATAAGAGTGACATATGCCCGTCCAAATGCCTAAAAGCTACTCTCTCATTGGTTCTCCCTCTTCCCTTTCATCCTCTGCCAAATTGGCAACCTGTGAGAACCAGGAGGTTAAAGGGGCTGTCTCTCAAAGTTGGGAGGTTGATAGTAAATCAGTTGGAAAGTCAAACTGGAGCACCAGGAGAGGGACTATTCGTTGAGTTTTAGAGACCTTTCGTATTCACAGTGTGTCCATTCTCTAGGTTTCCTGTACATGTTATAGCTGTAGTAATATTCCCTTCAACCTCGAGAGTTGGGACCCATGGAATGGGTGCCATGCATTATTGCTTTAATGGGTCTGCATTTGCTGACCAAATCTCACCAATCCTCTCAGTCCCAAGTGTCCAGCCTTATGCCACATGCAGCTGTCATTGTAGACAGGGTCATTCCATGTTTCATCAGAGACCCTGAAGGAATTGTAAAGAATTTCCCTGTTTTTTTGTTTTGTTTTTGAAATTTCTTTTTATAGTCGGTTTGAGCTGATTCTCGCTGCCATGTTTATGCCAGTCTAGACACACTTGATTCCCTTACGCAGACATATCAATACATAGGTTTTAAAATTCTTACTAGTCAGATATATTCCTCAGCGGGAAATATGGGATTTTGAGTCCCTTTCACTGAGGAAGGTATAGGAAGTTCTTGTCTATTCCATAGTTGGTTTTTGGAACGGTACCTGTGCTTATATCAAACTCTGGTTTTATGCATCCCCCCACCTCTCCTTCCCCCTTAAGCAGGCATAACAGTGTTTTCTAAATGTGAGACTCTGTTCTCTTTCCTAACTCAGTTCATGTGTAGCCATGTTTACAGGAACTTCGTAACTGATATCTTACGATAAGCTTCTTTTTCTGTGTGACTTATTTCACTTAGAATCATCATACCTGAATCCACTCATTTTGCTCCTACTGGTCTTAAGACATTGATTTCGTGGCTGAGGGATATTCCATCGTACGTAAGTACCACTATTTTTTGAACCATTTTTATATTTCCTGGGATATTTAACGTGTACCCAAGTTGAGGTTCTTGTAAGCAGTACAGCCCTAAATTTGAGGCTGGCTCTGTCTTATTGATTTTCAGTTTTCCCAAGGTATATTCCCTCTACTGGAAGTGCCCTTGGCTCTGTAGCTCTGTTGTTTACTTGTTTTAGGGAACACAATGCACTCCTCCTGAGAGGCAGTGGGCAATTTACATCCCGCCCATCAGCATAACAAGGCTCCCTGTTCTCCAGGGCCTGTCTTGACTTTCTGAAATTTACACATTTTGTGGATGTCCCTTTTGACCGGTGGGAAGGGATACTTCTTTGTAGTGCAGATTTGCATTGCCCGCATGCTTGCTTGGCCAAAAAGGGCGTATGTGTTTTCTCCTGCATATATTCAGGAGAAAATGCATACGCCCTTTGTGGCCAAGTGCATCCTTGTTGAAGTTGTGCCCCTCTTCCTGTGCGTTACAGGTGATTCCAACATACCTCTTGAAATCTGTTTCCTGCTATTCTGCCTCGCTTTCAATTCCATCTCGTTGCCTTCCCTCAACAGATTTTGGGAAGATAGTTGTCCTTTATTACTCTGCCATTTTGTGAATGGCTGTGCCCTTGAGCTCCATTTTTCAACTCGTTTTTTGTGAGCTGAACGCATGGCCAATATTTTTGTTCAGGACCTATACTGGTTCCCAGTGGGTGGCTGAGACTTTGGTTAATTCTTCTTCCTGCCGGGAAATTAGGGTGAAATATTCCCGTCCAGTTGCCTAACAGCTACTCTCTCATTGGTTCTCCCTATTCCCTTTAATCCTCTGCCAAATTGGCAAACTGTGAGAACCAGGAGGTTAAAGGGGCTGTCTCTCCAAGTTGGGAGATTTATAGTAAAGCAGGTGGAAAGTCAAACCCGAGCACCAGGAGAGGGACTATTCGTTGAGTTTTAGATACCTTTCATATTCACAGTGTCTCCATTCTCTAGGTTTCCCATACATGTTATATTTGTAGTAATATTCCCTTTAACTTGGAGAGTTGGGACCCATGGAATGGGTGCCATGCATTATTGCTTTAAAGTGTCTGTATTTGCTCACTGAATCTCACCAATCCTCTCAGTCCCAAGTGTCCAGCCTTATGCCACATCCAGCTGTCATTGTAGACAGGGTCATTCCAGGTTTCATCAGAGACCCTGAAGGAATTGTAAAGAATTTCCCAGTTTTTCTGTTTTGTTTTTGAAATTCCTTTTAATAGTGGGTTTGAGCTGATTCTCGCTGCCATGTTTATGCCAGTCTAGACACACTTGATTCCCTTACAGAGACATATCAATACATAGGTTTTAAGATACTTACTTGTCAGATATATTCCTCTGCGGGAAATATGGGATTTTGAGTCCCTTTCACTGAGGAAGGTATAGGTAGGTCTTGTCTATTCCATAGTTGGTTTTTGGAAAGGTACCTGTGCTTATATCCAACTCTGGTTTTATGCATCACCCCACCTCTCCTTCCCCCTTAAGCAGGCATAAGACTGTTTTCTAAATGTGAAACTCTGTTCTCTTTCCTAACTCAGTTCATGTGTAGCCATGTTTACAGGATCTTCATAAGTGATATCTTATGATAAACTTCTTTTTTCTGTGTGACTCATTTCACTTAGAATAATCGAACATGAATCCACTCATTTTGCTGCTACTGGTCTCATGACATTGATTTCATTGCTGACGGATATTCCATCGTACGTAAGTACCACAATTTTTTGAACCATTTTTATATTTCCTGGGATATTTAAGGTGTACCCAAGTTGAGGTTCTTGTAAGCAGTATAGCCCTAAATTTGATGGTGGCTCTGTCTTATTGATTTTCAGTTTTCCCAAGGTATATTCCCTAGACTGGAAGTGCCCTTGGCTCTGTAGCTCTGTTGTTTACTTGTTTTACGGAACACAATGCACTCCTCCAGAGAGGAAGTTGGCAATTTACATCCCGGCCATCAGCATAACAAGGCTCCCACTTCTCCAGGGCCTGTCTTGCCTTTCTGGTTTTTACCCATTTTTTGGATGTACATTTTGAAAAGTGGGAATTGATACTTTGTAGTGCAGATTTGCATTGCCAGCATGCTTGCTTGGGCAGAAAGTGCGTATGCGTTTTCTCCTGAATATATTCATGAGAAAACACCTACGCCCTTTTTGGCCAAGTGCATCATTGTCGATGTTGTGCCCCTCTTCCTTTGCCTTAAAAGTGATTCCAACGTACCTCTTGAAGTCTGTTTCCTGCTATTCTGCCTCGCTTTCAAGTCCGCCTCGTTGCCTACCCTCAACA
Source organism: Mesoplodon mirus (assembly GCF_964341445.2). Classification (NCBI taxonomy): domain Eukaryota; kingdom Metazoa; phylum Chordata; class Mammalia; order Artiodactyla; family Ziphiidae; genus Mesoplodon; species Mesoplodon mirus. The sequence goes on from NW_028295721.1 coordinate 124,897, forward strand.
GATTTTTGGACGATAGTTGTCCTTTATTACTATGCGTCTTTGTGAATTGTTGTGCACTGAGCTACATTATATAACTTGTTTTTTTGTGAGCTGAACGCAAGTCCAATATTTTGGTTCAGGACCTATACTGGTTCCCGGTGGGTGGCTGAGGCTTTGGTTATTTCTTCTTCTTCCCGCGAAGTAAGATGACATGTGCCCGTACAAATGTCTAACAGCTACTCTCTCACTGGTTCTCCCTCTTCCCTTTCATCCTCTGCCAAATTGGCAACCTGTGCGAACCAGGAGGTTAAATGTGCTGTCTCTCCAAGATGGAGATTGATAGTAAAGCAGTTGGAAAGTCAAATGGGAGCACCAGGAGTGGGACTATTCGTTGAGTTTTAGAAACCTTTCGTATTCACACTGTGTCCATTCTCTAGGGTTCCCGTACATATTATAGCTGTAGTAATATGCCCTTAATCCTGGCCTGTTGGGACCCATGGAATGGGTGCCACACATTATTGCTTTAAAGGGTCTACATTTGCTCACCCAATCTCACCAATCCTCTCAGTCCCAAGTGTCCAGCCTTATGCCACATCCAGCTGTCATTGTAGATAGGGTCATTCCAGGTTTCATCAGCGACCCTGAAGGTATTGTGTAAGAATTGTTCTGTTTTTATGTTTTGTTTTGAAATTCATTTTTATATTGGGTTTGAGCTGATTCTCCCTGCCATGTTTATGTCATTCTAGACACACTTAGTTACCTTACGGAGACATATCAATACATAGGTTTTAAAATTTTTACTAGTCAGATATATTTCTCTGTGGGGAATAGGGATGTTGAGTTCCGTTCACTGAGGAAGGAGTAGGGCTTGTCTCTTTTGTTTTTGGATTATGGAACGGTACCTGTGCTAACATCAATCTTTTGTTTTGTGCATCTACCCACCTGTCTTTCCCCTTAAGCAAGCGTTAGAGTGTTTTCTAAATCTGAGACTCTGTTCTCTTCCCCAAATCAGTTCATATGTAGCCATGTTTACATTCCCTTCATAAGAGATATCTTATGTCAGAATGCACCATGGCTCTTGTCATAATAATGCTTCATGACCACTGTCATCACAATGATCCATGTCCTGGTTATCAAAATGCTCCATGTCCCTTGTCATCAAAATTCTCCACGTACTTGTCATCACAGTGCTACATGACACTTCTCATCAAAATGTTACATGCTCTTGTCATCACAATTCTCCATTCTCTTGACATTGCAATGCTCCATGCCCTTGTCATCACAATGCTCCATGCCTTTGTCATCACATTGCTCCATGACCCCTGTCATCACATTGCTCCCTGACACCTGTCATCACAATGCTTCATGCCCCTTGTCATTACAGTGCTCCATGATGCTCGACATCACAATTACCCAAGGTCTTCTCATCACAATGCTCCACGGTTTTGCCATCACCATGCTCCATGCCTTGTCATCTCAAAGCTCAGTGTCCCTTGTCCTCACAGTTATCCACGTCCTTGTCAGTACAGTGCTCCATGGCACTTCACATCACAATGTTATATGCTCTTGTCATCACAATACTCCATGCACTTGTCATCGCAATGCTCCATGAGCCCTGTCATAGGAAGCTCCATGCGCTTTTCATCAAAATGTTTCATGACCAGGACATTAAAATTCTCAATGGCCCTTGATATCACAATGCTCCATGCCCTTGTCATCACAATGCTCCTTTACTTTGTCACAACAATCCTCCATAACAATTGGCATCACAATGCTCCATGATATTGTCATCAAACTGGAACATGACATATTTCATCACAATGCTCCCTGACACCTTTCTTCACAATAATCCATGACCTTGTCATCACAGTGCTCCATGACCTTGTCATCACAATGTGCCATGCCCATTCTTATCACAATAATCCAAGAAACTTGTCAGACCAATGCTCCATGACACTTTTCATCACAATGCTCCATGAACGCTGTCATCAAAATGCACCATGCCCATCATCATAATGCTTCATGCTATTGTCATCACAATGAAATCAAAAAGCTCCATGACATCTGTCATCACAATGCTGCAAACCCTTGTGATCACAATGCCCCATAACACTTGTCATCACAATGCCCCATGACACTGGTCACCAAAGTTATCCATGGGCTTCTCATCACAATGCACCATGACTTTTGTCAACACAATGCTCAATACACTTGTCAACACAATGCTCTCTGATTATTGACCTCAGTATGCACCGTGCACTCTTTCATGACAAGGCTCCATGCCTTTTTCATCACAATGATCCATGCCCTTCTCATCAAAATGTTCCAAGACACCTGTGATCACAATGCTCCTTGCACTTGTCATCACAAAGCTCCATGACGAATGTCATCAGAATGCTCCATGGCCTTCTCATCATAATGTTCCATGCCCTTTTCATCACAATGCTCCAAGACCCCTGTAATCAAAATCATCCCTGTGCCTTTTCATCAGAATGCTCCATGAGACTTGTCATAACAAGGTTCTATGGTCTTCACATCACAGTGCTCCAGGACCTTGTCATCACAGTGCTCCATTCCCTTGTCATCACAATGCTCCATGACCACTGTCATCACAATAATCCATGAACATTTTCAGTGCAATGCTCCACGAAATTCTCATCACAATGCTCCATAGACCATATCACCACAATGCTCCATGACCACTGCCATCAAATCACTCCATGACACCTGACAACACAATGATCCGGGACACTTGTCATCACAGTGCTCCATTCCCGAGTTATCACAATGCTCCATGACCCCTGTCATCACAACACTCCATGAACATTTTCAGTCCAGTGCTCCATGACCCTTGTCATCACAATGATCCATGCCCTTGTCATCCCAATGCTCCATGACCCCTGTATTCACAATGCTCTGTGACGCTTGTCATCACAGTGCTCCATGACACCTGTCATCACAATGCTCCATGCCTTTGTCAGCAAAATGCTACATGACCTTGTCATTAAAATAATCTATGCGCTTGTCATCACAATACACCATTTCCATTGTCATCACAATCCTCCATGAACTTTGGGATCACATTGCTTCATGCCATTTTCATCACAATGCTCCATGCTCCTTGAAATCAAAATGATCCATGACCTCTGTCATCACAATGCTCCAAAACCTTGTGATCACAATGTTCCATAACACTTGTCATCACAATGCTCCATGATGCCTGTCATCACAATATTCCATGCCCTTTTCATCACAATGCTCCATGACCTTTTTCATCACAATTCTCAATACACTTGTCATCAAAATGCTCCCTGACACTTGTCATCAGAATGCTCCTTGAACCCTGTCACGAATAGGCTCCATGCCGTTTTCATCACAGTGCACCATGCCGTTTTCATCAGAATGCTCCAGGCCATTTTCATCAAAATCCTCCTCAAGCTTGTCATCAGAATGCTCCATGACACTTATCATCACAATTCTCCATGCACTTGTCAGCACAATGCTCCCTGACCCTTGTCATCACAATGCTCCAAGCCATTGTCATCACAATGCTCCATTACATTTGTCATCAGAATTCTCCATGACACTTGGCATCACAAAGTTCCATGACATTGTCATCACAATGGGCCATTCCAAATATCATTTCAATAATCCATGAAACATATTAGACCAATGTTTCATGCCATTGTCATCACAATGCTCCATGCCCTTGTTATCAAAATACTCCATGACCCCTGTCATCACAATGCTCCGTGACTCCCGTCATCACAATGCTTCATGACCTTTGTCATCACAGTGGTCCATGCCATCATCATCAAGAGTCTCTGACCTTTTTAAACACAATGCTCCATGAACTTTTCATCACAATGCTCTTTGACCTTTGTCATCACAATGCTCCATGCGCTTGTCAGCACAATGCTGCATGACATATGTCAACAGAGTGCACCATGCGCTTGTCATCACAGTGCTCCACAATCTTGTCATCACAATGCTCCATGCACTTCTCATCAAAATGCTCTCTCACCACTGATATCACAATGCTACATCACTATTTGTCACAATACTCCCTCACCCCTGTCATCACAATGTTCCATGACTCCTGTCATCACAATGCTACATGCACTTATCACAATGTTCGATGACCCCTGACATCACAGTGTTCCATAACACCTGTCATCAAAATGTTCCATGACACTTTTCATCAAATTGCTCCAAGACACTGTCATCAGAAGGCTCCCTGCCCTTCTCATCACAATGCACAACGCCCTTGCCATCTAAATGCTCCGTGACCTTTGTCATCACAAAGATCCATGACCCCTGTCTTCACAATGCTCCGTGACTCCAGTCATCACAATGTTTCATAACGTTTGTCATCACAGTGGTCCACGCCCGTGTCATCACAAGGCTCTGTGACCTTTGTAACCACAATGATCCCTGAAATTTTCATCACAATTCTCTGTGACCCTTGTCATCATAATGCTCCATGTCTTTTTCAGAACAATTCTCCATGACCATTGACATCACAATGTGCCACGTGCATTTCATCACAACGGTCCACAACTTTGCCATTGCAATGCTCCCTAAACCTTGTAATCACAATGCTCCATGCACTTATCAAACTGCTCTCTCACACGAGATATCACAATGTTCCATCACTAGTCATCACAATACTCCCTCACCCCTGTAATCACAATGTTCCATGAACCTGTCATCACAATGCTACATCCCCTTATCATCACAATGTTCCATGACCCCTGACATCACAATGTTCCATAACCCCTGTCATCAAAATGCTCCATGACGCTTTTCATCCCAAAGCTCCAAGACCCCTGACATCACAATGTTCTATAACCCCTGCCATCAAAATATTCCATTACACTTTTCATCAAATTGCTGCATGACCCGGTCATCAAAATGCTCCCTGCCCTTCTCATCACAATGCACCATGCCCTTGTCATCTAAATGCTCCATGACTTGTCATCACAAAGCTCCATGACCCTTGGCATCACAATGCTCCATGTCATTGTCATCACAATGCTCCATAAACCCTCTTATCACATTGCTCCATGCCCTTGTCATCACAAAGATCCCTGATACTTGTCATCACAATGCTTGATGCCCTTCTCATCATAAAGCTCCATGCCCTTGTCATTACCATCCTGAATGACCCATGTATCACAGTGCTCCGTGCCCTTGTCATCACAATGCTCCATGCCCACTCTCATCACAATAATCCATGAAATATTTCAGACCAATGTTCCATAACCTTCTCATCAAAATGCTCCATTACCCCTGTCATAACAATGCACCATGACCCTTGCCATCAAAATGTTCCACGGCCTAGTCATCACAAGGTTCCATGACACTTGTCATCACAATGCTTAAGACCCCTGAAATCACAATGCTCCATGACCTTGTCATCACAAAGCTCCATGACGCATGTCATCAGAATGTTTCATGGCCTTTTCATCACAATGCTCCATGCCCTTGTCATCACAATGCTCCATGACCCTTGTAATCACAATGCTCCATGCCCCTTTTCATCTCAATGCTCCATGAACCCTGTCATCACAATGCACCACGCCCATCATCATAACGCTTCAGGCTATTGTCATCACAATGAAATCAATATTCTCCATGACCTCGGTCATCATAATGCTCCAAAACCTTGTGATCACAATGTTCCATAACACTTATCATCACAACACCCCATGACGCTCATCATTACAATTATCCATGGTCTTCTCATCACAATGCTCCATGATCTTTGTCATCACAATGATCAATACACTTGTCGTCACAATGCTCCCTGACACTTGCCGTCAGTATGCTCCTTGAACCCTCTCATGACAAGGCTGCATGCATTTTTCATAACAATGATCCATGCCTTTTCATCACAATGCTCCAAGATCCCTGTAATCACAATGCTCCATGCACATCTCATCAAAATGCTCTCTCACCAGAGATATCACAATGTTCCATCACTAGTCATCACAATACTCCCTCACCCCTGTAATCACAATGTTCCATGACACTGTCATCACAATGCTACATCCCCTTATCATCACAATGTTCCATGACCCATGACATCACAATGTTCCATAACCCCTGTCATCAAAATGCTCCATGACCCTTTTCTTCCCAAAGTTCCAAGACCCCTGACATCACAATGTTTTATAACCCCTGCATCAAAATGTTCCTTTACACTTTTCATCAAATTGCTGCATGAACCGGCCATCAAACTGCTCTCTGCCTTTCTCATCACAATGCACCATGCCCTTGTCATCAAAATGCTCCATGACTTGTCATCACAAAGCTCCATGACCCTTGGCATCACAATGTTCCATGTCATTGCCATCACAATGCTCCATGAACCCTCTTATCACATTGCTCCATGCCCTTGTCATCACAAAGCTCCCTGAAACTTGTCATCACAATGCTCGATGCCCTTCTCATCACAATGCTCCATGCCCTTCTCATTACAATCCTGCATGACCCATGTATCACAGTGCTCCGTGCCCTTGTCATCACAATGCTCCATGCCCACACTCATCACAATAATCCATGAAATATTTCAGACCAATGTTCCATGCCCTTTTCATCAAAATCTTGCATTACCCCTGTCATAACAATGCACCATGACCTTTGCCATGAAAATGTTCCACGTCCTAGTCATCACAAGGTTCCATGACACTTGTCATCACAATGCTTAAGACCCCTGAAATCACAATGCTCCATGCCCTTGTCATCACAAAGCTCCATGACGCATGTCATCAGAATGTTCCATGGACTTTTCATCACAATGCTCCATGCCCTTGTCATCACAATGTTACAAGACACTTGTAATCACAATGCTCCATGCCCCTTTTCATCTCAATGCTCCATGAACCCTGTCATCACAATGCACCATGCCCATCATCATAACGCTTCAGGCTATTGTCATCACAATGATATCAGTATTCTCCATGACCTCTGTCATCATAATGCTCCAAACCCTTGTGATCACAATGTTCCATAACACTTATCATCACAACACCCCATGATGCTCATCATCACAATTATCCATGGTCTTCTCATCACAATGCTCCATGATCATTGTCATCACAATGGTCAATACACTTGTCATCACAATGCTCCATGACACTTGTCGTCAGTATGCTCCTTGAACCCTGTCATGACAAGGCTCCGTGCCTTTCTCATGACAATGATCCATGCCCTTTTTATCACAATGCTCCAAGATGCCTGTAATCACAATGCTCCATGCCCTTGTCATCACAAAACTCCATGACGCATGTCATCAGAATGCTCCATGTCCTTCTCATCACAATGCTCCATGCCCTACTCATCACAATGCTCGATGGCCAATATCATCACAATGCTCCATGACGACTGTCATCACAACACTCCAGGACGCCTGACAACACAATGATCTGGGACTCTTGTCATCATAATGCTCCATTCCCTAGTCATCACAATGCTTCATGACCCCTGTCATCACAAAACTCCATGAACATTTTCAGTCCAGTGCTCCATGACCCTTGTCATCACAATGCTCCATGACCCCTGTATTCACAATGCTCCGTGACGCTTGTCATCACTGTGCTCCATGACACATGTCATCACAATGCTCCATGTCTTTGTCAGCAAAATTCTACATGACCTTGTCATTACAATGCACTATGCACTTGTCATCACAATACTCTCTTTCCATTGTCATCACAATCCTCCATGAACCTTGGGATCACATTGCTTCATACCCCTGTCATCACAATGCTCCATATTCCTTGAAATCAAAATGATCCATGACGTCTGTCATCACAATGCTCCAAACCCTTGTGATCACAATGTTCCATAACACTTGTCATCACAATGCTCCATGATGCCTGTCATCACAATACTAAATGCCCTTTACATCCCAATGCTCCATGACCTTTTTCATCACAATTCTCAATACACTTGTCATCACAAAGCTCCCTGACACTTGTCATCAGAATGCTCCTTCAAACCTGTCACGAAAATGCACCATGCATCTTTCATCACAATGCCCCATGCCATTTTCATCTCAATGCTCCATGCCATTGTCATTAAAATACTCCACAACTTGTCATCAGAATGCTCCATGACCCTTGTCATCACAGTTCTACATGCACTTGTCAGCACTATGTTCCCTGACCCTTGTCATCACAATGCTCCAAGCCATTGTCATCACAATGCTCCATTACATTTCTCATCAGAATCCTCCATGACACTTGGCATCACAATGATCCAAGCCATTGTCATCACAATGGGCCATTACATATGTCATCACAATGCTACCTGACACGTGTCTTCACAATACTGCATGACCTGGCCATCACAATGCTCCATGCCCTTTTCATCACAATGCGCCATTCCAACTGTCATCACAATAATCCATGAAACTTATTAGACCAATGTTCCATGCCCTTGTCATCACAATGCTCCAAGACCACTGTAATCACCATACTCCATGCCCCTTTTCATCAGAATGCTCCAGGAGAATTGTTATTACAAGGCTCCATTGTCTTCTCATGACAATGCTCCAGGAACTTTTCATCACAGTGCTCCATTCTCTTGTCATTACAATGCTCCATGACCTCAGTCCTCACAATACTTCCTGAATATTTTCAGTCCAATTCTCCAGGAACTTCTCATCACAATGCTTCATGATCCCTATCATCACAATGCTCCATGACCACAGTCATCACAATGCTCCATGACCCCTGACAACACAGTGATCCGGGACTCTAGTCATCACAATGCTCCATTCCCTAGTCATCACAATGCTCCATGACCACTGTCATCACATCACTCCATGTCACCTGAGAACACAATGATTCGGGACTCTTGTCATCACAATGCTCCATTCCCCCGTCATCACAATGCTCCATGACACATGTCATCAAAAAACTCCATGAATATTTTCAGCCCAGTGCTCCAAGACCCTTGTCATCACAATGATCCATGCCCTTGTCATCCCAATGCTCCATGACCCCTGTATTCGCAATGCTCCGTGACGCTTTTCATCACAGTGCTCCATGACACATGTTATCACAATGCTCCATGCCTTTGTCAGCAAAATGCTACATGACCTTGTCATTACAATGCTCTCTGCGCTTGTCATCACAATACTCCATTTCCATTGTCATCACAATCCTCCATGAACCTTGGGATCAGGTTGTTTCATTCCCTTGTCATCATAATGCTCCATGCTCCTTGAAATCAAAATGATCCATGACCTCTGTCATCACAATGCTCCAAACCCTTGTGATCACAGTGTTCCATAACACTTGTCATCACAATGCTCCATGATGCCTGTCATCACAATACTCCATGCCCTTTTCATCGCAATGCTCCATGACCTTTGTCATCACAATTCTCAATACACTTGTCATCAAAATGCTCCCTGACTCTTGTCATCAGAATGCTCCTTGAATCCTGTCACGAAAAGGCTCCATGCCCCTTTCATCACAATTCCCCATGCCGTTTTCATCACAATGCTCCATTCCATTGTCATCAAAATAGTCCACAAGCTTGTCATCAGAATGCTCCATGCCATTGTCATCACAATTCTCCATGCACTTGTCAGCACAATGCTCCCTGACACTTGTCATCACAATGTTCCAAGCCATTGTCATCAGGATGCTCCATTACCTTTCTCATCAGAATCCTCCATGACAATAGGCATCACAATGCTCCATGCCATTGTCATCACAATGGGCCATTACATATGTCATCACAATGCTCCCTGACACCTCTCTTCACAATACTGCATGACCTGGTCATCACAATGCTCCATGCCCTTGTCATCACAGTGCACCATTCCAAATGTCATCGCAATAATCCATGAAACTTTAGACCAATGTTCCATGCCCTTGTCATCACAATGCTCCTTGCCCTTGTTATAACAATGCTCCATGACCCCTGTCATCACAACGCTCTGTGACTCCAGTCATCACAATGCTTCATGACCTTTTTCATCACAATGGTTTATGCCCTCGCCATCAACAGTCTCTGTGACCTTTTTAACCACAATGCTCCATGAACTTTTCATCACAATGCTCTTTGACCCTTGTCATCACAATGCTCTATGCCTTTCTCAGCATTATGCTCCATGACCCTTGTCATCACAATGCTCCATGCGCTTGTCAGCACAATGCTCCATGACATATGTCATCACAATGCTCCATGACCCTTGTCATCACAATGCTCCGTGACTCCAGTCATCTCAAAGCTTCATAACGTTTGTCATCACAATGGTCCATGCCCGCGTGATTACAAGGCTCTGTGACCTTTGAAACCACAATGCTCCATGAACTTTTCATCACAATTCTCTGTGACCCTTATCATCACAATGCTCCATGTCTTTGTCAGATCAATGCTCCATGACCATTGTCTTCAAAATGTGTCACGTGCATTTCATCACAACGATCCACAACCTTGTCACTGCAGTGCTCCATAAACCTTGTAATCACAATGGTCCATGCACTTCTCATCAAAGTGCTCTCTCACCAGAGATATCACAGTGTTCTATCACTAGTCATCACAATTCTCCCTCACCCCTGTAATCACAATGTTCCATGGACCTGTCATCACACTGCTACATCCCCTTATCATCACAATGTTCCATGACCCCTGTCATCAAAATGCTCCATGACCCTTTTCATCCCAAAGCTCAAAGACGCCTGACATCACAATGTTCTATAACCCCTGCAATCAAAATGTTCCATTACACTCTTCATCAAATTGCTGCATGACCCGGTCATCAAAATGCTCCCTGCCCTTCTCATCACAATGCACCATGCCCTTGTCATCAAAATGCTCCATGACTTGTCATCACAAAGCTCCATGACCCTTGACCTCACAATGCTCCATGTCATTGTCATCACAGTGATCCATGAACCCTCTCATCACATTGCTCAATGCCCTTGTCATCACAAAGCTCCATGACACTTGTCATCACAATGCTCGATGCCCTTCTCATCTCAATGGTGCATGCTCTTGTCATTACAATCCTGCATGACCCATGTAACATAGTGTTCCGTACCCTTGTCATCACAATGCTCCATGCAAACTCTCATCACATTAATCCATGAAATATTTCAGAACAATGTTCCATGCCGTTCTCATCACCATGCTCCATTACCCCTGTCATAACAATGCACCATGACACCTCTCATCACAATGTTCCACGGCCTAGTCATCACAAGGTTCTATGACACTGGTCATCACAATGCTGAAGACCCCTCTAATCACAATGCTCCATGCCCATGTCATCACAAAGCTCCATGATGCAGGTCATCAGAAAGTTCCATGGCCTTCTCATCACAATGCTCCATGCCCTTGTCATCACAATGCTCCAATACCCCTGTAAACACAATGCTCCATGTCCCTTTTCATCTCAATGCTCTATGAAACCTGTCATCACAATGCACCATGCCCATCATCATAATGCTTCAGGCTATTGTCATCACAATGAAATCAATATTCTCCATGACCTCTGTCATCATAATGCTCCAAACCCTTGTGATCACAATGTTCCATAACACTTATCATCACAACACCCCATGACACTCATCATCACAATTATCCATGGCCTTCTCATCACAATGCTCCATGACCTTTGTCATCACAATGCTCAATACACTTATCATCACAATGCTCCCTGACACTTGTCTTCATTATGCTCCTTGAAACCTGTCATGACAAGGATCCATGCCTTTTTCATCCCAATGATCCATGCCCTTTTCATCACAATGCTCCAAGATCCCTGTAATCACAATGCTCCATGCCTTTGTCAGAACAATGCTCCATAACACTTGTCATCACAGTGTGCCATGCACTTTTCATCACAATGATCCACAACCTTGTCATCGCTATGATCCATAAACCTTGTAATCACAATGCTCCATGAACTTCTCATCCAAATGCTCTCTCACCTGAGATATCACAATGTTCCATCACTAGTTATCACAATGCCCCCTCACCCCTGTAATCACAGTGTTCCATGACCCCTGTCATCACAATGCTACATCCCCTTATCATCACAATGTTCCATGACCCCTGACATCATAATGTTCCATAACCCCTGTCATCAAAATGCTCCATGACACTTTTCATCCCAAAGCTCCATGACCCCTGGCATCACAATGTTCTATAACCCCTGTCATCAAAATATTCCATTACACTTTTTATCAAATTGCTGCATGACCCTGTCATCAAAATGCTCCCTGCCCTGCTCATCACAATGCACCACAAACTTGTCATCAAAATACTCCATGACCTTTGTCATCACAAAGCTCCATGACCCTTGGCATCACAATGCTCCATGGCTTTGTCATCACAATGCTCCATGAACACTCTCATCACATTGCTCCATGCCCTTGTCATCATAAAACTCCATGACACTTGTCATCACAATGTCCGATGCGTTCTCATCACAATGCTCCATGCCCCTGTCATTACAATCCTCCATGACACATGTATCACAGTCTTCCGTGCCCTTGTCATCACAATGCTCCATGCCCACTCTCATCACAATAATCCATGAAATATTTCAGACCAATACTCAATGCCCTTCTCATCAAAATGCTCCATTACTTCTGTAATAACAGTGATCCATGACCCCTGCCATCATGATGTTCCATGGCCTTTTCATCACAAGGCTCCATGACCCTTCTCATCACAATGCCCCAAGAACACTGTAATCACAAAGCTCTATGCCCCTTTTCATCTCAATGATTCATGAACCCTGTCATCACAATGCACCATGCCCATCATCATAATGCTTCCTGCTATTGTCATAACAATGAAATCAAAATGCTCCATGACCTCTGTCATAACAATGCTCCAAACCCTTGTGATCACAATATTCCATAACACTTGTCATCACAATGCTCCATGCCCACTCTCATCACAATAATTCATGAAACATTTCAGACCAATATTCCATGTCCTTCTCATCACAATGCTCCATTACCCCTTTCATAACAATGCACAATGACCCCCGCCATCACAATGTTCCACGGCCTAGTCATCACATGGTTCCATGACAATTGACATCACCATGCTCAAGACGCCTGAAATCACAATGCTCCATGCCCTTGTCATCACAAAGCTCCATTACGCATGTCATCAGAAAGTTCCATGGCCTTCTCATCTCAATGCTCCTTGCCCTTGTCATCACAATGCTCCAAGACCATTGTAATCACAATGCTCCATGTCCCTTTTCATATCAATGCTCCATGAACCCTGTCATCACAATGCACCATGCCCATCATCATAATGCTTCAGGCTATTGTCATCACAATGAAATCAAAATGCTCCGTGACCTCTGTCATCATAATACTCCGAACCCTTGTGATCACAAAGTTCCATAACACTTATCATCACAACACCCCATGACACTCATCATCACAATTATCCATGGCCTTCTCATCACAGTGCTCTATGATTTTTGTCATCACAATGCTCAATACACTTTTCATCACAATTCTCCCTGACACTTGTCTTCAGTATGCTCCTTGAAACCTGTCATGACAAGGCTCCATGCCTTTTTGATCACAATGATCCATGCCCTTTTCATCACAATGTTCCGTGACCCCTTTAATCACAATGCTCCATGCCTTTGTCAGAACAATGCTCCATAACACTTGTCATCACAGTGTGCCATGCACTTTTCATCACAATGATCCACAACCTTGTCATCGCTATGATCCATAAACCTTGTAATCACAATGCTCCATGAACTTCTCATCCAAATGCTCTCTCACCTGAGATATCACAATGTTCCATCACTAGTTATCACAATGCCCCCTCACCCCTGTAATCACAGTGTTCCATGACCCCTGTCATCACAATGCTACATCCCCTTATAAGCACAATGTTCCATGACCCCTGACATCACAATGTTCCATAACCCCTGTCATCAAAATGCTCCATGACACTTTTCATCCCAAAGCTCCATGACCCCTGGCATCACAATGTTCTATAACCCCTGTCATCAAAATATTCCATTACACTTTTTATCAAATTGCTGCATGACCCTGTCATCAAAATGCTCCCTGCCCTGCTCATCACAATGCACCACAAACTTGTCATCAAAATACTCCATGACCTTTGTCATCACAAAGCTCCATGACCCTTGGCATCACAGTGCTCCATGGCTTTGTCATCACAATGCTCCATGAACACTCTCATCACATTGCTCCATGCCCTTGTCATCACAAAACTCCATGACACTTGTCATCACAATGTTTGATGCGTTCTCATCACAATGCTCCATGCCCCTGTCATTACAATCCTCCATGACACATGTATCACAGTCTTCCGTGCCCTTGTCATCACAATGCTCCATGCCCACTCTCATCACAATAATCCATGAAATATTTCAGACCAATGCTCAATGCCCTTCTCATCAAAATGCTCCATTAATTCTGTAATAACAATGATCCATGACCCCTGCCATCATGATGTTCCATGGCCTTTTCATCACAAGGCTCCATGACCCTTCTCATCACAATGCCCCAAGAACACTGTAATCACAAAGCTCTATGCCCCTTTTCATCTCAATGATTCATGAACCCTGTCATCACAATGCACCATGCCCATCATCATAATGCTTCCTGCTATTGTCATAACAATGAAATCAAAATGCTCCATGACCTCTGTTATAACAATGCTCCAAACCCTTGTGATCACAATATTCCATAACACTTGTCATCACAATGCCCCATGACGCTCGTCATCACAATTATCCATGGTCTTCTCATCACAATGCTCCATGACCTTTGTCATCACAATGCTCAATACACTTGTCATCCAAATGCTCCCTGACACTTGTTGTCTGTATGCTCCTTTTTCCCTGTCATGAAAGGGCTCCATGCCTTTTTCATCACAATGATCCATGCCCTTTTTATCACAATGCTCCAAGACCAATGTAATCCCGATGCTCCATGCCATTGTCATCACAAACCTCAATGATGCATGCCATCAGAATGCTCCTTGGTCTTCTCCTCACAATGCTCCATGCCCTTGTCATCACAAAGTTCCAAGACCACTGTAATCACAATGTTCCATGCCCTTTTTCATCAGTATGCTCCATGGGACTTGTCATCACATGGCTCCATGGTTTTGTCATCATAATGTTCCAAGCCCTAGTCATCACAATGCTCCATTATATTTGTCATCATAATCCTCCATTACATTTGGCATCACAATGTTCCCTGCCATTGTCATCGCAATGGACCATGACATATTTCATCACAATGCTCCGTGACACCTGTCTTCAAAATACTCCATGACCTTCTCATCTCAATGCCCCATGCCCTTGTCATCACAATGCACCATGTCCACTGTCATCACAATAATCTATGAAACTTGTCAGACCAGTGCTCCATTCCCCTGTCATCACAATGCTCCATGACCTTCTTATCACAGTGCTCCATGAACCCTGTCATCAAAATGCTCCGTGACTCCAGTCATCAAAATGCTTCATAAGGTTTGTCATCACAACGGTCCATGCCCGCGTCATCACAAGGCTCTGTGTCCTTTGTAACCACAATGCTCCATGAACTTTTCATCACAATGCTCCGTGACCCTTGTCATCACAATGATCCATGCCTTTGTCAGGACAATGCTCCATGACCTTTGTCATCACAATGTGCCACGCGGTTTTCATCACAATGATCCACAACCTTGTCATCGCTATGCTCCATTAACCTTGTAATCACAATGCTCCATGCACTTCTCATCCAAATGCTCTCGCACCTGGGATATCACAATGATCTATCACTAGATATCACAATCCTCCCTCACCCCTGTAATCACAGTGTTCCATGACCCCTGTCATCACAATGCTACATCCCCTTATCAACACAATGTTCCATGACTCCTGATATCACAATGTTCCATAACCACTGTCATCAAAAGGCTCGATGACACTTTTCATCCCAAAGCTCCATGAACCCTGGCATCACAATGTTCTATAACCCCTGTCATCAAAATGTTCCATTACACTTTTCATTAAATTGCTCCATGATCCTGTCATCAAAATGCTCCTGCCCTTCTCATCACAATGCACCACACCCTTGACATCAAAATGCTCCATGACATTTGTCATCACAAAGCTCCATGACCCTTGGCATCACAATGCTCCATATCATTGTCATCACAATGCTCCATGAACACTCTCATCACATTGCCCCATGCGCTTGTCATCACAAAGCTCCATCACACTTGTCATCACAATGCTCCATGCCCTTGTCATTACAATCCTCCATGACCCAAGTATCACAGTGTACCGTGCCCTTGTAATCACAATGCTCCATGCCCACTCTCATCACAATAATCCATGAAATATTTCAGACTAATGGTCAATGCCATTCTCATCACAATGGTCCATTACTTCTGTCGTAACAATGCTCCATGACCCCTGCCATCACAATGCTCCGTGACTCCAGTCATCACAATGCTTCATAACGTTTGTCATCACAACGGTCCATGCCTGCGTCATCACAAGTCTCTGTGACCTTTGTAACCACAATGCTCCATGAACATTTCAACACAGTGCTCCGTGACACTTGTCATCACAATGCTCCATGCTTTGTCAGAAAAAAACTCAATGACCCTTGTCATCAAAATGTGCCACGGGCTTTCCATCACAATGATCCACAACCTTGTAATCGCTATGCTCCATAAAACTTGTAATCACAATGCTCCATGCTCTTCTCATCCAAATGCTCTGTCACCTGAGATATAACCATGTTCCCTCACTAGTCATCACAATCCTCCCTCAACCCTGTAATCAAAATGTTCCATGACCACTGTCATCACCATGTTCCATTCCCTTGTCATCACAATGTTCCATGACAACTGTCATCACAATACTCCATGAACATTTTCAGCCAAATACTCCATGACCTTCTCATCACAATGCTCCATGACAAATATCATCACAATGTTCCATGACCACTGTCATCACAACACTCCATGACACCCGACAACACAATGATCAGGGACTCTTGTCATTACAATGCTCCATTCCCTAGTCATCACAATGCTCCATGACACCTGTCATCACAATACTCCATGAACATTTTCAGCCCAATGCTCCATGACACTTGGCATCACAATGATCCATGCCCTTGTCATCCCAATTCTCAATGACCCCTGTATTCACAATGCTCCGTGACGCTTGTCATCACAGTGCTCCATGACACCTGGCATCACAATGCTTCATGCCTTTGTCAGCAGAATGCTACATGACCTTGTCATTAGAATGCTCTATGCGCTTGTCATCACAATACTCCATTACCATTATCATCACAATCCTCCATGAACCTTGGGATCACATTGCTTCATGCCCTTGTCATCAAAATGTTCCATGCTCCTTGAAATCAAAATGATCCATGACCTCTGTCATCACAATGCTCCAAACCCTTGTGATCAGAATGTTCCATAGCACTTGTCATCACAACGATTCCATGATGCCTGTCATCACAATACTCCATGCCCTTTTCATCACAATGCTCCATGACCTTTGTCATCACAATTCTCAATACATTGTCATCACAATGCTCCCTGACATTTGTCGTCAGAATGCTCCTTGAACCCTGTCACGAAAAGTCTCCATGCAATTTTCATCACAATACCCCATGCCGTTTTCATCACAATGCTCCATGCCATTGTCATCAAAATACTCCACAAGTTTGTCAGCAGAATGCTCCATGACCCTTGTCATCACAATTCTCCATGCACTTGTCAGCACAATGGTCCCTGACCCTTGTCATCACAATGCTCCAAGCCATTGTCATCACAATGCTCCATTACGTTTGTCTTCTGAATCCTCCATGACACTTGGCATCACAATGCTCAATGCCATTGTCATCACAATGGGCCATTATATATGTCAGCACAATGCTCCCTGACAACTGTCTTCACAATACTGCATCACATGGTCATCACAATGCTCCATGCCCTTGTCATCACAATGCTCCATGCCCTTGTTATCACAATGCTCCATGACCCCTGTCATCACAATGCTCCGTGACTCCAGTCATCACAATGCTTCATGACCTTTGTCATCACAATGGTCCATGCCCTCATCATCAAGAGTCTCTGTGACCTTTTTAACCACAATGCTCCATGAACTTTTCTTCACAATGCTCTTTATCCCCTGTCATCACAATGCTCTATGCCTTTCTCAGCACAATGCTCCTTGACGTATGTCATCAGAATGCTCCATGGCCTTCTCCTCACAGTGCTCCATGCCCTTGTCATCACAATGCTCCAAGACCCCTGTAATCACAATGCTCCATGCCCCTTTTCATCAGAGTGCTCCATGAGACTTGTCATCACAAGTCTCCATGGTCATCTCATCACAATGCACCAGGACCTTGTCATCACAATGCTCCATGACACCTGTCATCACAATGCTCTGTGACTCCAGTCATCACAGTGCTTCATAATATTTGTCATCTCAATGGTCCAAGCCCACGTCATCACAAGGCTCTGTTACCTTTGTATCCACAATGCTCCATGAACATTTCATCACAATGCTCCGTGACCCTTGTCATCACAATGCTCCATGCCTTTGTCATTAAAATGCTCCATGACCATTGTCATCACAATGTGCCACGTGCTTTTCATCCCAACGGTCCAAAAATTTGTCATCACAATGCTCCATAAAAATTGTAATCACAATGCTGCATGCCCTTCTCATCACAATGCTCCATTACACCTGTCATAACAATGCTCCATGACACCTGCCATCACAATGTTCCACGGCCTTGTCATCAAAAGGCTCCATGACACTTGTCATCGCAATGCTCCAAGACCCCTTTAATCACAATGCTCCATGCCGTTGTCATCAAAAAGCTCCATGACACATGTCATCAGAATGTTCCATGGCCGTCTCATCAAAATGCTCCTTGCCCTTGTCATCACAATGCTCCCAAACCCCTGTAAACACAGTGCTCCATGCCCCTATTCATCTCAATGCTCCATGAACCCTGTCATCACAACACTCCATGACACGTGACAACACAAAGATCCGGGACACTTGTCATCACAGTGCTCCAAGACCCCTGTAATCAAAATGCTCCATGACCCCTGTCATCACAATACTCCATGAATATTTTCATCCCAATGCTCCATGACCCTTGTCATCACAATAATCCATGCACTTGTCATCCCAATGATCCATGACCCCTGTATTGAAAATGCTCCGTGACAATTTTGTCACAGTTCTCCATGACACCTGTCATCACAATGCTCCATGCCTTTGTCAAGAAAATTCTACATGACCATGTCATTACAATGCTCTATGTGTTTGTCACCACAATGCTCCAAGACACCTGTAATCACAATGCTACATGCCCCTTTTCATCTCAATGCTCCATGAACTCTGTCATCACAATGCACCATGCCCATCATCATAATGCTTCAGGCTATTGTCATCACAATGAAATCAAAATTCTCCATGACCTCTGTCATCGTAATGCTCCAAAGCCTTGTGATCACAATGTTCCATAACACTTATAATCACAACACCCCATGACGATCATCATCACAATTATCCATGGCCTTCTCATCACCATGCTCCATGACTTTTGTCATCACAATTCTCAATACACTTGTCATCACAATGCTCCCTGACACTTGTCTTCAGAATACTCCTTGAACCCTGTAATGAAAAGGCTGCATGCCTTTTTCATCTCATTGTCCCATGCCGTTTTCATCACAAT
Source organism: Mesoplodon mirus (assembly GCF_964341445.2). Taxonomy (NCBI): domain Eukaryota; kingdom Metazoa; phylum Chordata; class Mammalia; order Artiodactyla; family Ziphiidae; genus Mesoplodon; species Mesoplodon mirus. The sequence goes on from NW_028295721.1 coordinate 144,639, forward strand.
GCTCCATGCCATTGTCATCAAAATACTCCACAAGCTTGTCATCAGAATGCTCCATGACCCTTGTCATCACAATTCTCCACGCACTTGTCAGCACAATGCTCCCTGACCCTTGTCATCACAATGCTCCAAGCCATTGTCATAACAATGCTCCATTACCTTGGTCATCAGAGTCTTTCATGAAACTTGGCATCACAATGCTCCATGCCATTTTCATCACAATGGGCCATTACATATGTCATCACAATGCTCCCTGACACTTCTCTTCACGATACTGCATGAACTGGTCATCACAATGCTCCATGCCCTTGTCATCACAATGTGCCATTCCAAATGTCATCACAATAATCCATGAAACATATTAGACCAATGCTCCATGCCCTTGTCATCACAATGTTCCATGCCCTTGTTATCAAAATGCTCCATAACCCCTGTCATCACCATGCTCCGTGACTCCAGTCATCACAATGCTTCATGATCTTTGTCATCACAATGGTCCATTACCTCATCATCAACAGTCTCTGTGACCTTTTTAACCACAATGCTCCATGAACTTTTCATCACAATGCTCTTTGACCCTTGTGATCACAATGATCTACGCCTTTCTCAGCACAATGCTCCATGCCCTTGTCATCACAATGCTCCATGAACCTGTCATCACAATGCTCCGTGACTCCAGTCATCACAATGCTTCATAACATTTGTCATCACAATGGTCCATGTCCGTGTCATCACAAGGCTTTGTGACATTTTTAACCTCAATGCTTCATGAACTTTTCATCACAATGCTCCGTGACACTTTTCATCACAGTGCTCCATGCCTTTGTCAGAAAAATCCTCCATGACCCTTGTCATCACAAAGTGCCACGCGCTTTTTATCCCAATGGTCCACAGATTTGTCATCACAATGCTCCATAAAAGTTGTAATCACAATGCTCCATGCCCTTCAAATCACAATGCTCCATTACCCCTGTCATAACAATGCTCCTTGAGCCCTGCCATCACAATGTTCCACGGCCTTGTCATCACAAAGCTCCATGACCCTTGTCATCACAATGCTCCAAGACCCCTGTAATCACAATGCTCCAAGCCCTTGTCATCACAAAGCACCATGACACATGTCATCAGAATGTTCCATGTCCTTCTCATCCTAATGCTCCATGCCCTTGTCATCACAATGCTCCAAGACCCCTGTAATCAAAATGCTCCATGCCCCTTTTCATCTCAATGCTCCATGAAGCCTGTCATCACAATGCATCATGCCCATCATCATAATGCTTCCGGCTATTGTCAGCACAATGAAATCAAAATTCTCCATGACCTCTGTCATCACAATGCTCCATGACCCCTGTCATCACAATACTCCATGAACATTTTCAGCCCAATGCTCCATGACCCTTGTCATCACAACGATCCATGACCCCTGTATTTAGAAGGCTCCGTGACACATGTCATCACAGTGCTCCATGACACCTGTCATCACAGTGCTCCATGGCTTTTTCTGCAGAATTCTCCATGATCTTGTCAATACAATGCTCTATGTGCTTGTCATCACAATGCTACAAGACCTCTGTAATCACAATGCTCCATGCCCCTTTTCATCTCAATGCTCCATGAACCCTGTCATCACAATGCACCATGCCCATCATCATAATGATTCAGGCTATTGTTATTACAATGAAATCAAAAGTCTCCATGACCTCTGTCATCATAATGCTCCAAACCCTTGTGATCACAATGTTCCATAACATTTATCATCACAACACCCCATGACGATCATCATCACAATTATCCTTGGTCTTCTGATCACAATGCTCCCTGATCTTTGTCATCACAGTGCTCAATACACTTGTCTTCACAATGCTCCCTGACACATGTCGTCAGTATGCTCCTTGAACCCTGTCATGACAAGGCTCCTTGACATTTTCATCACAATGATCCATGCCCTTTTCATCACAATGCTCCAAGACCCCTGTAATCACAATGCTCCATGCCCTTGTCATCAAAAAGCTCCATGAGGCATGTCATCAGAATGCTCCATGGACTTTTCCTCACAATGCTCCATGGCATTGTCATCACAATGCTCCATGTACCCTCTCATCACATTGCTCCATGCCCTTGACATTACAATCCTCCTTGACCCATGTATCACATTGTTCCGTGCCCTTGTCATCACAATGCTCCAGCCCACTCTCATCACAATAATCTATGAAATATTTCAAACCAATGATCAATGCCCTTCTCATCACTATGCTCCATTACCTCTGTCATCACCATTCTCCAGCCCACTCTCATCACAATAATCTATGAAATATTTCAACCCAATGCTCAATGCCCTTCTCATCACTATGCTCCATTACCTCTGTCATAACAATGCACCATGACCACTGCCATCACAATGTTCCACGGCCTTGTCATCACAAGGTTCCATGACACTTGTCATCACAATGCTCCAAGAAACTTGTAATCAAAATTCTCCATGCCCTTGTAATAACAAAGCTCCATGACGCATGTATCAGAAGGTTCCATGGCCTTCTCATCACAATGCTCCATGCCCTTGTCATCACAATGCTCCAAGACCCCTGTAATCACTATGATCCATGCCCCTTTTCATCTCAATGCTCCATGAACCCTGTCATCACAAAGCACCATGACCATCATCATAATGCTTCAGGCTATTGTCACTACAATGAAATCAAAATTCTCCATGACCTCTGTCATCATAATGCTCCAAACCCTTGTGATCACAATGTTCCATAACACTTATCATCACAACACCCCATGACGATCATCATCATTGTTATCCATGGTCTTCTCATCACAAGACTCCATGATCATTGTCATCACAATGCTCAATACACTTGTCATCACAATACACCCTGACACCTGTCGTCAGTATACTCCTTGAACCCTGTGATGACAAGGCTCCATGCCTTTTACATCACAATGATCCATGCCTTTTCATCACAATGCTCCAAGACCCCTATAATCACAATGCTCCATGGCCTTGTCAGCACAAAGCTCCATGACGCATGTCATCAGAATTCTCCATGGACTTCTCCTCCAAATGCTCCATGCCCTTGTCATCACAATGCTCCAAGTCCACTGTAATCACAATGCTCCATGCCCCTTTTCATTAGAATGCTCCATGAGACTTGTCATCACAAGTCTCCATTGTCATCTCATAACAATGCTCCAGGACATTGTCATCACCATGCTCTATTCCCTGGTCATCACAATGCTCCATGACCCCTGTCATTACAATAATCAATTAATATTTTCAGCCCAATGCACCATGACCTTCTCATCACAATGCTCCATGACCAATATCATCACAATGCTCCATGACCACTGTCATCACAACCACCCATAACACCTGACAACACAATGATCCGGGACTCTTGTCATCAAAATGCTCCATGCCCTTGTCATCACAATGCACTATGTCCACTGTCATCACAATAATCTATGAAACTTGTCAGACAAATGCTCCATTCCCCTGTCATCACAATGCTCCATGCCCTTGTTATCACAATGCTCCATGACCCCTGTCATCACAATGCTCCGTGACTCCAGTCATCACAATGTTCCATAACCCCTGTCATCAAAATTCTCCATGACCCTTTTCATCCCAACGCTCCATGATCCCTGGCATCACAATGTTCTATAACCCCTGTCATCAAAATGTTCCATTACATTTTTCATCAAATTGCTGCATGAACCTGTCACCAAATTGCTCCCTGCCCTTCTCATCACAATGCACCACACCCTTGTCATCAAAATGCTCCATGACATTTGACATCACAAAGCTCCATGACCCTTGGCATCACAGTGCTCCATGTCATTGTCATCACAATGCTCCATGAACCCTCTCATCACATTGCTCCATGCCCTTCTCATAACAAAGCTCCATGACACTTGTCATCACAATGCTCGATGCCCTTCTCATCACAATGCTCCACGCCCTGGTCATTACAATCCACCATGACCCATGTATCACAGTGTACCGTGCCCTTGTCATCACAATGCTCCATGCCCACTCTCATCACAATAATCCATGAAACATTTCAGACCAATGCTCAATGCCATTCTGATTACAATGCTCCATTACTTCTGTCATAACTATGCTCCATGACCGCTGCCATCACAATGTTCCACGGCCTTGTCATCAAAAGGCTACATGACCCTTGTCATCACAATGCTCCAAGACCCCTGTAATCACAATGCTCCATGCCCTTGTCATCACAAAGCTCCATGACGCATGCCATCAGAATGTTCCATGGCCTTCTCCTCACAATTCTCCATGCCCTTGTCATCACAGTGCTCCAAGACCCCTGTAATCACAAAGCTCTTTGCCCCTTTTCGTCAGAATGCTCCATGAGACTTGTAATCACAAGTCTCCATCGTCATCTCATCACAATGCTCCAGGACCTTATCCTCACCATGCTCCATTCCAGTGGCATCACAGTGCTCCTTGACACCTGTCATCACAATACTCTATGAATATTTTCAACCCAATGCTCCATGACGGTCTTATCACAATGCTCAATGAGCAGTATCATCACAATGCTCCATGACCACTGTCATCAGAATGCGCCATTCCAAATGTCATCACAATAATCCATGAAACTTTTTAGACCAATGCTCCATGCCCTTGTCATCACAGTGCTCCATGCCCTTGCTATCACAATGTTCCAAGACCCCTGTAATCAGAATGTTCCATGCCCCTTTTCATCAGTATGCTCCATGAGACATGTCATCACAAGGCTCCCTGCCTTGTTCATCACAATGTCCCATGCCGTTTTCATCACAATGCTCCATGCCATTGTCATCAAAATACTCCACATGCTTGTCACCAGAATGCTCCATGACCCTTGTCATCACAATTCTCCATGCACTTGTCAACACAATGCTCCTTGACCCTTGTCATTGCAATGCTCCAAGCCATTGTCATCACAATGCTCTATTAACTTTGTCATCAGAATCCTCCATGACACTTGGCATCACAATGCTCCATGCCATCGTCATCACAATGGGCCATTACATGTGTCATCACAATGCTCCCTGACACCTGTCTTCACAATACTGCATGACCTGGTCATCACAATGCTCCATGCCCTTGTCATCACAATGTGCCATTCCAACTGTCATCGCAATAATCCATGAAACTTATTAGACCAATGCTCCATGCCCTTGTCATCACAATGCTCCAGGACCACTGTAAACACAATGTTCCATGCACCTTTTCATCTCAATGCTCCATGATCCCTGTCATCACAATGCACCATGCCCATCATCATAATGCTTCAGGCTATTGTCATCACAATGAAATCAATATTCTCCATGACCTCTGTCATCATAATGCTCCAAACCCTTGTGATCACAATGTTCCATAACACTTATCATCACAACACACCATGACGATCATCATCACAATTATCCATGGTCTTCTCATCACAATGCTCCATGACCTTTGTCATCACAATGCTCAATACACTTGTCATCACAATGCTCCCTGACCCTTGTCTTCAGTATGCTCCATTAACCCTGTCATGACAAGTCTCCATGACATTTTCATCACAATGATCCGTGCCCTTTTCATCACAATGCTCCAAGACACCTGTAATCACAATGCTCCAAGCCCTTGTCATCACAAAGCTCCAGGCCCTTTTTCATCTCAATGCTCCATGATCCCTGTCATCACAATGCACCATGCCCATCATCATTATGCTTCAGGCTATTGTCATCACAATGAAATCAATATTCTCCATGACCTCTGTCATCATAATGCTCCAAACCCTTGTGATCACAATGTTCCATAACACTTATCATCACAACACACCATGACGCTCATCATCACAATTATCCATGGTCTTCTCATCACAATGCTCCATGACCTTTGTCATCACAATGCTCAATACACTTGTCATCACAATGCTGTCTTCAGTATGCTCCATTAACCCTGTCATGACAAGTCTCCATGACATTTTCATCACAATGATCCGTGCCCTTTTCATCACAATGCATCAAGACACCTGTAATCACAATGCTCCACGACCTACTAATCACAATTCTCCATGGCCAATATCATCACAATGCACCATGACCACTGTCATCTCAACACTCCATGACACCTGACAACACAATGATCCGGAATTCTTGTCATCAAAATGCTCCATTCCCATGTCATCACAATGCTCCATAACCCCTGTCATCACAATACTCCATGAACATTTTCAGCCCAATGCTCCATGACACTTGTCATCACATTGAACCATGCCCTTGTCATCCCAATGCTCCATGACCCCTGTATTCACAATGCTCCGTGACCCTTGTCATCACAGTGCTCCATGACACCTGTCATCACAATGCTCCATGCCTTTGTCAGCAAATGCTACATAACCTTGTCATTACAATGCTCTATGTGCTTGTCATCACAATACTCTTTTACCATTGTCATCACAATCCTCCATGAAACTTGGGATCACATTGCTTCATACCCTTGTCATCACAATGCTCCATGCTCCTTGAAATCAAAATGATCCATGACCTCTGTCATCACAATGCTCCAAACACTTGTCATCACAATGTTCCATAACACTTGTCATCACAACGCTCCATGATGCCTGTCATCACAATACTCCACGGCCTTTTCATCACAATGCTCTATAACCTTTGTCATCACAATTCTAATACATTTGTCATTACAATGCTTCCTGAAACTTGCCGTCAGAATGCTCCTTGAAACCTGTCACAAAAAGGCTCCATGCTTTTCTCATCACAATGTCCCATGCCGTTTTCATCACAATGCTCCATGCCATTGTCATCAAAATACTGCACAAGATTGTCATCAGAATGTTCCATGACCTTTTCCATCACAATTATCCATGCACTTGTCAGCACAATGCTCCCTGAACCTTGTCATCACAATGCTCCAAGCCATTGTCATCACAATGCTAAATTACATTTGACATCACAATGCTCCGTGACTCCAGTCATCACAATGCTTCATAATGTTTGTCATCACAACGGTCCATGCCCGCGTCATCACAAGGCTCTGTGACTTTTGTAACCACAATGCTCCATGAACTTTTCATCACAATGCTCCATGACACTTGTCATCACAATGCTCCATGCCTTTGTCAGAACAATGTTCCATGACCCTTGTCATCACAATGTGCCATGCGCTTTTCATCACAATGATCCACAACCTTGTCATCGATATGCTCCATAAACCTTGTAATCACAATGCTCCATGCACTTCTCATCCAAATGCTCTCTCACCTGAGATATCACAATGTTCCATCACTAGTCATCACAATCCTCCCTCAACCCTGTAATCACAATGTTCCATGACCCGTGACATCACAATATTCCATAACCACTGTCATCACAATGCTCCATGACACATTTCATCCCAAAGCTCCATGACCCATGGCATCACAATGTTCTGTAACCCCTGTCGTCAAAATGTTAAATGACACTTTTCATCAAATTGCAGCATGAACCTGTCATCAAAATGCTCCCTTTCCTTCTCATCACAATGCACCACACACTTGTCATCAAAATGCTCCATGACCGTTGTCATCACAAAGCTCCATGACCCTTGGCATCACAATGCTCCTTGTCATTGTCATCACAATGCTCCCTGAACGCTCTCATCCCATTGCTCCATGCCCTTGTCATCACAATGCTCCATGACACTTGTCATCACAATGCTCGATGCCCTTCTCATCAAAATGCTCCATGCCCTTTTCATCACAATCCTCCATGACCCATGTATCACAGTGTTCCGTGCCCTTGTCATCACAGTGCTCCATGCCCACTCTCATCACAATAATCCATGAAAACTTTCGGGCCAATGCTCAATGCACTTCTCATCACAATGCTCCATTACCTCTGTCATAAAAATGCTCCATGACCCATGCCATCACAATGTTCCACGGCCTTGTCATCACAAGGCTCCCTGACCCTGGACATCACAATGCTCCAAGACACCTGTAATCACAATGCTCCATGCCACTTTGCATCTCAATGCTCCATGAACCCTGTCATCACAATGCACCATGCCCATCACCATAATGCTTCAGGCTATTGTCATCACAATTAAATCAAAATTCTCCATGACCTCTGTCAACATAATGCTCCAAACCCTTGTGATCACAAAGTTCCATAACACTTATCATCACAAATCCCCATGACGCTCATCATCACAATTATCCATGGTATTCTCATCACAATGCTCCATGACCTTTGTCATCACAATGCTCAATAAACTTGTCATCACAATGCTCCCTGACACTTGTCGTCAGTATGCTCCTTGAACCCTCTCATGACAAGTGTCCATGACGTTTTCATCACAATGATCCGTGCCCTTTTCATCACAATGCTCCAAGATCACTGTCATCACAATGCTCCATGTGCTTGTCATCACAAAATTCCATGAAGCATGTCATCAGAATGCCCCATGGACTTCTCATCACAATGCTCCATTCCCTAGTCATCAAAATGCTCCAAGACCCCTGTAATCACAATGCTCCATGCCCCTTTTCATCAGAATGCTCCGTGAGACTTCTCATCACAAGTCTCCATGGTCATCTCATCAAAAAGATCCAGGATATTGTCATCACCATTCTCCATTCCCTTGTCATCACAATGCTCCATGACCACTGTCATCACAATAATACATTAACATATTCAGCCCAATGCTCCACGACCTACACATCACAATACTCCATGGCCAATATCTTCAAAATGCTCCATGACCACTGTCATCACAACACTCCATGATTCCTGACAGCACAATGATCCGGGAGCCTTGTCATCACAATGCTCCTTTCCCTACTCATCACTATGCTCCATGACCCATGTCATCACAACACTCCATGAACATTTTCAGGCCAGTGCTCCATGACACTTGTCATCAAAATGATCCATGCCCTTGTCATCCCAATGCTCCATGACCCCTGTATTCACAATGGTCCATGACGCTTGTCATCACAGTGCTCCATGACACATGTCATCACAATGCTCCATGCCTTTGTCAGCAAAATGCTACATGACCTTGTCATTACAATGCTCTATGTGCTTGTCATCACAATACTCCATTTCCATTGTCATCACAATCCTCCATGAACCTTGGGATCACATTGCTTCATGCCCTTGTCATCACAATGCTCCATGCTCCTTTAAATCAATAGATCCATGACCTCTGTCATCACAATGCTCCAAAGCCTTGTGATCACAATCTTCCATAACACTTGTCATCACAACGCTCCATGAGGCCTGTCATCACAATACTCCATGCCCTTTTCATCACAATGCTCCATAACCTTTGTCATCACAATTCTCAATATACATGTCATCACAATGCTCCCTGACATTGTCATCAGAATGCTCCTTGCAACCTGCCACGAAAAGGCTCCATGCCTTTTCCTTCACAATGCCCCATGCCATTATCATCACAATGCTCCATGCCATTGTCATCAAAATACTCCACAAGCTTGTCATCAGAATGCTCTATGACCCTTGTCATCACAATTCTCCATGCAATTGTCAGCACAATGCTCCCTGTCCCATGTCATCACAATGCTCCAAGCCATTGTCATCACAATGTTCCATAACCTTTGTCATCAGAATCCTCCATGACACTTGGCATCAAAACGCTCCATGCCATTGTCATCACAATGGGCCATTACATATGTCATCAAAATGCTCCCTGACACCTCTCTTCACAATAACGCATGACCTGGTCATCACAATTCTCCATGCCATTGTCATCACAATGGGCCATTACATATGTCATCACAATGCTCCCTGACACCTCTCTTCACAATACTGCATGACCTGGTCATCACAATGCTCCATGCCCTTGTCATCACAATGTGCCATTCGAACTGTCATCGCAACAATCCATGGAACTTATTAGACTAATGTTCCATGCCCTTGTCATCACAGTGCTCCATGCCCTTGTTATCACAATGCTCCCTGACCCCTGTCATCACAATCCTCCGTGACTCCAGTCATCACAATGCTTCATGACCTTTGTCATCACAATGGTCCATGCCCTCGTCATCAACAGTCTCTGTGACCATTTTAACCACAATGCCTCATGAACTTTTCATACAAAGCTCTTTGACCCTTGTCATCACAATGCTCTGTGCCTTTCTCAGCACAATGCTCCATGACCCTGGTCATCACAATGCTCCTTGCGCTTGTCAGCACAATGCTCCATGACACATGTCATCACAATGCACCATGCGCTTGTCATCACAGTGCTCTACAATCTTGTCATCACAATGCTCCATAAACATTGTCATCATAATCCTCCATGCACTTCTAATCAGAATGCTCTCGCACCACTGATATCACAATGCTACATCACTATTTGTCACAATACTCCCTCCCACCTGTAATCACAATGTTCCATGACTCCTGTCATCACAATGCTACATGCACATATCATCAAAATGTTCGATGACCCCTGACATCACAATGTTCCATAACACCTGTCATCAAAATGTTCCATGAAAATTTTCAACAAATTGCTCCATGAACCTGTCATCACAATTCTCCCTGCCCTTCTCATCACAATGCACAACGCCCTTGCCATCAAAATGCTCCATGACCTTTGTCATCTCAAAGATCCCTGACCCATGGCATCACAATGCTCCATGTCATTGTCATCACAATGCTCGATGACACATGTCATCAGAATGCTACATGGCCTTCTCATCACAATGATCCATGCCCTTGCCATCACAATGCTCCATTAACCCTCTCATAACAATGCTCCATGCCCCTGCCATCACGATATTCCATGGCCTTGTCATCACAAGGCTCCATGACCCTTCTCATCACAACACTCCAAGAACCCTGTAATCAGAATGCTCCATGCCATTTTTCATCTCAATGATCCATTAACCCTGTCATCACAATGCACCATGCCTATCATCATAATGCTTCATGCTATTGTCATCACAATGAAATCAAAATGCACCATGACCTCTGTCATAACAATGCTCCAATCCCTTGTGATAACAATATTCCATAACACTTGTCCTCACAATGCCCCTTGACGCTCGTCATCACAATTATCCTTGGTCTTCTAATCACAATGCTCCATGACCTTTGTCATCACAATGCTCAATACACTTGTCATCAAAATGCTCCCAGACACTAGTTGTCTGTATGCTCCTTGAATTCTGTCATGACAAGGCTCCATGCCTTTTTCATCACAATGATCCCTGCCCATTTCATCACAATGCTCCAAGACCCATGTAATCAAAATGCTCCATGCCCTTGTCATCACAAATCTCAATGACGCATGCCATGAGAATGCTCCTTGGTCTTCTCCTCACAATGTTCCATGCCCTTGTCATCACAATGTTCCATGACCCCTGTAATCACAATGCTCCATGCCCCTTTTCATCAGTATGCTCCATGAGACTTGTCATCACAAGGCTCCATAGCTTTGTCATCACAATGCTCCAGGATCTTGTCATCACAATGCTTCACGACCTTGTCATGAAAATTCTCAATGGCCCTTGTCATCATAATGCTGCAAGCCCTAATCATCACAATGCTCCATTATATTTGTCATCACAATCCTCCATTACAGTTGGCATCACAATGCTCCATGCCATTGTCATCGCAATGGACCATGACATATGTCATCACAATGCTCCCTGACATCTCTCTTCACAATATTCCATGACCTTCTCATCACAATGCTCCATGCCCTTGTCATCACAATGCACCATGCCCATGGTCATCACAATAATCTATGAAATTTTTCAGACCAATGCTCCATTCCCCTGTCATCACAATGCTCCATACACTTGTCATCACAATGCTCCATGACCCCTGTCATCCCAATGCTCTGTGACTCCAGTCATCACAATGTTTCATAACGTTTGTCATCACAATGGTCCATGTCCGCGTCATCACAAGGCTCTGTGACATTTGTAACCACAATGCTCCATGAACATTTCCTCACAATTCTCTGGGACCCTTGTCATCACACTGCTCCATTTCTTTGTCAGAACAATGCTCCATGACCATTGTCATCACAATGTGCCACGCACATTTCATCACAACTGTCCACAATCTTATGATTGCAATGCTCCATAAATTTTGTTATCACAATGGTCCATGAACTTCTCATCAAAATGCTCTCTCACCATAGATATCACAATGTTCCATCACTAGTCATCACAATACACCCTCACCCCTGGAATCACAATGTTCCATGACCCTGTCATCACAATGCTACATCCTTTTATCATCACAATATTGCATGACCCCTTACAAAACAATGTTCCATAACCCCTGTCATCAAAATGCTCCATGACCCTTTTCATCCCAAAGCTCCAAGAACCCTGACATCACAATGTTCTATAACCCATGCCAACAAAATATTCCATTACACTTTTTATCAAATTGCTGCATGACCCGGTCATCAAAATGCTCCCTGCACTTCTCATCACAATGCACCATTCCCTTGTCATCAAAATGCTCCATGACTTGTCATCACAAAGCTCCATGACACATGGCATCACAATGCTCCATGTCATTGTCATCACAATGCTCCATGAACCCTCTCATCACATTGCTCCATGCCCTTGTCATCAGAAAGCTCCATGACACTTGTCATCACAATGCTCGATGCATTTCTCATCACAATGCTCCATGCCCTAGTCATTAAAATCCTGCATGACCCATGTATCACAGTGTTCCGTGCCCATGTAATCACAATGCTCCATGCCCTTCTCATCACAATGCTCCATGACCCCTGCCATCACAATGTTCCACGGACTTGTAATCACAAGGCTCCATGACACTTGTCATCACAATGATGCAAGACCCCTGTAATCACAATGCTCCATGCCCTTGTCATCACAGAGCTCCTTGACACATGTCATCAGAATGTTCCATGGATTTCTCATCACAGTGCTCCATGCCCTTGTCATCACAATGCTCAAGACCGCTGTAATCACAATGCTCCATACCCCTCTTCATCTCAATGCTCCATGAACCCTGTGATCACAATGCATCATGCCCATCATTATAATGCTTCCGGCTATTGTCAGCACAATGAAATCAAAATTCTCCATGACCTATGTCATCACAATTCTCCAAGACCCCTGTCATCACAATACTTCATGAATATTTTCAGCCCAATGCTCCATGATACTTGTCATCACAATGATGCATGCCCTTTTCAGCCCAATGCTCCATGACCCCTGTGTTCACAATCCTCCGTGATGCTTGTCATCACAGTGCTCCATGACACCTGTCATTACAATGCTAGATGACTTTGTCAGCAAAAGGCTAAATGACCTTGTAATTACAATGCTCTATGCGCTTGTCATCACAATACTCCATTACCATTGTCATCACAAACCTCCATGAACCTTGGGATCACATTGCTTTATGCCCTTGTCATCACAATGCTCCATGCCCCTTGATATCAAAATGATCCATGAAATCTGTCATCAAAATGCTCCAAAGCCTTGTGATCACAATGCTCCATATCACTTGTCATCACAACGCTCCATGATGCCTGTCATCACAATACTCCATGCCTTTTCATCACAAAGCTCCATGACCTTGGTCATCACAATTCTCAGTACACTTGTCATCACAATGCTCCCTGACACTTGTCGTCAGAATGCTCCTTGAACTCTGTCATGAAAAGGCTCCATGCCTTTTTCATCACAATGCCCCATGCCGTTTTCATCACACTGCTCCATGCCATTGTCATCATAATACTCCACAAGTTTGTCATCAGATTGCTCCATGACCCTTGTCATCACAATTCTCCATGCACTGGTCAGCACAATGCTCCTTAACCCTTGTCATCACAATGCTCCAAGCCATTGTCATCACAATGCTCCATAACATTTGTCATCAGAATCATCCATGACACTTGGCATCACAATGCTCCATGCCATTGTCACCACAATGGGCCATTACATATGTAATCACAATGCTCCCTGACAGCTGTCTTCACAATACTGCATGACCTTCTCATCACAATGATCCATGCCCTTGTCATCACAATGCACCATGTCCACTGTCATCACAATAATCTATGAAACTTGTCAGACCAATGCTCCATGCCCCTGTCACCAAAATGCTCTATGCCCTTGTCATCACAATGCTCCATTTCCACTGTCATCACAATGCTCCATGACTCCAGTCATCACAATGCTTCATAACATTTGTCATCACAATGGTCCATGACCGCGTTATCACAAGGCTCTGTGACTTTTATAACCACAATGATCCATGAGATTTTCATCACAATGCTTCGTGACCGTTGTCATCAAAATGCTCCATGCCTTTGTCAGAAAAATGCTCCATGACCCTTGTCATCACAATATGCTACGCGCTTTTCATCACAACGGTCCACAAATTTGTCATGGTAATGCTCCATAAACCTTGTATTCACAATGCTCCATGTCCTTCTCATCACAATGCTCCATTATCCCTATCATAACAATGTTCCATGACCCCTGCCATCACAATATTCCACGGCCTTGTCATCACAAGGCTCCATGACACTTGTCAGCACAATGCTCCAAGACCCCTGTAATCACAATGCTCCATGCCCTTGTCATCACAAAGCTCCATGACACATGCCATCAGAATGTTCCATGTCCTTCTCATCAAAATGCTCCATGCCCTTGACATCACAATGCACCAAGAACCCTGTAATCACAATGCTCCATGCCCCTTTTCATCTCAATGCTCCATGAACACTGTCATCACAATGCATCAGGCCCATCATGATAATGCTTCAGGCTATTGTCATCACAATGAAATCTGTATGCTCCATGACCTCTGTCATCACAATGCTCCAATCCCTTGTGATCACAATGTTCCATAACACTTATCATCACAACACCCAATGACACTCATCATCACAATTATCCATGGTCTCCTCATCACAATGCTCCATGACCTTTGTTATCACAATGCTCAATACACTTGTCATCACAATGCTCCCTGACACTTGTCATCAGTATGCTCCATGAACCCTGTCATGACATGTCTCCATGCCTTTTTCATCACAATGATCCATGCCCTTTTAATCACAATGATCCAAGACCCCTGTAATCACAATGCTCCATGCCCTTGTCATCACAAAGCTCAATGACGCATGTCATCAGAATGCTCCATGGCCTTCTCATCACATTGCTCCATGCCCTTGTCATCACAATGCTCCAAGACCCCTGTAATCACAATGCTACATGTCCCTTTTCATCAGAATGCTCCATCAGACTTGTCATCACAAGTCTCCATTGTCTTCTCATCAAAGTGCTCCAGGAACTTGTCATCAAAATGCTCCATGATCCCTTTCATCACAATACTCCATGAACATTTTCAGCCCAATGCACCATAACACTTGTCATCACAAAGATCCATGCCCTTGTCATCCCAATGCTCCATGACGCCTGTATTCACAATGCTCCGTGACGCTTGTCATCACATTGCTCCATGACACCTGTCATCACAATGCTCCATGCCTTTGTCGGCAAAATGCTACCTGACCTTGTCATTGCAATGCTCTATTCGCTTTTCATCACAGTACTCCATTACCATTGTCATCACAGTCCTCCATGAACCTTGGGATCACATTGCTTCATGCCCTTGTCATCACAATGCTCCATGCTCCTTGAAATCAAAATGATCCATGACCTCTGTCATCACAATGCTCCAAACACTTGTGATCACAATGTTTCATAACACTTGTCATCACAACGCTCCATGATGCCTGTCATCACAATACTCCATGCCCTACTCATCACAATGCTCCATGACTTTTGTCATCACAATTCTCAATACACTTGTCATCACAATGCCACATGCCTTTTTCATCACAATGTTCCATGCCATTGTCATCAAAATACTCCACAAGCTTGTCTTCAGAATACTTCATGACCGTTTTCATCACAATTCTCCCTGCACCTGTCAGCAAATTTCTCCCTGACCCTTGTCATCACAATGCTCCAAGCCATTGTCATCACAATGCTCCATTACCTTTGTCATCAGAATCCTCCATGACACTTGGCATCACAATGCTCCATGCCATTGTCATCACTATGGGCCATTACATATGTCATCACAATGCTCCCTGACACCTGTCTTCACAATACTGCATGACCTGGTCATCACAATGCGCCATTAAAACAGTCATCACAATAATCCATGAAACTTATTAGACCAATGCTCCATTCCCTTGTCATCACAATGCTCCATGTCCTTGTTATCACAATGCTCCATGACGCCTGTCATCACAATGCTCCATGCCTCCATTCATCACAATGATTCATGACCTTTTTCATCACAATGGTCCATGCCCTCGTCATCAACAGTCTCTGTGACATATTTAACCACAATGCTCCATGAACTTTTCATCACAATGCTCTTTGACCCTTGTCATCACAGTGCTCTATGCCTTTCTCAGCACAATGCTCCATGACCCTTGTTATCACAATTCTCCATGCACTTGTCAGATCAATGCTCCATGACCCATGTCATCACAATGCACCCTGCGCTTCTCATCACAGTGCTCCACAATCTTGTCACCACGATGCTCCATAAAACTTGTCATCACAATTCTCCATGCACTTCTCATCAAAATGCTTTGTCACCAATGATATCACAATGTTACAGCACTATTCATCACAATACTCCTTCACCCCTGTCATCACAATGTTCCAGGACTTTTGTCTTTGCAATGCTACATGCACATATCATCACAAAGTTCGGTGACCCATGACATCACAATGTTCCATACCCCCTGTCATCATAATGCTCCATAACACTTTTCCTCAAAATGCTCAATGACCCCTGACATCACAATGTTCCATAACCCCTGTCATCATAATTCTCCATGATCCTTTTCATCAAAATGATCCATGAACCCTGACATCACAATGTTCCATAACCCCTGTCATTAAAATATTCCATGACACTTTTCATCAAATTGCTCTATGAACCTGTCATCACAATGCTCCCTGCCCTTCTCATCACAATGTACCACGCCCTTGTCATCAAAATGCTCCATGACATTTGTCATCACAAAGCTCCATGACAATTGGCATCTCAATGCTCCATGCCATTGTCATCACAATGCTCCATGAACCCTGTAATCACAATGCTCCATTCCCCATTTGCATCTCAATGCTCCATGAACCCTGTCATCAAAATGCACCATGACCATCATCATAATGCTTCAGGCTATTGTCATCACAATGAAATCAAAATATTCGATGATCTATCTCATCACAATGCCCCAAATTCTTGTGATCACAATGTTCCATAACACTTATCTTCACAACGCCCCATGAAGCTCATCATCACAGTTATCCATGGTCTTCTCATCACAGTGCTCCATGACCTTTGTCATCACAATGCTCTATACACATGTCATCACAATGCTCCCTGACACTTCTCATCAGTATGCTCCTGGAACCCTGTCATGGCAAGGCTCCATACCATTTTCATAACAATGATCCATGCCAATTTCATCACAATGCTCCAAGACACCAGTAATCACAATGCTCCATGCCCTTGTCATCACAATGCTCCAAGACCCCTGTAATCACAATACTCCATGTCCCTTTTCATCAGACTGCTCCATGAGACTTCTTATTACGAGGCTCCATGGTCTCCTCATCACAGTGCTCCAGGAACCTTTCATCACAGTGCTCCATTCCCTTGTCATCACAATGCTCCATGACACCTGTCCTCACAATACTTCCTGAATATTTTCAGTCCAATTCTCCAGGAACTTCTCATCACAATGCTTCATGATCCCTATCATCACAATGCTCCATGACCACTGTCATCACAACGCTCCATGACCCCTGACAACACAGTGATCCGGGACTCTTGTCATCACAATGCTCCATTCCCTAGTCAGCACAATGTTCCATGAACATTTTCAGCCCAATGCTCCATGACACTTGTCATCACAATGATCCATGCCCTTGTCATCCCAAAGTTCCATGACCCTTATAATCACAATGATCCGTGATGCTTCTCATCACAGTGCTCTATGACCCTTATCATCACAATGCTCCATGCCTGTGTCAGCAAAATGCTACATGACCTTGTCATCAAAATGCTCCATTTGCTTGTCATCTCAATCCTCCCTTACCATTGTCATCAAAATCCTCCATGAACCTTGGGATCACATTGCTTCATGCCCTTGTCATCCCAATGCTGCATGCTCCTTGAAAACAAAATGATCCATGACTTCTATCATCACAATGCTCCAAACCCTTGTGATCACAATGTTCCATAACACTTGTCATCACAACGCTCCATGATGCCTGTCATCACAATACTCTATGCCCTTTTCGTCAAAATGCTCCATGATCTTTTTCATCACAATTCTCAATACACATGTCATCACAATGTTCCCTGACACTTGTCATCAGAATGCTCCTTGAAACCTGTCATGAAATGGCTTCATGCCTTTTTCATCACAATGCTCCATGCCCTTTTCATCACAATGCTCCAAGCCATTGTCGTCACAGTACTCCACAAGCTTGTCATCAGAATGCTCCATGTCTCTTGTCATCACAATTATCCATGCACTTGTCAGCAAAATGCTCCTTGACCCTTGTCATCACAATGCTCCAAACACTTGTCAGTACAATGCTCCATTACCTTTGCCATTAGAATCCTCCATGACAATTGGCATCAGAATGCTCCATGCCATTGTCATCACAATGGGCCATTACATATGTCATCACAATGCTCCCTGACACCTCTCTTCACAATACTGCATTCCCTTGTCATCACAATGCTCCATGCCCTTGTATCACAATGTTCCAAGTCCCCTGTAATCAGAATGCTCCAGGCCCCTTTTCATCAGTATGCTCCTTGAGATTTGTCATCACAAGCCTCCATGGTTTTCTCATCACAATGCTCCAGGACCTTGTCATCACAATGCTTCAGGACATTGTCATGAAAATTCTCAATGGCCCTTGTCAACATAAAGCTCCAAGCCCTAGTCATCACAATGCTCCATTATATTTGTCATCACATCCTCCATTACATTTGGCATCACAATGCTCCATGCTATTGTCATCGCAATGGACCATGACATAGGTCATCACAATGCTCCCTGACACCTGTCTTCACATTACTCCATGCCCTTGTCTTCACAATGCTCCATGCCCTAGTCATCACAATGCACCATGTCCACTGTCATCACAATAATCTATGAAATTTGTCAGACCAATGCTCCATGCCCCTGTCATCAAAATGCTCTATGCCCTTGTCATCACAATGCTCCATGACCCCTGTCATCAAAATGCTCCGTGACTCCAGTCATCACTATGCTTCATAACGTTTATCATCACAACGGTCCATGCCCGCGTCATCACAAGGCTCTGTTACCTTTGTAACCCCAATGCTCCATGAACTTTTCATCACAATGCTCCATGACTCCTGTCATCACAATGCTACATGCACTTATCATCACAATGTTCGATGACCCCTGACATCACAATGCTCCATAACCCCTGTCATCAAAATGTTCCATGACCCTTTTCATCATAATGCTCCATGACCTCTGACATCACAATGTTCCATAACCCCTGTCATAAAAATGTTCCATGACCCTTTTAATCAAATTGCTCCATGACCCTGTCATCACAATGCTCCCTGCCCTTCTCATCACAATGCACAACGCCCTTGTCATCAAAATGTTCCATGACCTTTGTCATCACAAAGATCCATGACCCTTGGCATCACAGTGCTCCATGTCATTGTCATCACAATCCTCCATGAACACTCTCATCACATTGCTCCATGTCCTTGTCATCATATAGCTCCATGACACATGTCATCAGAATGCTCCATGGCCTTCTCATCACAATGCTCCATGCCCTTGCAGCCACAATGCTCCATTGCCCCTGTCATAACAATGCTCCATGATCCCTGCCAGCACCATGTTCCGTGGCCTTGTCATCACAGTGCTCCATGACACCTGTCATCACAATGCTCCATGACTTTGTCAGCAAAATGCTACATGACCTTGTCATTACAATGCTCTATGCGCTTGTCATCACAATACTCCATTTCCATTGTCATCACAATCCTCCATGAACCTTGAGAGCACATTGCTTCATGCCCTTGTCATCACAATGCTCCATGCTCCTTGAAATCAAAATGATCCATGTCCTCTGTCATCACAATGCTCCAAACCCTTGTGATCCCATTGTTCCATAACACTTGTCATCACAATGCTCAGTACACTTGTTATCACAGTGCTCCCTGACACTTGTCATCAGAATGCTCTTTGAATCCTGTCACGAAAAGGCTCCATGCCTTTTTCATCACAATGCCCCATTCCATTTTCATCACAATGCTCCGTGACCATTGTCATCAAAATGCTCCATGACTTTGTCTGAAAAATGTTCCATGACCCTTGTCATCACAATATGCCATTAGCTTTTCATCCCAACGGTCCAGAAAATTGTCATTGCAATGCTCCATAAACCTTGTAATCACAATGCGCCATACACTTCTCTTCAAAATGCTCTCTCACCAGAGATATCACAGTGTTCCATCACTAGTTGTCACAATACTCCCTCACTACTGTAATCAAAATATCCCATGACCCCTGTCATCACAATGCTACATCCCTTTATCATCACAATGTTCCATGACCCCTGACATCACAATATTCTATAACCCCTGTCATCAAAATGTTCCAATACACTTTCCATCATATTGCTGCATGACCCTGTCATCAAAATACTCCCTGCCCTTATCATCACAATGCACCATGCACTTGTCATCAAAATGTTCCATGACATTTGTCATCACAAAGCGCCATGACCATTGGCATCACAATGCTCCATGTCATTGTCATCACAGTGCTCCATGAACACTCTCATCACATTGCTCCATGCCCTTGTCATCACAAAGCTCCATGACACTTGTCATCAAAATGCTCTATGCCCTTCTCATCACAATGTCCCATGACCTTGTCATTATAATCCTTCATGACCCAAGTATCACAGTGTTCCATGCCCTTATCATCACAATGCTCTATGCCCACTCTCATCACAATAATCCATGAAACTTATTAGACCAATGCTCCATTCCCTTGTCATCACAATGCTCCATGCCCTTGTTATCACAAATGTCCATGACCCCTGTCATCACAATGCTCCATGCCTCCATTCATCACAATGCTTCATGAACTTTGTCATCACAATGGTCCATGCCCTCGTCATCAGCAGTCTCTGTGACATATTTAACCACAATGCTCCATGAAATTTTCATCACAATGCTCTTTGACCCTTGTCATCACAATGCTCTATGCCTTTCTCAGCACAATGCTCCATGACCCTTGTCATCACAATGCTCCATGCGCTTGTCAGCACAATGCTTCATGACCCATGTCATCACAATGCACCCTGAACTTTTCATCACAGTGCTCCACAATCTTGTCACCACAATACTCCATAAAACTTGTCATCACAATTCTCCATGCACTTCTCATCAAAATGCTCTCTCAACACTGATATCACAATGTTACATCACTATTCATCAAAATACTCCCTCACCCCTGTCATCACAATATTCCATGACTTCTGTCTTTGCAATGCTACATGCACATATCATCACAAAGTTCGATGACCCCTGACATCACAATGTTCCATAACCCCTGTCATCAAAATGCTCCATAACAATTTTCCTCAAAATGCTCAATGACCCCTGACATCACAATGTTCCATAACACCTGTCATCAAAATATTCCATGACCCTTTTCATCAAATTGCTCTATAACACTGTCATCACAATACTCCCTGCCCTTCTCATCACAATGTACCACGCCCTTGTCATCAAAATGCTCCATGACCTTTGTCATCACAAGGATCCATGACACTTGGCATCTCAATGCTCCATGCCATTGTCATCACAATGCTCCATGAACCCTCTAATCACAATGCTCCATGCACATTTGCATCTCAATGCTCCATGAACCCTGTCAACAAAATGCACCATGCCCATCATCATAATGCTTCAGGCTATTGTCATCACAATGAAATCAAAATATTTGATGATCTATCTCATCACAATGCTCCAAATCCTTGTGATCACAATGTTCCATAACACTTATCTTCACAATATTCCATGACGCTCATCATCACAATTATCCATGGTCTTCTCATCACAGTGCTCCATGACTTTGTCATCACAGTGCTCTATACACTTGTCATCACAATGCTCCCTGACACTTGTCATCAGTATGCTCCTGGAACACTGTCATGACAAAGCTCCATACCATTTTCATAACAATGATCCATGCCAATTTCATCACAATGCTCCAAGACACCAGTAATCACAATGCTCCATGCCCTTGTCATCACAATGCCCCAAGACCACTGTAATCACATTACTCCATGCCCCTTTTCATCTGAATGCTCCATGAAACATGTTATTACAAGGCTCCATGGTCTTCTCATCACAATTCTCCAGGAACTTTTCATCACAGTGCTCCATTCCCTTGTCATCACAATGCTCCATGACGCATGTCCTCACAATAGTTCCTGAATATTTTCAGTCCAATTCTCCAGGAACTTCTCATCACAATGCTTCATGATCCCTATCATCACAATGCTCCATGACCACTCTCATCACAACGCTCCATGACCCCTGACAACACAGTGATCTGGGACTCTTGTCATCACAGTGCTAAATTCCCTAGTCATCACAATGCTCCATGAACATTTTCAGCCCAATGCTCCATGACACTTGTCATCAAAATGATCCATGCCCTTGCCATCCCATTGCTCCATGACCCCTGTAATCACAATGATCCGTGATGCTTCTCATCAGAGTGCTCTATGACCCTTATCATCACAATGCTCCATGCCTGTGTCAGCAATATGCTACATGACCTTGTCATCAAAATGCTCCATTTGCTTGTCATCACAATACTCCCTTACCATTGTCATCACAATCCTCCATGAACCTTGGGATCACATTGCTTCATGCCCTTGTCATCCCAATGCTCCATGCTCCTTGAAAACCAAATGATCCATGACTTCTCTCATCACAATGCTCCAAACCCTTGTGATCACAATGTTCCATAACACTTGTCATCACAACGCTCCATGATGCCTGTCATCACAATACTCCATGTCCTTTTCGTCTAAATGCTCCATGATCTTTTTCATCACAATTCTCCAAACACTTGTGATCACAATATTCCATAACACTTGTCATCACAACGCTCCATGATGCCTGTCATCACAATACTCCATGTCCTTTTCGTCAAAATGCTCCATGATCTTTTTCATCACAATTCTCAAAACACTTGTCATCAAAATGTTCCCTGACACTTGTCGTCAGAATGCTCCTTGAAACCTGTCATGAAATGGCTTCATGCCTTTTCATCACAATGATCCCTGTCCTTTTCATCACAATGCTCCATGCCATTGTCGTCACAATACTCCACAAGCTTGTCATCAGAATGCTCCATGACACTTGTCATCAAAATGCTCCATGGCCACTGTCATCACAATGCTCCAAACCCCTTGTCATTACTGTGCTCCATGACGCTCGTCATCACAGTTATCCATGGTCTTCTCATCACAATGCTCTACGCCCTTGTCATCAAAATGCTTCATGACCCTTGTCATCACAATGCTCCATGGCCACTCTCATCACAATGCTCCATTCCCCTTGTCATTACAGTGCTCCATGACGCTCGTCATCACAATTATCCATGGTCTTCTCATCACAATGCTCCACGGTCTTGCCATCACAATGCTCCATGCCCTGGTCATCACAATGCTCCATGTCCTCTGTCATCACAATTCTCTTCGTTCTTGGCATCACTATGCTCCATGACAGTTTTCATCACCGTGTTACATGATTTGTCATCACAATTCTCTATGCAATTTTCATCGCAATGCTCCATCACCCCTGTCATAGGAAGCTCCATGTGCTTCTCATCACAGTGCTCCATGCCCTTGTCATCACAATGCTCCATATCCCTTGTCATCACAATGCTCCAAGCCCTTGTCATCAAAATGCTCCATTACATTTGTCATCACAATCCTCCATGACACTTGGCATCACAATGTTCCATTCCATTGTCATCGCAATGGACCATGACATATGTCATCACAATGCTCCCTGAGACCTGTCTTAAAAATACTCCATGACCTTCTCATCACAATGCTCCATGCCTTGTCATCACATTGAACCATGCCCACTGTCATCACAATAATCCATGAAACATGTCAGGCCAATGCTCCATGCCAATGTCATCACAATGATCATTGCCTTTTCATCACAATGCTCTATGAACACTGTCATCACAATGCTCCATGACTCCAGTCATCACAATGCTTCATGACCTTTGTCATCACAGTGGTCCATGCCCTCGTCATCACAAGGCTCTGTGACATTTGTCACCAAAATGCTCCATGAAAATTTCATCACAATGCTCGTTGACCCTTCTCATCACAATGCTCCATGCCCTTGTCAGCACAGGGCTCCATGACCCATGTCATCACAATGCGCCATGTGCTTGTCATAACAATGCTCCACAAACTTGTCATCACAATGCTCCATAAAACTTGTCATCACAATGCTCCATGCACTTCTTATCAAAGTGCTCTCTCACGAATGATATCAAAATGTTCCCTCATTAGTCATCACAATACACCCACTCCCCTGTCATCACAATGGTCCACACCTCCATCATGGAAATGTTCCATGACTCCTGACATCACAATGTTCCATAACCCCTGTCATCAAAATGTTCCATGACCCTTTTCATCAAATTGCTCCATGACCCTGTCATCACAATGCTCCCTGCCCTTCACAAGAGAATTCACCACACCATTGTCATCAAAATGCTCCATGACCTTTGTCATCACAAAACTCCATGACCCTTGGCATCACAATGCTCCATGCCATTGTCATCACAATGCTCCAAAAACCTCTCATCACATCGTTCCAAGCCCTTGTCATCACAGTATCCATGATGCTTTTCATCACAATGCTCGATGCCATTCTTCTCACAATGCTCCATGCGCTTGTCATTACAATCCTCCATGAACCATATATCACAGTGTTCCGTGCCCTTGATATCACAATGCTCCTTGCCCCCTCTCATCACAATAATCCATGAAACATCTCAGACCAATGTTCCATGCCCTTTTCATCACAATGATCCAAGACTCCTCTAATCATAATGCTCCATGCCCCTTTTCATCTCAATAATCCATGAACGCTGTCATCACAGTGCACCAATGTGCATCATCAAAATGCTTCATGCTATTGTCATCACAATGAAATCTAAATGCTCTATGACCTCTGTCATCACAATGCTCCAAATCCTTGTGATCACAATATTCTATAACACTTATCATCACAGCTCCCCATAACGCAAGTCATCACAATTATCCATGGTCTCCTAATCACAATGCTGCATGACATTTGTCATCACAATGCTCTATACCCTTGTCATCACAATGGTCCCTGACATTTGTCATCAGTATGTTCCTTGAACCCTGTCATGACAAGGCTCCATGCCTTTTTCATCACAATGTTACATGCCCTTTTCCTCACAGTGCTCCAAGACCACTGTAATCACAATGCTCCATGCCCTTGTCATCACAAAGCTCCATGATGCATGTCATCAGAACGCTCCATGACATTCTCATCCCAATGTTCAATGCCCTTGTCATCACAATGCTCCAAGACCCCTGTAATCACAATGCTCCATGAGCCTTTTCATCAGAATGCTCCATGAGACTTGTCATCACATGGCTCCATGGTCTTCTCATCACAGTGCTCCAGTACCTTGTCATCACAGTGCTCCTTGACCCCTGTCATCACAATACTCCATGAACATTTTCAGCCCAATGCTCCATGACGTTCTCATCACAATGCTCCATGACCTCTGTCATAACAATGCTCCATGACCACTGTCATGACAATGCTCCATGAACCCTGACAACACAATGATCCGGGACGCTTGTCATCAAAATGCTCCATGCCCTTGTCATCCCAATGCTCCATGAACCCTTTAATCACAGTGCTCCAAGACGCTTGTCATCACAGTGCTCCATGAACCTTGTCATCACAATGCCTTTGTCAGCAAAATGATACATAATCTTGTCATCACAATGCTCCATGTGCTTGTCATCACAATCCTCCATGACCCTTGGGATCATATTGCTTTATGCCCTTGTCATCTCTATCTTGCCTTTCTAGTTTTTACAGATTTTCGGATGCCCATTTTGACCGGTGGGAAGCGACAATTCTTTGTAGTGTGGATTTGCATTGTGCGCTTGCTTGATTGGTCAAAAAGGGCCTATACCTTTTCTCCTGAATATATTCAGGAGAAAAGTCATATGCTGTTTTTGGCCAAGTGCATCTTTCTCGAAGTTGTGATGCCTTTCCTGTGCTTTAAAGGTGATTCCAATTTACCTCTTGAAATATGTTTTGTGCAATTCTGCCTCATTTTCAAGTCCTCTTTGTTGCCTTTCCTCAACAGATTTTTGGAAGAGAGTAGTCCTTTATACATCTGCAGGTTTTTGATTTGCTTTGCCCCTGAGCTCCAATTTTCAAATCCCATTATTGGGAGCTGACCACAAATCCACAATTTTGCTTCAGGAATTATACTGGTTCCAGGGGTGGCTATACTGGTTCCCTGTGGGTGGCTGAGGCTTTGGTTAATTCTTCTTCCTGACGGGAATTTAGAGTGACATGTGTCCGTCCAAATGCCTACATCTACTCTCTGATTGGTTCTCCCTCTTCCCTTTCATCCTCTGCACAATTAGCAAACTGTGCGAACCAGGAGGTTATAGGGGATGACTCTCCTAAGTTGGGAGATTGATAGTAAAGTTGTTGGAATGCCAAACTGTAGCACAAGGAGAGGAAAAAGTAGGAGACTTTCAGAAACCTTTCGCCATCACAGGGTGTCCGTTCTCTAGGTTTCCCATACATGTTATAACTGTAGTGATATTCCCTTCTACCTGGAAATTTGGGACCCATGGAATGGTGGCATGCATTACTACTTTAAAGGGTCTGCATTTTCTCTCCCAATCTCACCAGTCCTCTCAGTCCCAAGTGTCCAGCCTTATGTCTCATCCAGCTGTCTTTGCAGATAGGGTCATTCTAGGTTTCATCAGAACCCCTGAAGGAATTGTGTAAGAATTTCGCTGTTTTTTTGTTTTGTTTTTGAAATTCATTTTTATAATGGGGTTGAGCTGATTTTCACTGACGTGTTTATGCCGGTCTAGACACACTTGATTCCCTTACAGAGGCATATCAATACATAGGTTTTAAGATTCTTACTAATCAGATATATTCCTCTGTGGGGAATAGGGGTTTTGAGTCCCGTTCACTGAGGAAGGTGTAGGTCTTGTCTATTCTGTATTTGGTTTATGGAATGGTAACTGTGCTAATATCAAACTCTGGTTTTATGCATCACCCCACCTCTCCTTTCCCCTTAAGGAGGCATAAGAGTGTTTTCTACATGTGAGACGCTGCTCTCTTTCCTAATTCAGTTCATGTGTTGTGATGTTGACATTCCCTCTGTAAGTGATATCTTATGATAAGATTCTTTTTCTGTGTGACTAATTTCCCTTAGAATCATCATACCTAAATCCTCTCATTATGCTGCTACTGGCCTTATGACATTGATTTCACGTCTCAGTGATATTCCGTTGTACAAAATTACCACAAGTTCTTTATGCATTTCTCTTTTTCCTGGGATACTTTAGGTGTACCGAAGTTGAGGTTCTTGTATGCAGAGCAGCCCTAAATTGTGGGGTGCCTTTGTCTTGTTGATATTTACTCTTCCCAATTTATATGTCCATGAGTTGAAGTCCCCTTTGCTCGGGTGCTTTGTATTTTAGATGTTTTAGGAAACAGCATACACTTCTTCAGAGTAGCTCTTGGATATTTATACCCCACCCATCAGCGTGACTAGTCTCCCTGTTTTCCATGGCCTCTCCTGCATTTTTGATTTGTACACATTTTTTGGATGGACTTTCTGAGCAGTGGAAATTGAGACTTCTTTATTGTGCGGATTTGCATTTCCCTCTTGCTTGGTTGGCCAAAAACTCTGTATGTGTTTTTTTCCTGAAGATATTCAAGAAAAAAATGCATACACCCTTTTGCCCAACTGCATCATTTTAGAAATTCTGCTGCTTTTCATATGCTTTAAATGTGAGTACAATCTACCTTTTGAAATCTGTTTCCTGCAATTCTGCCTCTCATTCAGAACCTCTTCGTTGCCTTACCTGAATATATTTTTGGACGTTGGTTATCATTTATATCTTTGCAAGTCTTTGAATTGTCTGCTCCTGAGCTCCATTTTGCAACTCGCTTTTTTTGTGAGCTGACCGCCAAACCATTGGATTGATTCCGTCCCTATTCTGGTTCTGGGGAGGCAGGCTGAGCCTTTGGTTAATTCTTCTTCCTAATGGGAAATTAGAGTGACATGTGCCTGTCAAAACTCCTACAGCTAATCTCTCATTGGTTCCTCCTCTTCCCATTTATCCTCTTCAAAAATTGCAAACTGTGTGAAACAGGAGGTTAAAGGTGCTGATTCTCCAAGTCGGGAGATTGTTAGTAATGTGGCTGGAATGGCGAACCCCAGCACCAGGAGATCAAAAATGAGGTGCATTTTAGACACCTCTCCTGAGCACATGGTGTACATTCATCTCGGTTTCCCAGGCATGTGTTCACTGTCAGAAGATTCCCTTGAAAGTGCATATTTGGGACCCATGGAATGGGTACCAGGCAGTATTACTTTAAAAGGTCTGCATTTCCTCACCCAGCCTCTCTAACATCTCTTAGCGTGCATGGCTTCCAGCCTTATATATCATCCTGCTGTGGGTCTACATGTGTTCAATCCATGTTACATCGTAACCCTTCAACAAAAGTTGTAAGAATTTTTGTCTGTCTCACTGTTTTTATAAATATATTTAAATTTATTTTTATATTGGTTACAGCTGATTTTCAAAGCTCTGTTTTTTGCTGCTGTACATCCACTTGATTCATGTACTGTGTGACAACAATAAATTCTTTCTCAGATGCTTATGAGTCATATGTATTATTTTCCAGTGACTTGAGTGGACTGAGTGCAGTTCTTTGAGGTACCGTGTAGGCCTTGCCAGTTATTCCATTCGGTACTTGGAATGGTATCTTTGCTAATTTCAACCTCCTGGATAATACCTCACCATTCCCCACCTTTCCCATTTAGCAGCCTTATGTCTATTTTCTACATATTTGACTATGTTTCTGTTTTGTAGTTTATTTCATGTGTAGCCATTTTTGATTCCACCTTTAAGTGACATCTTATGATATGTGTCTTTTTCTTTCTGACATGTGTCACTTAGAATGATCGTATGTAACTCCTCCAGAGTTGTTCCAACTGGCCTTATTTCATTGATTTCTGGATGAGTAATATTCCACTCTACATAAGTACCCCATCTCTTTTATCCATTTTATCCTTCCAGGGACATTTAGGTTATATCCAAGTGGAGGCCCTTTTTAACAGAGAGGTGGTAAACGTTGGAGTGCCTGTTTTCTGTCATTTTTTGTTTTTCCCAAGGTATACGCCCATGAGTGCAAGTGCCCTATGCTCTGTAGCTCAGTTTTCAGATGTTTTAGCAAACACAATACACTTCTCCAGAGTGGCCGTTGGCAAATGACATTTCCACTATCAGCCTCACAGGGCTCCCTTTTCTCCTCGCCCTGTCCTGCATTTCTGGTGTTTACACTTCATGTGGATGACCCTTCTGACTGATGTGAAGTGATACATTTTGTAGTATTGATTTCCAGTGTCCACCTGTTTGGTTGGATAAAAAGTGTGAATGGCCTTTACTTGAATATATTCAGAAAAAAATGCATACGCCCTTTTGGGCCAACTGCA
The DNA here is from genome assembly GCF_964341445.2 of Mesoplodon mirus. NCBI lineage: Eukaryota > Metazoa > Chordata > Mammalia > Artiodactyla > Ziphiidae > Mesoplodon > Mesoplodon mirus. The sequence goes on from NW_028295721.1 coordinate 174,583, forward strand.
TCATTGGCGATGTTCAGCCCCTTTTCTTGTGCTTTAATGGGGAGTCCTTTCTACCTCTTCAAATCTGTTTCCTGCCACACCCCCTTGCTTACAAGTCCTTTTCTGTGACTTACCTCAAGACATTTTTCAACAATAGATATTTTCAACTCTGCAGTTTCATGAATTTTAGTGCCCCTGATTTCCATTTTTCAACTTGTGTTTTTGGAAACTGGACACAAAACAGCAGGATTTCCTCTAGCCCTATTCTCTTTCTGTGGGCAATTCTAGCCTTTGATGAATTTGTCTTCCGGATTGGAAATTAGAGTGGCATGTGCCTGTCCCAACAACTAAGACTTGTCTCTAAATTTTTCTCATCCTTCCGCTTCATCCTCTGGACAAATTACAAACTGTGTGCAACAGGATGTTGACGGTGCTGATATCCCCAAGTGAGGAGATTGTTAGGAAAGATGCTGGAGGGGTGAACCCGAGCACCAGGCGATGAGGAGATGAGGTGCCTTTTCCAAACTCTTTCCGATCAAACGGTGTACCATCCTCTAGGTGTGACAGGCATGTTTTAGCTGTAGGAAGGGTCCCGTGCATGGAAGGAGAACACCAGGGATTTTTCCAAATCAGTGCCTCCCCGTACCCCAAACTGGGGAATTTTTAAGCTACAGCTACACGTATGTCCATTAAAGGCCTTGGGAAATAGGCAGAGCCCAAACTTTAGATGATTGAAATCTTCAGGGTCAGAAGCGCTCACCATCGGCCTTGCTTAGGTTACATTTTATCTGTCATTGATAGATGATGTCAATAAAATATCGATTCTTTTTCAGATTATTTCCCCTTATAGGTTATTGCAAAATATTCAGTGTAGTTCCCTGTGCTATACAGTAGTTCCTTGTTGATGATCTATTTTATACATAGCAGTGTGTATGTGTTAATCCCAAACTGTTAATTTATCCCTTCTCCTACCTTTCCCCTTTGGTAATAATAAATTATAAGATTTTATACTTATCAGAAATGGGGGAGCTGAAAGAGAGGTATCCTTTTCAATGGAAAAGCATTCTAAACAAGATTGAAGCTTCAGCCAAGAGTATTCGATGTACATCCATGGAAATAAATCACTTCATTTCTCTAATATTGACCTGACAAATAAGACAGACGTCTTCACTGAACTTGCTTATAGTAAAGTGATGGAAATATCAAATGTAAGTCTTAGAAACATATTATTTTACCCGAGCATTATACACTGCTCTATGTTAACTACAGTTTGGCTCACACATCTGTTCAATGAAGTTACAAAGTTCTCAATTTCTGTTACTGATCATCCAGAGGGGACCCCAACAGGAGTCCCCGTGCCCAGTGTCATTGGAGCCAACAGATCAAGACTGAGTTTGGTTCAGAAGCAAAGGAAACATTATTTTGAAAACAGAATGGAGAGGTGAGAGTGTGCACTCCCCCATGGGCTGTGGGCTGGGATGCTGAGTAGGGATCCCGGCAGCGTCAGTGGGAGTTAGGGGATGGAGCTCTCGAGAGCTGGGTTGGCTGCAGCTCAGGCTCTATGCCGTGCAGTCTGCATGGGACTCCGCTAGCTGAGGTGTCGACCCAGCCATTCTGCACTAGGAAGTCGGGTCTGAAGTGCCGGGTGTGGGACCTCTGCATGCGGAACCCTAGGAGCATGTGAAATTAGACAAAGCACAAAGGAAAAACAGGTTAGACTTTATTTTATTGCCCAGATTCTCTTTTTATCTCCCAGGAATTTTTAATGAACATTGCCAGAGACGAACACCTCCTCTGCTTTTTGTTCCGTTCCTCATTCTTGGGGTGTTGAGGGTGCAGACCCCTCTTTTGTAACTGCTTCATGCTGTGGTGGCAGCCCTGATACCTGGGGGGAGGGGCAAAAGGTCTCCCCACCAGCCTCCTGGTGAGGTTGATTGTCCCAAAGCCTCCTGCCTCACTTCTCGTCCGCCTGAGCACCAGCATTGGAAGTGTTATAGATTCTAATGACCTTTAAGTGTCCAGGAAAGAGATGTGCAGAGATGCTGTGGTGGCAGGTTTCACCCCACCCCACATTTGTTCGGTGACATTAGGCTGACTTTTTTGCCAGCCTAGATGCTCTGACCAGTAGTCTGTGCTTTCTTTAATTAGGTCCCTGAATTAATGTACAAACAGCACCATGTGTCAGAGCCCTGCCTGTGCAAAACCCAGACAGTCCAGGGTCAGTGGTGATCCAGGACCATGACGTCCACTGAGTCAACGGCCTTTAGAAGTAGCCAGCAGTCCAGCCGGTCATATTGGCCACCATCACCGCGGTGTCTGTAGGGTTTTCTATGGTGAAAGCGTGATATACGTTTCCCCCGCCAAGCTTATTAGCTCCCCTCTGGGTGCAGTAAGTCCTGCAAGCAGTAGTCTGCTCTTTCGGGGCACAGTCTTGTTGTTTTCTGAGAGAAACTCCAGGTCAAGTGATGGTCACACGAGTCATCTTGGGGGCCTGTTGCCCCCTTTTGTCTCTCTGGAGGTTGGAGTTGGAGGGCCTCCTCACTCGAGGTCAGTGTGTCCACAGAGCGACCCCTGCAACTTCAGGACATGATGGGTGGTTAGGATCACCACGTGGGGTCCTATTCCCTTAGGAGGGAGCTGGCCTTGTGGGCTGCTGATTTCCAGCTTTTTAGATACCCCAGTATCCTGGCCTGATGAGTCGGTGGGCAAAGCCCTTGGTGACCATAGTTTATCATACCTGAAGGGCATTCTTGTGTTGCTCCATTTCAAGTGGTCCCAGTTTTTGCACTAAGGCTCCAAGGGCGATTAACATTTGACCGGGTATGTAAAGGTCAAAGGGTTTAGCTAAAATAGCGAGTTCCTGGGCAAGGATCTGAATTGACTGCTCTTTCCATTCTTGAAAGGCTGCTTCTGGATTCTATTCAAAAGGATCTTCATCTTTTCGTGTCAGTGTTTCATGTAGAGGCACAGCTATTAGACTGTAGTTAGGGATCCAGATGCAGAAAACCTTGGCCTCCCCAGGAACCCTTAAGCTGTCTTCTAGTTTTAGAAGAGGTAAGGCTGCAGATGGCTTCTTCCCTATCCTGGGATGCGTTTCTCCAAATATCTGTGAGAATGAAGCCCAGGCAAGTCACCTGAGCCTGGGATATTTGAGCCTTTTTCTTGGACACCTTCTATCCTTTCTTGGCTAGGTAGTTCCGAGGCGTCTTTAGTAGGCCTGGCAATCAGAATGTAATCTGCATATTGAAGGAGGGTTCCCTTTTACAGAGGTAGAACGTTTAGGTTTTTAGAGGACATTTCCCCAATGATGGTGTGGGGATATTTGAACCATTGGGGCAGGACGGCCCAGCATTATTGCTCGTGTTGCATGTTGTGTCCTTCCACACACAAGCCAAAAATTCTTGTGACTCTGAGATGAATGGAATACAGAAGAAGGCATCATTGAAGTGTAATACAGAATGCCATGGCCTGGTGGATGGTAGAATCAGCAGCAGTGTGTAGGAAATAGGAGCTACTGGATGTATATCCTCGGTGGCTTCACTGACTGTCCTGATGTCCTTTACCAGGTCTCCAGCAGCCCATGGGGTTCTCGTGGTTAGGCCAATCCCAGGATATGGAGCTCACCTGGGCTGGATCCCGCACCCCACAGCCCACGGGGCTCTCGTGTTCAATTCCCTCCCAGGTTATGGAGATCACCTGTGCAGGTACCCAGCAGCCCATGGGGCTCTCATAGTCAGGTCCCTCCCAGGATACGGAGCTCCCCTGGGCAGGTACCACAGCAGGGCTGGACACACAGGAACTGTGCACATAGCCCACCTTGCATAGAACCCCCAGCTCACCTGTCACTCACAGCTGACACAGAACACCTCCGAGCAGGACTTGAACTAACAAACAGCAGCTCTGACAGGTCTGTGACCCTGGCTTTCACTCTGTGCAGCCTCTCTTTGCCTGGTCTTCCAGACACTTCCACTGCAGCCAGGGCTCCAGGCCTCTGTCTCCAACCACCATCACTCCTCTCCCTGACTCCTGGGTTTCTCATTAGGTTAGGGTCTTCTTGAAGTTGTTTTCCACTCATGGACCAGATAAAATGATAAGAAAACAAGCCACAGCTGCAGTCCCTTGTCTATCCTGACTCTCAAGGCCCACACCTGTTCCTTGGGACTGACCCATTTAGCAAGGTTCATTTTCTGCAACTGTGAGCCCCTGAGGGGTGAGGATTGGCTGATTTGTGCAGCCTGACACTGCCTGCCAGCCCCCCCGACAGGTGTGCCTGGGTTGAGGTCAATATAAACACCTCTCCAGTCAGCAAGAGTCTCTGTAGCTGTGACTGACGCCATATTCTCTGCCCTGTCAGCAGTTTCGGGGCTGGGGTGGTGGGAGGGAGGGACGGGCCGTGGCTTTGTGGGTGGCCCAGTGTGAGTGGGGCTCTGCTGGACTTTCTGCAGGAGTTGCCAGGCTGCCACCTGCTAAAGAAGAGGATGTGTCACCCATACCTGCCACTGGAATTTCTCCCCAGGCAGAGGTGAGGAAGTAAAAAAGCAGTGGGGGCCGTGGCAGGAGGGGTATCTCAGGCAGGGAAATGTAAAGCTTCCAGAAGAGCATCTGGGGCCAGGACCATCCTGACTGGCCTGCAGGCACCAAGTCGGCCTGCGTGCTCTCACTAGTGTGGCTCCACAGCCCTTCCTCTAGGCTTGCAAGTGCTTGTACATATTCAGGTGTTTTACCTGGAAAGGGTGGGAAGAGTTCAGCTGCAGCAGGACTGGGGCTCAGCTCACATTTACTCACAGACGCCTCGACACAGTCCCCCAGCTTTGCAATGAGGATGCTCCTTGTGGGGGAGAGCGCTGCTGACGGCATGGGAGACGATTTCCCACATCTGACCAACTTAAGAATATTTTAAAACTGGAGCAAGTGCCCTGATACGATTTTCCTCTGTATAACTGGTGAGTTCTGTTTTTTTTCTTTCTTTTTTTCTTTTTGGTTCAAGTTAGATTTTATTTATTCCTCTATTTTTTAATTTGGAGATATAAACATGGAAATAATGCATTAATATAAAGACGTCTATATGAAGGGAAAAACTTTTTTTCTGTTTTATTTTATTAAATGTTATTTATTTATTTTTAATTTTTTTAAATTTATTCCTTTATACAGCAGGTTCTTATTGGATATGTATTTTATACATATAAGTGTGCACATGTGAATCCCAGTCTCCCAATCCATCCCACCACCACCCTCACATGGCGTTCCCTCCTTGGTGTCCGTATGTTTGTTCTCTACATCTGTCTCTATCTCTGCCCTGCAAACTGGTTCATCTGTACCATTTTTCTAGGTTCCACATATATGCATTAATATACAATATTTGTTTTTCTCTTTCTGACTTACTTCACTCTGTATGACAGTCTCTAGATCCATCGAGGTCTCTACAAATGACCCAATTTCATTCCTATGTATGGCTGAGTAATATTCCGTTGTATATATGTACCACATCTTTATCCATTTGTCTGTCTGTGGGCACTTAGGTTGCTTTCATTACCTGTCTATTGTAAATAGTGCTGCAGTGAACATTGTGGTGAATGTGTCTTTTTGATTTATGGTTTTCTCTGGGTATATGCCCAGTAGTGGGATTGCTGGATTATATGGTAATTCTATTTTTAGTTTTTTAAGGAACCTCCATACTGTTCTCCATAGAGACTGTATCGATTTACATTCCCAACAATAGTGGAAGAAGGTTCCTTTTCTCCACACCATCTCCAGCATTTGTTATTTGTAGATTTTCTGGTGATGCCCATTCTAACAGGTGTGACGTGATACCTCATTGTAGTTTCGATTTCCATTTCTCTAATAATTAGTGATGTTCAGCAGATTTTCAGGTGCGTACTGGCCATCGCTATGTCTTCTTGGAAGAAATGTCTATTTAGATCTTCCATTTTTGTATTGGGTTGTTTGTTTTATTAATATTGAGCTGCATGAGCTGTTTATATATATTGGAGATTAATCATTTGTCCATTGATTCGTTTGCAAATATTTTCTGCCATTCTGAGGGTTGTCTTTTCGTCTTGTTTGTAGTTTCCTTCGCTTTGCAAAAGCTTTTACATTTCATTAGGTCCCATCTGTTTAGTTTTCTTGTTTATTTCCTTACTATAGGAGGTGGATCAAAAAAGATCTTGCTGTGATTTACGTCAGAGTATCCTTCGTAAGTTTTCCTCTCAGAGTTTTATACTGTCTGGTCTTACATTAAGGTCTCTAATTCATTTTGAATATATTTTTATGTATGGTGTTGGGGAGTGTTCTAATTTCATTCTTTTACATGTAGCTGTCCATATTTCCCAGCACCAATGATTGAAGAGACTGTCTTATCTCCATTGTATAGTCTTGCCTCCTTTGTCATAGATTAGTTGACCATAAGTGTGTAGGTTTATCCTTGGGCTTTTATTTTTTCCTTTTACAGGTTTATTGAAGTATAATTGCTTTACAATGGAGTGTTCGTTTCTGCCGTATAACAAAGTGAATCAGCTATACATATACAAATATCACCAGATCCCCTCCCTCTTGCATCTCCCTCCCACACTCCATATCCCACCCCTTTATGTGGTCACAAAGCACCGAGCTGATCTCCCTGTTCTATGTGGCTGATTCTCAGTAGCTATCGGTGTTACATTTGGTAATGTATTTATGTCCATGCCACTCTCTCACTTCGTCCCAGCTTACCCATCCCCCTTCCGGTGTCCTCAAGTCCTTTCTCTATGTCTGTGTCCTTAATCCTGTCCTGCCACTAGGTTCTCAAAATCTTTTTTTTTTCTTCATTAGATTCCATATATCTCTGTTAACATACAGTATTTGTTTTTCCCTTTCTGACTTACTTCACTGTGTAGGACAGATTCTAAGTCCATCCACCTCAGTACAAATAACTCAGTTTTGCTTCTTTTTATGGTTGAGTAATATTTGATTGTATATATGTGCCAGATCTTCTTTATCCATTCATCTGTCGATGGACACTTAGATTGCTTCCATGTCCTGGCTAATGCAAATAGAGCTGCAATGAACAATTTTGTACATAACTCTTTTTGAATTATGGTTTTCGCAAGGCAAATGCCCAGTAGTTGGATTGTTGTGTCATATGGTACTTCTATTGTTGTTTATTTAAAGGAACCTCCGTACTGTTCTCCCTAGTGCTCATATCATTTTACATTCCCACCCACAGTGCAAGTGTGTTCCCTTTTCTCCAATAAAGGCCTCTCCAGCATTTATTGTTTTGTAGATTTTTTTGATGATTGCCAGTCTGACTGCTGTGAGGTGATACCTCAGGGTAGTTTTGACTTGCATTACTCTAATGATTAGTGATGTTCAGCATCCTTTCATGTGTTTCTTGGTAATCTGTATATCTTCTTTGGAGAAATGTCTATTTAGGTCTTCTGCCCATTTTTGGATTGGGTTGTTTGTTTTTGTGATATTGAGCTACATACGGTGCTTGTAAATTTAGGAGATTAATCCTTTGTCAATTGCTTCATTTGAAAATATTTTCTCCCATTCTGAGGGTTGTTTTTGCATCTTGTTTATGTTTTCCTGTACTGTGTAAAAGCTTTTAAGTTTCATTAGGTCCCTTTTGTTGATTTCTGTTTTTATTTCCATTTCTCTAGGAGGTGGGTCCAAAAGGATCTTGCTGTGATTTATGTCATAGAGTGTTCTGCCTATGGTTTCCTCTAAGTGTTTTATAGTGTCTGGTCTTATATTTAGATCTCTAATCAATTTAGAGTTTATTTTTGTGTATGGTGTTATGGAGTGTTCTAATTTCATTCTTTTATGTGTAGGGGTCCAGTTTTCCCAGCACCAATTACTGAAGAGACTGTCTTTTCTCCATTGTATATCCTTAGCTCCTTTGTCATAGATGAGATAGCCATAGGTATGTAGGTTTATCTCTGGGCTTTCTGTCCTGTTCCATTGATCTGTGTTTATGCCAATCTACATACAATTGATTCCATTATGGAGACATATAAATACATAGGTTTCAAGGTTATTACCAGTCAGATATATTCCTCTTCAGTGAGTAGGGTGTTTTGTGTCCAGTTCATTGAGAAAGGAGTAGGTCTTGTCTATTAACTATTTGGTATATGGAATAGGATCTGTGCTAATTTCAAACTCTGCTTTTACACATCACCCCACGTCACCTTTCCCCTTAAGGAGGCATAAGTGTGTTTTCTAAATGTGTAACTCTGTTCTCTTTTGAAATTCAGTTCATGTGTAGCCATGTTTACATTTCCTCTATAGGTGATATATTACAATAAGTTTCTTTTTCTTTGTGGCTCATTTCACTTAGCATCATCGTACCTAAAGCCACTCATTATGCTGCTATTGTCCTTATGACATTGATTTTATGTCTGAGTGACTTTCCTTTGTATATAAGTACCACAACATCTATATCCATTTTTTTTTTCCTTTCCTGGTATATATAAAGTGTACCGAAGTCGAGGTTCTTGTAAACAGAGCAGCCCTAAAGTTTGGGCTGGCTGTGTGTTGTGGATTTTTAGTTTTCCCAAAATACACGCCCATGAGTGGAAGTGTGCTATGCTCTGTAGCTCTGTTTTAGAAAACAACATACAGTTCTCCAGAGAGGCTGTTGGCAATTTACATCCTGTCCATCGGCGTAACCAGGCTCCCTTTTCTCCATGGCCTGTCCTGCATTTGTGGATTTTACACTATTTGTGGATGGCCCTTTTGACTGGTGGTAAGGGACACTTCTCTGTAGTGTGGATTTGCAATGCCTGATGGCTTGCTTAGTCAAAAAGGGCATATGCATTCTTTCCCGAATATATTCAAGAAAATACACATAATCCCTTTTCAGCCAAGGGCAACATTGTTGAAATTCTGTCGCTTTTCATGTGCTTTAAAGATGACTCCAATCTACCTCTTGAAATCGGTTTCCTTCAATTCTGCCTTGCATTCAAATCCTCTTCACTGCCTTTCCTCAATATATTTCTGGATGATAGTTGTCCTTTATAATTCTGCAAGTTTGTGAATTGCTGTGCCCCTGATTTCCATTTTTCAACTCGCCTCTTTGTGAGCTGGCTGCAATACCGCAGGATGGCTTTAGGCCCTAGTCTGGTTCTGGGGCTTCAGGCTGAGCCTTTGGTTAATTCTTCTTCCTGATGGGAAACTAGAGTGACATGTACCCATCCAAACACCTACAGCTAATCTCTCATTTATTTCCCCTCTTCCTGTTCATCCTCTGCACAGTTTGCAAACTGTGCATAATGGGAGGGTAAAGGCACTGACACTCCAAGTGGGGAGATTTTGAGTAATGCAGATGGAATGGCGAAGCCGAGCACGACAAAAGGAAAAATGAGGTACCTTTTAGAAAACTTTCCCAATTACACAGTGTACCATCCACTGGGTTTCCCATGCATGTATAACTGGAGGAAGATTCCCTTAAACCTGGAGAGTTGGGACCACTAGAATGGTTAGCACACAATATTGCTCTAAGTGGTGTTCTTTTGTTCACACAACCTCAGAAATCTTGTCAGCCCCAAGATTCCAGTCTTATGTCTCATCCAGCTGTGGGTGTAAAGGTGGTCAATCTAGCTTGCATCACAGGCCCTGAACGTAATTTTTAAGACTTTCTCTCTGTTTTTGCGTTTTGCTTTTGAAATTTATTTTTATAAGTGGGTTTAACTGAATTTCAGTGCTGTGTTCATGCCGTTATACACACACATGATTCCTTTATGGAGACATGAGAATACATATGTTTTTAAATACTTAGAGTCAGACATATTCCTCTGCAATGAATAGGGGGTGTTGAGTCCAGTTTATTGTGCTGGGAGTAGGTGTTGTCTATTACATACATGGTTTATATAACGGTATCTGTGCTAATTTAAAACTGTGGTTTTATGCATCACCCCACCTCGGCTTTCCCATTAAGCAGGCAGAAGATATTTTCTAAATGTGTGACTCTGTTGTGTTTGTCATTCAGTTCATGTGTAGTCATGTGTACATTCCCGCTATGAGTGATAACTTATGATAAGATTAGTTACTCTGTAATCTTTCCTAACTCAGTTCATGTGTAGCCATGTTTACAGGATCTTCATAAGTGATATCTTATGATAAGTTTCTTTTTCTGTGTGACTTATTTCACTTAGAATCATCGTACCTGAATCCACTCTTTTTGCTGCTACTGGCCTTATGACATTGATTTCATGGCTGAGCGATATTCCATCGTACGTAAGTACCACAATATCTTGAACCATTTTTGTCTTTCCTGGGATACTTAAGGTGTACCCAAGTTGAGGTTCTTGTAAGCAGTGCAGCGCTAAATTTTAGGGTGGCTCTGTCTTATTGATTTTCAGTTTTCCCAAGGTATATTCCCTAGACTGGAAGTGCCCTTGGCTGTGTAGCTCTGTTGTTTACTTGTTTTAGGGAACACAATGCACTCCTCCAGAGAGGCATTTGGCAACTTACATCCCGCCCATCAGCATAACAAGGCTGCCTGATCTCCAGGGCCTGTCTTGCCTTTCTGGTTTTTACACATTTTGTGGATGTCCCTTTTGACCGGTGGGAAGGGATACTTCTTTGTAGTGCAGATTTGCATTGCTGCTTGCTTGCTTGGCCAAAAATGGCGTATGCATTTTCTCCTGAATATACTCAGGAGAAAACGCATACACCCTTTTTGGCCAAGTGCATCACTGTTGAAGTTGTGCCCCTCTTCCTGTGCTTGAAAGGTGATTCCAACGTACCTCTTGAAATCTGTTTCCTGCTATTCTGCCTCATTTTAAAGTTCGGCTCTCTGCCTTCCCTCAAAAGATTTTTGGACGATAGTTGTCCTCTATTACTCTGCCAGTTTGTAAATTGCTGGGCCCCTGAGCTCCATTTTTCAACTCGTTTTTGTGAGCTGACAGCAAATCCAAAATTATGGTTCAAAACCTATACTGGTTCCCGGGGGGTGGCTGAGACATTGGTTAATTCTACTTCCTGCCGGGCAATTAAAGTGACATGTACCTGTCCAAATGCCTAACAGCTACTCTCTCATTGGTTCTCCCTCTTCCCTTTCATCTTCTGCCAAATTGGCAACCTGTGCGAAACAGGAGGTTTTACGGGCTATCGCTCCAAGTTGGGAGATTGATAGTAAAGCCGTTGGAAGGTCAAACTGGAGCACAAGGAGAGGGACTATAAGTTGAGTTGTAGAAACCTTTCGTATTCACAGTGTGTCCATTCTCTAGGTTTCCCATAAATGTTATGGCTGTAGTAATATTCCCTTACACATGGAGAGTTGGGACACTTGGAATGGGTGCCACATATTATTGCTTTAAAGGGTCTGCATTTGCTCACCCAGTCTCACCAAACCTCTCAGTCTCAAGTGTCCAGCTTTATGCCACATCCAGCTCTCGTTGTAGGTAGGGTCATTCCAGGTTTCAACAGACCCCCTGAAGGAATTGTAAAGATTTTCCCTGTTTTTTTTTTGTTTGTTTTGTATTTGAAATTTCTTTTTGTACTGGGTTTCAGCTGATTCTCACTGCCATGTTTATGCCAGTTTAGACACACTTGATTCCCTTACGGTGACATATCAATACATAGGTTTTAAGATTCTTACTAGTCAGATATAGACCTCTGCGCAGAATATTGGGTTTTGCATCCCTTTCACTGATGAAGGTGTAGGTCTTGTCTATTCCGTATTTTGATTTTGGAATTGTACTTGTACTAATATCAAACTCTGGTTCTATGCATCACCCCACCTCTCCTTCCTCCTTAAGAAGGCATAAGTGTGTTTTCTAAATGTGAGACGCTGTTCCCTTTCCTAACTCAGTTCATGTGTATCCATGTTACAGAAAATTCATAAGTGCTATCTTATGATAAGTTTGTTTTTCAGTGTGACTTATTTCACTTAGAATCATCGTACCTGAATCGATTCATTTTCCTGTTACTGGCATTATGACATTGATTTCATGGCTGAGGGATAATCCATCGTACATAAGTACCACAATTTTTTGAATCATTTTTATCTATCCTGGGATATTTAGAGAGTACTCAATTTGAGATTCTTGTAAGCAGTGCAGCCCTAAATTTTAGGGTGGCTCTATCTTATTGATTTTCAGTTTTCCCAAGGTATATTCCCTAGACTGGAAGTCCCCTTGGCTCTGTAGCTCTGTTGTTTACTTGTTTTAGGGAACACAATGCACTCCTCCAGAGAGGCAGTTGGCAATTTACATCCCGCCCATCAGCATAACAAGGCTCCATGTTCTCCAGGGCCTCTCTAGGATTTCTGGTTTTTACACATTTTGTGGATGTCCCTTTTGACTGGTGGGGATTGATACTATTTTGCTGTGCAGATTTGCATTGCCCACTTGCTTGCTTGGCCAAAAAGGGCGTATGCGTTTTCTCCTGAATATATTCAGGAGAAAACGCATACGCCCTTTTTGGCCAAGTGCATCATTTTCGAAGTTGTGCCCCTCTTCCTGTGCTTTAAAGGCGATTCCAATGTACCTCTTGAAATCTGTTTCCTGCTATTCTGCCTCGCTTTCAAGTCCGCCTCAATGCCTCCCCTCAACAGACTTTTGGACGATAGTTGCCCTTTATTACTCTGCCAGTTTGTAAATTGCTGTGCCCCTGAGCTCCATTTTTCAACTCGTTTTTGTGAGCTGACAGCAAATCCAAAATTATGGTTCAAAACCTATACTGGTTCCCGGCGGGTGGCTGAGACATTGGTTAATTCTACTTCCTGCCGGGCAATTAAAGTGACATGTACCTGTCCAAATGCCTAACAGCTACTCTCTCTTTGGTTCTCCCTCTTCCCTTTCATCCTTTGCCAAATTGGCAACCTGTGCGAACCAGGAGGTTAAAGTTCTGTCTCTCCAAGTTGGGAGATTGATAGTAAAGCAGTTGGAATGTCAAACTGGAGCACAAGGAGAGGGACTATTCGTTGAGATTTAGAAACCTTTCATATTCACAGTGTGTCCATTCTCTAGGTTTCCCATACATGTTATAGCTGTACTAATATTCCCTTCAACCTGGAGAGTTGGGACCCATGGAACGGGTGCCATGCATTACTGCTATAAAGGGTATGCTTTTGCTCACCCAATCTCACCAATCCTCTCAGTCCCATGTGTCCAGCTTTATGCCACATCCAGCTGTCATTGTAGATAGGGTCATCCGAGGTTTCATCAGAGACCCTGAAGGAATTGTAAAAAAATTCCCTGTTTTTTTGTTTTGTTTTTGAAATTCCTTTTTAGATTGGGTTTGAGCTGATTCTCGCTGCCATGTTTACTCCAGTCTAGACACACTTGATTCCCTTACGGAGACATATTAGTACATAGTTTTTAAATTACTTACTAGTCGGATATATTCCTCTGTGGGAAATATGGGATTATGAGTCCCTTTCACTGAGGAAGGTATAGGTCTTGTCTATTCCATAGTTGGTTTTTGGAACGGTACCTGTGCTTATATCAAACTCTGTATTATGCATCACCCCACCTCTCCTTCCCCCCTTAAGCAGGCATAAGAGTGTTTTCTAAATGTGAGACTCTGTTCTCTTTCCTAACTCAGTTCATGTGTAGCCATGTTTACAGGATCTTCATAAGTGATATCTTATGATAAGCTTCTTTTTCTGTGTGACTTATTTCACTTAGAATCATCTTACCTGAATCCACTAATTTTGCTGCTACTGGTCTTATGACATTGATTTCATGGCTGAGGGATATTCCATCATACATAATTACCACAATTTTTTGAACCATTTTTATATTTCCTGGGATATTTAAGGTGTACCCAAGTTGAGGTTCTTGTAAGCAGTGCAGCCCTAATTTTTCGGGTGCCTCTGTCTTATTGATTTTCAGTTTTTTCAAGGTATATTCCCTAGACTCGAAGTGCCCTTGGCTCTGTAGCTCTGTTGTTTACTTGTTTTAGGGAACACAATGCACTCCTCCAGGGAGGCAGTTGGCAATTTACATCCCGCCCATCAGCATAGCAAGGCTCCCAGTTCTCCAGGGCCTGTCTTGCATTTCTGTTTTTTAAACATTTTGAGTATGTCCCTTTTGACTTGTGGGAAGTGATACTTCTTTGTAGACCAGATTTGCATTGCCCGCTTGGTTGCTTGGCCAAAAAGGGTGTATGCGTTTTCTCCTGAATATATTAAGGACAAAACTCATACGCCCTTTTTGGCCAAGTGCATCATTGTCGAAGTTGTGACCCTCTTCCTGTGCTTTAAAGGTGATTCCAACGTACCTCTTGAAATGTGTTTCCTGCTATTCTGCCTCCCTTTCAAGTTCGCCTCACTGCCTTCCCTCAACCGATTTTTGGACGATAGTTGCCCTTTATTACTCTGCCTGTTTGTGAATTGCTGTGCCCCTGAGCTCCATTTTGTAACTCGTTTTTTGTGAGCTGAACACAAGTCCAATATTTTGGTTCAGGTCCTATACTGGTTCCCGGTGGTTGGCTGAGACTTTGGTTAGTTCTTCTTCCTCCCGAGAAATAAGACTGACATGTGCCCATCCAAATGCCTAACAGCTAGTCTCTCATTGGTTCTCCCTCTTCCCTTTCATCCTTTGCCAAATTGGCAACATGTGCGAAGAAGGATGTTAAAGGTGCTCTCTCTCCATGTTGGGAGTTTGAAAGTAAAGCAGTTAGAAAGTCAAACGGAGCAACTGGAGAGGGATTATTTGTTGAGATTTAGAAACCTTTTGATTTCACTGTGTGTCCATTCTCTAGGTTTCCCATACATGTTATAGATGTAGTAATATTCCCTACAACCTGGAGAGTTGGGACCCATGGAATGGGTGCCATGCATTATTGCTTTAAAGGGTCTGCATTTGCTCACGAATCTCACCAATCCTCTCAGTCCCATGTGTCCAGCCTTATGCCACTTCCAGTTGTCGTTCTAGATAGGGTCATTCCAAGTTTCATCAGAGACCCTGAAGGAATTGTAAAGAATTTCCCTTTTTTTTGTTTTTCAAATTCTTTTAATAGTGGGTTTGAGCTGATTCTCGCTGCCATCTTTATGCCAGTCTAGACGCACATGATTCCCTAAAAGAGACCTATCAATACATAGGTTTTAAGATTCTTACTAGTCAGATATATTCCTCTGCGGGAAATATGGGGTTCTGAGTCCCTTTCACTGAGGAAGGTGTAGGTCTTGTCTATTCCATACTTGGTTTTTGGAACGCTACCTGTGCATATATCAAAGTCTGGTTTTATGCATCACCCCACCTCTCCATCCCGCTTAAGCAGGCATAAGAGGGTTTTCTAAATGTGAGACTGTCTTCTCTTTCCTAACTCAGTTCATGTGTAGCCATGTTTACAGGATCTTCATAAGTGATATCTTATGATACGTTTCTTTTTCTGTGTGACTTATTTCACTTAGAATCATCGTACCTGTATCCACTCATTTTGCTGCTACTGGTCTTATGACATTGATTTCATGGCTGAGGGATATTCCATCATACGTAAGTACCACAATTTTTTGAACCATTTTTATATTTCCTGGGATATTTAAGGTGTACCCAAGGTGAGGTTCTTGTAAGCAGTGCAGACCTAAATTTTGGGGTGGTTCTGTCTTATTGATTTTCAGTTTTTGCAAGGTATATTCCCTTGACTGGAAGTGTCCTTGGCTCTGTAGCTCTGTTGCTTACTTGTTTTAGGGAACACAATGCTCTCCTCCAGAGAGGCAGTTGGCAATTTACATCACGCCCATCAGCATAACAAAGCTCCCTCTTCTCCAGGGCCTGTCTTGTCTTTCTGGTTTTTACACATTTTGTGGATGTCCCTTTTGACCTGTGGGAAGTGATGCTTCTTTGTAGTGCAGATTTGCATTGCCCACGTGCTTGCTTGGCTAAAAAGGGCGTATGCGTTTTCTCCTGAATATATGCAGGAGAAAATGCCAACGCCCTTTTTAGCCAAGTGCATCATTGTCGAAGTTGTGCCCCTCTTCCTGTGCTTTAATGGCGATTCCAACGTACCTCTTGAAATCTGTTTCCTGCAATTCTGCCTCCCTTTCAAGTTTGCCTCGTTTCCTTCCCTCAACAGAATTTTGGACGATAGTTGCCCTTTATTACTCTGCCAGTTTGTGAATTGCTGTGCCCCTGAGCTCCATATTTCACTCGTTTTTTCTGAGCTGAATGCAAGTCAAATATTTTGGTTCAGAACATATACTGGTTCCCGGTGTGTGGCTGAGACTTTGGTCAATTCTTCTTCCTCCCTGGAAATAAGAGTGACATATGCCCGTCCAAATGCCTAACAGCTACTCTCTCTTTGGTTCTCCCTCTTCCGTTTCATCCTCTGCCAAATTGGCAACCTGTGAGAACCAGGAGGTTAAAGGGGCTGTCTCTCCAAGTTGGGAGATTGATAGTAAAGCTGTTGGAAAGTCAAACCAGAGCACCAGGAGAGGGACTATTAGTTGAGTTTTAGAGACCTTTCGTATTCACAGTGTGTCCATTCTCTAGGTTTTCCGTACATGTAATAGCTGTAGTAATATTCCCTTCAACCTGGAGAGTTGGGACCCATGGAATGGGTGCCCCTCATTATTGCTTTAAAGGGTCTGCATTTGCTCACCCAATCTCACCAATCCTCTCAGTCCTAAGTGTACAGCCTTATGCCACATCCAGCTGTCATTGTAGATATGGTCATTCTAGGTTTCATCAGAGACCCTGAAGGAATTGAAATAAATTTCCCTGTTTTTTTTGTTTTGTTTTTGAAATTCCTTTTTATAGTGGGTTTGAGCTGATTCTCACTGTCATGTTTATGCCAGTCTAGACACACTTGATTCCCTTATGGAGACATATCAATACATAGGTTTTAAGATTCATACTTTTAAGATATATTACTCTGTGGTGAATATGGGGTGTTGAGTCCCTTTCACTGAGGAAGGTGTAGGTTTTGTCTATTTCGTATTTCGTTTTTGGAACGGTACCTGTACTAATATCAAACTCTGATTTTATGAATCACCCCACCTCTCCTTCCCCCTTAAGAAAGCATAAGCGTTTTTTTTTTGAATGTGAGTCTCTCTTTTCTTTCCTAACTAAGTTCATGTGTAGCCATGTTTACAGGATCTTCATAAGTGATATCTTATGATAAGTTTGTTTTTCTGTGTGACTTATTTCACTTAGAATTATCGTACCTGAATCCACTCATTTTGCTGCTACTGGCCTTATGACATTGATTTCAAGGCTGAGGGATATTCCATCATACGTAAGTACCACAATTTCTTGAACCATTTTTGTCTTTCCTGGGATATTTAATGTGTACCCAAGTTGAGGTTTTTGTAAGCAGTGCAGACCTGAATTTTGGTGTGGATCTGTCTTATTTATTTTCAGTTTTTCCAAGGTATATTCCCTAGACTGGAAGTGCATTTGTCTCTGTAGCTCTGTTGTTTACTTGTTTTAGGGAACACAGTGCACTCCTCCAGAGAGTCAGTTGGCAATTTACATCCCGCCCATCAGCATAACAAGGCTCCCTGTTCTCCAGGGCCTGTCTTGCCTTTCTGGTTTTTACCCATTTTGTGGATGTCCCTTTTGACTGGTGGGAAGTGATACTTCTTTGTAGTGCAGATTTGCATTGCCCGCTTGCTTGCTTGTCCAAAAAGGGCATATGCGTTTTCTCCTGCATATATGCACGTGAAAACCCATATGCCCTTTATGGCCATTTCCATAATTTTCCAAGTTGTAATGCTTTTCCTGTGTTTAAAGGCGATTCCAATGTACCTCTTGAAATCTATTTCATGCCATTCTGCCTCATTTTCCCTTCCGCCTCGTGGCTTTCCCTCAACAGATTTTTCGAAGAGAGTAGTCCTTTTTAACTCTGCAGGTTAGTGCATTGCTGTGGCCCTGAGCTCCATTTTTTAACTCGCGTTTTTGTGATCTGACTGCAAATCAACCGTTTTGCTTCTGGACTTATACTGGTTATTGGGGGCAGGCTGAGACTTTGGTTAATTCCTCTTTGTGATGGAATAGTAGAGAGACATGTGGCCGTCCAAATGCCTACAGCTACTCTCTCATTGGTTCTCTCTCTTCCCTTATATCCTCTGCATAATTTGCCAACTGTGCGTACCAGGAGGATATAGGGGCTGACTTTCCAAGTTGGGAGATTGATAGTAAAGCAGTTGGAATGTCAAACTGGAGCACAAGGAGAGAAAAAAGTAGTAGAGTTTTAGAAACCTTTCACCATCAGTTGGTTTCCATATTCTAGGTTCCCATACATGTTATAACTGTAGTGATATTCCCTTCTACCTGGAGAGATGGGAACCATGGAATGGGTGGCAGGCATTATTGCTTTAAAGGGTCTGCATTTTTTCACCCAATCTCACCAATCCTCTCAGTCCCAAGTGACCAGCCTTATGCCACATCCAGCTGTCATTGTAGATACGGTCATTCCAGGTTTCATCAGAACCCCTGAAGGTATTGTGTAAGAATTTTACTGTTTTTATGTTTTGTTTTGAAATTCATTTTTATAGTGGGTTTGAGCTGATTCTCACTGCCATGTTTATGTCGTTCTAGACACACTTGGTTCCCTTACGGAGACATATCAAAACATAGGTTTTAAAATTCTTACTAGTCAGATATATTTCTCTGAGGGGAATAGGGATGTTGAGTTCCGTTCACTGAGGAAGGAGTAGGGCTTGTCTCTTTTGTTTTTGGATTATGGAACGGTACCTGTGCTAATATCAATCTTATGTTTTGTGCATCTTCCCACCTCTCTTTCCCCTTAAGCAAGTGTTAGATTGTTTTCTAAATCTGAGACTCTGTTCTCTTCCCTAAATCAGTTCATATGTAGCCATGTTTACATTCCCTTCATAAGTGATATCTTATGTCAGAATGCACCATGGCCATTCTCATAATAATGCTCCATGACCCCTGTCATCACAATGCACCATGCCCTGGTTGTCAAAATTCTCCATGTCCCTTGTCATCACAATTATCCACGTCCTTGTCAACACAATGAAACATGACACTTCTCATCAAAATGTTACATGCTCTTGTCATCACAATTCCCGATCCACTTGACATTGCAATGCTCCATGCACTTGTTATCACAATGCTCCATGCACATGTCATCACAAAGCTCCATGCCCTTGTCATCACAATGCTCCATGACCCCTGTCATCACAATGCTCCCTGACACCTGTCATCACAATGCTTCATGCCCCTTGTCATTACAGTGCAGCATGATGCTCGATATCACAATTACCCAAGGTCTTCTCATCAAAATGCTCCATGACCACTGTCATCACAACACTCCATGACACCTGACAACACAATGATTCGGGACACTTGTAATCACAATGTCCCATTCCCTAGTCATCACACTGCTCCATGACACCTCTCATCACAATACTCCATGAACATTTTCAGCCCAATGTTCCATTACCCTTGTCATCACAATGATCCATGTCCTTGTCATCCGTATGCTCCATGACCACTGTTTTCACAATGCTCTGTGACGCTTGTCATCACAGTGCTCCATGACAACTGTCATCACAATGCTCCATGCCTTTGTCAGCAAAATGCTACAAGACCTTGTCATTACAATGCTCTATTTGCTTCTCATCACAATCCTCCATGAAACTTGGGATCACATTGCTTCATGCCCATGTCATCACAATGCTCCATGCTCCTTGAAATCAAAATGATCCATGACCTCTGTCATCACAATGCTCCAAACCCTTGTGATCACAATGTTCCATAACACTTGTCATCACAACTCTCCCTGAGGCCTGTCATCACAATACTCCATGCCCTTTTCATCACAATGCTCCATGACCTTTGTCATCACAATTCTCAATACACTTGTCATCACAGTGCTCCCTGACACTTGTCATCAGAATGTTCCTTGAACCATGTCAGGAAAAGGCTCCATGCCTCTTTCATAACAATGCCCAATGCCGTTTTCATCACAATGCTCCATGCCATTGTCATCAAAATACTCCACAAGATTGTCATCAGAATGCTCCATGACCCTTGTCATCACAATTCTCCATGCGATTATCAGCACAATGCTCCTTGACCCTTGTCATCACAATGCTCCAAGCCATTTTCATCACAATGCTCCATTACCTTTGTCATCAGAATCCTCCATGACACTTGGCATCACAATGCTCCATGCCATTGTCATCAGAGCGAGCCACTACATATGTCATCAGAATGCTCCCTGACACCTCTCTTCACAATACTGCATGACCTGGTCATCACAATGCTCCATGCCCTTGTCATCACAATGCGCCATTCCAACTGTCATCGCAATAATCCATGAAACATATTAGACCAATGTTCCATGCTCTTGTCATCACAATGCTCCATGCTCTTGTTATCACAATTCTTCATGACCCCTGTCATCACAATGCTCCATGACACTTATGAGTATGTTTCTTGAACCCTGTCATGACAAGGCTCCATGCCTTTTTCATCACAATGTTCCATGCCCTTTCCATCACAGTGCTCCAAGACCCATGTAATCACAATGCTCCATGCCCTTGTCATCACAAAACTCAAGGACGCATGCCATCAGAATGCTCCTTGGTCTTCTCCTCACAATGTGCCATGCCCTTGTCATCACAATGTTACAAGACCCCTGTAATCACAATGCTCCATGCCCCTTTTCATCAGTATGCTCCATGAGACTTGTCATCACAAGGCTCCATGGTTTTGTCATCACAATGCTCCAGGACCTTGTAATCACAATGCTTCTCAACCTTGTCATGAAAATATTCAATGGCCCTTGTCATCATAATGCTCCAAGCCCTAGTCATCACAATGCTCCATTATATTTGTCCTCACATTTCTCCATTACATTTGGCTTCACGATGCTCCATGCCATTGTCATCACAATGGACCATGACATATGTCATCTCAGTGCTCCCTGACACCAGTCTTCACAATACTCCTTGACCTTCTCATCACAATGCTCCATGCCCTTGTAATTACAATCCCCCATGACCCATGTATCACCATGTACGGTTCCCTTGTCATCACAATGCTCCATGCCCACTCTCATCACAATAATCCATGAAACATTTCAGACCAATGCTCAATGCCCTTCTCATCACAATGCTCCATTACCTCTGTCATAACTATGCTCCATGACCCCTGCCATCACAATGTTCCACGGGCTTGCCATCACAAGGCTCCATGACCCTTGTCATCACAATGCTACAAGATACCTCTAATGACAATTCTACATGCCCTTGTCATCACAGAGCTCCATGACGCATGTCATCAGAATGTTTCATGGATTTCTCCTCACAGAGCTCAATGCCCATGTCATCACAATGCTCCAAGACCCCAGTAATCACAATGCTCCATGCACCTTTTAATCAGAATGCTCCATGAGACATGTCATCAAAAGTCTCCATGGTCTTCTCATCACAATGCTCCAGGACCTTGTCATCACCATGCTCCATTCCCTTGTCATCACAATCTTCCATGACCCCTGTCATCACAATACTCCATGAATATTTTCAGCCCAATGCTCCATGACATTCTCATCACAATGCTCCAGAACCAATATCATCACAATGCTCCATGACCCCTGTCATCACTACACTCCATGACACCTGACAACACAATGATCCGGGACACTAGTCATCACAATTCTCCAAGACCCCTGTAATCACAATGCTCCATGACCCCTGTCATCACAATACTCCATGAATATTTTCAGCCCAATTCTCCATGACCCTTGTCATCACAATGATCCATGTCCTTGTCATCCCTATGCTCCATGACCCCTGTATTCACAATGCTCCGTGACGCTTGTCATCACAGTGCTCCATGAAACTTGTCATCACAATGCTCCATGCCTTTGTCAGCAAAATGCTACATAACCTTGTCATTACAATGTTCTATGTGCTTGTCATCACAATGTGCCATGCGCTTTTCATCACAATGATCCACAACATTGTCATCGCTATGCTCCATAAACCTTGTAATCACAATACTCCATGAACTTCTCATCCAAAGGTTCTCTCACCAGAGATATCACAATGTTCCATCACTAGTCATCACAATCCTCCCTCACCCCTGTTATCACAATGTTCCATGACCCCTCTCATCACAATGCTACATCCCCTTATCTTTACAAAGTTCCATGACCCATGACATCACAATGTTCCATAACCACTGTCATCAAAATGCTCCATGACACTTTTCATCCCAATGCTCCATGACCCCTGTATTCACAATGCTCTGTGACGCTTGTCATCACAGTGCTCCATGACACCTGTCATCACAATGCTCCATGCCTTTGTCAGCAAAATGCTACATGACCTTGTCATCACAATACTCCATGCCCTTTTCATCACAATGCTCCATGACCTATGTCATCACAATTCTCAATACACTTGTCATCACAATGCTCCCTGACACTTGTCATCAGAATGCTCCTTGAAACCTGTCACGAAAAGGCTCCATGTATTTTTCATCACAAAGCCCCATGCAATTTTCATCACAATGCTCCATGCCATTGTCATCAACATACTCCACAAGCTTGTCATCAGAATGCTCCATGACCCTGTCATCACAATTCTCCGTGCACTTGTCAGCACAATGCTCCCTGACCCTTGTCATCACAATGCTCCAAGCCATTGTCATCACAATGCTCCATTACCTTTGTCATCAGAATCTTCCATGACACTTGGCATCAGAATGCTCCATGCCACTGTCATCACAATGGGCCATTACATATGTCATCACAATGCTCCCTGACACCTCTCTTCACAATACTACATGACGTGGTCATCACAATGCTCCTTGCCCTTGTCATCACAATGCGCCATTCCCACTGTCATCACAATAATCTCTGAAACTTATTAGAGCAATGTTCCATGCGCTTTTCATCACAATGCCCCATGACCCCTGTCATCACAATGCTCCGTGACTCCAGTCATCACAATATTTCATAACGTTTGTCATCAGAATGGTCCATGCCCGCGTCAACACAAGGCTCTGTGACATTTGTAACCACAATGCTCCAGGAATATTTCATCACAAGGCTCCGTGAACCTTGTCATCACAATGCTCCATGTCTTTGTCAGAACAATGGTCCATGACCCTTGTCATCACAATGTGCCATGTCATTTTCATCCCAATGATCCACAACCTTGTTATCGCTATGCTCCATAAACCTTGTAATCACAATGCTCCATGCACTTCTCATCCAAGTGCTCTCTCACATGAGATATCACAATGTTCCATCACTAGTCATCACAATCCTCCCTCAGCCCAGTTATCACAATGTTCCATGACCCCTGTCATCACAATGCTACATCCCCTTATCAGCAAAATGTTCCATGACCCCTGACATCACAATGTTCTATAACCCCTGTCATCAAAATGTTCCATTAAAATTTTCATCAAATTGCTGCATGACCATGTCATCAAAATGCTCCCTGCCCTTCTCAACACAATGCACCACACCCTTGTCATCAAAATGCTCCATGAACTTTGTCATCACAAAGCTTCATGACCCTTGGCATCACAATGCTCCATGACATTGCCATCACAATGCTCCATGAACCCTCTCATCACATTGCTCCATGCCCTTGTCATCACACATCTCCATGACACTTGTCATCACAATGCTCGATGCCCTTCTCATCACAAGGCTCCATGCCCTTGTCATTACAATCCCCCATGACCCATGTATCACAGTGTACCGTGCCCTTCTCATCACAATGCTCCTTGCCCACTCTCATCACAATAATCCATGAAACATTTCAGACCAATGTTCAATGCCCTTCTCATCACAATGCTCCATTATCTCTGTCATAACAATGCTCCATGACCCCTGCCATCACAATGCTCCACGGCCTTGTCATCACAAGGCTCCATGACCCTTGTCATCACAATGCTCCAAAACCACTGTAATCACAATGCTCCATGCCCTTGTCATCACAAAGCTCCATGACGCATGTCATCAGAATGTTCCATGGACTTCTCCTGAGAGTGCTCCATGCCCTTGTCATCACAATGCTCCAAGACCCCTGTAATCACAATGCTCCATGCCTCTTTTCATCAGAATGCTCCATGAGACTTGTCATCACAAGTCTCCATGGTCATCTCATCACAATGCTCCAGTACCTTGTCATCACCATGCTCCATTCCCTTGTCATCACAATGCTCCATGACACCTGGCATCACAATACTCCATGAACATTTTCAGCCAAATGCTCCATGACCTTCTAATCACAATGCTCCATGGGAAATATCATCAAAATGCTCCATGTCCGCTGTCATCACAACACTCCATGACACCTGACAACACAATGATCCGGGACTCTTGTCATCACAATGCTCCAAGACCCCTCTAATCACAATGCTCCATGACCCCTGTCATCACAATACTCCATGAACATTTTCAGCCCAATGATCCATGAACCTTGTCATCAAAATGATCCATGCCCTTGTCATCCCAATGCTCCATGACCCCTGTATTCACAATGCTCCATGACGCTTGTCCTCACAGTGCTCCATGACACATGTCATCACAATGCTCCATGCCTTTGTCAGCAAAATGCTACATGACCTGGTCATTACAATGCTCTATGTGCTTGTCATCACAATACTCCATTACCATTGTCATCACAATCCTCCACGAACCTTGGGATCACATTGCTTCATGCCCTTGTCATCAAAATGCTCCATGCTCCTTGAAATCAAAATGATCCATGACCTTTTTCATCACAATGCTCCAAACCCTTGTGATCACAATGTTCCATAACACTTGTCATCACAACTCACCATGATGCCTGTCATCACAATACTCCATGCCATTTTCATCATAATGCTCCATGATCTATGTCATCACAATTCTCAATACACTTGTCATCACAATGCTCCCTGACACTTGTCGTCAGAAAGCTCCTTGAACCCTGGCACGAAAAGACTCCATGCCTTTTTCATCACAAAGCCCCTTGCCATTTTCATCACAATGCTTTATGCCATTGTCATCAAAATACTCCACAAGCTTGTCATCAGAATGCTCAATGCCATTGTCATCACAATTCTCCATGCACTTGTCAGCACAATGCTCCCTGACCCTTGTCATCACAATGCTCCAAGCCATTGTCATCACAATGCTCCATTACCTTGGTCATCAGAATCCTCCATGACACTTGGCATCACAATGCTCCATGCCATGGTCATCACATTAGGTCATTACATATGTCATCACAATGCTCCCTGACAACTCTCTTGACAATATTGCATGACCTGGTCATCGCAGTTCTCCATGCCCTTGTCATCACAATGCGCCATTCCAACTGTCATCACAATAATCCATGAAACTTATTAGACCAATCCTCCATTCCATTGTCATCACAAAGCTCCATGCCCTTGTTATCACAATGTTCCAAGACCCCTGTAATCAGAATGCTCCATGCCCCTTTTCATCAGTATGCTCCATGAGACTTGTCATCACAAGGCTCCATGGATTTCTCATCACAATGCTCCAGGAACTTGTCATCACAATGCTTCACGACATTGTCATGAAAATTCACAATGGCCCTTGTCATCATAGTGCTCCAAGCCCTAGTCATCACAATGCTCCATTATATTTGTCATCACAATCCTCCATTACATTTGGCATCACAATGATCCCTGCCATTGTCATCGCAATGGACCATGAAATATGTCATCACAATGCTCCCTGACACCTGTCTTCACAATACTCCTTGACCTTCTCATCACAATGCTCCATGCCCTTGTCATCACAATGCACCATGTCCACTGTCATCATAATAATCTATGAAAATTGTCAGACCAATGCTCCATGCCCCTGTCATCACAATGCTCCATGCCCCTTGTCATCAAAATGCTCCATGACCCCTGCCATCACAACGATCCCTGACTCCAGTCATCACAATGCTTCATAACGTTTGTCATCACAACGGTCCATGCCCGCATCATCACAAGGCTCTGTGACATTTGTAACCACAATGCTCCATGAACTTTTCATCACAATGCTCTGTGACACTTGTCATCACAATGCTCCATGCCTTTATCAGATCAATGCTCCATGACCCTTGTCATCACAATGTTCCATATTATTTTCATCACAATGATCCACAACTTTGTCATCGCTATGCTCCATAAACCTTGTAAGCACAATGTTCCATGCACTTCTCATCCAAATTCTCTCTCACATGAGATATCACAATGTTCCATCACTAGTCATCACAATCCTACCTCACTCCTGTTATCACAATGTTCCATAACCCCTGTCATCACAATGCTACATCCCCTTATCAGCACAATGTTCCATGCCCCCTGACATCACAATGTTCCATAACCCCTGTCATCAAAATACTCCATGACCCACTTCATCCCAAAGCTCCATGATCCATGGCATCACAATGTTCTATAAACCCTGTCATCAAAATGTTCCATTACAGTTTTCATCAAATTGCTGCATGACCCTGTCATCAAAATGTTCCCTGCCCTTCTCATAACAATGCACCACACCCTTGTCATCAAAATGCTTCGTGACATTTGTCATCACAAAGCTCCATGACCCTAGGCATCACAAGGCTCCATGCCATTGTCATCACAATGCTCCATGAACCCTCTCATCACATTGTTCCATGCCCTTGTCATCACACATCTCCATGACACTTGTCATCACAATGCTCGATGCCCGTCTCATCACAATGCTCCATGCCCTTGTCATTACAATCCCACATGACCCATGTGTCACAGTGTACCGTGCCCTTGTCATCACAATGCTCCATGCTCAGTCTCATCACAATAATCCATGAAACATTTCAGACCAATGTTCAATGACCTTCTCATCACAATGCTCCATGAACAATATCATCACAATGCTCCATGAACGCTGTCATCACTACACTCCATGACACCTGACAACACAATGATCCTGGACACTTGTCATCACAATTCTCCAAGACCCCTGTAATCACAATGCTCCATGACCCCTGTCATCACAATACTCCATGAACATTTTCAGCCCAATTCTCCATGACCCTTGTCATCAGAATGATCCATGCCCTTGTCATCCCTATGCTCCATGACCCCTGTATTCACAATGCTCCGTGAAGCTTGTCATCACAGTGCTCCATGACACATGTCATCACAATGCTCCATGTCTTTGTCAGCAAAATGCTACATGACCTTGTCATTACAATGCTCTATGCACTTGTCATCACAATACTCCATTACCATTGTCATCACAATCCTCCATGAACCTTGGGATCACTTTTCTTCATGCCCTTGTCATCACAATGCTCCATGCTCCTTGAAATCAAAATGATCCATGACCGTCATCACAATGCTTCAAACCCTTGTTATCACAATGTTCCGTAACACTTGTCATCACAACGCTCCATGATGTCTGTCATCACAATACTGCATGCCCTTTTCATCACAATGCTCCATGACCTATGTCATCACAATTCTCAATACACTTGTCATCACAATGCTCCCTGACACTTGTCGTCAGAATGCTCCTTGAACCCTGTCACGAAAAGGCTCCATGCCTTTTTCATCACAAAGCCCCATGCCATTTTCTTCACAATGCTCCATGCCATTGTCATCAAAATACTCCACAAGCTTGTCCTCAGAATGCTCCATGACCCTTGTCATCACAATTCTCCATGCACTTGTCAGCACAATGCTCCCTGACCCTTGTCATCACAATGCTCCAAGCCATTGTCATCACAATGCTCCATTACCTTTGTTATCAGAATCCTCCATGACACTTGGCATCAGAATGCTCCATGCCATTGTCATCACAATGGGCCATTACATATGTCATCACAATGCTCCCTGACACCTCTATTTACAATACTGCATGACCTGGTCATCACAATGCTCCATGCCCTTGTCATCACAATGCGCTGTTCCCACTCTCATCACAATAATCCAAGAAACTTATTAGACCAATGCTCCATGCCCTTGTCATCACAACGTTCCATGATGCCTGTCATCACAATACTCCATGCCCTTGTCTTCACAATGCTCCATGCCATTGTTATCACAATGTTCCAAGACCCAAGTAATCAGAATGCTCCATGCCCCTTTTCATCAGTATGCTCCATGAGACCTGTCATCACAAGGCTCCATGATTTTCTCATCACAATGCTCCAAGACCTTGTCATCACAATGCTTCATGACATTTTCATGAAAACTCTCAATGGCCCTTGTCATCATAATGCTCCAAGCCCTAGTCATCACAATGCTCCATTATATTTGTCATCACAATCCTCCATTATATTTGGCATCACAATGCTCCATGCTATTGTCATCGCAATGGACCATGACATATGTCATCACAATGCTCCCTGACACCTGTCTTCACAATATTCCATGCCCTTGTCATCACAATTCTCCATGCACTTGTCAGCACAATGCTCCCTGACCCTTGTCATCACAATGCTCCAAGCCATTGTCATCACAATGCTCCATTACCTTTGTCATCAGAATCCTCCATGACACTTGGCATCAGAATGCTCCATGCCACTGTCATCACAATGGGCCATTACATATGTCATCTCAATGCTCCCTGACACCTCTCTTCACAATACTGCATGACCTGGTCATCACAATGCTCCATGCCCTTGTCATCACAATGTGCCATTCCCACTGTCATCACAATAATCTCTGAAACTTATTAGAGCAATGCTCCATGCGCTTTTCATCACAATGCCCCATGACCCCTGTCATCTCAATGCTCCGTGACTCCAGTCATCACAATGTTTCATAACGTTTGTCATCAGAATGGTCCATGCCCGCGTCAACACAAGGCTCTGTGACATTTGTAACCACAATGCTCCAGGAATATTTCATCACAAGGCTCCGTGAACCTTGTCATCACAATGCTCCATGTCTTTGTCAGAACAATGGTCCATGACCCTTGTCATCACAATGTGCCATGTCCTTTTCATCACAATGATCCACAACCTTGTCATCGCTATGCTCTATAAACCTTGTAATCACAATGCTCCATGCACTTCTCATCCAAGTGCTCTCTCACATGAGATATCACAATGTTCCATCACTAGTCATCACAATCCTCCCTCAGCCCAGTTATCACAATGTTCCATGACCCCTGTCATCACAATGCTACATCCCCTTATCAGCAAAATGTTCCATGACCCCTGACATCACAATGTTCTATAACCCCTGTCATCAAAATGTTCCATTAAAATTTTCATCAAATTGCTGCATGACCATGTCATCAAAATGCTCCCTGCCCTTCTCAACACAATGCACCACACCCTTGTCATCAAAATGCTCCATGAACTTTGTCATCACAAAGCTTCATGACCCTTGGCATCACAATGCTCCATGACATTGCCATCACAATGCTCCATGAACCCTCTCATCACATTGCTCCATGCCCTTGTCATCACACATCTCCATGACACTTGTCATCACTATGCTCGATGCCCTTCTCATCACAAGGCTCCATGCCCTTGTCATTACAATCCCCCATGACCCATGTATCACAGTGTACCGTGCCCTTCTCATCACAATGCTCCATGCCCACTCTCATCACAATAATCCATGAAACATTTCAGACCAATGTTCAATGCCCTTCTCATCACAATGCTCCATTACCTCTGTCATAACAATGCTCCATGACCCCTGCCATCACAATGCTCCACGGCCTTGTCATCACAAGGCTCCATGACCCTTGTCATCACAATGCTCCAAAACCACTGTAATCACAATGCTCCATGCCCTTGTCATCACAAAGCTCCATGACGCATGTCATCAGAATGTTCCATGGATTTCTCCTGAGAATGCTCCATGCCCTTGTCATCACAATGCTCCAAGACCCCTGTAATCACAATGCTCCATGCCTCTTTTCATCAGAATGCTCCATGAGACTTGTCATCACAAGTCTCCATGGTCATCTCATCACAATACTCCAGTACCTTGTCATCACCATGCTCCATTCCCTTGTCATCACAATGCTCCATGACACCTGGCATCACAATACTCCATGAACATTTTCAGCCAAATGCTCCATGACCTTCTAATCACAATGCTCCATGGCAAATATCATCAAAATGTTCCATGCCCACTGTCATCACAACACTCCATGACACCTGACAACACAATGATCCGGGACTCTTGTCATCACAATGCTCCAAGACCCCTCTAATCACAATGCTCCATGACCCCTGTCATCACAATACTCCATGAACATTTTCAGCCCAATGATCCATGACCCTTGTCATCACAATGATCCATGCCCTTGTCATCCCAATGCTCCATGACCCCTGTATTCACAATGCTCCATGACGCTTGTCCTCACAGTGCTCCATGACACATGTCATCACAATGCTCCATGCCTTTGTCAGCAAAATGCTACATGACCTGGTCATTACAATGCTCTATGTGCTTGTCATCACAATACTCCATTACCATTGTCATCACAATCCTGCACGAACCTTGGGATCACATTGCTTCATGCCCTTGTCATCAAAATGCTCCATGCTCCTTGAAATCAAAATGATCCATGACCATTGTCATCACAATGCTCCAAACCCTTGTGATCACAATGTTCCATAACACTTGTCATCACAACTCACCATGATGCCTGTCGTCACAATACTCCATGCCTTTTTCATCACAATGCTCCATGACCTATGTCATCACAATTCTCAATACACTTGTCATCACAATGCTCCCTGACACTTGTCGTCAGAATGCTCCTTGAACCCTGGCACGAAAAGGCTCCATGCCTTTTTCATCACAAAGCCCCTTGCCATTTTCATCACAATGCTCCATGCCATTGTCATCAAAATACTCCACAAGCTTGTCATCAGAATGCTCAATGCCATTGTCATCAAAATTCTCCATGCACTTGTCAGCACAATGCTCCCTGACCCTTGTCATCACAATGCTCCAAGCCATTGTCATGACAATGCTCCATTACCTTTGTCATCAGAATCCTCCATGACAATTGGCATCACAATGCTCCATGCCATTGTCATCACAATGGGCCATTACATATGTCATCACAATGCTCCCTGACACCTCTCTTCACAATACTGCATGACCTGGTCATCACAATGCTCCATGCCCTTGTCATCACAATGTGCCATTCCCACTGTCATCACAATAATCTCTGAAACTTATTAGAGCAATGCTCCATGCGCTTTTCATCACAATGCCCCATGACCCCTGTCATCACAATGCTCCGTGACTCCAGTCATCACAATGTTTCATAACGTTTGTCATCAGAATGGTCCATGCCCGCGTCAACACAAGGCTCTGTGACATTTGTAACCACAATGCTCCATGAATATTTCATCACAAGGCTCCGTGAACCTTGTCATCACAATGCTCCATGTCTTTGTCAGAACAATGGTCCATGACACTTGTCATCACAATGTGCCATGTCCTTTTCATCACAATGATCCACAACCTTGTCATCGCTATGCTCCATAAACCTTGTAATCACAATGCTCCATGCACTTCTCATCCAAGTGCTCTCTCACATGAGATATCACTATGTTCAAACACTAGTCATCACAATCCTCCCTCAGCCCAGTTATCACAATGTTCCATGACCCCTGTCATCACAATGCTACATCCCCTAATCACCAAAATGTTCCATGACCCCTGACATCACAATGTTCTATAACCCCTGTGATCAAAATGTTCCATTAAAATTTTCATCAAATTGCTGCATGACCATGTCATCAAAATGCTCCCTGCCCTTCTCAACACAATGCACCACACCCTTGTCATCAAAATGCTCCATGAACTTTGTCATCACAAAGCTTCATGACCCTTGGCATCACATTGCTCCATGGCATTGCAATCACAATGCTCCATGAACCCTCTCATCACATTGCTCCATGCCCTTGTCATCACACATCTCCATGACACTTGTCATCACAATGCTCGATGCCCTTCTCATCACAAGGCTCCATGCCCTTTTCATTACAATCCCCCATGACCCATGTATCACAGTGTACCGTGCCCTTCTCATCACAATGCTCCATGCCCACTCTCATCACAATAATCCATGAAACATTTCAGACCAATGTTCAATGCCCTTCTCATCACAATACTCCATTACCTCTGTCATAACAATGCTCCATGACCCCTGCCATCACAATGCTCCACGGCCTTGTCATCACAAGGCTCCATGACCCTTGTCATCACAATGCTCCAAAACCACTGTAATCACAATGCTCCATGCCCTTGTCATCACAAAGCTCCATGACGCATGTCATCAGAATGTTCCATGGATTTCTCCTGAGAGTGCTCCATGCCCTTGTCATCACAATGCTCCAAGACCCCTGTAATCACAATGCTCCATGCCTCTTTTCATCAGAATGCTCCATGAGACTTGTCATCACAAGTCTCCATGGTCATCTCATCACAATGCTCCAGTACCTTGTCATCACCATGCTCCATTCCCTTGTCATCACAATGCTCCATGACATCTGGCATCACAATACTCCATGAACATTTTCAGCCAAATGCTCCATGACCTTCTAATCACAATGCTCCATGGCAAATATCATCAAAATCCTCCATGACCATTGTCATCACAACACTCCATGACACCTGACAACACAATGATCCGGGACTCTTGTCATCACAATGCTCCAAGACCCCTGTAATCACAATGCTCCATGACCCCTGTCATCACAATACTCCATGAACATTTTCAGCCCAATAATCCATGACCCTTGTCACCACAATGATCCATGCCCTTGTCATCCCAATGATCCATGACCCCTGTATTCACAATGCTCCATGACGCTTGTCCTCACAGTGCTCCATGACACATGTCATCACAATGCTCCATGCCTTTGTCAGCAAAATGCTACATGACCTGGTCATTAAAATGCTCTATGTGCTTGTCATCACAATACTGTATTACCATTGTCATCACAATCCTCCACGAACCTTGGGATCACATTGCTTCATGCCCTTGTCATCAAAATGCTCCATGATCCTTGAAATCAAAATGATCCATGACCTTTGTCATCACAATGCTCCAAACCATTGTGATCACAATGTTCAATAACACTTATCATCACAACTCACCATGATGCCTGTCATCACAATACTCCATGCCCTTTTCATCACAATGCTCCATGACCTATGTCATCACAATTCTCAATACACTTGTCATCACAATGCTCCCTGACTCTTGTCGTCAGAAAGCTCTTTGAACCCTCGCACGAAAAGGCTCCATGCCTTTTTCATCACAAATCCCCTTGCCATTTTCATCACAATTCTCCATGTCATTGACATCAAAATACTCCACAAGCTTGTCATCAGAATGCTCAATGCCATTGTCATCACAATTCTCCATGCACTTGTCAGCACAATGCTCCCTGACCCTTGTCATCACAATGCTCCAAACCATTGTCATCACAATGCTCCATTACCTTTGTCATCAGAATCCTCCATGACACTTGGCATCACAATGCTCCATGCCATTGTCATCACAATGGGCCATTATATATGTCATCACAATGCTCCCTGACACCTCTCTTCACAATACTGCATGACCTGCTCATCACAATGCTCCATGCCCTTGTCATCACAATGCGCCATTCCCACTGTCATCACAATAATCTCTGAAACTTATTAGAGCAATGCTCCATGCGCTTTTCATCACAATGCCCCATGACCCCTGTCATCTCAATGCTCCGTGACTCCAGTCATCACAATGTTTCATAACGTTTGTCATCAGAATGGTCCATGCCCGCGTCAACACAAGGCTCTGTGACATTTGTAACCACAATGCTCCATGAATATTTCATCACAAGGCTCCGTGAACCTTGTCATCACAATGCTCCATGTCTTTGTCAGAACAATGGTCCATGACCCTTGTCATCACAATGTGCCATGTCCTTTTCATCACAATGATCCACAACCTTGTCATCGCTATGCTCCATAAACCTTGTAATCACAATGCTCCATGCAATTCTCATCCAAATGCTCTCTCACATGAGATATCACAGTGTTCAACCACTAGTCATCACAATCCTCCCTCAGCCCAGTTATCACAATGTTCCATGACCCCTGTCATCACAATGCTACATCCCCTTATCAGCAAAATGTTCCATGACCCCTGACATCACAATGTTCTATAACCCCTGTCATCAAAATGTTCCATTAAAATTTTCATCAAATTGCTGCATGACCATGTCATCAAAATGCTCCCTGCCATTCTCAACACAATGAACCACACCCTTGTCATCAAAATGCTCCATGAACTTTGTCATCACAAAGCTCCATGACCCTTGGCATCACAATGCTCCATGACATTGCCATCACAATGCTCCATGAACCCTCTCATCACATTGCTCCATGCCCTTGTCATCACACATCTCCATGACACTTGTCATCACAATGCTCGATGCCCTTCTAATCACAAGGCTCCATGCCCTTGTCATTACAATCCCCCATGACCCATGTATCAGAGTGTACCTTGCCCTTCTCATCACAATGCTCCATGCCCACTCTCATCACAATAATCCATGAAACATTTCAGACCAATGTTCAATGCCCTTCTCATCACAATGCTCCATTACATCTGTCATAACAATGCTCCATGACCCCTGCCATCACGATGATCCATGGCCTTGTCATCACAAAGCTCCACGAACCTTGTCATCACAATGCTCCAAGAACCCTGTAATCACAATGCTCTATGCCCCTTTTCGTCTCAATGATCCATGAACCCTATCATCACAATGCACCATGCCCATCATCATAATGCTTCATGCTATTGTCATCACAATGAAATCAAGATGCTCGATGACCTCTGTCATAACAATGCTCCAAACCATTGTGATCACAATATTCCATATCACTTGTCATCACAATGCCCCATGACGCTCATCATCACAATTATCCATGGTCTTCTCATCACAATGCTCCATGACCATTGTCATCAGAATGCTCAATACACTTGTCATCAAAATGCTCCCTGACACTTGTCGTCTGTATGCTCCTTGAATCCTGTCATGACAACGCTCCATGCTTTTTTCATCTCAATGTTCCATGAACTTTTCATCACAATGCTCCAAGACCCATGTAATCACAGTGCTCCATGCCCTTGTCATCACAAAGCACAATGACGCATGCCGTCAGAATGCTCCTTGGTCTTCTCCTCACAATGCTCCATGCCCTAGTCATCACAATGTTCCAAGACCCCTGTAATCACAATACTCCATGCCCCTTTTCATCAGTATGCCCCAAGAGACTTGTCATCACAAGGCTCCATGGTTTTGTCATCACAATGCTCCAGGAATTATTCATCACAATGCTTCACGACTTGTCATGAAAATTTTCAATGGCCCTTATCATCATAATGCTCCAAGCCGTAACCATCACAATGCTCCATTATATTTGTCATCACAATCCTCCATTACATTTGGCATCACAGTGCTCCATGCCATTGTCATCGCAGTGGACTATGACATATGTCATCACAATGCTCCCTGACACCTGTCTTCACAATACTCCATGACCTTCTCATCACAATGCTCCATGCCCCTGTCATCACAATGCACCATGCCCACTGTCATCACAATAATCTATGAAACTTGTCAGACCAATGCTCCATTCCCCTGTCAACACAATGCTCCATGCCCTTGTCATCACATTGTTCAATGACCCCTGTCATCACAATGCTCCTTGACTCCAGTCATCTCAATCCTTCATAACGTTTCTCATCAAAATGGTCCATGCCCACGTCATCACAAGGCTCTGTGACCCTTGTAACCACAATGCTCCATGAAATTTTCATCACAATACTCCGTGACCCTTGTCATGACAATGCTCCA
The DNA here is from genome assembly GCF_964341445.2 of Mesoplodon mirus. Taxonomy (NCBI): domain Eukaryota; kingdom Metazoa; phylum Chordata; class Mammalia; order Artiodactyla; family Ziphiidae; genus Mesoplodon; species Mesoplodon mirus. The sequence goes on from NW_028295721.1 coordinate 210,317, forward strand.
TGCGTTTTTCAGAACAATGTTCCATGACCCTTGTCATCACAATGTGCCATGCGCTTTTCATCACAATGATCCACAACTTTGTCATCGCTATGCTCCATAAACCTTGTAATCACAATGCTCCATGCACTTCTCATCCAAATGCTCTCTCACATGAGATATCACAATGTTCCATCACTAGTCATCACAATCCACCCTCACCCATGTTATCACAATATTCCATGACCCCTGTCATCACAATGCTACATCCCATTATCAGCACAATGTTCCATGACCCCTGACATCACAATGATCCATAACCCCTGTCATCAAAATGCTCCATGACCCTTTTCATTCCAAAGCTCCAAGACCCCTGGCATCACAATGTTCTATAACCCCTGCCATCAAAATGTTCCATTACACTTTTCTTCAAATTGCTGCATGACCCGGTCTTCAAAATGCTCCCTGCCCTTCTCAGCACAATGCACCACACACTTGTCATCAAAATGCTCCATGACTTGTCATCACAAAGCTCCATGACCATTGGCATCACAATGCTCCATGTCATTGGCACCACAATGCTCCATGAACCCTCTCATCACATGTCTCCATGCCATTTCATCACCAAGCTCCATGACACTTGTCATCACAATGCTCGATGCCCGTCTCATCACAATGCTCCATGCCCATGTCATTACAATCCTCCATGACCCATGTATAACAGTGTTCCGTGCCCTTCTCATCACAATGCTCCATGCCCACTCTCATCAAAATAATCCATTAAACTTTTCAGACCAATGCTCAATGCCCTTCTCATCACACTGCTCCATTACCTCTGTCATAACAATGCTCCATGACCCGTGCCATCACAATGTTCCATGGCCTTGCCATCACAAGGCTCCATGACCCTTGTCATCACAATGCTCCAAGACCCCTGTAATCACAATTCTCAATGCCCTTGTCTTCACAAAGCTCCATGACACATGCCATCAGAATATTCCATGGCCTTCTCTCACAATGCTCCATGCCCTTGTCATGACGATGCTGCAAGACCACTGTAATCACAATGCTCCATGCCCCTTTTCATCTCAATGCTCCATGAACCCTGTAATCAAAATGCACCATGCCCATCATCATAATGCTTCAGGCTCTTGTCATCACAATGAAATCAAATTTTTCCATGACCACTCTCATCATAATGCTCCTAACCCTTTTGATCACAATGTTCCTTAACACTTATCATCACAACACCCTATGACGCTCATCATCACAATTATCCACGGTCCTCTCATCACAGTGCTCCATGATCTTTGTCATCACAATTCTCAATACACTTGTCATCACAATGCTCCCTGACACTTGTCGTCAGTATGCTACTTGAACCCTGTAATGACATGGCTCCATGCCTTTTCATCACAATGAACCATGCCCTTTTCATCACAATGCTCCAAGACCCCTGTAATCACAATGCTCCATGCCCTTGTCATCACAAAACTCCATGACGCATGTCATCGGAATGCTCCATGGCCTCCTCCTCACAATTCTCCATGCACATGTTATCACAATGCTCCATGTCCCGTGTAATCACAATGCTCCATGCCCCTTTTCATCACAATGCTCCATGAGATTTGTCATCACAAGTCTCCATGGTCTTCCCATCACAATGCTCCAGGACCTTGTCATCACCATGCTCCATTCCCTTGTCATCACAATGCTCCATGACCCATCTCATCACAATACTCCATGAACATTTTCAGCCCAGTGCTCCATGAACATCTCATCACAGTGCTCAATGACAAATATCATCAAAATACTCCATGACCACTGTCATCACAACACTCCATGACAAATGACAACACAATGACCCGGGACTCTTGTCATCACAATGCTCCATTCCCTAATTATCAAAATGCTCCATGAACCCTGTCATCACAGTACTCCATGAACATTTTCCGCCCAATGATCCATGACCCTTGTCATCAAAATCATCCATGCCCTTGTCATCCCAATTCTCCTTGACTCTTTTAATCACAATGCTCCAAGAACCCTTAATCAAAATGCTCCATGCCCCTGTCATCACAAAGCTCCATGACGCATGTAATCAGAAAGATCCATGGCCTTCTCATCAATATGTTCCACGCCCTTGTCATCACAATGCTCCCAGACCCCTGTAATCACAATGCTCCATGCCTCTTTTCATCTCAATGCTCCGTGAACCCTGTCATCACAATGCATCATGCCCATCATCATAATGCTTCCGGCTATTGTCAGCACAATGAAATGAAAATTCTCCATGACCTCTGTCATCACAATGCTCCATGACCCCTTTCATCACAATACTCCATGAACATTTTCAGCCCAATGTTCCATGAGTCTTGTCTGCACAATGATCCATGCCCTTGTCATCCCAATTCCCCATGACACATGTATTCACAGTGCTCCGTGATGCTTCTCATCACAGTGCTCCATGACACCTGTCATCACAATGCTCCAGGCCTTTGTCAGCAAAATGCTACGTGACATTTTCATTACAATGCTCTATGCGCTTGTCATCACAATACTCCATTACCATTGTCATCACAATCCTCCATGAACTTAGGATCACATTGCTTCTTGCCCTTGTCATCACAATGCTCCATGCTCCTTGAAATCAAAATGATCCATGGCCTCTGTCATTGCAATGCTCCAAAACCTTTTGATCACAATGTTCCAAAACACTTGTCATCACAACGCTCCATGATGCCTGTCATCACAATACTCCATGCCCTTTTCATCACAATGTTCCATGAATATTGTCATCACAATTCTCAATAAACTTGTCATCACAATGCTCCCTGACACTTGTCGTCAGAATGCTCCTTGAAACCTGTCACGAAAAGGCTCCATGCCTTTTGCATCAAAATGCCCCATTCCATTTCCTTCACAATGTTCCATGCCATTGTCTTCAAAATACTCCTCAAGGTTGTCATCCGAATGCTCCCTGACCCTTGTCATCACAATGCTCCAAGCCATTGTCATCACAATGCTCCATTACCTTTGTCATCAGAATCCTCCATGAGACTTGGCATCACAATGCTCCATTCCATTGTCATTACAATGGGCCATTACATATGTCATCACAATGCTCCCTGATAACTCTCTTCACAATACTGCATGACCTGGTCATCAAAATGCTCCAAGCCATTGTCATCACAATGCTCCATTACCTTTGTGATCAGAATTCTCCATGACATTTGTCATCACAATGTTCCATGCCATAGTCATCACAATGGGCCCTTACAAATGTCATCACATTGCTCCCTGATACTTCTCTTCACAATACTGAATGACCTGGTCATCACAATGCTCCATGCCCTTGTCATCACAATGCGCCATTCCTACTGTCATCACAATAATCCATGAAACATATTAGACCAATGTTCCACGCCCTTGTCATCACAATGCTCCATGGTTTTCTCATCACAATGCTCAAGGACATTGTCATCACAATGCTTCACGGCATTGTCATGAAAATTCTCAATGGCCATTGTCATCATAATGCTCCAAGCCCTAGTCATTACAATGCTCCATTATATTTGTCATCACATCCTCCATTACATTTGGCATCACAATGCTCCATGCCATTGTCATCGCAATGGACCATGGCATATTTCATCACAATGCTCCCTGACACCTGTCTTCACAATACTCCATTCCCTTGTCTTCACAATGCTCCATGCCCTTGTCATCACAATGCACGATATCCACTGTCATCACAATAATCTATGAAACTTGTCAGACCAATGCTCCATGCCCCTGTCATCACAATGCTGCATGACCCCTTTCATCAGAATGTTCCGTGACTCCAGTCATCACAATTCTTCATAACGTTTGCCATCACAACGGTCCATGCCCGTATCATCACAAGGCTCTGTGACTTTTGTAACCACAGTGCTCCATGAACTTTTCATCACAATGCTCCATGACCCTTGTCATCACAATGCTCCATGCCTGTGTCAGTACAATGCTCCAGGACCCTTGTCATCACAATGTGCCATGCGCTTTTCATCACAATGTTCCACAACCTTGTCATCGCTATGCTCCATGAACCTTGTAATCACAATGCTCCATGCACTTCTCATCCATATGCTCTCTCTCATGAGATATCTCAATGTTCCATCACTAGTCATCACAATCCTCCCTCACCCCTGTTATCACAATATTCCATGACCCCTATCATCACAATGCTATATCCCCTTATCAGCACCATGTTCCATGACCCCTGACATCATAATGTTCCATAACCCCTGTCATCAAAGTGCTCCATGACACTTTTCATCCCAAAGCTCCATGAACCATGGCATCACAATGTTCTATAACCCCTGTCATCAAAATATTCTCTTACACATTTCATCAAATTGCTGCATGACCCTGTCATCAAAATGCTCCCTGCAATTCTCATCACAATGCACCACACACTTGTCATCAAAATGCTCCATGAACTATGTCATCACAAACTCCATGACCGTTGGCATCACAATGCTCCATGTCATTGTCATCACGATGCTCAATGAACCCTCTCATCACATTGCTCCATGCCGTTGTCATCACAAAGCTCTATGACACTTGTCATCACAATGCTCGATGCCCTTCTCATCACAATGCTCCATGCCCTTGACATTACAATCGTCCATAACCCAAGTATCACAGTGTTCCGTGCCCTTCTCATCACAATTCTCCATATGCAATCTCATCACAGTAATCATTGAAATATTTCAGACCAATGCTCAATGCCCTTCTCATCACAATGCTCCATTACCTCTGTCATAACAATGCTCCATGACACATGCCATCACAAGGTTCCACGGCCTTGTCATCACAAGGCTCCATGACCCTTGTCATCACAATGATCCAAGACCCCTGTAATCACAAAGCTCCATGCCCTTGTCATCACAAAGCTCCATGACACATGTCATCAGAATGTTCCATGGCCTTCTCCTCACAATGCTCCATGCACTTGTAATCACAATGCTCCAAGTTCCCTGTAGTCACAGTGATCCATGCACCTTTTCATCAGAATGCTCCATGAGACTTGTCATCACAATTCTCTATTGTCATCTCATCACAATGCCCCAGGATATTGTCATCACCATGCTCCATGCACTTGTCATCACAATACTCCAAGACCCCTGTAATCACAATGCTCCATGCCCATTTTCATCAGAATGCTCCATGAGACTTGTCATCACAAGTCTCCATGGTCTTCTCATCACAACGCTCCAGGACCTTGTTATCACCATGCTCCATTCCCTTGTCATCACAATGCTCCATGACACCTGTCATCACAATACTCTATGAATATATTCAGCCAAATGCTCCATGACTTTCTCATCACAATGCTCCATGACCAATATCATCACAATGCTCCATGAACACTGTCATCACAACACTCCATGACACCTGACAACACAGTGATCCGGGACTCTTGTAATCACAATGCTCCAAGTCCCCTGTAATCAGAGTGATCCATGACCCCTGTCATCACAATAATCCATGAACATTTTCAACCCAATGCTCCATGACCCTTGTCATCACAATGATCCATGTCCTTGTCATCCCAATGCTCCATGACCCCTGTATTCACAATGCTCCGTGATGCTTTTCATCACAGTGCTCAATGACACATGTCATCACAATGCTCCATGCCTTTGTCAGCAAAATGATACATGACATTGTCATCACAATGCTTCACGACCTTGTCATGAAAATTTTCAATGGCCCTTGTCATCATAATGCTCCAAGCCCTAGTCATCACAATGCTCCATTATATTTGTCATCACAATCCTCCATTCCATTTGGCATCACAATGCTCCATGCCATTGTCATCGCAATGGACCATGACATATGTCATCACAATGCTCCCTGACACCTGTCTTCACAATACTCCATGACCTTCTCATCACAATGATCCATGCCCTTGTCCTCACAATGCACCATGCCCACTGTCATCACATTAATCTATGAAACTTGTCAGACCAAGGCTCCATGCCCCTGTCGTCACAATGCTCGATGTCCGTGTCCTCAAAATGCTCCATGAACCCTTTCATCACAATGCTCCATGAACCCAGTCATCACAATGCTTCATTACGTTTGTCATCACAATGGTCCCTGCCCGCGTCATCACAAGGCTCTGTGAGCTTTGTAACCACAATGCTCCATGAACTTTTCATCACAATTCTCTGTGACCCTTGTCATCACAATGCTCCATGTCTTTGTCAGAACAATGCTCCATGACCATTGTCATCACGATGTGCCCCGGGCAATTCATCACAACGGTCCACAGCCTTGTCATTGCAATGCTCCATAAACATTGTAATCACAATGCTCCATGCACTTCTCATTAAAATGCTCTCTCACCAGTGATATCACAGTGTTCCATCTCTAGTCATCACAGTACACCGTCACCCCTGTAATCACAATGTTCCATGACCCTGTCATCACACTGCAACATCCGGTTATCATCACAAAGTTCCATGATCCCTGACATCACAATGTTCCATAACCCCTGTCATCAAAATGCTCCAGGACCCTTTTCATCCCAAAGCTCCAAGACCCCTGACATCACAATGTTCTATAACCCCTGCCATAAAAATGTTCCATTACACTTTTCATCAATTTGCAGCATGACACGGTCATCAAAATGCTCCCTTCCCTTCTCATCACAATGCACCATGCACTTGTCATCAAAATGCTCCATGACTTGTCATCACAAAGCTCCATGACCCTTGGCATCACAATGCTCCATGTCATTGTCATCACAATGCTCCATGAACACTCTCATTACATTGCTCAATGCCCTTGTCATCACAAAGCTCCATGACACTTGTCATCACAATGCTCGATGCCCTTCTCATCACAATGCTCCATGCCCTTGTCATTACAATCCCGCATGACCCATGTATCATAGTGTTCCGTACCCTTGTCATCAAAATGCTCCATGCCCACTCTCATCACAATAATCCATGAAACATTTGAGACCAATTTTCCATGCCATTCTCATCACAATGCTCCATTACCTCTGTCATAACAATGCACCATGACTCCTGCCATCACAATGTTCCACGGCCTAGTAATCACAAGGCTCCTTGACACTTGTCATCACAATGCTGAAGGCCCCTGTAATCACAATGCTCCATGCCCTTGTCATCACAGAGCTCCATGACGCATGTCATCAGAATTTTCCATGGCCTTCTCATCACAATGCTCCATGACCTTGTCATCACAATGCTCCAAGACCCCTGTAAACACAATGCTCCATGCCCCTTTTCATCTCAATGCTCCATGAACCCTGTCATCACAATGCACCATGTCCATCATCATAATGCTTCAGGCTATTGTCATCACAATGAAATCAATATTCTCCATGACCTCTGTCATCATAATGCACCAAACCCTTGTGATCACAATGTTGCATAACACTTATATCACAACACCCCATGACGCTCATCATGACAATTATCCATGGCCTTCTCATCACAATGCTCCATGATCTTTGTCATCACAATGCTCAGTACACTTGTCATCAAAATGCTCCCTGACACTTGTCGTCAGTATGCTCCTTGAACCCTGTCATGACAAGGCTCCATGCCTTTTTCATCACAATAATCCATGCCCTTTTCATCACAATGCTCCAAGATCCCTGTAATCACAATGCTCCATGCCCTTGTCATCACAAAGCTCCATGACGCATGTCATCAGAATGCTTCATGGCCTTCTCATCACAATGTTCCATGTCATTGTCATCACAATGCTCCATGAACACTCTCATCACATTGCTCCATGCACTTATCTTCACAAAGCTCCATGACACATGTCATCAGAATGCTCCATGGCCTTCTCATCACAATGCTCCATGCCCTTGCCATCACAATGCTCCATTACCACTCTCATAACAATGCTCCATGACCCCTGCCATCACGATGTTCCATGGCCTTGTCATCACAAGGCTCCATGACACTTCTCATCACACTGCTCCAAGAACACTGTAATCACAATGATCTATGCCCCTTTTCATCTCAATGATCCATGAACCCTGTCATCACAATGCACCATGCCCATCATCATAATGCTTCATGCTATTGTCATCACAATGAAATCAAAATGCTCCATGACCTCTGTCATAACAATGCTCAAAACCCTTGTGATCACAATATTCCATAACACTTGTCATCACAATGACCCATGACGCTCGTCATCACAGTTATCCATGGTCTTCTCATCAGAATGTTCCATGACCTTTGTCATCACAATGCTCAAAACACTTGTCTTCAAAATTCTCCCTGACACTTGTTTTATGTAAGCTCCTTGAAACCTGTCATGACAAGGCTCCATGCCCTTGTCATCACAATGCTCCATGCCCATGTCATCACAAAGCTCAATGACACATGTCATCAGAATGCTCCTTGGCCTTCTGCTCACAATGCTCCATGCCCTTGTCATCACAATGTGGCAAGACCCCTGTAATCACAATGCTCCATGGCCTTTTTCATCAGTATGCTCCATGAGACTTGTCATCACAAAGCCTCATGTTTCTCTCATCACAATGCTCCAGGATCTTGTCATCACAATGCTTCACGACCTTGTCATGAAAATTCTCAATGGCCCTTGTCATCATAATGCTCTAAGCCCTAGTCATCACAATGCTCCATTATATATTCGTCATCACAATCCTCCATTACATTTGGCATCACATAACTCCCTGACATTGTCATCGAAATGGAACATGACATATGTCATCACAATGCTCCCTGACACCTGTCTTCACAATACTCCATGAGCTTCTCTTCACAATGCTCCATGCCATTGTCATCACCATGCACTATGTCCACTGTCATCACAATAATCTATTAAATTTGTCAAACCAATGCTCCATGCCCCGGTCATAACAATGCTCCATGTCCCTGTCATCACAATGCTCCATGCCCTTGTCATCACAATGCTCTATGATTTTTCATCACAAAGCTCCTTGACACATGACCCATGTATCAAAGTGTTCCGTGCCCTTGTCATCACAATGCACCATGCCACTCTCATCATAATACTCCATGAAATATTTCAGACCTATGTTCCACGCCCTTCTCATCAAAATGCTCCATTACCCCTGTCATAACAATGCTCCATGACCCCTGCCATCAAAATGATACACGGCCTTGTCATCACAAGGCTCCATGAAACTTGTCATCACAATGCCGCATGACGCTAGTCATCACAATTATCCATGGACTTCTCATCACAATGTTCCATGATCTTTGTCATCACAATGCTCAAAACACTTGTCATCACAATGCTCCATGACAGTTGTCGTCAGTATGCGCCTTGAACCATGTCATTACAAGGCTCCATGCCTTTTTCATCACAATAATCCATGCCATTTCATCACAATGCTCCAAGATCCCTGTAATCACAATGCTTCCTACCCTTGTCATCACAAAGCTCCATGACACATGTCATCAGAATGTTCCATGGCCTTCTCCTCACAATGTTCCATGCCCTTGGCATCACAATGCTCCATGACACCTGTCATCACAGTACTCCATGAATATTTTCAGCCCAGTGTTCCATGACCTTCTCATCACTATGCTCCATGACCAATATCATCAAAATGATCCATGACCACTGTCATCACAACACTCCATGACAACTGACAATACAATGATCCGGGACTCTTGTCATCACAATGCTCCAAGACCCCTGTAATCACAATGCTCCATGACCCCTGTCATCACAATACTCCATGAACATTTTCAGCCCAATGTTCCATGACACTTGTCATCACAATGATCCATGCCTTGTCATCACAAAGCTCCATGACACATGTCATCAGAATTTTAGATGGCCTTCTCATCACAATGTTCCATGCCCTTGTCATCACACTGCTCCATGCACTTGTAATCACAATGTGCCTAGACCCCTGTAATCACAATGCTCCATGCCCCTTTACATCAGTATGCTCCATGAGATTTGTCATCACAAGGCTCCATGATTTTCTCAACACAATGCTCCAGGACCTTGTCATCACAATGCTTCACGACCTTGTCATGAAAATTCTCAATGGCCCTTGTCATCATAATGCTCCAATCCGTAGTCATCACAATGCTCCATTATATTTGTCATCACAATCCTCCATTACATTTGGCATCACAATACTCCATGCCGTTGTCATCTCAGTGGATCTTGACATATGTCATCACAATGCTCCCTGACACCTGTCTTCACAATACTCCATGACCTTCTCTTCACAATGCTCCATGCCATTGTCATCACAATGCTCTATGTCCACTGTCATCACAATAATCTATGAAACTTGTCAGCCCAATGCTCCATGCCCCTGTCATAACAATGCTCCATTTCCCTGTCATCACAATGCTCCAAAAACATTTTCAGCCCAGTGCTCCAAGACCCTTATCATCACAATGATCCATGCCCTTGTCATCCCAATGCTCCATGACCCCTGTATTCACAATGCTCCGTGATGCTTGTCATCACAGTGCCCCATGACACATGTCATCACAATGCTCCATGCCTTTGTCAGCAAAATGCTAAATGACCTTGTCATTGCAATGCTCTATGCGCTTGTCATCACAATACTCCATTTCCATTGTCATAACAATCCTACATGAACCTTGGGATCACATTGCTTCATGCCCCTGTCATCACAATGTTCAATGCTCCTTGAAAGCAAAATGATCCATGACCTCTGTCATCACAATGATCCAAACACTTGTGATCACAATGTTCCATAACACTTGTCATAACAATGCTCCATGATGCCTGTCATCACAGTACTCCATGCAATTTTCATCACAATGCTCCATGACCTTTGTCATCACAATTCTCAATACACTTGTCATCACAATGCTCCCTGACACTTGTCATCAGAATGCTCCTTGAAACCTGTCACGAAAAGGCTCCATGTCTCTTTCATCACAAGGCCCCATGCCATTTTCATCACAATGCTCCATGCCATTGTCATTAAAATACTCCACAAGCTTATCATCAAAATGCTCCTTGACCCTTGTCATCACAATTCTCCATGCACTTTTCAGCACAATGCTCCCTGACCCTTGTCATCACAATGCTCCAAGACATTGTTATCAAAATGCTCCATTACCTTTGTCATCAGAATCCTCCATGACACTTGGCATCACAATGCTCCATGCCATTGTCATCACAACGGGCCATTACATATATCATCACAATGCTCCCTGACACCTGTCTTCACAAAACTGCATGACCTGGTCATCACAATGCTCCATGCCCTTGTCATCACAATGTGCCATTCCAACTGTCATCGCAATAATCCATGAAACTTATTAGACCAATGTTCCATGCCCTTGTCATCACAGTGCTCTATGCCCTTGTTATCACAATCCTTCATGACCCCTGTCATCACAATGCTCCGTGACTCCAGTCATCACAATGCTTCATGACCTTTGTCATCACAATGGTCCATGCCCTCGTCATCAACAGTCTCTGTGACCTTTTTAACCACAATGCTCCATGAACTTTTCATAACAATGCTCTTTGACCCTTGTCATCACAATGCTCTATGCCTTTCTCAGCACAATTCTCCATGACTCTTGTCATCACAATGCTCCATGCGCTTGTCAGCACAATGCTCCATGACACATGCCATCACAATGCTCCATGACCCCTGTCATCACAATGCTCCGTGACTCCAGTCATCACAATGCTTCATAACGTTTGTCATCACAATGGTCCATGCGCGCGTCATCAATAGTCTCTGTGACCTTTTTAACCACAATGCTCCATGAAATTTTCATCACAATGCTCTTTCACCCTTGTCATCACAATGATCTATGCCTTTCTCTGCACAATGCTCCATGACCCTTGTCATTACTATGCTACATGCGCTTGTCAGCACAATGCTCCGTGACACATGTCATCACAATGCACCATGCGCCTGTCATCACAGTGCTCCACAATCTTGTCATCACAATGCTCCAAAAAAATTGTCCTCACAATGCTCCATGCACTTCTCATCAAAATGCTCTCTCACCACTGATATCACAATGCTACATCAGTATTTGTCACAATACTCCCTCACCCCTGTCATCAGAATGTTCCATGACTCCTGTCATCACAATGCTACATGCTCTTATCATCACAATGTTCTATGAACCATGACATCACAATGTTCCATAATGCCAGTCATCAAAATGTTCCATGAAACTTTTCATCCAATTGCTCCATGACCCTGTCATCACAATGCTCCCTGCCCTTCTCATCACAATGCACAACGCCCTTGCCATCAAAATGCTCCATGACCTTTGTCATCACAAAGATCCATGACCCTTGGCATCACAATGCTCCATGTCATTGTCATCACATTGCTCCATGCCCTTGTCTTCACATAGCTCCATGACACAATTCATCAGAATGCTCCATGGCCCTCATCACAATGCTGAATGCCCTTGCCATCACAATGCTCCATTACCACTGTCATAATAATGCTCCATGACCCCTGCCACCACGATGTTCCATGGCCTTGTCATCACAAAGCTCCATGACCCTTCTCATCACAATGCTCCAAGAACACTGTAATCACAAAGCTCTATGCCCCGTTTCATCTCAATGATCCATGAACCCTGTCATCAAAATGCACCATGCCCATCATCATAATGCTTCATGCTATTGTCATCACAAAGAAATCAAAATGCTCCATGACCTCTGTCATAACAATGCTCCAAACCCTTGTGATCACAATATTCCATAACACTTGTCATCACAATGCCACATGACGCTCGTCATCACAATTATTCATGGTGTTCTCATCACAATGCTCCATGACCTTCGTCATCACAATGCTCAATACAATTGTCATCAAAATGCTCCCTGACCCTTGTTTTCTGTATGATCCTTGAACCCTGTCATGACAGGGCTCCATGCCTTTTTCATCACAATGATCCATGCCCTTTTCATCACAATGCTCCAAGACCCATGTAATCACAATGCTCCATGCCCTTGTCATCACAAAGCTCAATGACGCATGCCATCAGGATTCTCCTTTGTCTTCTACTCACTATGCTCGATGCCCTTGTCATTACAATGTTCCAAGACCCCTGTAATCACAATGCTCCATGCCCCTTTTCTTCAGTATGCCCCATGAGACTTGTCATCAAAAGGCTCCATGGTTTTGTCATCACAATGCTCCAGGACATTGTCATCACAATGCTTCACGACCTTGTCATGAAAATTTTAAATGGCCCTTGTCATCATAATGCTCCAAGCCCTAATCATTACAATGCTCTATTATATTTGTCTTCACAATTCTCCATTACATTTGGCATCACAATGCTCCATGCCATTTTCATCGCAATGGCCCATGACATATGTCATCAGAATGCTCCCTGACACCTGTCTTCACAATACTCCATCACCTTATCATCACAATCCTCCATGCCCTTGTCATCACAATGCACCATGCCCACTCTCATCACAATAACCTATGAAACTTCTCAGACCAATGCTCCATGCCCGTGTCATCACAATGCTCCATGACCCCTGTCATCACAATGCTCCGTGACTCCAGTCATCACAATGCTTCATAACGTTTGTCATCACAATGGTCCATGCCCTTGTCATCACAAGGCTCTGTGACCTTTGTAACCACAATGCTCCAAGAAATTTTAATCACAATTCTGTGACAGTTGTCATCACAGTGTGCCATGTCTTTGTCAGAACAATGCTCCATGACCATTTTCATCACAAAGTGCCACGCGGATTACATCACAACGGTCCACAAACTTGTCATTGCAATGCCCCATAAACGTTGTAATCACAATGTTCCATGCACTTCTCATCAAAATGCTCTCTCACCAGAGATATCACAATGTTCCATCACTAGTCATCACAATACTCTCTCATCCCTCTAATCACAATGTTCCATGACACTGTCATCACAATGCTACATCCCCTTATCATCACAAAGTGCCATGACCCCTGCCATCACAATGTTCCAAAACCCCTGTCATCAAAATGCTCCATGACCCTTTCCATCCCAAAGCTCCAAGTCCCCTGACATCACAATGTTCTATAACCCCTGCCATCAAAATGTTCCATTACACTTTTTATCAAATTGCTGCATGACCCGGTCATCAAAATGCTCCCTGCACTTCTCATTACAATGCACCATGCCCTTGTCATGAAAATGTTCCATGACTTGTCATCACAAATCTCCATGACCCTTGGCATCACAATGCTCCATGCCTTTGTCAGCAAAATGCTACATGACCTTGTCATTACAATGCTCTATGTGCTTGTCATCACAATACACCATTACCATTGTCATCACAATCCTCCATGAACCTTGGGATCACATTGCTTCATTCCCTTGTCATCACAATGCTCCATGCTCCTTGAAATCAAAATGATCCATGACCTCTGTCATCACAATGCTCCAAGCCCTTGTGATCACAATGTTCCATAACACTTGTCATGACAACGCTCCATGATGCTTGTCATCACAATACTCCATGCCCTTTTCATCACAATGCTCCATGACCTTTGTCATCACAATTCTCAATACACTTGTCATCAAAATGCTCCCTGACACTTGTCGTCAGAATGCTCCTTGAACCCTGTCATGAAAAGGCTCCATGCCTTTTCATCACAATGCCCCATGCCGTTTACATCACAATGCTCCATGCCATTGTCATCAAAATACTCCACAAGCTTGTCATCAGAATGTTTCATGACATTTGTCATCACAATTCTCCATGCACTTGTCAGCACAATGCTCCCTGACCCTTGTCATCACAATGCTCCAAGCCATTGTCATCACAATGCTCCATTACCTTTGTCATCAGAATCCTCCATGACACTTGGCATCACAATGCTCCATGCCATTTTCATCAAAATGGGCCATTACATATGTCATCACAATGCTCCCTGTCGCCTGTCTTCACAATACTGCATGAAGTGGACATCACAATGCTCCATGCCCTTGTTATCACAATGCTCCATGACGCCTGTCATCACAATGCTCCGTAACTCCAGTCATCACAATGGTCCATGAACTTTGTCATCACAATGGTCCATGCCCTCATCATCAACAGTCTCTGTGACCTTTTTAACCACAATGCTCCTTGAACATTTGATCACAATGCTCTTTGACCCGTGTCATCATAATTCTCTATGCCTTTCTCAGCACAATTCTCCATGACCCTTGTCATCACAATGCTCCATGTGCTTGTCAGCACAATGCTCCATGACACATGTCATCACAATGCACCATGCGCTTGTCATCACAGTGCTCCACCATCTTGTCATCACAATGCTCCATAAAATTTGTCATCACAATGCTCCATGCACTTCTAATCAAATTGCTCTCTCACCACTGATATCACAATGATACATCATTATTTGTCACAGTACTCCCTCATCCCTGTCATCACAATGTTCCATGACTCCTGTCACCACAATGCTACATGCAAATATCATCACAATGTTCGATGACCCCTGACATCACAATGTTCCATAACACCTGTCATCAAAATGCTCCATGACCCTTTCCATCCCAAAGCTCCAAGTCCCCTGACATCACAATGTTCTATAACCCCTGCCATCAAAATGTTCCATTACACTTTTTTATCAAATTGCTACATGACCCGGTCATCAAAATGCTCCCTGCACTTCTCATTACAATGCACCATGCCCTTGTCACGAAAATGCTCCATGACTTGTCATCACAAAGATCCATGACCCTTGGCATCACAATGCTCCACGTCATTGTCATCACAATGCTCCATGAACACTCTCATAACATTGCTCAATGCACTTGTCATCAAAAAGCACCATGACACTTGTCATCACAATGCTCGATGCCCTTCTCATCACAATGCTCCATGCCCTTGTCATTACAGTCCTGCATGACACATGTATCACAGTGTTCCGTGCCCTTGTCATCACAATGCTCCATGCCCACTCTCATCACAATAATCCATGAAACATTTCAGACCAATTTTCCATACCCTTCTCATCACAATGCTCCATTACTCCTGTCATAACAATGCACCATGACCCCTGCCATCACAATGTTCCACGGCCTAGTCATCACAAGGTTCCATGACACTTCTCATCACAATGCTCAAGACCCCTGAAATCACAATGCTCCATGCCCTTGTCATCACAAAGCTCCATGACGCATGTCATCAGAATGATCCATGGCCTTCTCATCACAATGTTCCATGCCCTTGTCAGCACAATGCTCCAAGACCCTTGTAATCACAATGTTCCATGCCACTTTTCATCTCAATGCCCTATGAAACCTGTCATCACAATGCACCATGCCCATCATCATAATGCTTCAGGCTATTGTCATCACAATGAAATCAATATTCTGCATGTCCTCTTTCATCATAATGCTCCAAACCGTTGTGATCACAATTTTGCATAACACTTATCATCACAACACACCATGACGCTCATCATCACAATTATACATGGTCTTCTCATCACAATGCTCCATGATCTTTGTCATCACAATGCTCAATACAATTGTCATCACAATGCTCCCTGACACTTGTCGTCAGTATGCTCTTTGAACCCTGTCATGACAAGGCTCCATGCCTATTTCATCACAATGATCCATGCCCTTTTCATCACAATGCTCCAAGATCCCTGTAATCACAGTGCTCCATGCCCTTGTCATCACAAAACTCCAGGAAACATGTCATCAGAATGCTCCATGGCCTTCTCATCACAATGATCCATGCCCTAGTCATCACAATGCTCCAAGACCCCTGTAATCACAGTGCTCCATGCCAGTTTTCATCAGAATGCTCCATGAGACTTGTCATCACAAGCCTCCATGGTCTTCTCATCACAATGCTCCAGGAACTTGTCATCACCATGCTCCATTTCCTTGTCATCACAATGCTCCAGGACCCATATCATCACAATACTCCATGCACATTTTCAGCCCAGTGCTCCACGGCCTACTCATTACAATGCTCCATGGCCAGTATCATCACAATGCTCCATGACCACTGTCATCACAACACTCCATGACACCTCACAACACAATGATCCGGGACTATTGTTATCACAATGATCCATGCCCTTATCATCCCAATGCTCCCTGACCCCTGTATTCACAATGCTCCGTGACGCTTGTCATCCCAGTGCTCCATGACACATGTCCTCACAATGCTCCATGCCTTTGTCAGCAAAATGCTACATGACAATGTCATTACAATGCTTTGTGTGTTTGTCATCACAGTACTCCATTTCCATTGTCATCACAATCCTCCATGAAACTTGGGATCACATTGCTTCATTCCTTTGTCATCACAATGCTCCATGCTCCTTGAAATCAAAATGATCCATGACATCTGTCATCACAATGCTCCAAAACCTTGTGATCACAGTGATCCATAACACTTGTAATCACAATGCTCCATGATGCCTGTCATCACAATACTCCATGCCCTTTAAAACACAATGCTCCATGACCATTTTCATCACAATTCTCAATATACATGTCATCACAATGCTCCCTGACACTTGTCATCAGAATGTTCCTTGAACCATGTCACGAAAAGGCTCCATGCCTTTTTCAACACAAAGCCCCATACCGTTTTCATCACAATGCTCCATGCCATTGTCATCAAAATACTCCACAAGCTTGTCATCAGAATGCTCCATGACCCTTGTCATCACAATTCTCCATGCACTTGTCAGCACAATGCTCCCTGACCATTGTCATCACAATGCTCCAAGCCATTGTCATCAAAATGCTCCATTACCTTTGTCATCATAATCCTCCATGACACTTGGCATCACAATGCTCCATGCAATTGTCATCACAATGGGCCATTACATATGTCATCACAATGCTCCCTGACAACTGTCTTCACAATACTGCATGATCTGGTCAACACAATGCCCCATGCCCTTGTCATCACAATGCGCCATTCCAAGTTTCATCACAATAATCCATGAAACTTATTAGACCAATGATCCATGCCCCTTCCGTCACAATGCTCCATGCCCTTGTTATCACAATGCTCCATGAACCCTGTCATCACAATGCTCCGTGACTCCAGTCATCAAAATGCTTCATGACCTTTGTCATCACAATGGTCCATGCCTTCGTCATCAACAGTCTCTGTGACATTTTTATCCACAATGCTCCATGAACTTTTCATCACAATGCTCTTTGACCCTTGTCATCACAATGCTCTATGCCTTTCTCAGCAAAATGCTCCATGACCATTGTCATCACAATATTCCAAGCCTTTGTCATCACAATGCTCCCTTATATTTGTCATCAGAATCCTCCATGACACTTGTCATCACAATGCTCTTTGACACTTGTCATCAGAATCCTCCATGACACCTGGCATCACAATTCTCCATGCCATTTTCATCACAATGAACCATTACATATGTCATCACAATGCTCCCTCACACCTGTCTTCACAATACTGCATGACGTGGTCATCACAATGCTCCATGCCCTTGTCATCACAATGCACCCTTCCATCTTTCATCACAATAATCCATGAAAAGTATTAGACCAATGCTCCATGTCATTGTCATCACAATGCTCCATGCCCTTGTTATCACAATGTTCCAAGACCCCTGTAATCAGAATGCTCCATGCCCCTTTTCATCAGTATGCTCCATGAGACTTGTCTTCACAAGGCTCCATGGTTTTCTAATCACATATCTCCAGGAACTTGTCATCACAATGCTTCAAGACCTTGTCATGAAAATTCTCAATGGCCCTTGTCATCATAATGCTCCAATTCCTAGTCATCACAATGCTCCATTATATTTGTCATCACAATACTCCATTACCTTTGGCATCTCAATGCTCCCTGCCATTGTCATCGCAATGGGCCATGACATATGTCATGACAATGCTCCCTGACACCTGTCTTTACAATACTCCATGACCTTCTCATCAAAATGATCCATGCCATTGTCATCCCAATGCTCCATGACCCCTGTATTCACAATGCTCCGTGACCCTTGTCATCACAGTGCTCCATGACACCTGTCTTCACAATAATCCATGACCTTCTCATCACAATGCTCCATGCCCTTGTCATCACAATGCACCATGTCCACTGTCATCACAATAATCTATGAAACTTTTCAGACCAATGATCCATGCCCCTGTCATCGCAATGCTCCATGCCCTTGTCATCAAACTGCTCCATTACCCCTGCCATTACAATGCTCCGTGAATCCATTCATCACAATTCTTCATAACGTTTGTCAACACAACGGTCCATGCTTGCATCCTCAAAAGGCTCTGTGTCTTTTGTAACCTCAATGCTCCATGAAATTTTCATCACAATGCTCCATGACCCTTGTCATCACAATGCTCCATGCCTTTGCCAGAACAATACTCCATGACCCTTGTCATCACAATGTGCCACGCACTTTTCATCACAATGATCCACAACCTTGTCATCACTATCCGCCATAAACCTTGTAATCACAATGCTCCATGAACTACTCATCCAAATGCTCTCTCACCTGAGATATCACAATATTCTGTCACTAGTTATAACAATCCTCCCTCACCCCTGTAATCACAATGTTCCATGACCCCTGTCATCAGAATGCTACATCCCCTTATCAGCACAATGTTCCTTAACCCCAGACATCACAATGTTCCATAACCCCTGTCATCAAAATGCTCCATGACCCATTTCATCCCAAAGCTCCATGACACCTGGCATCAAAATGTTCTATAACCCCTGTCATCAAAATGTTCCATGACAATTTTCATCAAATTGCTGCATGACCCTCTCATCAAAATGCTCCCTGCCCTTCTCATCACAATGCACCACACCCTTGTCATCAAAATGTTCTATGACCTTTGTCATCACAAAGCTCCATGACCCTTGGCATCACAATGCTCCATGTCATTGTCATCACAGTGCTCTATAAACCCTTTCATCACATTGCTTCATGCCCTTGTCATTACAAAGCTCCATGACACTTGTCATCACAATGCTCGATGCCCTTCTCATCACAATGCTCCTTGCCCTTGTCATTACAATCCTCCATGACCCATGTATCACAGTGTTCCGTGCCCTTGTCCTCACAATGCTCCATGCCCACTCTCATCAGAATAATCCGTGAAACATTTCAGACCAATGCTCAATGCCCTTCTCATAACAATGATCCATTACCTCTGTCATAACAATGCTCCATGACCACTGCCATCACAATGTTCCATTACAATTTTCATCAAATTGCTGCATGACCCGGTCATCAAAATGCTTCCTGCCCTTCTCATCACAATGCACCATGCCCTTGTCATCAAAATGGTCCATGACTTTTCATCACAAAGCTCAATGACACCTGTCATCACAATGCTGCATGCATTTGTCAGCAAAATTCTACATGAACTTGTCATTAGAAAGCTCTATGCGCTTGTCATTCAATGCTCCAAGAACCCTGTAATCACAATGCTCCATGCCCTTTTTCATCTCAGTGCTCCATGAACCCTGTCATCACAATGCACCATGTCCATCATCATAATGCTTCAGGCTATTGTCATCACAATGAAATCAAAATTCTCCATGACCTCTGTCATCATAATGCTCCAAACCCTTCTGATAACAATGTTCCATAACACTTATCATCACAACACCGCATGACGATCATCATCACAATTATCCATGGACTTCTCATCACAATGCTCCATGAACTTTGTCATCACAATGCTCAATACACTTGTCATCACAATGCTCCCTGACACTTGTCGTCAGTATGCTCCTTGAACCCTGTCATGACAAGGCTCCATGCCTTTTTCATCACAGTGATCCATGCCCTTTTCATCACAATGCACCATGACCCCTGTAATCACAATGCTCTATGCCCTTGTCATCACAAAGCTCCATGACGCAAGTCATCAGAATGCTCCATGGCCTTCTCCTCACAACGCTCGACGTCATTGTCATCACAATGCTCCATGAACCCTCTCATCACATTGCTCCTTGCCCTTGATATTACAATCCTCCATGACCCATGTATGACAGTGTTCCGTGCCCTTGTCATCACAATGCTCCATGCCCAATCTCATCACAATAATCCATGAAATATTTCAGACCAGTGCTCAATTCCCTTCTCATAACAATGCTCCATTACCTCTGTCATAACAATGCTCCATGACCATTGCCATCACAACGTTCCACCGCCTTGTCATCACAAGGCTCCATTACCCATGTCAGCGCAATGATCCAAGACACGAGTAATCAAAATGCTCCATGAACTTGTCATAACAAAGCTCCATGACGCATGTCATCAGTAGGTTCCATGGCCTTCTTTTCACAATGTTCCATGCCCTTGTCATCAAAATGCTCCATGACCCCTGTAATCACAATGCTCCTTGCCCCTTTTCATCTCAATGATCCATGAACCCTGTCATCAAAATGCACCATGCCAATCATCCTAATGTTTCATGCTATTGTCATCACAATGAAATCAAAATGCTCCATTACATCAGTCATAACAATGTTCCAAACCCTTGTGATCACAATATTCCATAACAGTTGTCATCACAATGCCCCATGACGCTCGTCATCACAATTATCCATGGATTTCTAATCACAATGCTCCATGTCCTTTGTCATCACAATGCTCAATACACTTGTCATCAAAATGCTCCCTGACACTTGTTGTCTGTATGCTCCTTGAACCCAGTCATGACAAGGCTCCTTGCCTATTTCTTCACAATTATCCATGCCCTTTTCATCACAATCTTCCCTCACCCCTGTTATCACAATATTCCATGGCCCCTGTCATCACAATGCTACATCACCTTATCAGCACAATGTTCCATGACCCCTGACATCACAATGTTCCATAACACCTGTCATCAATATGCTCCATGACCCATTTCATCCCAAAGCACCATGACCCCTGGCATCACAATGCTGTATAACCCCTGTCATCAATATGTTACATTACACTTTTCAGCAAATTACTGCATGACCCTGTCATCAAAATGCTCCCTGCCCTTCTCATCACAATGCACCACACCCTTGTCATCAAAATGCTCCATGACCTTTGCCATCACAAAGCTCCATGACCCACGGCATCACAATGCTCCATGTCATTGTCATCATAATGCTCCATGAACCCTCTCATCACATTGCTCCATGCCCTTGTCATGACAAAGCTCCATGACACTTGTCATCACAATGCTCGATGCCCTTCTCATCACAATGCTCCATGCCCTTGTCATTACAATCCCCCTTGAACAATGTATCACAGTATACCCTGCCCTTGTCATCACAATAAACCATGAAATATTTCAGACCAATGCTCAGTGCCCTTCTCATCACAATGCTCCATTACCTCTGTCATAACAATGCTCCATGACCCCTGCCATCACAATGATCCACGGCCTTGTCATCACAAGGCTCCATGACCCTTGTCATCACAATGCTCCAAGACCCCTGTAATCACAATGCTCCATGCCCTTGTCATCACAAAGCTCCATGACACATGTCATCAGAATGTTCCATGGACTTCTCCTCACAGTGCTCCATGCCATTGTCATCACAATGCTCCAAGACCCCTGTAATCACAACACTCCATGCACCTTTTCATCAGAATGCTCCATGAGACTTGTCATCACAAGTCTCCATGGTCATCTCATCACAATGCTCCAGGACCATGTCATCACCACGCTGCATTCCCTTGTCATCACAATGCTCCATGAACATTTTCAGCCCAGTGCTCCATGACCTTCTCTTCACAATGCTCCATGACCAATAGCATCACAATGATCCATGACCACTGTCATCACAACACTCCATGACATATGACAACACAATGATCCGGGACTCTTGTCATCACAATGCTCCAAGACCCCTGTAATCACAATGCTCCATGACCCCTGTCATCACAATACTCCATGAACATTTTCAGCCCAATGTTCCATGACCCTTGTCATAACAATGATCCATACCCTTGTCATCACAAAGCTCGATGACACATGTCTTCAGAATTTTAGATGGCCTTCTCATCACAATGTTCCATGCCCTTGTCATCACAATGCTCCATGCCCTTGTCATCACAAAGCTCCATGACACACGTCATCAGAATGTTCCATGGCCTTCTCATCAAAAAGCTCCATGTCCTTGTCATCACAATTCACCATGTCCAATGTCATCACAATAGTCTATGAAACTTGTCAGACCAATCCTCCATGCAACTGTCATCACAATGCTCAATGCCCTTGTCATCAAAATGCTCCATGACCCCTGTCATCACAATGCTCCGTGACTCCAGTCATCACAATGCTTCATAAGTTTGTCATCCGAACGGGCCATTCTCGCGTCATCACAAGGCTCTGTGACCTTTGTAACCACAATGCTCCATGAACTTTTCATCACAATGCTCCGTGACTCTTGTCATCACAATGCTCCATGCCTTTGTCAGAACAATGCTCCATGACCCTTGTCATCACAATGTGCCATGCGTTTTTCATCACAATGATCAACAACATTGTCATCGCTATGCTAAATAAACCATGTAATCACAATGCTCCATGCACTTCTCATCCAAATCTTCTCTCACATGAGATATCACAATGTTCCATCACTAGTCATCAGAATCCTCCCTCACCCCTGTTATCACAATGTTCGATGACCCCTCTCAACACAATGCTACATCCCCTTATCATCACAATGTTCCATGACCCATGACATCACAATGTTCCATAACCACTCTCATCAAAATGCTCCATGACACTTTTCATCCCAAAGCTCCATGACCCTTGGCATCACAATGTTCTATAACCCCTGTCATCAAAATGTTCCATTACATTTTTCATCAAATTTCTGCATGACCCAGTCATCAAAATGCTCCCTGCCTTTCTCATCACAATGCACCACACACTTGGCATCAAAATGCTCCATGACTTTGTCTTCACAAATCTCCATGACCCTTGGCATCACAATGCTCCATGTCATTGTCATCACAATGCTCCATGAACCCTCTCATCATATTGCTCCATGCCCTTGTCTTCACAAAGCTCCATGACACTTGTCATCGCAATGCTCTATGCCCTTCTCATCAAAATGCTCCATGCCCTTGACATTACAGTCCTGCATGACCCATGTATCACGGTGTTCCGTTCCCTTGTCATCAGAATGCTCCATGCCCACTCTCATCACAATAATCCATGAAATATTTCAGACCAATGGTCAATGCCATTCTCATCACAATGCTCCATTACCTCTGTCATAACCTTGATCCATGACCCTTGCCATCACAATATTCCACGGCCTTGTCATCACAAGGCTCCATGACACTTGTCATCACAATGCTCCAAGACCCCTCTAATCACAATGCTCCATGCCCTTGTCAGCACAAAGCTCCTTGACACATGACATCAAAATGTTCCATGGCCTTCTCATCACAATGCTCCATGCCCTTGTCATGACAATGCTCCAAGACCCCTGTAATCACAATGTTCCATGCTACTTTTCATCTCAATGCACCTTGAAGCCTGTCATCAAAATGCACCATGCCCATCATCATAATGCTTCAGGCTATTGTTATCACAGTGAAATCAAAATTATCCATGACCACTGTCATCATAATGCTCCAAACCCTTGTGATCACAAAGTTTTATAACACTATTCATCACAACACCCTCTGACGCTCATCATCACAATTATCCATGGTCTTCTCATCACAATGCTCCATGATCTTTGTCATCACAATGCTCAATACACTTGTCATCACAATGCTCCCTGACACTTGTCGTCAGTATGCTCCTTGTACCCTTTCATGACAAGACTCCATGCCTTTTCATCACAATGATCCATGCCCTTTTCATCACAGTGCTCCCAGACCCCTGTAATCACAATGCTCCATGCCCTTGTCATCACAAAGCTCCATGACACATGTCATCAGAATGCTCCATTGCCTTCTCCTCACAATGCTCCATGCTTTTGTCATCACAATGCTCCAAGAACCCTGTAATCGCAATGCTCTATGCCCCTTTTCATCAGAATGCTCCATGAGAGTTGTCATCACAAGTCTCCATGGTCTTATCATCACAATGCTCCAGAATCTTGTCATTAACATGCTCCATTCCCTTGTCTTCACAATGCTCCATGACCACTGTCATCACAATACTCCATGAATATTTTCAGCCCAATACTCCATGAAATTCTCATCACAATGCTCCATGACAAATATCATCAAAATGCTCCATGACCACTCTCATCACAACACTCCATGACACCTGACAACACAATGATCTGGGACTCTTGTCATCACAATGCTCCATTCCCTACTCATCACAATGCTCCATGACCCATGTCATCACAATACTCCATGAACACTTTTAGCCCAATGATCCATGACCCTTGTCATCACAATCATGAATGCCCTTGTCATCCCAATGCTCCATGACCCCTGTATTCACAATGCTCCGTGACGCTTGTCATAACAGTGCTCCATGACACCTGTCATCACAATGCTCCATGCCTTTGTCAGCAAAATGCTACATGACCTTGTCATTACAATGCTCTATGCGCTTGTCATCACAATACTCCATTACCATTGCCATCACAATCCTCAATGAACCTTGGGATCACATTGCTTCATGCCCTTGTCATCACAATTCTCCATGATCCTTGAAATCAAAATGATCCATGACCTCTGTCATCACAATGCTCCAAACCCTTGTGATCACAATGTTCCATAACACTTGTCATCACAACGCTCCATGATGCCTGCCATCACAACAATCCATGCCGTTTTCATCACAATGCTCCATGATCTTTGTCATCACAATGCTCAGTACACTTGTCATCAAAATGCTCCCTGACACTTGTCGTCAGAATGCTCCTTGAACACTGTCACAAAAAGGTTCCATGCCTTTTTCATCACAAAGCCCCATGCCATTTTCATCAAAATGCTCCATGCCATTGTAATCAAAATACTCCACAAGCTTGTCATCAGAATGCTTCATGACCCTTGTCATCACAATTCTCCATGCACTTGTCAGCACAATGCTCCCTGACCCTTGTCATCACAATGCTCCAAGCCATTGTCATCACAATGCTCCATTACCTTTGTCATCAGAATCCTCCATGACACTTGGCCTCACAATGCTCCATGCCATTGGAATCACAATGGGCCATTACATGTGTCATCACAGTGCTCCCTGACACCTCTCTTCACAATACAGCAAGACCTGGTCATCACATTGCTCCATGCCCTTATCATCACAATGCGCCATTCCAACTGTCATCACAGTACTCCATGAAACTTATTAGAGCAATGCTCCATGCCCTTGTCATCACAATGCTCCATGCCCTTGTTATCACAATGTTCCATGACCCCTGTCATCACAATGCTCTGTGACTCATGTCATCACAATTCTCCATGACCTTTGTCATCACAATGGTCCATGCCCTCATCATCAACACTCTCTGTGACCTATTTAAGCACAATGTTCCCTGAACATTTCATCACAATGCTCTTTGACCCTTGTCATCACAATGCTCTATGCCTTTGTCAGGACAATGCTCCATGCCCTTGTCTTCACATTGCTCCATGACCCCTGTCATCACAATGCTCCGTGACTCCAGTCATCACAATTCTTCAAAACATTTGTCATCACAATGGTCGATGCTCGTGTCATCAAAATGCTCTGTTAAATTTGTAACCACAATGTTCTATGAACTTTTCATCACAATGCTCCGAGACCCTTGTCATCAAAATGCTCCATGCCTTTGTCAGAAAAATGCTCCTTGACCCTTGTCATCATAATTCTCCAAAACCCCTGTAATCACAATGCTCCAAGACCTTGTCATCACAAAGCTCCATGACACATGTCATCAGAATGTTCCATGGGATTCTCATCAAAATGCCCCATGTCCTTGTCATCAAAATGCTCCCAGACCCCTGTAATCACAATGCTCAATGCCCCTTTTCAAATCAATGGTCCATTAACCCTGTCATCACAATGCATCATGCCCATTATAATAATGCTTCCAGCTATTGCCAGCACAATGAAATCAAAATTCTCCATGACCTCTGTCATCACAATGCTCCATGACCCCTGTCATCACAATACTCCATGAACATTTTCAGCCCACTGCTCCATGACACTTGTCATCACAATGATCCATGCCCTTGTCATCCAAATGCTCCATGACCCCTGTATTCACAATGCTCTCTGACGCTTGTCATAACAGTGCTCCATGACACCTGTCATCACAATGCTTCATGCCTTTGTCAGCAAAATGCTACATGACCTTGTCATTACAATGCTCTATGTGCTTGTCATCACAATACTCCATTACCATTGTCATCACAATCCTCCTTGAACCTTTTGATCACATTGCTTCATGCCTTTGTCATCACAGTGCTCCATGCTCCTTGAAATCAAAATGATCCATCACCTCTGTCATCACAATGCTCCAAAACCTTGTGATCACAATGTTCCATAATACTTGTCATCACAACGCTCCATGATGCCTGTCATCACAATACTCCATGCCCTTTTCATCAAAATGCTCCATGAACTTTGTCATCACAATTCTCAATACACTTGTCATCACAATGCTCCCTGACACTTGTCATCAGGATGCTCCTTGAACCATGTCATGAAAAGGCTCCATGCCTTTTTCATCACTATGCCCCATGCCATTTTCATAACAATGCTCCATGCCATTGTCATCAAAATACTCCACAAGCTTGTCATCAGAATGCTCCATGACCCTTGTTATCACAATTCTCCATGCACTTGTCAGCACAATGCTCCCTGACCCTTGTCATCACAATGCTCCAAGCCATTGTCATCACAATGCTCTATTACATTTATCATCAGAATCCTCCATGACACTTGGCATCACAATGTTCCATGCCATTGTCATCACAATGGGTCATTACATATGTCTTCACAGTGCTCCCTGAGACCTCTCTTCACAATACTGCAAGACCTGGTCATCACAATGCTCCATGCCCTTGTCATCACAATGCGCCATTCCAACTGTCATCAAAATACTCCATGGAACTTATTAGAACAATGCTCCATGCCCTTGTCATCACAATTCTCCATGCCCTTGTTATCACAATGTTCCATGACCCCTGTCATCACAATGCTCCGTGACTCCAGTCATCACAATGCTCCATGACCTTTGTCATCACAATGCTCCATGCCGTCATCATCAACAGTCTCTGTGACCAATTTAACCACAATGCTCCATGAACATTTCATCATAATGCTCTTTGACACTTGTCATCACAATGCTCTATGCCTTTCTTATCACAATGCTCCATGCCCTTCTCATCACAATGCTCCATGACCCCTGTCATCAAAATGCTCCGTGACTCCAGTCATCACAATTCTTCATAACATTTGTCATCACAATGGTCAATGCCCGCGTCATCACAAGGCTCTGTTACCTTTGTAACCACAATGCTCCATGAACTTTTCATCACAATGCTCCGTGACCCTTGTCATAACAATGCTCCATGCCTTTGTCAGAAAAATGCGCCATGACCCTTGTAATCAGAATGGGCCACGCGCATTTCATCCCAACGGTCCAGAAATTTGTCAATGCAATGCTCCATAAAACTTGTAATCACAAAGCTCCATGCCCTTCTTATCACAGTGCTCCATTACACCTGTCATAACAATGCTTCATGACCCCTGCCATCAAAATGTTCCACGGCCTTGTCATCACAATGCTCCAAGACCACTGTAATCAAAATGCTCCATGCCCTTGTCATCACAAAGCTCCATGACACATGTCATCAGAATATTCCATGGACTTCTCATCAAAATGCTCCATGCCCTTGTCATCACAATGCTCCCAGACCCCTGTAATCACAGTACTCCATGCCCCTTTTCCTATCAATGGTCCATGAACCCTGACATCACAGTGCATCATGCCAATCATCATAATGCTTCTGGCTATTGTCAGCACAATGAAATCAAAATTCTCTATGACCTCTGTCATCACAATGCTCCATAACCCAAAGCATCACAATACTCCATGAACATTTTCATCACAATGCTCCATGACCCTTGTCATCACAATGATCCATGCCCTTCTCATCCCAATGCTCCATGACCCCTGTATTCACAATGCTCCGTGACACTTGTCATCAGAGTTCTCCATGACACCTGTCATCACAATGCTCCATGAATTTGTCAGCAAAATGCTACATGACCTTGTCATTACAATGCTCTATGTGCTTGTCATCAGAATACTCCATTTCCATTGTCATCACAATCCTCCATGAAACTTTTGATCAGATTGCTTAATGCCTTTTTCATCACAATGCTCCATGCTCCTTGAAATCAAAATGATCCATGACCTCTCTCATCACAATGCTCCAAAACCTTGTGATCACAATGTTCCATAACACTTGTCATCACAACGCTCCATGATGCCTGTCATCACAATACTCCATGCTCTTTTCATCACAATGCTCCATGACCTTTGTCATCACAATTCTCAATACACTTGTCATCACAATGCTCCCTGACACTTGTCGTCACAATGCTCCTTGAACCCTGTCACCAAAGGCTCCATGACATTTTCATCACAAGGCCCCATGCCGTTTTCATCAAACTGATCGATGTCATTGTCATCAAAATACTCCACAAGCTTGTCATCAGAATGTTCCATGACCCTTGTCATCATAATTCTCCATACACTTGTCAGCAAAATGCTCCCTGACCCTTGTCATCACAATGCTCGAAGCCATTGTCATCACAATGCTCCATTACCTGTGTCATCACAATCCTCCATGACACTTGGCATCACAATGCTCCATGCCATTGTCATCACAATGGGCCATTACATATGTCATCACAATGCGCCCTGACACCTCTCTTCACAATACTGCATGACCTGGTCATCACAATGCTCCATGCCCTACTTATCACAATGCTCCATGACCCCTGTCATCAAAATGTTCCGTGACTACAGTCATCAAAATGCTTCATGACCTTTATCATCACAATGGTCCATGCCCTCATCATCAACAGTCTCTGTGACATTTTTAACCACAATGCTCCATGAACTTTTCGTCACAATGCTCTTTGGCCCTTGTCATCGCAATGCTCTATGCCTTTCTCAGCACAATGCTCCATGACCATTGTCATCACAATGCTCCATGCGCTTGTCAGCACAATGCTCCATGACACATGTCATCACAATGCTCCATGCGCTTGTCATCACAGTGCTCCACAATCTTGTCATCACAATGCTCCATAAACCTTGTCATCACAATGCTCCATGCGCTTCTCATCACAATGC
Organism: Mesoplodon mirus; assembly: GCF_964341445.2. Classification (NCBI taxonomy): domain Eukaryota; kingdom Metazoa; phylum Chordata; class Mammalia; order Artiodactyla; family Ziphiidae; genus Mesoplodon; species Mesoplodon mirus. The sequence goes on from NW_028295721.1 coordinate 240,625, forward strand.
TCTCTCACAACTGATATCACAATGTTACATCAATATTCGTCACAATACTCCCTCACCTCTGTCATCACAATGTTCCATGACTCCTGTCATCACAGTGCTACATGCATTATCATCACAATGTTCGATGACCACTGTCATCACAATGTTACATAACCCCTGTCATCAAAATACTCCATGACCATTTTCATCAAAATGCTCCATAACCCGTGACATCACAATGTTCCATAACCCCTGTCATCAAAATATTCCATGACCTTTTTCATCAAATTGCTCCATGACCCTGTCATCACAATGCTTCCTGCCCTTCTCATCACAATGCAAAACGCCCTTGTCATCAAAATGCACCATGACTTTGTCATCACAAAGATCTATGACCCTTGGCATAACAATGCTCCAAGTCATTGTCATCACAATGCACCATGAACGCTCTCATCACATTGCTTCATGCCCATGTCATCACATAGCTCCATGACACATGTCATCAGAATGTTCCATGGCCTTCTCATCACAGTGTTCCTTTCCCATGCCATCACAATGCTCCATTACCCCTGTCATAACAATGATCCATGACCCCTGCAATCACAATGTTCCACGGCCTTGTCATCACAAGGCTCCATGACACTTGTCTCCAAAATGATCCAAGACCCCTGTAATCACAATGATCCATGCCCCTTTTCAACACAATGCTCCATGAACCCTGTCATCACAATGCCTCATGCCCATCATCATAATGCTTCATGCTATTGTCAGCACAATTAAATCAAAATTCTTCATGACCTCTGTCATAACAATGATCCAAACACTTGTGATCACATTATTCCATAACACTTGTCATCACAATGCCCCATGACGCTCGTCACCACAGTTATCCATGGTCTTCTCATCACAATGCTCCATGACCTTTCTCATCACAATGCTCAATACACTTGTCATCACAATGCTCCCTGACACTTGTCGTCAGTATGCTCCTTGAACCCTGTCATGACAAAGCTCCATGCCTTTTTCATCACAATGATCCATGCCCTTTTCATCACAATGCTCCTAGAACACTGTAATCACAATGTTCCATGTCCTTGTCATCACAAAGCTCAATGACGCATATCTTCAGAATGCTCCTTCGCCTTCCCCTCACAATGCTCCATATCCATGTCATCACAATGTTCCAAGACCCCTGTAATCACAATGGTCCATGCCCCTTTTTATCAGTATGCTCCAATAGATTTAACATCAAACTCCACCATGGTTTTCTCATCACAATGCTCCAGGAACTTATCATCACAATGCTTCACGACATTGTCCTGAAAATTCTCAATGGCCCTTGTCATCATAATGCTCCAAGCCCTAGTCCTCACAATGCTCCATTATATTTGTCATCACAATCCTCCATTACATTTGGCATCACAATGCTCCCTGCCTTTGTCATCGCAATGGACCATGACATATGTCATCACAATGCTCCCTGACACCTATCTTCACAATACTCCATGACCTTCTAATCACAATGATCCATGCCCTTGTCATCACAATGCACCATGTCCCCTGTCATCACAATAATCTATGAAACTTGTCAGAACAATGACCCATGCCCCTGTCATCAAAATGCTCCGTGCCCTTGTCATCACAATGCTCCATGCCATTGTCATCACAGTACTCCATGACCCCTGTCATCACAATGCTCCATGACTCCAGTCAACACAATGCTTCATAAGATTGTCATCACAATTGTCCATGCCCGCGTCATCACAAGGCTCTGTGACTTTTGTAACCACAGTGCTCCATGAACATTTCATCACAATGTTCCGTGATCCTTGTCATCACAATGCTCCATGCCTTTGTCAGAAAAATGCTCCATGACCCTTGTCATCACAATGTGCCATGCGCTTTTCATCACAACGGTCCACATATTTGTCATAGCAATGCTCCCTAAACCCTGTAATCAAAATGCTCTATGCCCCTTTTCATCTCAATGAACCATGAACCCTGTCATCACAATGCACAATGCCCATCATCATAATGCTTCATGCTATTGCCATCACAATGAATTCAAAATGCTCCATGATCTCTGTCATAACAATGCTCCAAACCCTTGGGATCATAATATTCCATAACACTTGTCATCACAGTGCCCCATGACACTCGTCATCACAATTATCCATGGTCTTCTCATCACAATGCTCCATGACATTTGTCATCACAATGTTCAATACACTTGTCATCAAAATGCTCCCAGACACTTGTTGTCTGTATGCTCCTTGAACCCTGTCATGACAAGGTTCCATGCCTTTTTCATCACAATGATCCATGCCCTTTTCCTCACAATGCTCCAAGACCCCTTTAAACACAATGCTCCATGCCCTTGTCATCACAAATCTCAATGAAACATGTCTTCAGATTGCTCCTTGGCCTTCTCCTCACAATGTTCCATGCCCATGTCATCACAATGTTCCAAGACCCCTGTAATCACAATGGTCCATGCCCCTATTCATCAGTATGCTCCATGAGATTTGTCATCACATGTCTCTATGGATTTCTCCTCACATTGCTCCAGGACCTTGTCATCACAATGCTTCACGACCTTGTTCTGAAAATTCTCAATGGCCCTTGTCATCATAATGCTCCAAGCCCTAGTCATCACAATGCTCCATTTTATTTGTTATCAAAATCCTCAATTACATTTGGCATCACAATGCTCCCTGCCATTGTCATTGCAATGGACCATGACATATGTCATCACAATGCTCCATGACACCTGTCTTCACAATAATCCACGACTTTCCCATCACAGTGATCCATGCCCTTGTCATCACAATGCAATATGTCCACTGTCATCACAATAATCTATGAAATTTGTCAGACCAATAGTCCATGCCCCTGTCAACACAATGCTCCATGCCCTTGTCATCACAATGCTCCATGACCACTGTCATCACATTGCTCCGTGACTCCAGTCAGCACAATGCTTCATAACATTTGTCATCACAGTGGTCCATGCCCGCATCAGCAAAAGGCTCTGTGACCTTTATAACCACAATGCTCCATGAACTTTTCATCATAATGCTCCGTGACCCTTGTCATCAAAATGCTCCATGCCTTTGTCAGAAAAATGCTCCTTGACCCTTGTCATCACAATGTTCTACGCGCTTTTCATCACAACGGTCCACAAATTTGTCATGGTAATGCTCCATAAACTTTTGTAATCACAATGCTCCATGCCCTTCTCATCACAATGCTCCATTACACCTGTCATAACAATTCTCCATGACCCCTGCCATCACAATATTCCACGGCCTTGTCATCACAAGGCTCCATGACACTTGTCATCACAATGCTCCAAGACCCCTGTAATCACAATGCTCCATGCCCTTGTCATCACAAAGCTCCATGACACATGCCATCAGAATGTTCCATGTCCTTCTCATCAAAATGCTCCATGCCCTTGTCATCACAGTGCTCCAAGACACCTGTAATCACAATGCTCCCTGCCCCTTTTCATCTCAATGCTCCATGAACCCTGTCATCACAATGCACCATGCCCATCATCATAATGCTTCCGGCTATTGTCACCACAATGAAATCAAAATTCTCCATGACCTCTGTCATCACAATACTCAATGAACATTTTCAGCCCAATGCTCCATGACCATTGTCATCACAATGATCCATGCACTTGTCATCCCAATGCTCCATGACACCTGTATTCACAATGCTCTGTGACGCTTGTCATCACAGTGCTCCATGACACATGTCATCACAGTGCTCCATGACACATATCATCACAATGCTCCATGACTTTGTCAGCAAATTGCTATATGACCTTGTCATTACAATGCTCTATGCACTTGTCATCAAAATACTCCATTACCATTGTCATCACAATCCTCCATGAACCTTGGGATCACATTGCTTCATGCCCTTGTAATCACAATGCTCCATGCTCCTTGAAATCAAAATGATCCATGACCTCTGTCATCACAATGCTCCAAACCCTTGTGATCACAATGTTCCATAACACTTGTCATCACAACGCTCCATGATGCCTCTCATCACAATACTCCATGCACTTTTCATCACAATTCTCCATGACCTTTGTCATCAAAATTCTCAATACACTTGTCATCACAATGCTCCCTAACACTTGTCGTCTGAATGCTCCTTGAAACCTTTCATGAAAAGGCTCCATGCATTTTTCAACACAATGCCCCATGCCGTTTTCATCACAGTGCTCCATGCCACTGTCATCAAAATTCTCCACAAGCTTGTCATGAAAATGCTCCATGACCCTTGTCATCACAATTCTCCATGCACTTGTCAGCACAATGCTCTCTGACACTTGTCATCTCAATGCTCCAATCCATTGTCATCACAATGCACCATTATCTTTGTCATCAAAATCCTCCCTGACACTTGGCATCACAATGCACCATGCCATTGTCATCACAATGGGCCATTACATATGTCAACACAATGCTCCCTGACACCAGTCTTCACAATACTGCATGACCTGGTTATCACAATGCTCCATGCACTTGTCACCACAATGCACCATTCCAACAGTCATCGCAATAATCCATGAAACTTATTAGACCAATGCTCCATGCCCTTGTCATCACAATGATCCATGACCCTTGTCATCAGAATGCTCCATAAACTTTTCATCACAATGCTCTTTGATCCTTGTCATCACAATTCTCTATGCCTTTCTCAGCACGATGCTCCATGACACATGTCATCACAATGCACCATGTGCTTGTCATCACCGTGCTCCACAATCTTGTCATCACAGTGCTCCATAAAACTTCTCATCACAATGCTCCATGCACTTCTCATCAAAATGCTCTCTCACCACAGATATCACAATGTTACATCACTATTCGTCAAAATACTCCCTCAACCCTGTTATCACAATGATCCATGACTCCTGTCATCACAATGCTACATGCATTCTCATCACAATGTTCGATGACTACTGACATCACAATGCTCCATAAGCCCTGTCATCAAAATGCTCCATGACCCTTTTCATCAAATTGCTCCATGACCATGTCATCACAATGTTCCCTGCCCTTCTCATCACAATGCACAATGCACTTGTCATCAAAATACTCCATGATCTTTGTCATCATAAAGATCCATGACAATTGGCATCACAGTGCTCAATGTCATTGTCATCACAAAGCTCCATGAACACTCACATCACATTGCTCCATGACCTTGTCATCACAAAGCTCCATGACACATGTCATCAGAATGCTCCATGGCCTTCTCATCACAATGCTCTATGTGCTTGCCATCACAATGCTCCATTACCCCTGTCATAACAATGCTCCATGACACCTGCCATCACGATGTTCTGTGAACTTGTCATCACAAGGCTCCATGACCCTTCTCATCACAATGCTCCAAGACCAATGTAATCACAATTCTCCATGCCCCTTTACATCTCAATGAACCATGAACCCTGTCATCACAATGCACCATGCCCATCATCATAATGCTTCATGCTATTGTCATCACAATGAAATCAAATTGCTCCATGACCTCTGTCATAACAATGCTCCAAACCCTTGTGATAACAATATTCCATAACACTTGTCATCACAGTGCCCCATGACACTCGTCATCACAATTATCCATGGTCTTCTCATCACAATGCTCCATGACCTTTCTCATCACAATGCTCAATACACTTGTCATCAAAATGCTCCTTGACACTTGTTGACTGTATGCTCCTTGAACCCTGTCATGACAAGGCTCCATGCCTTTTTCATCACAATGATCCATGCCCTTTTCATCACAATGCTCCAAGACCCATTTAAACACAATGCTCCATGCCCTTGTCATCACAAAGCTCCATGTCACATGCCATCAGAATGTTCCATGTCTTTCTCATCAAAATGCTCCATGCCCTTGTCATCACAGTGCTCCAAGACCCCTGTAATCACAATGCTCCATGCCCCTTTTCATCTCAATGCTCCATGAACCCTGTCATCAAAATGCACCATGCCCATTATCATAATGCTTCCGGCTATTGTGAGCACAATGAAATCAAAATTCTCCATGACCACTGTCATCACAATACTCCATGAATATTTTCAGCCCAATGCTCCATGACACTTGTCATCACAATGATCCATGCCCTTCTCATTGCAATGCTCCTTAAACCCTGTATTCACAATGCTCCGTGACGCTTGTCATCACAGTGATCCATGACACCTGTCATCACAATGCTCCATGACTTTGTCAGCAAAATGCTACATGACCTTGTCATTACAATGCTCTATGCACTTGTCATCACAATACTCCATTACGATTGTCATCACAATCCTCCATGAACCTTGGGATCACATTGCTTCATGCCCTTGTAATCAAAATGTTCCATGCTCCTTGAAATCAAAATGATCCATGACCTCTGTCATCACAATGCTCCAAACACTTGTGATCAAAATGTTCCATAACACATGTCATCACAATGCTCCATGATGCCTGTCATCACAATACTCCATGCCCTTTTCATCACAATGCTCCATGACGTTTGTCATCACAGTTCTCAATAAACTTGTCATCACAATGCTCCCTGACACTTGTCATCAGAATGCTCCTTGAACCCTGTCACGAAAAGGCTCCATGCCTTTTTCATCACAATGCCCCATGCCGTTTTCATCACAATGCTCCACGCCACTGTCATCAAAATACTCCACAAGCTTGTCATGAGAATGCTGCATGACACTTGTCATCACAATTCTCCATGCACTTGTCAGCACAATGCTCCCTGACCCTTGTCATCTCAATGCTCCAAGCCATTGTAATCACAATGCACCATTACCTTTGTCATCAGAATCCTCCATGACACTAGGCATCACAATGCTCCATGCCATTGTCATCACAATGGGCCATTACATATGTCAACACAATGCTCCCTGACACCAGTCTTCAAAATACTGCATGACCTGGTCATCACAATGCTCCATGCCCTCGTCACCACAATGCACCATTCCAACAGTCATCGCAATAATCCATGAAACTTATTAGACCAATGCTCCATGCCCTTGTCATCACAATGCTCCATGACCCATGTCATCACAATCCTCCATGAACTTTTCATCACAATGCTCTTTGATCCTTGTCATCACAATTCTCTATGCCTTTCTCAGCACAATGCTCCATGGCCCTTGTCATCACAATGCTCCATGCGCTTCTCAGCACGATGCTCCATGACACATGTCATCAAAATGCACCATGCGTTTGTCATCACAGTGCTTCCCAATCTTGTCATCACAATGCTCCTTAAACTTTGTCATCACAATGCTCCATGAACTTCTCATCAAAATGCTCTCTCACCACAGATATCACAATGTTACATCACTATTCGTCACAATACTCCCTCACCCCTGTTATCACAGTGTTCCATGACTCCTGTCATCAAAATGCTACATGCACTTATCATCACAATGTTCAATGACCCCTGATATCACAATGCTCCATAACCCCTGTCATCAAAATGCTCCATGACCCTTTTCATCAAAATGCTCCATGACCCCTGACATCACAATGTTCCATAACACCTGTCATCAAAATGTTCCATGACACTTTTCATCAAATTGCTCCATGACCCTGTCATCACAATGCTCCCTGCCCTTCTCATCACAATGCACAACACACTTGTCATCAAAATGCTCCATGACTTTTGTCATCAGAAAGATCCATGACCCTTGGCATCACAATGCTCCATGTCATTGTCATCACAGTGCTCCATGAACGTTCTCATCAAATTGCTCCATGCCCTTGTCATCACAAAGCTCCATGACACATGTCATCAGAATGCTCCATGGCCTTCTCATCACAATGCTCTATGCGCTTGCCATCACAATGCTCCCTTACCCCTGTCATAACAATCCTCCATGACACCTGCCATCACGATGTTCCGTGGCCTTGTCATCACAAGGCTCCATGAACCTTCTAATCACAATGCTCCAAGACCACTGTAATCACAATGCTCCATGCCCCTTTTCATCTCAATGATCCATGAACCCTGTCATCACAATGCACCATGCCCATCATCATAATGCTTCATGCTATTCTCATCAAAATGAAATCAAAATTCTCCATGACCTCTGTCATAACAATGCTCCAAAACCTTGTGATCACAATATTCCATAACACTTGTCATCACAGTGCCCCATGACACTCATCATCACAATTATCCATGGTCTTCTCATCACAATGCTCCATGACCTTTGTCATCACAATGCTCAATACACATGTCATCAAAATGCTCCCTGACACTTGTTGTCTGTATGCTCCTTGAACCCAGTCATGACAAGGCTCCATGCCTTTTTCATCACAATGATCCATGCCCTTTTCCTCACAATGCTCCAAAACCCCTTTAAACACAATGCTTCATGCCCTTGTCATCACAAAGCTCAATGAAACATGTCTTCAGAATGCTCCTTGGCCTTCTCCTCACAATGCTCCATGCCCATGTCATCACAATGTTCCAAGACCCCTGTAATCACAATGGTCCATGCCCCTTTTCATCAGTATGCTCCATGAGATTTGTCCTCACAAGTCTCTATGGATTTCTCATCACAATGCTCCAGGACCTTGTCATCACAATGCTTCACGACATTGTCATGAAAATTCTCAATGGCCCTTGTCATCATAATGCTCCAAGCGCTAGTCATCACAATGTTCCATTATATTTGTCATAACAATCCTCCATTATATTTGGCATCACAATGCTCCATGCCATTGTCATTGCAATGGACCATGACATATGTCATCACAATGCTCCCTGACACCTGTCTTCACAATACACCATGACCTTCTCATCACAAAGATCCATGCCCTTGTCATCACAATGAACCATGTCCAATGTCATCACAATAATCTATGAAACTTGTCAGACCAATGCTCCATGGCCCTGTCACCACAATGCTCCATGCCCTTGTCATCACAATGCTCCATGACCACTGTCATCACAATGCTCCGTGACTCCAGTCATCACAATGCTTCATAACATTTGTCATCACAATGGTCCATGCCCGCGTCATCACAAGGCTCTGTGACCTTTATAACCACAATGCTCCATGAACTTTTCATCACAATGCTCCGTGACCCTTGTCATCAAAATGCTCCATGCCTTTGTCAGAAAAATGTTCCATGACCCTTGTCATCACAATGTGCTACGTGATTTTCATCACAACGGTCCACAAATTTGTCATGGTAATGCTCCATAAAACTTGTAATCACAATGCTCCATGCCCTTCTCATCACAATGCTCCATTACCCCTGTCATAACAATGCTCCATGACCCCTGCCATCACAATATTCCACGGCCTGGTCATCACAAGGCTCCATGACACTTGTCATCACAATGCTCCAAGAACCCTGTAATCACAATGCTCCATGCCCTTGTCATCACAAAGCTCCATGACACATGCCATCAGAATGTTCCATGTCCTTCTCATCAAAATGCTCCATGCCCTTGTCATCACAGTGCTCCAAGACCCCTGTAATCACAATGTTCCACACCCCTTTTCATCTCAATGCTCCATGAACCCTGACATCACAATGCACCATGCCCATCATCATAATGCTTCTGGCTATTGTCAGCACAATGAAATCAAAATTCTCCATGACCTCTGTCATCACAATACTCCATGAATATTTTCAGCCCAATGCTCCATGACCCTTGTCATCACAATGATCCATGCCCTTGTCATCGCAATGCTCCATGACCCCTGTATTCACAAAGCTCCGTGACGCTTGTCATCACAGTGCTCCATGACACATATCATCACAATGCTCCATGACTTTGTCAGCAAAATGCTACATGACCTTGTCATTACAATGCTCTATGCACTTGTCATCACAATATTCCATTACCATTGTCATCACAATGCTCCAAGAACCTTGGGTTCACATTGCATCATGCCATTGTAATTACAATGTTCCATGCTCCTTGAAATCAAAATGATCCGTGACTTCTGTCATCACAATGCTCCAAACCCTTGTGATCAAAATGTTCCATAATACTTGTCACCACAACGCTCCATGATGCCTGTCATCACAATACTCCATGCACTTTTCATCACAATGCTCCATGACCTTTGTCATCACAATTCTCAATACACTTGTCATCACAATGCTCCCTGAAACTTGTCATCAGGATGCTCCTTGAACCCTGTCACGAAAAGGCTCCATGCCTTTTTGATCACAAGGCCCCATGCCGTTTTCATCACAATGCTCCACGCCACTGTCATCAAAATACTCCACAAGCTTGTCATGAGAATGCTCCATGACCCTTGGCATCACAATTCTCCATGCACTTGTCAGCACATTGTGCCCTGTTATTTGTGATAACAATGCTCCAAGCCATTGCCATCACAATGCTCTATTACTTTATCATCAGAATCCTCCATGACATTTGGTATCACAATGCTCCATGCCATTGTCATCACAATGGGCCATTACATATGTCATCACAATGCTCCCTGACACCTGTCTTCACAATACTGCATGACCTTGTCATCACAATGCTCCATGCCCTTGTCATCACAATGCGCAATTCCAACTGTCATCACAATAATCCATGAAACATATTAGACCAATGCTCAATGCCCTTGTCATCACAATTCTCCATGCCCTTGTTATCACAATGCTCCATGACCCCTGTCATCACAATGCTCCGTGACTCCAGTTATCACAATGCTTCATGACCTTTATCACCACAATGGTCCATGCCCTCGTCATCAACAGTCTCTGTGTTCTTTTTAACCACAATGCTGCATGAACTTTGACCCTTGTCATCACAATGCTCTTTGACCCTTGTCATCACAATGCTCTGTGCACTTCTCATCAAAATGCTCTGTCACCACTGATATCACAATGTTACATCACTATTCGTCACAATATTCCCTCACCCCTGTCATCAAAATGTGCCATGACTCCTGTCATCACAATGCTACATGCACTTATCATCACAATGTTCGATGACCCCTGGCATCACAATGTTCCATAACCCCTATCATCAAATTGTTCCATGACCCTTTTCATCAAATTGCTCCATGACCCTGTCATCACAATGCTCCATGTCATTGTCATCACAGTGCTCCATGAAGGTTCTCATTACATTGCTCCATGTCCTTGTCTTCACAAACCTCCATGACACATGTTATCAGAATGCTGCATGGCCTTCTCATCACAATGCTCCATGTCCTTGCCATCACAATGCTCCATTACCCCTGCCATAACAATGCTCCATGAACCCTGATATCACGATGTTCCATGGCCTTGTTATCACAAGGCTCCATGACCCTTCTCATCACAATGCTCCAAGACCCCTGTAATCACAATGCTCCATGCCCGTTTTCATCTCAATGATCCATGAACCCTGTCATCACAATGCACCGTGCCCATCATCATAATGCTTCATGCTATTCTCATCACAATGAAATCAAAATGCTCCATGACCTCTGTCATAACAATGCTCCAAAACCTTGTGATCACAATATTCCATAATACTTGTCATCACAATGCCCCATGAAGCTCGTCATCCCAATTATCCATGGTCTTCTCATCACAATGCTCCATGACCTTTGTCATCACAATGATCAATACACTTGTCATCAATATGCTCCCTGACACTTGTTCTCTGTATGCTCCTTGAATCATTTCATGACAAGGCTCCATGCCTTTTTCATCACAGTGATCCATGCACTTTTCATCAAAATGCTCCATGACCACTGACATCACAGTGTTCCATAACCCCTGTCATCAAAATGTTTCATGACCCTTTTCAACAGATTGCTCCATGACCCTGTCATCACAATGCTCCCTGCACTTCTCATCACAATGCACAACACACTTGTCATCAAAATGCTCCATGACCTTTGACATCACAAAGATCCATGACACTTGGCATCACAGTGCTCCATGTCATTGTCATCACAATGCTCCATGAACACTCTCATCACATTGCTCCATGCCCTTGTCATCACAAAGCTCCATGACACATGTCATCAGAATGCTCCATGGCCTTCTCATCACAATGCTCTATGCGCTTGCCATCACAATGCTCCATTACCCCTGTCATAACAATGCTCCATGACACCTGCCATCACGATGTTCCGTGGCCTTGTCATCACAAGGCTCCATGACCCTTCTCATCACAATGCTCCAAGACCCCAGTAATCACAATGCTCTATGCCCCTTTTCATCTCAATGATCCATGAACCCTGTCATCACAATGCACCATGCCCATCATCCTAATGCTTCATGCTATTCTCATCACAATGAAATCAAAATGCTCCATGACCTCTGTCATCACAATGCTCCAAAACCTTGTGATCACAATATTCCATAACACTTGTCATCACAGTGCCCCATGACACTCATCATCACAATTATCCATGGTCTTCTCATCACAATGCTCCATGACCTTTGTCATCACAATGCTCAATACACTTGTCATCAAAATGCTCCCTGACACTTGTGGTCTGTATGCTCCTTGAACCCAGTCATGACAAGGCTCCATGCCTTTTTCATCACAATGATCCATGCCCTTGTCATCGAAATGCACCATGTCCACTCTCATCACAATAATCTATGAAATTTGTCAGAACAATGCTCCATGCCCCTGTCACCACACACTCCATTCCCTTGTCATCACAATGCTCCATGACCACTGTCATCATAATGCTCCATGACTCCAGTCATCACATTGATTCATAACGTTTGTCATCACAATGGTCCATGCCCACGTCATCACAAGGCTCTGTGACATTTGTAACCACAATGCTCCATGAACAGTTCATCACAATGCTCCGTGACCCTTGTCATCAAAATGTTCCATGCCTTTGTCAGAAAAATGCTCCTTGACCCTTGTCATCACAATGTGCTACGCGCTTTTCATCACAACTGTCCACAAATTTGTCATTGTAATGCTCCATAAACCTTTTAATCACAATGCTCCATGCCCTTCTCATCACAATGCTCCATTACACCTGTCATAACAATGCTCCATGACCCCTGCCATCACAATGATCCACGGCCTTGTCATCACAAGGCTCCATGACACTTGTCATCACAATGCTCCAAGACCCCTGTAATCACAATGCTCCATGCCCTTGTCATCACAAAGCTCCATGACACATGCCATCAGAATGTTCCATGTCCTTCTCATCCAAATGCTCCATGCCCTTGTCATCACAGTGCTCCAAGACCCCTGGAATCACAATGCTCCCTGCCCCTTTCCATCTCAATGCTCCATGAAAACTGTCATCACAATGCACCATGCCCTTCATCATAATGATTCCGGCTTTTGTCAGCACAATGAAATCAAAATTCTCCATGACCTCTGTCATCACAATGCTCCATGACACCTGTCATCAAAATACTCCATGAACATTTTCAGCCCAATGCTCCATGACCCTTGTCATCACAATGATCCTTGCCCTTGTCACCCCAGTGCTCCATGACGCCTGTATTCACAATGCTCCGTGACGCTTGTCCTCACAGTGCTCCATGACACCTGTCATTAGAATGCTCCATGCCCTTGTCATCCCAATGCTCCATGACCCCTGTATTCACAATGCTCCGTGACGCTTGTCATCACAGTGCTTCATGACGCCTGTCATCACAAGGCTCCTTGCCTTTGTCATCACAGTACTCCATGACCCCTGTCATCATAATGCTCCATGACTTCAGTCACCACAATGCTTCATAACATTTGTCATCACAATTTTCAATGCCCACGTCATCACAAGGCTTTGTGACCTTTGTAACCACAATGCTCCATGAACTTTTCATCACAATGCTCCGTGATCCTTGTCATCACAATGTTCCATGCCTTTGTCAGAAAAATGCTCCATGACCCTTGTCATCACAATGTGCCACATGCTTTTCATCACAACGGTCCACAAAGTTGTCAGAGCAATGTTCCATAAACCTTGTAATTTCAATTCTCCATGCCCTTCTCATCACAATGCTCCATTACCACTGTCAGAACAATGCTCCATGACCCCTGCCATCACAATGTTCCACGGCCGTGTCATCACAAGGCTCAATGACAATTGTCTACACAATGCTCCAAGACCCCTGTAATCACAATTCTCCATGCCCTTGTCATCACAAAGCTCCATGACACATGTCATCAGAATGTTCGATGGCCTTCTCATCATAATGCTACATGCCCTTGTCATTACAGTGCTCCTAGACCCCTGTAATCACAATGCTCCACGCCCCTTTTCATCTCAATGCTCCATGAACCCTGTCTTCACAATGCATCATAACCTTCATCATAATGCTTCCGGCTATTGTCAGCACAATGAAATCAAAATTCTCCATGACCTCTGTCATCACAATGCTCCATGACCCCTGTCATCAAAACACTACATGAACATTTGCAGCCCAATGCTCCATGACCCTTGTCATCACAATGATCCATGCCCTTGTCATCCCAATTCTCCATGACCCCTGTATTCACAATGCTCCGTGACGCTTGTCATCACAGTGCTCCATCACACATGTAGTCACAATGCTCCATTCCCTTGTCATCCCAATGCTCCATGACCCCTGTATTCACAATGCTCCGTGACGCTTGTCACCACAGTGCTCCATGACACCTTTCATCACAATGTTCCATGCCTTTGTCAGCAAAATGCTACATGACTTTGTCATTACCATGCTCTATGCGCTTATCATCACAATACTCCATTACCATTGTCATCACAATCCTCCATGAATCTTGGGATCACATTGCTACATGCCCTTGTCATCACAATGCTCCATGCTCCTTGAAATCAAAATGATCCATGACCTCTTTCATCACAATGCTCCATGCCCTTGTCACCACAATGCACCATTCCAACAGTCATTGCAGTAATCCATGAAACTTATTAGACCAATGCTCCATGCCCTTGTCATCACAATGCTCCATGACCCTTGTCATCACAATGCTCCATGAACTTTTCATCACAATGCTCTTTGATCCTGGTCATCACAATTCTCTATGCCTTTCTCAGCGCAATGCTCCATGACCCTTGTCATCACAATGCTCCATGCGCTTGTCAGCATGATGCTCCATGACACATGTCATCATAATGCACCATGCACTTGTCATTACAGTGCTCCACAAGCTTGTCATCAGAATGCTCCATAAACCTTGTCATCACAATGCTCCATGCACTTCTCATCAAAATGTTCTCTCACCACAGATATCACAATGTTACATCACTATTCGTCACAATACTCCCTCACCCCTGTTATCACAGTGTTCCATGACTCCTGTCATCACAATGCTACATGCAATTATCATCACAATGTTCGATGGCCCCTGACATCACAATGCTCCATAAACCCTGTCAGCAAAATGCTTCATGACCCTTTTCATCATAATGCTCCATGACACCTGACATCACAATGTTCCATAATCCTTCTCATCAAAATGTTCCATGACCCTTTTCATCAAATTGCTCCATGAACCTGTCATCACAATGCTCCCTGCCCTTCTCATCACAGTGCACAACGCCCTTGTCATCAAAATGCTCCATGACCATTGTCATCACAAAGATCCATGACGCTTGGCATCACAGTGCTCCATGCCCTTGTCCTCACAAAGCTCCATGACACATGTCATCAGAATGCTCCATGGCTTTCTCATCACAATGCTCCATGCCCTTGCCATTACAATGCTCCATTACACCTG
Organism: Mesoplodon mirus; assembly: GCF_964341445.2. Lineage (NCBI taxonomy): Eukaryota > Metazoa > Chordata > Mammalia > Artiodactyla > Ziphiidae > Mesoplodon > Mesoplodon mirus. Next base: position 256,331 of record NW_028295721.1, read on the forward strand.
TCATAAAAATGCTCCATGACACCTGCCATCACGATGTTCCGTGGCCTTGTCATCACAAGGCTCCATGACCCTTCTCATCACAATGCTCCAAGACCCCTGTAATCACAATGCTCCATGCCCATTTTTCATCTCAATGATCCATGAACCCTGTCATCACAATGCACCATGCCCATCATCATAATGCTTCATGCTATTGTCATCACAATGAAATCAAAATGCTCCATGACCTCTGTCATAACAATGCTCCTAACCCTTGTGATCACAATATTCCATAACACTTACCATCACAGTGCCCCATGACACTCGTCATCACAATTATCCATGGTCTTCTCATCACAGTGCTCCATGACCATTGTCATCACAATGCTCAATACACTTGTCATCAAAATGCTCCCTGACACTTGTTCTTTGTATGCTCCTTGAACCCTGTCATGACAAGGCTCCATGCCTTTTTCATCACAATGATCCATGCCCTTTTCTTCACAATGCTCCAAGACCCATTTAAACACAATGCTCCATGCCCTTGTCATCACAAAGCTCAAAGACAAATGTCTTCAGAATGCTCCTTGGCATTCTACTCCCAATGCTCCATGCCCATGTCATCACAAAGTTCCAAGACCCCTGTAATCACAGTGGTCCATGCCCCTTTTCATCAGTATGCTTCCTGAGATTTGTCATCACAAGTCTCTGTGGATTTCTCATCACAATGCTCCAGGAACTTGTCATCACAATGCTTCTCGACCTTGTTCTGAACATTCTCAATGGCCCTTGCCTTCATAATGCTCCAAGCCCAAGTCATCACATTGCTCCATTATATATGTCATCAAAATCCTCCATTACATTTGGCATCACAATGCTCCCTGCCATTGTCATTGCAATGGACCATGACATAAGTCATCACAATGCGCCCTGACACCTGTGTTTACAATACTCCATGACCTTCTCATCAAAATGACCCATGGCCTTGTCATCCCAATGCTCCATGACCCCTGTATTCACAATGCTCCATGACACTTGTCATCACAGTGCTCAATGACACCTGTCATCACACTGCTCCATGGCTTTGTCAGCAAAATGCTACATGACCTTGTCATTACAATGCTCTATGCGCTTGTCATCACAATACTCCATTTCAATTGTCATCACAATCCTCCATGAACCTTGAGAGCACATTGCTTCATGCCCTTGTCATCACAATGCTCCATGATCCTTGAAATCAAGATGATCCATGACCTCTGTCATCGCAATGCTCCAAACCCTTGTGATCCCAATGTTCCATAACACTTGTCATCACAATGCTCCATGATGCCTGTCATCACAAAATTCCATGCCCTTTTCATCACAGTGCTCCATGACATTTGTCATCACAATGCTCAGTACACTTCTCATCACAATGCTCCCTGACACTTGTCATCAGAATGCTCTTTGAACCCTGTCATGAAAAGGCTCCATGCCTTTTCATCACCATGCCCCATTCCGTTTTCATCACAGTGCTCCGTGACAATTGTCATCAAAATGCTCCATGACTTTGTCTGAAAAATGTTCCATGACCCTTGTCATCACAATGTGCCATTCGCTTTTCATCACAACGGTCCAGAAAATTGTCATTGCAATGCTCCATAAACCTTGTAATCACAATGCTCCATACACTTCTCATCAAAATGCTCTCTCACCAGAGATATCACAGTGTTCCATCACTAGTTGTCACAATACTCCCTCACCTCTGTAATCACAATGTCCCATGACCCCTGTCATCACAATGCTACATCCCTTTATCATCATAAAGTTCCATGACCCCTGACATCACAATATTCTATAACCCCTCTCATCAAAATGTTCCAATACACTTTGCATCATATTGCTGCATGACCCTGTCATCAAAATACTCCCTGCCCTTCTCATGACAATGCACCATGCAATTGTCTTCAAAATGCTCCATGACCTTTGTCATCACAAAGCGCCATGACCCTTGGCATCACAATGCTCCATGTCATTGTCATCACAATGCTCCATGAAGCCTCTCATCACATTGCTCCAGGCCCTTGTCATCACAAAGCTCCATGTCACTTGTCATCACAATGCTCGATGCCTTTCTCATCACAATGCCCCATGACCTTGTCATTAAAATCCTCCATGACCGATGTATCGCAGTGTTCCATGCCCTTATCATCACAATGCTCTATGCCCACTCTCATCACAATAATCCATGAAACATTTCAGACCAATGCTCCATGCCCTTCTCATCACAATGCTCCTTTACCTATTTCATAACAATGCTCCATGACACCTGCCATCAAAATGTTCCACGGCCTTTTCATCACAAGGCTCCATGACACTTGTCATCACAATGCTCCACGACCCCTCTAATCAAAATGCTCCATGCACTTGTCATCAAAAAGCTACATGACACATGTCATCAGAATGTTCCATGGCCCTGTCATCATAAGGCTCCATTCACTTGTCATCACAATGCTCCAAGACCCTTTTAATCAAAATGCTCCATGCGTCTTTTCATCTCAATGCACCATGAACCCTGTCATCACAATGGACCCTGCCCATCATCATAATGCTTCAGGCTATTGTCATCACAATTAAATAAAAATGCTCCATGACCTCTGTCATCACAATGCTCCAATCCCTGGTGATCACAATATTCCATAGCCCTTATCATCACAACACTCCATGACGCTCATCATCACAATTATCAATGGTCTTCTCATCACAATGCTCCATGAACTCTGTCATCACAATGCTCAATACACTTGTCATCACAATGCTCCCTGACACTTGTCATCAGTATGCTCCATTAACCCTGTCATGACACGTCTCCATGCCTTTTTCATCACAATGATCCATGTCCTTTTAATCACAATGCTCCAAGACACATGTAATCACAATGCTCCATGCCCTTGTCATCACAAAGCTCAATGACGCATGTCATCAGAATGCTCCACGGCCTTCTCATCAAAATGCTCCATGCCCTTGTCATTACAGTGCTCCAAGACCCCTGTAATCACAATGCTCCATGCCCCTTTTCATCTCAATGCTCCATGAACCCTGTCATCACAATGTATCATACCCTTCATCATAATGCTTCCGGGTATTGTCATCATAATGAAATAAAAATTCTCCATGACTTCTGTCATCACAATGCTCCATGACCCCTGTCATCAAAATACTCCATGAACATTTTCAGCCCAATGCTCCATGACCCTTGTCATCACAATGATCCATGCCCTTGTCATCCCAATGCTCCAAGAACCCTGTATTACAATGCTCCATGACGCTTGTCATCAGAGTGCTCCATGACATCTGTCATCACAATGCTCCATGCCCTTGACATACCAATGCTCCATGACCCCTGTATTCGCAATGCTCCGTGACGCTTTTCATCACAGTGCTCCATGACACCTGTCATCACAATGTTCCATGCCTTTGTCAGCAAAATGCTACATGAATTTGTGATTACCATGCTCTATGCGCTTGTCATCACAATACTCCATTACCATTGTCATCACAATCCTCCATGAATCTTGTGATCACATTGCTACATGCCCTTGTCATCACAATGTTCCATGCTCCTTGAAATCAAAATGATCCATGACCTCTGTCATCACAATGCTCCAAAACCTTGTGATCACAATGTTCCATAACACTTGTCATCCCAACGCTCCATGATGACTGTCATCACAATACTCCATGCACTTTTCATCACAATTCTCCATGACCTTTGTCATCACAATTCTCAATACACATGTCATCACAATGCTCCCTGACACTTGTCATCAGAATGCTCCTTGAACGCTGTCACGAAAAGGTTCCATGCCTTTTTCAACACAATGCCCCATGCCGTTTTCATCACAATGCTCCACGCCACTGTCAGCAAAAAACTCCTCAAGCTTATCATGAGAATGTTCCATGACCCTTGTCATCACAATTCTCCATGCACTTGTCAGCACAATGCTCCCTGACCCTTGTCATCTCAATGTTCCAAGCCACTGTCATCACAATGCACCATTACCTTTGTCATCAGAATCCTCCATGACACCTGGAATCACAATGCTCCATGCAATTGTCATCAGTATGGGCCATTACATATGTCATCACAGTGCTCCCTGACACCTCTCTTCACAATACTGCATGACCTGGTCATCACAATTCTCCATGCTCTTGTCACCACAATGCACCATTCCAACAGTCATCACAATAATCCATGAAAATTATTAGACCAATGCTCCATGCCCTTGTCATCACAATGCTCCATGACCCTTGTAATCACAATACTCCATGAACTTTTCATCACAATGCTCTTTGATCCTTGTCGTCACAATGCTCTATGCCTTTCTCAGCGCAATGCTCCGTGACCCTTGTCATCACAATGCCCCCTGACTCCAGTCATCACAATGCTTCATAATGTTTGTCATCACAACGGTCCATGCCCGCATCATCACAAGGGTCTGTGACCTTTGTAACCACAATGATCCATGAACATTTCATCACAATGCTCCGTGACCCTTGTCATCACAATGCTCCATGTCTTTTTCAGAACAATGCTCCATGACGCTTGTCATCACAATGTGCCATGCGTTTTTCATCACAATGATCCACAACCTTGTCATTGCTATGCTCCATAAACCTTGTAATCACAATGCTCCATGCACTTCTGATACAAATGTTCTCTCACATGAGATATCACAATGTTCCATCACTAGTCATCACAATCCTCCTTCACCCCGGTTATCACAATGTTCCATGACCCCTGTCATCACAATGCTACATGCATTTATCATCACAATGTTCGATGACCCCTGACATCACAATGCTCCATAACCCCGGTCATCAAAATGTCCCATGACCCTTTTCATCATAATCCTCCATGACCCCTGACATCACAATGTTCCATATCCCCTGTCATCAAAATGTCCCATGACACTTTTCATCAAATTTCTCCATGACCCTGTCACCACGATGCTCCCTGCCCTTCTCATCACAATGCACAATGCCCTTGTCATCAAAATGCTCCATGACCTTTGTCATCACAAAGATCCATGACCCTTGGCATCACAATGCTCCATGTCATTGTCATCACAATGCTCCATGAACACTCTCATCACATTGTTCCATGCTCTTGTCATCACAAAGCTCCATGACACATGTCTTCAGAATGCTCCATGGCCTTCTCATCACAATGCTCCATGTCCTTGCCATCAAAATGCTCCATGACCTCTGCCATCACGATGTTCCGTGGCCTTGTCATCACAAGGCTCCATGACCCTTCTCATCACAATGCTCCAAGACCCCTGTAATCACAATGCTCCATGCCCATTTTTCATCTCAATGATCAATGAACCCTGTCATCACAATGCACCATGCCCATCATTATAATGCTTCATGCTATTGTCATCACAATGAAATCAAAATGCTCCATGACCTCAGTCATAACAATGCTCCAAAAACTTGTGATCACAATATTCCATAACACTTGTCATCACAGTGCCCCATGACACTCGTCATCACAATTATCCATGTTCTTCTAATCACAATGCTCCATGACCTTTGTCATCACAATGCTCAATACACTTGTCATCAAAATGCTCCCTGACACTTGTTGTCTGTATGCTCCTTGAACCCTGTCATGACAAGGCTTCATGCCTTTTTCAACACAATGATCCATGCCCTTTTAATCACAATGCTCCAAGACCCATGTAATCACAATGCTCCATGCCCTTGTCATCACAAAGCTCAATGACGCATGTCATCAGAATGCTCCATGGCCTTCTCATCACAATGCTCCATGCCCTTGTCATCACAATGCTCCAAGACCCCTGTAATCACAATGCTCCATGTCCCTTTTCATCAGAATGCTCCATGAGACTTGTCATCACAAGTCTCCATTGTCTTCTCATCAAAGTGCTCTAGGAACTTGTCATCAAAATGCTCCATGATCCCTGTCATCACAATACTCCATGAACATTTTCATACCAATGCTCCATGACCTTCTCATCAAAATGCTCCATGACCCCTGTCATCACAATACTCCATGAACATTTTCAGCCCAATGCTCCATGACCCTTGTCATCACAATGATCCATGCCCTTGTCATCCCAATGCTCCATGACCACTGTATTCACAATGCTCCGTGACGCTTGTCATCACAGTGCTCCATGACACCTGTCATCACAATGCTCCATGACTTTGTCAGCAAAATGCTACCTGACCTTGTCATTGCGATGCTCTATTCGTTTGTCATCACAATACTCCATTACCATTGTCATCACAGTCCTCCATGAACCTTGGGATCACATTGCTTCATGCCCTTGTCATCACAATGCTCCATGCTCCTTGAAATCAAAATGATCCATGACTTCTGTCATCACAATGCTCAAAACCCTTGTGATCACAGTGTTCCATAACACTTGTCATCACAACGCTGCATGATGCCTGTCTCACAATACTCCATGCCCTTTTCATCACAATGCTCCAAGACTTTGTCATCACAATTCTCAATACACTTGTCATCACAATGCCCCATGCCATTTTCATCACAATGCTCCATGCCATTGTCATCAAAATACTCCACAAGCTTGTCATCAGAATACTCCATGACCCTTTTCATCACAATTCTCCATTCACCTGTCAGCACAACGCTCCATGACCCTTGTCATCACAATGCTCCAAGCCATTGTCATCACAATGCTCCATTACCTTTGTCATCAGAATCCTCCATGACACTTGGCATCACAATGCTCCATGCCATTGTCATCACTATGGGCCATTACATATGTCATCACAATGCTCCCTGACAACTGTCTTCACAGTACTGAATGACCTGGTCATCACAATGCTCCATGCCCTTGTCATCACAATGCGCCATTCCAACTGTCATCACAATAATCCATGAAACTTATTAGACCAATGCTCCATTCCCTTGTCATCACAAGGCTCCATGCCCTTGTTATCACAATGGTCCATGACCCCTGTCATCAAAATGCTCCATGCCTCCATTCATCACAATGCTTCATGACCTTTGTCATCACAGTGGTCCATGCCCTAGTCATCAACAGTCTCTGTGACATATTTAACCACAATGCTCCATGAACTTTTCATCACAATGCTCTTTGACCCTTGTCATCACAATGCTCTATGCCTTTCTCAGCACAATGCTCCATGACCCTCGTCATCACCATGCTCCATGCGCTTGTCCGCAAAATGTTCCATGACCCATGTCATCACAATGCACCCTGCACTTTTCATCACTGTGCTCCACAATCTTGTCACTACAATGCTCCATAAAACTTGTCATCACAGTGCTCCATGCACTTCTCATCAAAATGCTCTCTCAACACTGATATCACAATGTTACATCGCTATTCATCACAATACTCTCTCACCCCTGTCATCACAATATTCCATAACTTCTGTCTTTGCAATGCTACATGCACTTATCATCACAAAGTTCGATGACCCCTGACATCACAATGTTCCATAACCCCTGTCATCAAAATGCTCCATAACACTTTTCCTCAAAATGCTCAATGACCCCCTGACATCACAATGTACCATAACACCTGTCATCAAAATATTTCATGACCCTTTTCATCAAATTGTTCTATAAGCCTGTCATCACAATGCTCCCTGCCCTTCTCATCACAATGTACCACGCCCTTGTCATCAAAATGCTCCATGACCTTTGTCATCACAAGGATCCATGACCCTTGGCATCTCAATGCTCCATGCCATTGTCATCACAATGCTCCATGAACCCTCTAATCACAATGCTCCATGCCCCTCTGCATCTCAATGCTCCATGAACCCTGTCAACAAAATGCACCATGCCCATCATCATAATGCTTCAGGCTATTGTCATCATAATGAAATCAAAATATTCGATGATCTACCTCATCACAATGCTCCAAATCCTTGTGATCACAATGTTCCATAACACTTATCATCACAACGTCACTTGACGCTCATCATCACAATTATCCATGGTCTTCTCATCACAGTGCTCCATGACCTTTGTCATCACAGTGCTCTATACACTTGTCATCACAATGCTCCCTGACACTTGCCATCAGTATGCTCCTGGAACACTGTCATGACAAGGCTCCATACCATTTTCATAACAATGATCCATGCCAATTTCATCACAATGCTCCAAGACACCAGTAATCACATTGCTCCATGCCTTTGTCATCACAATGCCCCAAGACCCCTGTAATCACAATACTCCTTGCCCCTTTTCATCAGAATGCTCCATGAGACTTGTTATTACAAAGCTCCATGGTCTTCTCATCACAATTCTCCAGGAACTTTTCATCACAGTGCTCCATTCCCTTGTCATCACTATGCTCCATGACCTCAGTCCTCACAATACTTCCTGAACATTTTCAGTCCAATTCTCCAGGAACTTCTTATCACAATGCTTCATGATCCCTATCATCACAATGCTCCATGACCACTCTCATCACAACGCTCCATGACCCCTGACAACACAGTGATCCGGGACTCTTGTCATCACAATGCTCCATTCCCTAGTCAACACAATGCTCCATGAACATTTTCAGCCCAATGCTCCATGTCACTTGTCATCACAATGATCCATGCCCTTGCCATCCCAATGCTCCATGATCCCTATAATCACAATGATCCGTGATGCTTCTCATCACAGTGCTCTATGACCCTTATCATCACAATGCTCCATGCCTGTGTCAGCAAAATGCTACATGACCTTGTCATCACAATGCTCCATTTGCTTGTCATCACAATACTCCCTTACCATTGTCATCAAAATCCTCCATGAACCTTGGGATCACATTGATTCATGCCCTTTTCATCCCAATGCTCCATGCTCCTTGAAAACAAAATGATCCATGACTTCTATCATCACAATGCTCCAAACCCTTGTGATCACAATGTTCCATAACACTTGTCATCACAACGCTCCATGATGTCTGTCATCACAATACTCCATGCCCTTTTCGTCAAAATGCTCCATGATCTTTTTCATCACCATTCTCAATACACTTGTCATCACAATGTTCCCTGACACTTGTCATCAGAATGCTCCTTGAAACCTGTCATGAAATGGCTTCATGCCTATTTCATCACAATGCACCGTGCCCTTTTCATCACAATGCTCCATGCCATTTTCGTCACAATACTCCACAAGCTTGTCATTAGAATGCTCCATGACACTTGTCATCACAATGCTCCATGGCCACTGTCATCACAATGCTCCATACCCCTTGTCATTACTGTGCTCCATGACGCTCGTCATCACAATTATCCATGGTCTTCTCATCACAATGCTCTACGCCCTTGTCATCAAAATGTTCCATGACCCTTGTCATCACAATTCTCCATGGCCACTGGCATCACAATGCTCCATACCCCTTGTCATTACTGTGCTCCATGACGCTCTTCATCACAATTATCCATGGTCTTCTCATCACAATGCTCTACGCCCTTGTCATCAAAATGCTCCATGACCCTTGTCATCACAATGCTCCATGGCCACTGTCATCACAATGCTGCATTCCCCTTGTCATTACAGTGCTCCATGACGCTCGTCATCACAATTATCCATGGTCTTCTCATCACAATGCTCCACGGTCTTTCCATCACAGTGCTCCATGCCCTGGTCATCACAATGCTCCATATTCCTTGTCATCACAATTCTCCTCGTTCTTGGCATCACTATGCTCCATGACACTTCTCATCACCGTGTTACATGATTTGTCATCACAATTCTCTATGCACTTGTCATTGCAATGCTCCATGACCCCTGTCATAGGAAGCTCCATGTGCTTCTCATCACAATGCTTCATGAACTTGTCATCAAAATTCTCAATGGCCCTTGTCATCACAATGCTCCATGCCCTTGTCATCACAATGCTCCATGTCCCTTGTCATCACAATGCTCCAAGCCCTTGTCATCAAAATGCTCCATTACATTTGTCATCACAATCCTCCATGACACTTGGCATCACAATGTTCCATTCCATTGTCATCGCAATGGACCATGACATATGTCATCACAATGCTCCCTGAGACCTGTCTTCAAAATACTCCATGACCTTCTTATCACAATGCTCCATGCCTTGGTCATCACATTGCACCATGCCCACTGTCATCACAATAATCCATGAAACATATCAGGCCAATGCTCCATGCCCCTCTCATCACAATGCTCATTGCCTTTTCATCACAAAGCACTATGACCCCTGTCATCACAATGCTCCGTGACTCCAGTCATCACAATGCTTCATGACCTTTGTCATCACAATGGTCCATGCCCTCGTCATCACAAGGCTCTGTGACCTTTGTCACCAAAATGCTCCATGAAATTTTCATCACAATGCTCGGTGACCCTTGTCATCACATTGCTCCATGGCCCATGTCATCACAATGCGCCATGTGCTTGTCATCACTGTGCTCCACAAGCTTGTCATCACAATGATCCATAAAACTTGTCCTCACAATGCTCCATGCACTTCTTATCAAAATGCTCTCTCACGAATGATATCAAAATGTTCCCTCACTAGTCATCACAATACACCCACTCCCCTGTCATCACAATGGTCCACAACACCATCATGAAAATGTCCCATGACTCCTGACATCACAATGTTCCATAACCCCTGTCATCAAAATGTTCCATGACACTTTTCATCAAATTGCTCCATGACCCTGTCATCACAATGCTCCCTGCCCTTCACAAGAGAATTCACCACACCTTTGTCATCAAAATGCTCCATGACCTTTGTCATCACAAAACTCCATGACCCTTGGCATCACAATTCTCCATGCCATTGTCATCAAAATGCTCCAAAAACCTCTCATCACATCGTTCCAAGCCCTTGTCATCACAGGATCCATGATGCTTTTCATCACAATGTTTGATGCCATTCTTCTCACAATGCTCCATGCGCTTGTCATTACAATCCTCCATGAACCATGTATCACAGTGTTCCGTGCTGTTGTTATCTCAATGCTCCTTGCCCCCTCTCATCACAATAATCCATGAAACATCTCAGACCAATGTTCCATGTCCTTTTCATCACAATGATCCAAGACTCCTCTAATCATAATTCTCCATGCCCTTTTTCATCTCAATGCACCATGAACACTGTCATCACAATGCACCAATGCACATCATCATAATGCTTCATGCTATTGTCATCACAATGAAATCTGAATGCTCTATGACCTCTGTCATCACAATGCTCCAAATCCTTGTGATCACAATATTCCATAACACTTATCATCACAGCTCCCCATAACGCTCGTCATCACAATTATCCATGGTCTTCTAATCACAGTGCTCCATGACATTTGTCATCACAGTGCTCAATACCCTTGTCATCACAATGGTCCCTGACACTTGTCATCAGTATGCTCCTTGAACCCTGTCATGACAAGGCTCCATGCCTTTTTCATCACAATGTTACATGCCCTTTTCCTCACAGTGCTCCAAGACCACTGTAATCACAATGCTCCATGCCCTTGTCATCACAAAGCTCCATGATGCATGTCATCAGAACGCTCCATGACATTCTCATCCCAATGTTCAATGCCCTTGTCATCACAATGCTCCAAGACCCCTGTAATCACAATGCTCCATGACCCTTTTCATCAGAATGCTCCATGAGACTTGTCATCACATGGCTCCATGGTCTTCTAATCACAGTGCTCCAGTACCTTTTCATCACAATGCTCCTTGACCCCTGTCATCACAATACTCCATGAACATTTTCAGCCCAATGCTCCATGAGGTTCTCATCACAATGCTCCATGACCTCTGTCATAACAATGCTCCATGAACCGTGACAACACAATGATCTGGGACTCTTGTCATCAAAATGCTCCATGCCCTTGTCATCCCAATGCTCCATGAACCCTTTAATCACAATGATCCATGACGCTTGTCATCACAGTGCTCCATGAACCTTGTCATCACAATGCCTTTGTCAGCAAAATGATACATAATCTTGTCATCACAATGCTCCATGTGCTTGTCATCACAAACCTCCATGACCCTTGGGATCATATTGCTTTATGCCCTTGTCATCTCTATCTTGCCTTTCTGGTTTTTACAGATTTTCGGATGCCCTTTTTGACCGGTGGGAAGCGACAATTCTTTGTAGTGTGGATTTGCATTGTACGCTTGCTTGATTGGCCAAAAAGTGCCTCTGACTTTTCTCCTGAATATATTCAGGAGAAAATCATACGCTGTTTTTGGCCAAGTGCATCATTCTCGAAGTTGTGATGCCTTTCCTGTGCTTTAAAGGCGATTCCAATTTACCTCTTGAAATATGTTTTTTGCAATTCTGCCTCATTTTCAAGTCTGCTTTGTTGCCTTCCCTCAACAGATTTTTGGAAGAGAGTAGTCCTTTGTAACTCTGCAGGTTTTTGATTTGCTTTGCCCCTGAGCTCCAATTTTCAAATCCCATTATTGGGAGCTGACCGCAAATCCACAATTTTGCTTCAGGACCTATACTGGTTCCAGGGGTGGCTATACTGGTTCCCTGTGGGTGGCTGAGGCTTTGGTTAATTCTTCTTCCTGACGGGAATTTAGAGTGACATGTGTCCGTCCAAATGCCTACATCTACTCTCTGATTGGTTCTCCCTCTTCCCTTTCATCCTCTGCACAATTAGCAAACTGTGCGAACCAGGAGGTTATAGGGGATGACTCTCCTAAGATGGGAGATTGATAGTAAAGTTGTTGGAATGCCAAACTGTAGCACAAGGAGAGGAAAAAGGAGGAGACTTTCAGAAACCTTTCGCCATCACAGGGTGTCCATTCTCTAGGTTTCCCATACATGTTATAACTGTAGTGATATTCCCTTCTACCTGGAAATTTGGGACCCATGGAATGGTGGCATGCATTACTACTTTAAAGGGTCTGCATTTTCTCTCCCAGTCTCACCAGTCCTCTCAGTCCCAAGTGTCCAGCCTTATGTCTCATCCAGCTGTCTTTGCAGATAGGGTCATTCTAGGTTTCATCAGAACCCCTGAAGGAATTGTGTAAGAATTTCGCTGTTTTTTTTGTTTCGTTTTTGAAATTCATTTTTATAATGGGGTTGAGCTGATTTTCCCTGACGTGTTTATGCTGGTCTAGACACACTTGATTCCCTTACAGAGGCATATCAATACATAGGTTTTAAGATTCTTACTAATCAGATATATTCCTCTGTGGGGAATAGGGGTTTTGAGTCCTAATCACTGAGGAAGGTGTAGGTCTTGTCTATTCTGTATTTGGTTTATGGAATTGTACCTGTGCTAATATCAAACTCTGGTTTTATGCATCACCCCACCTCTCCTTCCCCCTTAAGCAGGCATAAGAGTGTTTTCTAAATGTGAGACTCTCTTCTCTTTCCTAATTCAGTTCATGTGTTGTGATGTTGACATTCCCTCTGTAAGTGATATGTTATGAATAGATTCTTTTTCTGTGTGACTAATTTCCCTTAGAATCATCATACCTAAATCCTCTCATTATGCTGCTACTGGCCTTATGACATTGATTTCACGTCTCAGTGATATTCCGTTGTACAAAATTACCACAAGTTCTTTATGCATTTCTCTTTTTCCTGGGATACTTTAGGTGTACCGAAGTTGAGGTTCTTGTATGCAGAGCAGCCCTAAACATTGGGGTGCCTGTGTCTTGTTGATATTTAGTCTTCCCAAGTTATATGTCCATGAGTTGAAGTCCCCTTTGCTCGGGGGCTTTGTATTTTAGATGTTTTAGGAAACAGCATACACTTCTTCAGAGTAGCTCTTGGATATTTATACCCCACCCATCAGCGTGACTAGTCTCCCTGTTTTCCATGGCCTCTCCTGCATTTTTGATTTGTACACATTTTTTGGATGGACTTTCTGAGCAGTGGAAATTGAGACTTCTTTATTGTGCGGATTTGCATTTCCCCCTTGCTTGGTTGGCCAAAAACTCTGTATGTGTTTTTTTCCTGAAGATATTCACGAAAAAAACGCATACACCCTTTTGCCCAAATGCATCATTTTAGAAATTCTGCTGCTTTTCATATGCTTTAAATGTGAGTACAATCTACCTTTTGTAAAATGTTTCCTGCAATTCTGCCTCTCATTCAGAACCTCTTCATTGCCTTACCTGAATATATTTTTGGACATTGGTTATCATTTATATCTTTGCAGGTCTTTGAATTGTCTGCTCCTGAGCTCCATTTTGCAACTCGCTTTTTTTGTGAGCTGACCGCCAAACCATTGGATTGATTCCGGCCCTATTCTGGTTCTGGGGAGGCAGGCTGAGCCTTTGGTTAATTCTTCTTCCTAATGGGAAATTAGAGTGACATGTGCCTGTTAAAACTCCTACAGTTAATCTCTCATTGGTTCCTCCTCTTCCCATTTATCCTCTGCAAAAATTGCAAACTATGTGAAACAGGAGGTTAAAGGTGCTGATTCTCCAAGTGGGGAGATTGTTAGTAATGTGGCTGGAATGGCGAACCCCAGCAACAGGAGATCAAAAATGAGGTGCATTTTAGACACCTCTCCTGAGCACACGGTGTACATTCATCTCGGTTTCCCAGGCATGTTTTCACTGTCAGAAGATTCCCTTGAAAGTGCAGATTTCGGACCCATGGAATGGGTACCAGGCAGTATTACTTTAAAAGGTCTGCATTTCCTCACCCAGCCTCTCTAACATCTCTTAGCGTGCATAGCTTCCAGCCTTATATATCATCCTGCTGTGGGTCTACATGTGTTCAATCCATGTTACATCATAGCCCTTCAACAAAAGTTGTAAGAATTTTTGTCTGTCTCACTGTTTTTATAAATATTTTTAAATTTATTTTTATATTGGTTACAGCTGATTTTCAAAGCTCTGTTTTTTGCTGCTGTACATCCACTTGATTCATGTACTGTGAGACAACAATAAATTCTTTCTCAGATGCTTACGAGTCATATGTATTATTTTCCAGTGACTTGAGTGGACTGAGTGCTGTTCTTTGAGGTACGGTGTAGGCCTTGCCAGTTATTCAATTTGGTACTTGGAATGGTATCTTTGCTAATTTCAACCTCCTGGATAATACCTCACCATTCCCCACCTTTCCCATTTAGCAGCCTTATGTCTATTTTCTACATATTTGACGATGTTTCTGTTTTGTAGTTTATTTCATGTGTAGCCATTTTTGATTCCACCTTTAAGTGACATCTTATGATATGTGTCTTTTTCTTTCTGACATGTGCCACTTAGAATGATCGTATGTAACTCCTCCAGAGTTGTTCCAACTGGCCTTATTTCATTGATTTCTGTATGAGTAATATTCCACTCTACATAAGTACCCCATCTCTTTTATCAATTTTATCTTTCCAGGGACATTTAGGTTATATCCAAGTGGAGGCCCTTTTTAACAGAGAGGTGGTAAACGTTGGGGTGCCTGTTTTCTGTCATTTTTTGTTTTTCCCAAGGTATACGCCCATGAGTGCAAGTGCCCTATGCTCTGTAGCTCAGTTTTCAGATGTTTTAGCAAACACAATACACTTCTCCAGAGTGGCCGTTGGCAAATTATATTTCCACTATCAGCCTCACAGGGCTCCCTTTTCTCCTCACCCTGTCCTGCATTTCTGGTGTTTACACTTTATGTGGATGCCCTTCTGACTGATGTGAAGTGATACATTTTGTAGTATTGATTTCCAGTGCCCACCTGTTTGGTTGGATAAAAAGTGTGAATGGCCTTTACTTGAATATATTCAGAAAAAAATGAATACGCCCTTTTGAGCCAAGTGCATCATTGGCGATGTTCAGCCCCTTTTCTTGTGCTTTAATGGGGAGTCCTTTCTACCTCTTCAAATCTGTTTCCTGCCACTCCCCCTTGCTTACAAGTCCTTTTCTGTGACTTACCTCAAGACATTTTTCAACAATAGATATTTTCAACTCTGCATTTTCATGAATTTTAGTGCCCCTGAGTTCCATTTTTCAACTTCTGTTTTTGGAATCTGGACACAAAACAGCGGGATTTCCTCTAGCCCTATTGTCTTTCCGTGGGCAATTCTAGCCTTTGATGAATTTGTCTTCCAGATTGGAAATTAGAGTGGCATGTGCCTGTCCGAACAACTAAGATTTGTCTCTAAATTTTTCTCATCCTTCCGCTTCATTCTCTGGACAAATTCCAAACTGTGTGCAACAGGATGTTGACGGTGCTGATATCCCCAAGTGAGGAGATTGTTAGGAAAGATGCTGGAGGGGTGAACCCGAGCACCAGGCGATGAGGAGATGAGGTGCCTTTTCCAAACTCTTTCCGATCAAACGGTGTACCATCCTCTAGGTGTGACAGGCATGTTTTAGCTGTAGGAAGGGTCCCGTGCATGGAAGGAGAACACCAGGGATTTTTCCAAATCAGTGCCTCCCTGAACCCCAAACTGGGGAATTTTTAAGCTACGGCTACACGTATGTCCATTAAGGGCCTTGGGAAATAGGCAGAGCCCAAACTTTAGATGATTGAAATCTTCAGGTTCAGAAGCGCTCACCATCGGCCTTGCTTACGTTACATTTTATCTGTCATTGATAGATGATGTCAATAAAAATATCGATTCGTTTTCAGATTATTTCCCCTTATAGGTTATTGCAAAATATTCAGTGTAGTTCCCTGTGCTATACAGTAGTTCCTTGTTCATGATCTATTTTATACATAGCAGTGTGTATGTGTTAATCCCAAACTGTTAATTTATCCCTTGTCCTACCTTTCCCCTTTGGTAATAATAAATTATAAGATTTTATACTTCTCAGAAATGGGGGAGCTGAAAGAGAGGTATCCTTTTCAATGGAAAAGCATTCAAAACAAGATTGAAGCTTCAGCCAAGAGTATTCGATGTACATCCATGGAAATAAATCACTTCATTTCTCTAATGTTGACCTGACAAATAAGACAGACGTCTTCACTGAACTTGCTTATAGTAAAGTGATGGAAATATCAAACGTAAGTCTTAGAAAAATCTTATTTTACCCGAGCATTATACACTGCTCTATGTTAACTACAGTTTGGCTCACACATCTGTTCAATGAAGTTACAATGTTCTCAATTTCTGTTACTGATCATCCAGAGGGAACCCCAACAGGAGTCCCCGTGCCCAGTGTCATTGCAGCCAACAGATCAAGACTGAGTTTGGTTCAGAAGCAAAGGAAACATTATTTTGAAAACCGAATGGAGAGGTGAGAGTGTGCACTCCCCCACGGGCTGTGGGCTGGGCTGCTGTGTAGGGATCCCGGCAGCGTCAGTGGGAGTTAGGGGATGGAGCTCTCGAGGGCTGGGTTGGCTGCAGCTCAGGCTCTATGCCGTGGAGTCTGCATGGGACTCCGCTAGCTGAGGTGTCGACCCAGCCATTCTGCAATAGGAAATCGGGTCTGAAGTGCCGGGTGTGGGACCTCTGCATGCAGAACCCTAGGAGCACGTGAAATTAGACAAAGCACAAAGGAAAAACAGGTTAGACTTTATTTTATTGCCCAGATTCTCTTTTTATCTCCCAGGAATTTTTAATGAACGTTGCCAGAGAAGAACCCCTCCTCTGCTTTTTGTTCCGTTCCTCATTCTTGGGGTGTTGAGGGTGCAGACCCCTCTTTTGTAACTGCTTCATGCTGTGGTGGGAGCCCTGATACGTGGGGGAAGGGGCAAAACGTCTGCCCACCAGCCTCCAGGTGAGGTTGATTGTCCCAAAGCCTCCTGCATCACTTCTCATATGCCTGAGCACCAGCATTGGAAGTGTTATAGATTCTAATGACTTTTAAGGGTCCAGGAAAGAGATGCGCAGAGATGCTGTGGTGGCAGGTTTCACCCCACCCCACATTTGTTCGGTGATATTAGGCTGACGTTTTTTGCCAGCCTATATGCTCTGACCAGTAGTCTGTGCTTTCTTTAATTAGGTCCCTGAATTAATGTACAAACAGCACCATGTGTCAGAGCCCTGACCGTGCAACTCCCAGACAGTCCAGCGTCAGTGGTGATCCAGGACCATGACGTCCACTGAGTCAACGGCCTTTAGAAGTAGCCAGCAGTCCAGCCGGTCATATTGGCCACCATCACCGCGTTGTCTGTAGGGTTTTCTATGGTGAAAGCGTGATATACGTTTCCCCCGCCAAGCTTATTAGCTCCCCTCTGGGTGCAGTAAGTCCTGCAAGCAGTAGTCTGCTCTTTCGGGGCACAGTCTTCTTGTTTTCTGAGAGAAACTCCAGGTCAAGTGATGGTCACACGAGTCATCTTGGGGGCCCGTTGCCCCCATTTGTCTCTCTGGAGGTAGGAGTTGGAGGGCCTCCTCACTCGAGGTCAGTGTGTCCACAGAGCGACCCCTGCAACTTCAGGACATGATGGGTGTTTAGGATCACCACGTTGGGTCCTTTTCCCTTAGGAGGAAGCTGGCCTTGTGGGCTGCTGATTTCTAGCTTTTTAGATACCCCAGTATCCTGGCCTGATGAGTCAGTGGGCAAAGCCCTTGGTGACCATAGTTTATCATACCTGAAGGGCATTCTTGTGTTGCTCCATTTCAAGTGGTCCCAGTTTTTGCACTAAGGCTCCAAGGGCGATTAACCTTTGACTGGGTATATAAAGGTCAAAGGGTTTAGTTAAATTAGCGAGTTCCTGGGCAAGGATCTGAATTGATTGCTCTTTCCATTCTTGAAAGGCTGCTTCTGGATTCTATTCAAAAATATCATCATCTTTTCATGTCAGTGTTTCATGTAGAGGCCCAGCTATTAGACTGTAGTTAGGGATCCAGATGCAGAAAACCTAGGCCTCCCCAAGAACCCCTAAGCTGTCTTCTAGTTTTAGAAGAGGTAAGGCTGCAAATGGCTTCTTCCCTATCCTGGGATGCGTTTCTCCAAATATCTGTGAGGATGAAGCCCAGGCATGTCACCTGAGCCTGGGATATTTGAGCCTTTTTCTTGGACACCTTCTATCCTTTCTTGGCTAGGTAGTTCAGAGGCGTCTTTAGTAGGCCTGGCGATCAGAATGTCATCTGCACATTGAACGAGGGTTCCCTTTTACAGAGGTAGAACGTTTAGGTCTTTAGAGGACATTTCCCCAATGATGGTGTGTGGATTTTTGAACCATTGAGGCAGGATGGCCCAGCATTATTGGTTTTGTTGCTTGTTGTGTCCTGCCACTCACAAGCCAAAAATTCTTGTGACTCTGAGATGAATGGAATACAGAAGAAGGCATCATTGAAGTGTAATACAGAATGCCATGGCCTGGTGGATGGTAGAATTTCCAGCAGGGTGTAGGATATAGGAGCTACTGGATGTATATCCTCGGTGGCTTCACTGACTGTCCTGATATCCTTTACCAGGTCTCCAGCAGCCCATGGGGCTCTCGTGGTCAGGCCAATCCCACGATATGGAGCTCACCTTGGCTGCATCCCGCACCCCACAGCCCACGGGGCTCTCGTGTTCAAGTCCCTCCCAGGGTATGGATCTCACCTCTGCAGCTACCCAGCAGCCCATGGGGCTCTCATAGTCTGGCCCTTCCCAGGGTATGGAACTCCCCTGGGCAAGTACCCCAGCAGGGCTGGACACACAGGAACTGTGCACATAGCCCACCTTGCAGAGAACCCCCAGCTCACCTGTTGCTGACAGCTGACACAGAACACCTCCGAGCAGGACTTGAACTAACAAACAGCAGCTCTGACAGGTCTGTGACCCTGGCTATCACTCCGTGCAGCCTCTCTCTGCCTGGTCTTCCAGACACTTCCACTGCAGCCAGGGCACCAGGCCTCGGTCTCCACCCACCATCACTCCTCTCCCTGACTCCTGGGTTCCTCTCATTAGGATAGGGTCTTCTTGAAGTTGTTTTCCACTCATGGACCAGATAAAATGATAAGAAAACAAGCCGCAGCTGCAGCCCCTTGTCTAGCCTGACTCTCAAGAGCCCACACCTGTTCCTTGGGACTGACCCGTTTAGCAAGGTTCATTTTCTGCAACTGTGAGCCCCTGAGGGGTGAGGATTGGCTGATTTGGGCAGCCTGACACTGCCTGCCAGCCCCCCCCCACAGGTGTGCCTGGGTTGAGGTCAATATAAACACCTCTCCAGTCAGCAAGAGCCCCTGTAGCTGTGCCTGACGCCATATTCTCTGCCCCGTCAGCAGTGTCGGGGCTGCGGTGGTGGGAGGGAGTGAGGGGCCGTGGCTTTGTGGGTGGCCCAGTGTAAGTGGGGCTCTGCTGGACTATCTGCAGGAGTTGCCAGGCTGCCACCTGCTAAAGAAGAGGATGTGTCACCCATACCTGCCACTGGAATTTCTCCCCAGGCAGAGGTGAGGAAGTAAAAAAGCACTGGGGGCCGTGGCAGGAGGGGTATCTCAGGCAGGGAAATGGAAAGATTCCAGAAGAGCATCTGGGGCCAGGACCATCCTGGCTGGCCTGCAGGCACCAAGTCAGCCTGCGTGCTCTCGCTAGTGTGGCTCCACAGCCCTTCCTGTAGGCTTGCAAGTGCTTGTACATATTCAGGTGTTTTACCTGGAAAGGGTGGGAAGAGTTCAGCTGCAGCAGGACTGGGGCTCAGCTCACATTTACGCACAAACGCCTTGACACAGTCCCCCAGCTTTGCAATGAGGATGCTCCTTTTGGGGGGGAGCGCTGCTGAGTGCATGGGAGATGATTTCCCACCTCTGACCAACTTAAGAATTTTTTACCAGTGGAGCAAGTGCCCTGATACGATTTTCCTCTGTATAACTGGTGAGTTCTGTTTTTTTTTTTCTTTTTTTCTTTTTGGTTCAAGTTAGATTTTATTTATTCATCTTTTTTTTTAACTTAGAGATATAAACATGGAAATAATGCATTAATATAAAGACGTCTATGTGAAGGGAAGAACTTTTTTTCTGTTTTATTTTATTAAATGTTATTTATTTATTTTTAATTTTTTTTAAATTTATTTCTTTTATACAGCAGGTTCTTATTGGATATGTATTTTATACATATAAGTGTGCACATGTGAATCCCAGTCTCCCAATCCATCCCACCACCACCCTCACATGGCGTTCCCTCCTTGGTGTCCATATGTTTGTTCTCTACATCTGTCTCTATCTCTGCCCTGCAAACTGGTTCATCTGTACCATTTTTCTAGGTTCCACATATATGCATTAATATACAATATTTGTTTTTCTCTTTCTGACTTACTTCACTCTGTATGACAGTCTCTAGATCCATCGAGGGCTCTACAAATGACCCAATTTCATTCCTCTGTATGGCTGAGTAATATTCCGTTGTATATATGTACCACATCTTTATCCATTCGTCTGTCTGTGGGCACTTAGGTTGCTTTCATTACCTGTCTATTGTAAATAGTGCTGCAGTGAACATTGTGGTGAATGTGTCTTTTTGATTTATGGTTTTCTCTGGGTATATGCCCAGTAGTGGGATTGCTGGATTATATGGTAATTCTATTTTTAGTTTTTTAAGGAATCTCCATACTGTTCTCCATAGAGACTGCATCGATTTACATTCCCACCAATAGTGGAATAAGGTTCCTTTTCTCCACACCCTCTCCAGCATTTGTTGTTTGTAGATTTTCTGATGATGCCCATTCTAACAGGTGTGACGTGATACCTCATTGTAGTTTCGATTTCCATTTCGCTAATAATTAGTGATGTTCAGCAGATTTTCATGTGCGTACTGGCCACCTCTATGTCTTCTTGGAAGAAATGTCTATTTAGATCTTCCATTTTTGTATTGGATTGTTTGTTTTATTAATATTGAGCTGCATGAGCTGTTTATATATATTGGAGATTAATCATTTGTCCATTGATTCGTTTGCAAATAGTTTCTGCCATTCTGAGGGTTGTCTTTTCGTCTTGTTTGTAGTTTCCTTTGCTTTGCAAAAGCTTTTACGTTTCATTAGTCCCATCTGTTTAGTTTTCTTTTTTATTTCCTTACTATAGGAGGTGGATCAAAAAAGATCTTGCTGTGATTTACGTCAGAGTATCCTTCCTAAGTTTTCCTCTCAGAGTTTTATACTATCCGGTCTTACATTAACTTCTCTAATCCATTTTGAATATATTTTTATGTATGGTGTTGGGGAGTGTTCTAATTTCATTCTTTTACATGTAGCTGTCCATATTTCCCAGCACCAATTATTGAAGAGACTGTCTTATCTCCATTGTATAGTCTTGCCTCCTTTGTCATAGATTAGGTGACCATAGATGTGTAGGTTTATCCCTGTGCTTTCTTTTTTCTTTCCTTTTACAATTTTATTGGAGTGTAATTGCTTTACAATGGATTGTTCGTTTCTGCTGTATAAAAAAATGAATGAGCTATACATATACAAATATCACCAGATCCCCTCCCTCTTGCATCTCCCTCCCACACTCCATAACCCACCCCTTTATGTGGTCACAAAGCACCGAGCTGATCTCCCTCTTCTATGTGGCTGATTCTCAGTAGCTATCAGTGTTACATTTGGTAATGTATTTATGTCCATGCCACTCTCTCACTTCGTCCCAGCTTACCCATCCCCCTTCCGGTGTCCTCAAGTCCTTTCTCTATGTCTGTGTCCTTACTCCTGTCCTGGCACTAGGTTCTTCAAAATCTTCTTTTTTTCTTCATTAGATTCCATATATCTCTGTTAACATACAGTATTTGTTTTTCCCTTTCTGACTTACTTCACTGTGTAGGACAGATTCTAAGTCCATCCACCTCAGTACAAATAACTCAGTTTTGCTTCTTTTTATGTTTGAGTAATATTTGATTGTATATATGTGTCAGATCTTCTTTATCCATTCATCTGTCGATGGACACTTAGGTTGCTTCCATGTCCTGGCTAATGCAAATAGAGCTGCAATGAACATTTTTGTACATAACTCTTTTTGAATTATGGTTTTCACAAGGCAAATGCCCAGTAGTTGGATTGTTGTGTCATATGGTACTTCTATTGTTAGTTATTTAAAGGAACCTCCATACTGTTCTCCCTAGTGCTCATATCAATTTATATTCCCACCCACAGTGCAAATGTGTTCCCTTTTCTCCAATAAAGGCCTCTCCAGCATTTATTGTTTTGTAGATTTTTTTGATGATTGCCACTCTGATTGCTGTGAGGTGATACCTCAGGGTAGTTTTGATTTGCATTACTCTAATGATTAGTGATGTTCAGCATCCTTTCATGTGTTTCTTGATAATCTGTATATCTTCTTTGGATAAATGTCTATTTAGGTCTTCTGCCCGTTTTTGGATTGGGTTGTTTGTTTTTGTGATATTGAGCTACATGCGGTGCTTGTAAAGTTTGGAGATTAATCCTTTGTCAATTGCTTCATTTGAAAATATTTTCTCCCATTCTGAGGGTTGTTTTTGCATCTTGTTTATGTTTTCCTGTACTGTGTAAAAGCTTTTAAGTTTCATTAGGTCCCATTTGTTGATTTCTGTTTTTATTTCCATTTCTCTAGGAGGTGGGTCAAAAAGGATCTTGCTGTGATTTATGTCATAGAGTGTTCTGCCTATGGTTTCCTCTAAGTGTTTTATAGTGTCTGGTCTTATATTTAGATCTCTAATCAATTTAGAGTCTATTTTTGTGTATGGTGTTATGGAGTGTTCTAATTTCATTATTTTATGTGTAGGGGTCCAGTTTTCCCAGCACCAATTACTGAAGAGACTGTCTTTTCTCCATTGTATATCCTTAGCTCCTTTGTCATAGATGAGATAGCCATAGGTATGTAGGTTTATCTCTGGGCTTTCTGTCCTGTTCCATTGATCTGTGTTTATGCCAATCTACATACACTTGATTCCATTATGGAGACATATAAATACATAGGTTTCAAGGTTATTACCAGTCAGATATATTCCTCTTCAGTGAATAGGGTGTTTTGTGTCCAGTTCATTGAGAAAGGAGTAGGTCTTGTCTATTACATATTTGGTATATGAAATGGAATCTGTGCTAATTTCAAACTCTGCTTTTACACATCACCCCACGTCACCTTTCCCCTTAAGGAGGCATAAGTGTGTTTTCTAAATGTGTAACTCTGTTCTCTTTTGAAATTCAGTTCATGTGTAGCCATGTTTACATTTCCTCTATAAGTGATATATTACAATAAGTTTCTTTTTCTTTGTGGCTCATTTCACTTAGCATCATCGTACCTAAAGCCACTCATTATGCTGCTATTGGCCTTATGACATTGATTTTATGTCTGAGTGACATTCCATTGTATATAAGTACCACAACATCTATATCCATTTTTTTTTCCTTTCCTGGGATATATAAAGTGTACCGAAGTCGAGGTTCTTGTAAACAGAGCAGCCCTAAAGTTTGGGCTGGCTGTGTGTTGTGGATTTTTATTTTTCCCAAAATACACGCCCATGAGTGGAAGTGTGCTATGCTCTGTAGCTCTGTTTTAGAAAACAACATACAGTTCTCCAGAGAGGCTGTTGGCAATTTACATCCTGCCCATCGTCGTAACCAGGCTCCCTTTTCTCCATGGCCTGTCCTGCATTTGTGGTTTTTACACTATTTGTGGATGGTCCTTTTGACTGGAGGTAAGGGACACTTCTCTGTAGTGTGGATTTGCAATGCCTGATGGCTTGCTTGGCCAAAAAGGGCATATGCATATTTTCCCGAATATATTCAAGAAAATACACATAATCCCTTTTCAGCCAAGGGCAACATTGTCGAAATTCTGTCGCTTTTCATGTGCTTTAAAGACGACTCCAATCTACCTCTTGAAATCTGTTTCCTTCAATTCTGCCTTGCATTCAAATCCTCTTCACTGCCTTTCCTCAATATATTTCTGGATGATAGTTGTCCTTTATAAATCTGCAAGTTTGTGAATTGCTGTGCCCCTGATTTCCATTTTTCAACTCGCCTCTTTGTGAGCTGGCTGCAATACCGCAGGATGGCTTTAGGCCCTAGTCCAGTTCCGGGGCTTCAGGCTGAGCCTTTGGTTAATTCTTCTTCCTGATGGGAAAGTAGAGTGACATGTGCCCATCCAAACTCCTACAGCTAATCTCTCATTTATTTCCCCTCTTCCAGTTCATCCTCTGCACAATTTGCAAACTGTGCATAACGGGAGGGTAAAGGCTCTGACACTCCAAGTGGGGAGATTTTGAGTAATGCAGATGGAATGGCGAATCCGAGCACGACAAAAGGAAAAATGAGGTACCTTTTAGAAAACTTTCCCAATTACACAGTGTACCATCCACTGGTTTTCCCATGCATGTTTTAACTGGAGGAAGATTCCCTTAAACCTGGAGAGTTGGGAACATTAGAATGGGTAGCACACAGTATTGCTCTAAGTGGTGTTCTTTTGTTCACACAACCTCAGCAATCTTGTCCGCCCCAAGATTCCAGTCTTATGTCTCAACCAGCTGTGGGTGTAAAGGTGGTCAATCTAGCTTGCATCACAGGCCCTGAACGTAATTTTTAAGACTTTCTCTCTGTTTTTGCATTTTGCTTCTGAAATTTATTTTTATAAGTGGGTTTAACTGAATTTCAGTGCTGTGTTCATGCCGTTATACACACACATGATTCCATTATGGAGACATGAGAATACATATGTTTTAAAATACTTAGAGTCAGACATATTCCTCTGCAATGAATAGGGGATGTTGAGTCCAGTTCATTGTGCCGGGAGTAGGTGTTGTCTATTACATACATGGTTTATATAACGGTATCTGTGCTAATTTAAAATTGTGGTTTTATGCATCACCCCACTTCGGCTTTCCCATTAAGCAGACAGAAGATGTTTTCTAAATGTGTGACTCTGTTGTGTTTGTCATTCAGTTCATGTGTAGTCATGTGTACATTCCCGTTATGAGTGATAATTTATGATAAGATTAGTTACTCTGTAATCTTTCCTAACGCAGTTCATGTGTAGCCATGTTTACAGGGACTTCATAAGTTATATCTTATGATAAGTTTCTTTTTCTGCGTGACTTATTTCACTTAGAATCATCGTAACTGAATCCACTCTTTTTGCTGCTACTGGCCTTATGACATTGATTTCATGGCTGAGCGATATTCCATCATACGTAAGTACCACAATATCTTGAACCATTTTTGTCTTTCCTGGGATACTTAAGGTGTACCCAAGTTGAGGTTCTTGTAAGCAGTGCAGCGCTAAATTTTAGGGTGGCTCTGTCTTATTGATTTTCAGTTTTCCCAAGGTATATTCCCTAGACTGGAAGTGCCCTTGGCTGTGTAGCTCTGTTGTTTACTTGTTTTAGGGAACACAATGCAACCCTCCAGAGAGGCAGTTGGCAACTTACATCCCGCCCATCAGCATAACAAGGCTGCCTGATCTCCAGGGCCTGACTTGCCTTTCTGGTTTTTACACATTTTGCGGATGTCCCTTTTCACCGGTGGAAAGGGATACTTCTTTGTAGTGCAGATTTGCATTGCTGCTTGCTTGCTTGGCCAAAATGGGCGTATGCATTTTCTCCTGAATATATTCAGGAGAAAAAGCATACGCCCTTTATGGCCAAGTGCATCATTGTCAAAGTTGTGCCCCTCTTCTTGTGCTTGAAAGGTGATTCCAACGTACCACTTCAAATCTGTTTCCTGCTATTCTGCCTCGTTTTAAAGTCCGCCTCTCGGCCTTCCCTCAAAAGATTTTTGGAAGATAGTTGTCCTCTATTACTCTGCCAGTTTGTAAATTGCTGTGCCCCTGAGCTCCATTTTTCAACTCGTTTTTTTGAGCTGACCGAAAATCCAAAATTATGGTTCAAAACCTATACTGGTTCCTGGCGGGTGGCTGAGACATTGGTTAATTCTACTTCCTGCCGGGCAATTAAAGTGACATGTACCTGTCCAAATGCTTAACGTCTACTCTCTCATTGGTTCTCCCTTTTCCCTTTAATCCCCTGCCAAATTGGCAACCTGTGCGAACCAGGAGGTTAAAGGTGCTGTCTCTCCAATTTGGAAAATTGATAGTAAAGCAGTTGGAAAGTCATACTGGTGCACAAGGAGAGGGACTATTCTTTGAGTTTTAGAAACCTTTCGTATTCACAGTGTGTCCATTCTCTAGGTTTCCCGTACATGATATACCTGTAGTAATATTCCCTTCAACCTGGAGACATGGGACCCATGGAATGGGTGCCATGCATTATTGCTTAAAAGGGTCTGCATTTGCTCTCCGAATCTCACCAATCCTCTCAGTCTCATGTGTCCAGCCTTATGCCACACCTAGCTGTCGTTTTATATAGGGTCACTCCAGGTTTCATCAGAGACCCTGAAGGAATTGTAAAGAATTTCCCTGTTTTTTTTGTTTTGTTTTTGAAATTCATTTTTATAGTGGGTTTGAGCTGATTCTCGCTGCCATGCTTATGTAAGTCTAGATACACTTGATACCCTTACGGAGACATATCAATACATAGGTTTTAAGATTCTTACTCGTCAGATACATTCCTCTGCGGGAAATATGGGGTTTTGAATCCCTTTCACTGAGGAAGGTGTAGGTCTTGTCTATTCCATAGTTGGTTTTTGGAACAGTATCTGTGCTTATATCAAACTCTGGTTTTATGCATCACCCCACCTCTCCTTCACCGTTAAGAAGGCATAAGTGTGTTTTCTAAATGTGAGACTCTGTTCTCTTTCCTAACTCAGTTCATGTGTAGCCATGTTTACAGGATCTTCATAAGTGATATCTTATGATAAGTTTTTTTTTTTTCTGTGTGACTTAATTCACTTAGAATCATCGTACCTGAATCCACGCATTTTGCTGCTACTGGTCTTATGACACTGATTTCATGGCTGAGGGATATTCCATCATACATAAGTACCACAATTTTTTGAACCATTTTTACCTTTCCTGGGATACGTAAGGTGTACCCAAGTTGAGGTTCTTGTAAGCAGTGCAGCCCTAAATTTTGGGGTGGCTCTGTCTTATTCATTTTCAGTTTTCCCAAGGAATATTCCCTAGACTGGGAGTTTACTTGGCTCTGTAGCTCTGTTGTTTACTTGTTTTAGGGAACACAATGCACTCCCCCAGAGAGGCAGTTGGCAATTTACATCCCGGCCATCAGCATAACAAGGCTCCCTGTTCTCCAGGGCCTGTCTTGCCTTTCTGGTTTTTACCCATTATGTGGATGTCCCTTGTGACCAGTGGGAAGTGATACTTCTTTGTAGTGCAGACTTGCATTGCCCACTTGCTTGCTTGGCCAAAAGTGCGTATGCGTTTTCCCCTGAAT
This sequence comes from Mesoplodon mirus, assembly GCF_964341445.2. Classification (NCBI taxonomy): domain Eukaryota; kingdom Metazoa; phylum Chordata; class Mammalia; order Artiodactyla; family Ziphiidae; genus Mesoplodon; species Mesoplodon mirus. The sequence continues at coordinate 284,454 of NW_028295721.1, forward strand.
ATATTCAGGAGAAAACGCATACGGCCTTTTTGGCCATGTGCATCATTGTCGAAGTTGTGCTCCTCTTCCTGTGCTTTAAAGGCGATTCCAACGTACCTCTTGAAATCTGTTTCCTGCTATTCTGCCTCGCTTTCAAGTCCGACTAGTTGCCTTCCCTCAACAGATTTTTGGAAGATAGTTGCCCTTTATTACTCTGCCAGTTTGTGAATTGCTTTGCCCCTGAGCTCCATTTTTTAACTCGTTTTTTTGTGAGCTGAACGCAAGTCCAATATTTTGGTTCAGGACCTATACTGGTTTTCGGTGGGTGGCTGAGACTTTGGTTAATTCTTCTTCCTCCCAGGAAATAAGAGTGACAGGTGCCCGTCCAAATGCCTAACATCTACTCTCTCATTGGTTCTCCCTATTCCCTTTCATCCTTTGCCAAATTGGCAACATGTGCGAACCAGGAGGTTAAAGGTGCTGCTCTCCAAGTTGGGAGATTGATAGTAAAGCAGTTGAAAAGTCAAACTGGAGCACAAGGAGAGACACTATCCGTTGAGTTTTAGAAACTTTTCGTATTCACTGTATGTCCATTCTCTACGTTTCCCATACATGTTATAGCTGTATTAATATTCCCTACAACCTGGAGAGTTGTGAACCATGGAAAGGGTGCCATGCATTATTGCTTTAAAGGGTCTGTGTTTGCTCATCCAATCTCACCAACACTCTCAGTCCCATGTGTCCAGCCTTATGCCACATCCAGCTTTCATTGTAGATAGGGTCATTCCAGGTTTCATCAGAGAAACTGAAGGAATTGCAAAGAATTTGCCTGTTTTTTTGTTTTGTTTTTGAAATTCATTTTTATAGTTGGTTTGAGCTGATTCTCGCTGCCATGTTTATGCCAGTCTAGACACACTTGATGCCCTTATGGAGACATATCAATACATAGGTTTTAAGATTCTTACTAGTCAGATATATTCCTCTGCGGGAAATATTGTGTTTTGAGTCCCTTTCACTGAGGAAGGTGTAGGTGTTGTTTATTCCATAGTTGGTTTTTGGAAGGGTACCTGTGCTTATATCAAACTCTGGTTTTGTGCATCACCCCACCTCTCCTTCCGCCTTAAGCAGGCATAAGAGTGTTTTCTAAATGTGAGACTCTGTTCTCTTTCCTAACTCCGTTCATGTGTTGCCATGTTTACAGGATCTTCATAAGTGATATCTTATGATAAGTTTTTTTTTCTTCTGTGTGACTTAATTCACTTAGAATCATCGTACCTGAATCCACTCATTTTGCTGCTACTGGTCTTATGACATTGATTTCATGGCTGAGGGATATTCCATCATACGTAAGTACCACAAAATTTTGAACAATTTTTACCTTTCTTAGGATACTTAAGGTGTACCCAAGTTGAGGTTCTTGTAAGCAGTGCAGCCCTAAATTTTGGGGTGGCTCTGTCTTATTCATTTTCATTTTTCCCAAGGTATATTCCCTAGACTGGGAGTGTACTTGGCTCCGTAGCTCTGTTGTTTACTTGTTTTAGGGAACACAGTGCACTCCTCCAGAGAGGCAGTTGGCAATTTACATCCCGGCCATCAGCATGACAAGGCTCCCTGTTCTCCAGGGCCTGTCTTGCCTTTCTGGTTTTTACCCATTTTGTGTATGTCCCTTTTGACCGGTGGGAAGTGATACTTCTTTGTAGTGCAGACTTGCATTGCCCACTTGCTTGCTTGGCCAAAAGTGCGTATGCGTTTTCCCCTGAATATATTGAGGAGAAAACGCATACGGCCTTTTTCGCGATGAGCATCATTGTCGAAGTTGTGCTCCTCTTCCTGTGCTTTAAAGGTGATTCCAACGTACCTCTTGAAATCTGTTTCCTGCTATTCTGCCTCGCTTTCAAGTCCGCCTAGTAGCTTTCCCTCAACAGATTGTTGGAAGATAGTTGCCCTTTATTACTCTGCCAGTTTGTGAATTGCTTTGCCCCTGAGCTCCATTTTCTAACTCGTTTTTTGTGATCTGAACGCAAGTCCAATATTTTGGTACAGGACCTATACTGGTTTTCGGTGGGTGGCTGAGACTTCGGTTAATTCTTCTTCCTCCCGGGAAATAAGAGTGAAATGTGCCTGTCCAAGTTCCTAACAGCTACTCTCTCATTGGTTCTCCCTATTCCCTTTCATCCTTTGCCAAATTGGCAACCTGTGCGAACCAGGAGGTTAAAGGTGCTGTCTCTCCAAGTTGGGAGGTTGACAGTAAAACAGTTGGAAGGTCAAACTGGAGCACAAGGAAAGGGACGATTCGTTGAGTTTTAGAGACCTTTCGTATTCACAATGTGTCCATTCTCTAAGTTTCCCGTACATGTTATAACTGTAGTAATATTCCCTTCAACCTGGAGACATCGGACCCATGGAATGGGTGCCATGCATTATTGCTTTAAAGGGTCTGCATTTGCTCACCCAATCTCACCAATCCTCTCAGTCCCAGGTATCCAGCCTTATGCCATATCCAGCTGTCGTTGTAGATAGGGTCATTCCAGGTTTCATCAGAGACCCTGAAGGAATTGTAAAGATTTTTCCTTTTTTTTTGTTTTTGAAATTCGTTTTTATAGTGGGTTTGAGCTGATTCTCGCTGCCATATTTATGCCAGTCTAGACACACTTGATTCCCTTACGGAGACATATCAATACATAGGTTTTAAGATGCTTACTTGTCAGATATATTCCTCTGTGGGAAATATGGCGTTTTGAGTCCCTTTCACTGAGGAAGGTGTAGGTCTTGTCTATTCCAGAGTTGGTTTTTGGAAAGGTACCTCTGCTTATATCAAACTCTGGTTTTATGCATCACCCCACCTCTCCTTCCCCCTTAAGCAGGCATAAGAGTGTTTTCTAAATGTGAGACTCTGTTCTCTTTCCTATCTCAGTTCATGTGTAGCCATGTTTACAGGATCTTCATAAGTGATATCTTATGATACGTTTCTTTTTCTGTGTGACTTATTTCACTTAGAATCATCGTACGTGAATCCACTCATTTTGCTGCTACTGGTCTTATGACATTTATTTCATGGCTGAGGGATATTCCATCATACGTAAGTACTACAATTTTTTTAACAATTTTTACCTTTTTTGGGATACTTATGTTGTACCCAAGTTGAGGTTCTTGTAATCAGTGCAGCCCTAAATTTTGGGGTGCCTCTCTCTTATTGATTTTCAGTTTTCCCAAGGTATATTCCCTAGACTGGAAGTGTCCTTTGCTCTGTAGCTCTGTTGTTTACTTGTTTTAGGGAACACAATGCACTCCTCCAGAGAGGCAGTTGGCAATTTACATCCCGCCCATCAGCATAACAAGGCTCCCTGTTCTCCAGGGCCTGTCTTGAATTTCTGGTTTTTACCCTTTATGTGGATGTCCCTTAGGACCGGTGGGAAGTGATACTTCTTTGTACTGGAGATTTGCATTGCCCGCTTGCTTGCTTGACCAATATGGGCGTATGTGTTTTCTCCTGAATATACTCAGGAGAAAATGCATACGCCCTCTTTGGCCAAGTGCATCATTGTCGAAGTTGTGCCCTTCTTCCTGTGCTTTAAAGGAGATTCCAACATACCTCTTGAAATCTGTTTCCTGCTATTCTGCCTCACATTCAAATCCGCCTCGTTGCATTCCCTCAACAGATTTTTGGATGATAGTTGTCCTTTATTACTCTGCCAGTTTGTGAATTGCTCTGCCCTATAGCTCCATTTTTTAACTCGTTTTTTGTGAGCTGAAAGCAAGTCCCATATTTTGGTTCAGGACCTATAATAGTTCCAGGTGGGTGGCTGAGACTTTGGTTAATTCTTCTTCCTCCCGGGAAATAAGAGTGACATATGCCCATGCAGATGCCTAACAGCTACTCTCTCTTTGGTTCTCCCTCTTCCCTTTCATCCTTTGCCAATTTGGCAACTTGTGTGAACCTGGAGGTTAAAGGTGCTGTCTCTCCAAGTTGGGAGATTGATAGTAAAGCAGTTGGAAAGTCAAACTGGAGACCGAGGAGAGCGATTATTCGTTGAGTTTTAGAAAGCTTTCGTATTCACAGTGTGTCCATTCTCTAGGTTTCCCATACCTGTTATAGCTGTAGTAATATTCCCTTCAACCTGGAGAGTTGGGACCCATGGAATGTGTGACATGCATTATTGCTTTACAGGGTCTGCATTTGCTCACCCAATCTCACCAATCCTCTCAGTCCCATGTGTCCAGCCTTATGGCACCTCCAGCTGTCATTGTAGATAGGGTCATTCCAAGGTTCATCAGAGAGCCTGAAGGAATTGTAAAAAATTTCCCTGTTTTTTTGTTTCGTTTTTGAAATTCCGTTTTATAGTGGGTTTGATGTGATTCTCGCTGCCATCTTTATGCCAGTCTAGACACACTTGATTCCCTTACGGAGACATATCAATACATAGGTTTTAAGATTCTTACTTGTCAGATATATTCCTCTGCGGGAAATATGAGGTTTTGAGTCCCTTTCACTGAGGAAGGTATAGGTAGGTCTTGTCTCTTCCATAGTTGGTTTTTGGAAAGGTACCTGTGCTTATATCAAACTCTGGTTTTATGCATCACCCCACCTCTCCTTCCCCCTTAAGCAGGCATAAGAGTGTTTTCTAAATGTGAGACTCTGTTCTCTTTCCTAACTCAGTTCATGTGTAGCCATGTTTACAGGATCTTCATAAGTGATATCTTATGATACGTTTCTTTTTCTGTGTGACTTATTTCACTTAGAATCATCGTACCTGAATCCACTCATTTTGCTGCTACTGGTCTTATGACATTGATTTCATGGCTGAGGGATATTCCATCATACGTAAGTACTACAATTTTTTTTAACAATTTTTACCTTTTTTGGGATACTTAAGGTGTACCCAAGTTGAGGTTCTTGTAATCAGTGCAGCTCTAAATTTTGGGGTGGCTCTGTCTTATTCATTTTCAGTTTTCCCAAGGTATATTCCCTAGACTGGCAGTGTACTTGGCTCTGTAGCTCTGTTGTTTACTTGTTTTAGCGAACACAATGCACTACTGCAGAGAGGCAGTTGGCAATTTACATCCCGGCCATCAGCATAACAAGGTTCCCTGTTCTCCAGGGCCTGTCTTGCCTTTCTGGTTTTTACCCATTTTCTGGATGTCCCTTGTGACCGGTGGGAAGTGATACTTCTTTGTAGTGCAGACTTGCATTGCCCACATGCTTGCTTGGCCAAAAGTGCGTATGCGTTTTCCCCTGAATATATTCAGGGGAAAACGCATACGGCCTTTTTGGCCATGTGCATCATTGTCGAAGTTGTGCTCCTCTTCCTGTGCTTTAAAGGCGATTCCAACGTACCTCTTGAAATCTGTTTCCTGCTATTCTGCCTCGCTTTCAAGTCCGCCTAGTTGCCTTCCCTCAACAGATTTTTGGAAGATAGTTGCCCTTTATTACTCTGCCAGTTTTTGAATTGCTTTGCCCCTGAGCTCCATTTTTTAACTCGTTTTTTGTGAGCTGAACGCAAGTCCAATATTTTGGTTCAGGACCTATACTGGTTTTTGGGGGGTGGCTGAGACTTTTGTTAATTATTCTTCTGTCCGGAAAATTAGAGTGACATTTGGCGGTCCAAATGCTTAACAGCTACTCTCTCATTGGTTCTCCATCTTCCCTTTCATCCTCTGCCAAATTGGCAACCTCTGAGAACCAGGAGGTTAAAGGGCCTGTCTCTCTAAGTTGGGAGATTGATAGTAAAGCAGTTGGAAAGTCAAACCGTAGCACCAGGAGAGGGACTATTAGTTGAATTTTAGAAACCTTTCATATTCACAGTGTGTCCATTGTCTAGGTTTCCCGAACATGTTAGAGCTGTTGTAATATTCCTTTCAACCTGGAGAGTTGGGACCCATGGAATGGGTGCCACTCATTATTGCTTTAAAGGGTCTGCATTTGCTCACCCAATCTCAACATTCCTCTCAGTCCAAAGTGTCCAGCCTTATGCCACTTCCAGCTGTCATTGTAGATAGGGTCATTCCAGGTTTCATCAGAGACCCTGAAGGAATTGTAAGGAATTTCCCTGTTTTTTTGTTTTGTTTTTGAAATTCCTTTTTATAGTGTGTTGAGCTGATTCTCACTGCCATGTTTATTCCAGTCTAGACACACTTGATTCCCTTATGGATACTTATCAATACATAGGTTTTAAGATTCTTACTAGTAAGATATATTAATCTGCGTTGAATATGGGGTGTTGAGTCCCTTTCACTGAGGAACGTGTAGGTCTTGTCTATTCTGTATTTGGTTTTTGGAACTGTACCTGTATTAATATCAAACTCTGGTTTTATGCATCACCCCACCTCTCCTTCCCCCTTAAGAAGGCATAAGGTTGTTTTCTAAATGTGAGACTCCCTTCTCTTTCCTATCTCAGTTCATGTGTAGCCATGTTTACAGGATCTTCATAATTGATATCTTATGATAATTTTCTTTTTCTGTTTGACTTATTTCACTTAGAATTATCGTAGCGGAATCCACTCATTTTGCTGCTACTGGCCTTATGACATTGATTTCATGGCTGAGGGATATTCCGTCATACGTAAGTACCACAATTTCTTGAACCATTTTTGTCTTTCCTCGGATATTTAAGGTGTACCCAAGTTGAGGTTTTTGTAAGCAGTGCAGCCCTGAATTTTGGTGTGGATCTGTCTTATTAATTTTCAGTTTTCCCAAGCTATATTACCTAGAATGGAAGTGCCATTGGCTCTGTAGCTCTGTTGTTCACTTGTTTTAGGGAACACAGTGCACTCCTCCAGAGAGGCAGTTGGCAATTTACATCCCGCCCATTAGCATAACAAGGCTCCTTGTTCCCCAGAGCCTTTCTTGCCTGTCTGTTTTTTACACATTTTGCGGATGTCCCTTTTGGCTGGTGGGAAGTGACACTTCATTTTAGTGCAGATTTGCATTGCCCGCTTGCTTGCTTTGCTGAAAAGGGCATATGCGTTTTCTCCTGAATATATTCACGTGAAAACCCATATGCCCTTTATGGCCATTTCCATTATTTTCGAAGTTGTGATGCTTTTCCTGTGTTTAAAGGCGATTCCAATGTACGTCTTGAAATCTGTTTCATGCCATTCTGCCTCATTTTCACTTCCGCCTCGTGGCTTTCCCTCAACAGATTTTTGGAAGAGAGTAGTCCTTTATAACTCTGCAGGTTAGTGAATTGCTGTGGCCCTGAGCTCCATTTTATAACTCATGTTTTTGTGAGCTGACCGCAAATCCACAGTTTTGCTTCTGGACCTTTACTGGTTCTGGGGGGGGCAGGCTGAGTCTTTGGTTAATTCCTCTTCGTGACGGGTAATTAGAGTGAAATGTGGCCGTCCAAATGCCTACAGCTACTCTCTCATTGGTTCTCTCTCTTCCCTTATATCCTCTGCACAATTTGCCAACTGTGCGAACCAGGAGGTTATAGGGGCTGACTCTCCAAGTTGGGAGATTGATAGTAAAGCAGTTGGAATGTCAAACTGGAGCACAAGGAGAGAAAAAAAAGTAGTAGAGTTTTAGAAACCTTTCACCATCAGATGGTTTCCATTCTCTACGTTCCCATACATGTTATAACTGTAGTGATATTCCCTTCTACTTGGAGAGTTGGGAACCATGGAAAGCGTGGCAGGCATAATTGCTTTAAAGGGTCTGCATTTTTTCACCCAATCTCACCAATCCTCTCAGTCCCAAGTGACCAGCGTTATGCCACATCCAGCTGTCATTGTAGATAGGGCCATTCCAGGTTTCATCAGAACCCCTGAAGGTATTGTGTAAGAATTTTACTATTTTTATGTTTTGTTTTGAAATTCATTTTTATAGTGGGTTTGAGCTGATTCTCACTGCCATGTTTATGTCGTTCTAGACACACTTGGTTCCCTTACGGAGACATATCAATACATAGGTTTTAAAATTCTTACTAGTCAGATATATTTCTCTGCGGGGAATAAGGATGTTGAGTTCCGTTTACTGAGGAAGGAGTAGGGCTTGTCTCTTCTCTTTTTGGATTATGGAACGGTACCTGTGCTAATATCAAACTTTTGTTTTGTGCATCTCCCCACCTGTCTTTCCCCTTAAGCAAGCATTAGAGTGTTTTCTAAATCTGAGACTCTGTTCTCTTCCGTAATTCAGTTCATATGTAGCCATGTTTACATTCCCTTCATAAGTGATATCTTATGTCAGAATGCACCATGGCCTTGTCATAATAATGCTCCATGACCCCTGTTATCACAATGCTCCATGCCCTGGTTATCACAAAGCTCCATGTCCCTTGTCATCAGAATTCTCCACGTCCTTGTCATCACAATGCTACATGACACTTCTCATCAAAATATTACATGCTCTTGTCATCACAATTCTCCATGAATTTGAAATTGCAATGCTCCATGCACTTGTCATCACAATGCTCCATGCACTTGTCATCACAATTCTCCATGCCCTTGTCATCACATTGCTCCATGACACCTGTCATCGCAATGCTCCCTGACACCTGTCATCACAATGCTTCATGCCCCTTCTCATTATAGTGCTCCATGATGCTCGACACTACAATTACCCAAGGTCTTCTCATCACAGTGCTCCACGGTTTTGCCATCACCATGCTCCATGCCTAGTCATCACAAAGCTAAATGTCCCTTGTCCTCACAATTCTCCACGTCCTTGTCATTACAATGCTCCTGGCACTTCACATCAAAATGTTATATGCTCTTGTCATCACAATACTCCATGCACTTGTCATCGCAATGCTCCATGACCCCTGTCATAGGAAGCTCCATGCAGTGTTCATCACAATGTTTCACGACCTGGATATTAAAATTATCAATGGCCCTTGATATCACAATGCCCCATGCCGTTTTCATCACAATGCTCCATGCCATTGTCATCACAATGGGCCATTACATATGTCATCAAAAAGTTCTCTGACACCTATATTCACAATAATGCATGACCTGGTCATCACAATGTTCCATGCCCTTGTCATCACAATGCGACATTCCGACAGTCATCACAATACTCCATGAAACATATTAGACCAATGATACATGCCCTTTTCATCACAATGCTCCATGCCCTTTTTATCACAATGCTCCATGACCCCTGTCATCTCAATGCTCCGTGACTCCAGTCATCACAATGCTCCATGACATTTGTCATCATAGTGGTCCATGCCCTCATCATCAACAGTCTCTGTGAACATTTTAACCACAAAGATCCATGAACATTTCATCACAATGCTATTTGACCCATGTCATCACAATTATCTATGCTTTTCTCAGCAAAATTCTCCATGTCCTTCTCATCACAATGCTCCATGACCCCTGTCATCACAAGGCTCCGTGACTCCAGTCATCACAATTCTTCATAACATTTGTCATCACAATGGTCGATGCCCACGTCATCGCAAGGCTCTGTCACCATTGTAACCACAATGCTCCATGAACTTTTCATCACAATGCGCCGTGACACTTGTCATCACAATGCTCCATGCCTTTGTCAGAAAAATGCTCCATGACCCTTGTCATCACAATGTGCCAAGCGCTTCTCATCCCAATGGTCCAAAAATTGGTCATGACAATGCTCCATAAACCTTGTAATCACAATGCTCCATGCCCTTCTCATCACAATGCTCCATGCCCTTGGCATCACAATGCACCATGTGCACTGTCATCACAATAGTCTATGAAACATGTCAGACAAATGCTCCATGCCCCATTCATCACAATACTCCATGCCCTTGTCATCACAATGCTCCATGACACATGTCATCACAATGCTCCTTGACTCCAGTCATCAAAATGCTTCATAACGTTTGTCATCACAATGGTCCATGCCCGCGTCATCACAAGGCTCTGTGACCTTTGTAACCACAGTGCTCCTTGAACATTTCATCACAATGCTCCGTGACCCTTGTCATCACAATGCTCCATGCCTTTGTCAGAACAATGCTCAATGAAACTTGTCATCACACTGCACTGTGCCACGCGCTTTTCATTACAACGGTCCACAACCTTGTCATCGCTATGCTCCATAAATATTGTAATCACAATGCTCCATGCACTTCTCATCAAAATGCTCTCTCACCAGAGATATCACAGTGTTCCATCACTAGTCATCACAATACTCCCTCACCCCTGTAGTCACAATGTTCCATGACACCTGATATCACAATGTTCTATAACCCCTGTCATCAAAATGCTCCATGACCCTTTTCATCCCAAAGCTCCATGACCCCTGGCATCACAATGTTCTATAACCACTGTCATCAAAATATTCCATGACACTTTTCATCAAATTGCTGCATGACCCTGTCATCAAAATGCTCCCTGCCCTGCTCATCACAATGCACCACACCCTTCTCATCAAAATGCTCCATGACCTTTGTCATCACAAAGCTCCATGACCCTTGGTATCACAATGATCCATGTTATTGTCATCACAATGCTCCATGAACCCTCTCATCACATTGCTCCATGCCCTTGTCATCACAAAGCTCCATGACACTTGTCATCACAATGCTCGATGCCCTTCTCATCACAATGATCCATGCCCTTGTCAGTACAATCCTCCATGACCCATGTATCACAGTGTTCCATGCCATTGTCATCACAATGCTCCATGCCCTCTCTCATCACAATAATTCATGAAACATTTCAGACCAGTGCTCAATGCCCTTCTAATCACAATGCTCCATTACTTCTGTCATAACAATGCTCCATGAACCCTGCCATAACAATGATCCACGGCCTTGTCATCACAAGGCTCCATGACCCTTGTCATCACAATGCTCCAAAACCACTGTAATCACAATGCTCCATGCCCTTGTCATCAAAAAGCTCCATGACGCATGTCATCAGAATGTTCCATGGCATTCTCATCACAATGCTCCATGCCCTTGTCATCAAAATGCTCCAAAACCACTGTAATCACAGTGCTCCATGACACTTTTCATCTCAATGCTCCATGAACCCTGTCATCACAATGCACCATGCCCATCATCATAATGCTTCAGGCTATTGTCATCACAATGAAATCAGTAATCTCCATGACCTCTGTCATCATAATGCTCCAAAACCTTTTGATCACAATGTTCCATAACACTTATCATCACAACACACCATGACACTCATCATCAAAATTATCCATGGTCTTCTCATCACAATGCTCCATGACATTTGTCATCACAATGCTCCCTGACACTTGTCATCAGTATGCTCCTTGAACCCTGTCATGACAAGGCTCCATGCCTTTTTCATCACAATGATCCATGCCCTTTTCATCACAATGCTCCAAGACCCCTGTAATCACAATGCTCCATGCCCTTGTCATCACAAATCTCCATGACCCATGTCATCAGAATGCTGCATGGCCGTCTCATGACAATGCTCCATGCCCTTGTCATCACGATGCTCCTAGACCACTGTAATCACAATGATCCATGCCCCTTTTCATTAGAATGCTCCATGAAACTTGTCATCACAAGCCTCCATGGTCTTCTCATCACAATGCTACAGGACCTTGTCATCACCAAGCTCCATGACCCTTGTCATCACAATACTCAATGAATATTATCAGCACAATGCTCCATGACATTCTCATCACAATGCTCCATGACCAATATCATCACAATGCTCCATGACAACTGTCATCACAATACTCCATGAATATTATCAGCAAAATGCTCCGTGACCTTCTCATCACAATGCTCCATGTCCAATATCCTCACAATGCACCATGACAACAGTCATCACAACACTCCATGACACCTGACAACACAATGATCCGGGACTCTTGTCATCACTATGCTCCATTCCCTAGTCATCACCATTATCGATGACCCCTGTCATCACAATGCTCCGTGACACCTGTCATCACAATGCTTCATAACGTTTGTCATCACAATGGTCCATGCCCGCGTTATCCCAAGTCTCTGTGACCTTTATAACCACAATTCTCAATGAACTTTTCATCACAATGCTCCGTGACCCTTGTCATCACAATGCTCCATGACACATGTCATCAGAAAGCTCCATGGCTTTCTCATCACAAAGCTCCTTGCCCTTGCCATCACAATGCTACATTACCACTGTCATAACAATGCTCCATGATCCCTGCCATCACGATGTTCCATGGAAATGTCATCACAAGGCTCCATGACCCTTCTCATCACAATGCTCCAAGAACACTGTAATCACAATATTCCATGCCCCTTTTCATCTCAATGATCCATGAACCCTGTCATCACAATGCACCATGCCCATCATCCTAATGCTTCATGCTATTGTGATCACAATGAAATAAAAATTCTCCATGACCTCTGTCATAACAATGCTCCAAACCCTTGTGATCACAGTATTCCATAACACTTGTCATCACAATGCCCCATGACGCTCGTCATCACAGTTATCTATGGTCTTCTCATCACAATGCTCCATGACCTTTGTCATCACAATGCTCAGTACTCTTATCATCAAAATGATCCCTGACACTTGTTGTCTGTACTCTCCTTGAACACTGTCATAACAAGGTCCCATGACCTTTTCATCACAATGTTCCAAGACCCCTGTAATCACAATGGTTCATGAACCTTTTCATCAGTATGCTCCATGAGATTTGTTATCACAAGGCTCCATGGTTTTTTCATCACAATGCTCCAGGACCTTGTCATCACAATGCTTCACGACCTTGTCAGGAAAATTCTCAATGGCCCTTGTCATCATAAAGCTCCAAGCGCTAGTCATCACAATGTTCCATTATATTTGTCATAACAATCCTCCATTACATTTGGCATCACAATGCTCCATGCCATTGTCATCGCAATGGACCATGACATAGGTCATCACAATGCTCCCTGAAACCTGTCTTCACAATACTCCATGACCTTCTCATCACAATGCTCCATGCCCTTTTCATCACAATGCTCCATGACTCCAGTCATCACAATGCTTCATGATCTTTGTCATCCCAATGCTCCATGCCCTTGTCATTACAATCCTTCATGACTCATGCATCATAGTGTTCCGTACCCTTGTCATCACAATGCTCTATGCCCACTCTCATCACAATAATCCATGAAACATTTTAGACCAATGTCCCATGCCCTTCTCATCACAATGCTCCATTACCTGTGTCATAACAATACACCATGACCCATGCCATCACAATGTTCCACGGCATAGTCATCACAAGGTTCCATGAGATTTGTTATCACAATGCTGAAGACACTTGTAATCACAATGCTCCATGTCATTGTCATCAGAATGCTCCAAGACCACTGTAATCACAGTGCTCCATGACACTTTTCATCTCAATGCCCCATGAACCCTGTCATCACAATGCACCATGCCAATCATCATAATGCTTCAGGCTATTGTCATCACAATGAAATCAGTAATCTCCATGACTTCTGTCATCATAATGCTCCAAACCCTTTTGATCTCAATGTTCCATAACACTTATCATCACAACATCCCATGACGCTCATCATAACAATTAACCATGGTCTTCTTATCACAATGCTCCATGATCTTTGTCATCACAATGCTCAATACACTTGTCATCACAATGCTCCCTGACACTAGTCGTCAGTATGCTCCTTGAAGCCTGTCATGACAAGGCTCCATACCTTTTTCATAACAATGATTCGTGCCGTTTTCATAGCAATGCTCCAAGATCCCTGTAATCACAATGCTCCATGCACTTGTCATCACAAAACTCCATGACACATGTCATCAGAATGCTCCATGACCTTCTCATCACAATGCTCCATGCCCTAGTCATCACAGTGCTCCAAGACCCCTGTAATCACAATGCTCCATGCCCCTTTTCATCAGAATGCTCCATGAGATTTGTCATCACAAGTCTCCATGGTCTTCTCATCACAATGCTCCAGGACCTTGTCATCACCATGCTCCATTCCCTTGTCATCACAATGCTCCATGACCCGTATCATGACAATAATCCATGAACATATTCAGCCCAATGCTCCACGACCTACATATAACAGTGCTCCATGGCCAATATCATCACAATGCTCCATGACAACTGTCATCACAACACTCCATTACTCCTAACAACACAATGATCCGGGACTCTTGTCATCACAATGCTCCATGACCCCTGTCATCACAACACTCCATGAACATTTCAGCCCAGTGCTCCATGACCCTTGTCATCACAATGATCCATGCCCTTTTCATCACAATGCTCCATGACCCCTGTATTCACAATGCTCCGTGACGCCTGTTATCACAGTGCTCCATGACACATGTCATCACAATGTTCCATGCCTTTGTCAGCAAAATGCTACATGACCTTGTCATTACAATGCTCTATGCACTTGTCATCACCATCCTCCATGAACCTTGGGATCACTTTGCCTCATGCCCTTGTCATCACAATGCTCCATGCTCCTTGAAATCAAAATGATCCATCACCTCTGTCATCACAATGCTCCAAACCCTTGTGATCACAATGTTCCATAACACTTGTCATCACAACGCTCCATGATGCCTGCCATCACAATATTCCATGGCTTTTTCATCACAATGCTCCATGACCTTTGTCATCAAAATGCTCAATACACTTGTCATCACAGTGCTCCCTGACATTTGTCATCAGAATGCTCCTTGAACCCTGTCACAAAAAGGCTCAATGCCTTTTTCATCACAATACCCCATGCCTTTTTCATCACAATGCTCCATGTCATTGTCATCAAAATACTCCAGAAGCTTGTCATCAGAATGCTCCATGACCCTTGTCATCACAATTATCCATGCACTTGTCAGCACAATGCTCCCTGACACTTGTCATCACAATGCTCCAAGCCATTGTCATCACAACTCTCCATTACCTTTGTCATCAGAATCCTCCATGACACTTGGCATCAGATGCTCCATGCCATGGTCATCACAATAGGCCATTGCATATGTCATCACAATGCTCCCTGACACCTGTCTTCACAATACTGCATGACCTGGTCATCACAATGCTCCGTGCCCCTGTCATCACAATGCGCCATTCCAACTGTCAACGCAATAATCCATGAAACTTATTAGACCAATGTTCCATGCCCTTGTCATCACAATTCTCCATTCCCTTATTATCACAATGCTACATGACCCCTGTCATCACCATGCTCCGTGACTCCAGTCATCACAATGCTTCATGACCTTTGTCATCACAATGGTTCGTGCCCTCATCATCAACAGTCTCTGTGACCTTTTTAAAAACAATGCTCCATGAAATTTTCATCACAATGCTCTTTGACCCTTGTCATCACAATGCTCTATGCATTTCTCACCACAATGCTCCATGACCCTTGTCATCACAATGCTCCATGCGCTTGTCAGCACAATGCTCCATGACACATGTCATCACAATGCTCCATGACCCCTGTCATCACAATGCTCCCTGACTCCAGTCATCAAAATGCTTCATAACCTTTGTCATCACAGTGGTCCATGCCCGCGTCATCACAAGGCTCTTTGACCTTTGTAACCACAATCCTCCATGAATATTTCTTCACAATTCTCTGTGACCCTTGTCATCACAATGCTCCAAGACCCCTGTAATCACAATGCTCCATGCCCCTTTTCATCAGTATGCTCCATGAGACTTGTCATCACAAGGCTCCATAGTTTTGTCATCACAATGCTCAAGAACTTTGTCATCACAATGCTTCACGACCTTGTCATGAAAATTCTCAATGACCATTGTCATCATAATGCTCCAAGCGCTAATCATCACAATGCTCCATTATATTTGTCATCACAATCTTCCATTACATTCGGTTTCACAATGCTCCATGCCATTGTCATCGCAATGGACCATGACATATGTCATCACAATGCTCCCTGACACCAGTCTTCACAATACTCCATGACCTTCTCATCACAATGCTCCATGCCCTTGTCATCACAATGCTCCAAGACCTTTGTAAACACAATGCTCCATGCCCCTTTTCATCTCAATGCTCCATGAACCCTGCCATCACAATGCATCATGCCCATCATCATAATGCTTCAGGCTATTGTCATCACAATGAAATCAATATTCTCCATGACCTCTGTCATCATAATGCTACAAACACTTGTGATCACAATGTTCCATAACCCTTATCATCACAACACCCCATGACGCTCATCATCACAATTATCCATGGTCTTCTCTTCACAATGCTCCATGATCTTTGTCATCACAATGCTCAATACACTTCTCATCACAAGGCTCCCTGACACTTGTCGTCAGTATGCTCCTTGAACCCTGTCATGACAAGGCTCCATGCCTTTGTCATCACAATAATCCATGCCCTTTTCATCACAATGCTCCAAGATCCCTGTAATCACAATGATCGATGCCCTTGTCATCAAAAAGCTCCATGACGCATGTCATCAGAATGCTTCATGGCCTTCTCATCATAATGCTCCATGCCCTTGTCATCACAATGCTCCAAGACCCCTGTAATCAAAATGCTCCATCCCCCTTTTCATCAGAATGCTCCATGAGACTTGTCATCACAAGTCTCCATGGTCTTCTCCTCACAATGCTCCAGGACCTTGTCATCACCATGCTCCATTCCCTTGTCATCACAATGCTCCATGACCCCTGTCATCATAGTAGTCCATTAACATTTTCAGCCCAATGCTCCACGACCTACTCATCACAAGGCTCCATGGCCAATATCTTCACAATGCTCCATGACCAATGTTATCACAACACTCCATGACAACTGACAACAAAATGATCTGGGACTCTTGTCATCACAATGCTACATTCCCTAGTCATCACAATGCTCCATGACCCCTGTCATCACAACAGTCCATGAACATTTTCAGCCCAGTGCTCCATGACCCTTGTCATCACAATGATCCATGCCCTTGTCATCCCAATGCTCCATGACCCGTGTATTCACAATGATCCGTGACGCTTGTCATCACAGTGCTCTATGACACATGTCATCACAATGCTCCATGCCTTTGTCAGCAAAATGCTACATGACCTTTCCATTACAATGCTCTATGCGCTTTTCATCAAAATACTCCATTTCCATTGTCATCACAATCCTCCATGAACCTTGGGATCCCATTGCTTCATGCCTTTGTCATCAAAATGCTCCCTGCTCCTTGAAATCAAAATGATCCATGACCTCTGTCATCACAATACTCCAAACCCTTGTGATCACACAGTTCCATAAAACTTGTCATCACAACGCTCCATGATGCCTGTCATCACTATACTCCATGCTCTTTTCATCACAATGCTCCATGACCTTTGTCATCACAATTCTCAATACACTTGTCATCACAATGCTCCCTGACACTTGTCATCAGAATGCTCCTTGAACCCTGTCATGAAAAGGCTCCATGCCTTTTTCATCACAATGCCCCATGCCGTTTTCATCAAAATGATCCATGCCATTGTCATCAAAATACTCCACAAGCTTTTCATCAGAATGCTCCATGACACTTGTCATTACAATTCTCCACGCACTTGTCAGCACAATGCTCCCTGACCCTTGTCATCACAATGCTCCAAGCCATTGTCATCACAATGCTCCATTACTTTTGTCATCAGAATCCTCCATGACACTTGGCATCACTATGCTCCATGCCATTGTCATCACAATGGGCCATTACATATGTCATCACAATGCTCCCTGACAACTGTCTTCACAATATTGCATGGCCGGGTCATCACAATGCTCCATGCCATTGTCATCACAATGCTCCATTTTAACTGTCATCACAATAATCCATGAAACTTATTAGACCAATGTACCATGCCCTTGTCATCACAATGCTCCATGCCCTTGTTATCACAATGCTCCATGACCCCTGTCATCACAATGCTCCGTGTCTCCAATCATCACAATGATTCATGACCTTTGTCATCACAATGGTCCATGCCCTGGTCATCAACAGTCTCTGTGACCATTTTAACCACAATACTCCATGAACTTTTCATCACAATGCTCTTTGACCCTTTTCATCACAATGCTCCATGCGCTTGGCAGCACAATCCTCCATGACACATGTCATCACAATGCACCATGCGCTTGTCATCACAGTGCTCCACAATCTTGTCATCACAATGCTCCATAAAATTTGTCATCACAATGCTCCATGCACTTCTCATCAAAATGCTCTCTCACCACTGATATCACAATGCTACATCACTATTTGTCACAATACTCCATCACTCCTGTCATCACAAGGCTGCATGCAGTTATCATCACAATGTTCAATGACCCCTGACATCACAATGTTCCATAACACCTGTAATCAAATGTTCCGTGACACTTTTCATCAAATTGCTCAAAGACACTGTCATCAGAATGTTCCCTGCCTTTCTCATCACAATGCACAATGCCCTTGCCATCAAAATGCTCCATGACCTTTGTCATCACAAAGATCCATGACACTTGGCATCAAACTGCTCCATGTCATTGTCATCACAATGCTCCATGCACGCTCTCATCACATTGCTCCATGCCCTTGTCTTCACAAGCTCTATGACACATGTCATCAGAATGCTCCATGGCCTTCTCATCACAATGATCCATGCCCTTGCCATCACAATGCTCCATTACCACTGTCATAACAATGCTCCATGACCCCTGCCATCACGATGTTCCATGGCGTTGTCATCACAAAGCTCCATGACCCTTCTCATCACAATGCTCCAAGAACGCTGTAATCACAATGCTCTATGCCCCTTTTCATCTCAATGATCCATGAACCCTGTCATCACAATGCACCATGCCCATCATCATAATGCTTCATGCTATTGCCATCACAATGAAATCAAATTGCTCCATGACCTCTGTCATATCAATGATCCAAACCCTTGTGATCACAATATTCCATAACACTTGTCATCACAATGCCCCATGACGCTCGTCCTCACAATTATCCATGGTCTTCTCATCACAATGCTCCATGACCATTGTCATCACAATGCTCAATACACTTGTCATCAAAATGCTACCTGACACTTGTTGTCTGTATGCTCCTTGAACCCTGTCATGACAAGGCTCCGTGGCTATTTCATCACAATGATCCATGCCATTTTCATCACAATGCTCCAAGATCCATGTAATCACAATGCTCCATGCCCTTGTCATCACAAAGCTCGATGACGCATGCCATCAGAATGCTCCTTGTCCTTCTCCTCACAATGCTCCATGCCCTAGTCATCACAATGTTCCAAGACCCTTTTCATCAGTTTGATCCATGAGACTTGTCATCACAAGGTTCCATGGTTTTGTCATCACAATGCTCAAGTAACTTGTCATCACAATGCTTCACGACCTTGTCATGAAAATTCTCAATGGCCATTGTCATCATAATGCTCCAAGCCATAGTCATCACGATGCTCCATTATATTTGTCATCACAATTCTCCATTTCATTAGGAATCACTATAATCCCTGCCATTGTCATCGCAATGGACCATGACATATGTCATCACAATGCTCCCTGACACCTGTCTTCACAATAAACCATGACCTTCTCTACACAATGATCCATGCCATTGACATCACAATGCACCATGTCCACTGTCATCACAATAATCTATGAATCTTGTCAGACAAATGCTCCATGCTCCTGTCATCACAATGCTCCATGCCCTTGTCATCACAATGTTCCATGACTTGTCATCACAATCCTCCATGACCCATGACACATGTATCACAGTGTTCCATGCCCTAGTCCTCACAATGCTCCAAGACCCCTGTAATCACTATGCTCCAAGCCCCTTTTTATCAGAATGCTCCATGAGACTTGTCATGACAAGTCTCCATGGTCTTCTCATCACAATGCTCCTGGACCTTGTCATCATCATGCTCCATTCCCTTGTCATCACAATGCTCCATGACCCCTGTCATCACAATAATCCATGAATATTTTCAGCCCAATGCTCCAAGACCTATTCATCACAATGCGCCATGTCCAATATCATCACAATGCTCCATGACCACTGTCATCACAACACTCCATGACACCCGACAACACAATGATCCGCGACTCTTGTCATCACAATGCTCCATTCCATAGTCATCACAATGCTCCATGACACCTGTCATCACAACACTCCATTAACATTATCAGCCCATTGCTCCATGACACTTGTCATCACAATGATCCATGCCCTTGTCATCCCAATGCTCCATGACCCATGTATTCACAACGCTCCGTGACGCTTGTCATCACAGTGCTCCATGACACATGTCATCACAATGCTCCATGCCTTTGTCAGCAAAATGCTACATGACCTTGTCATTACAATGCTCTATGCGCTTCTCATCACAATACTCCATTTCCATTGTCATCACAATCCTCCATGAAACTTGGGATCACATTGCTTCATGCCCTTGTCCTCACAATGCTCCATGCTCCTTGAAATCAAAATGATCCATGACCTCTGTCATCACAATGCTCCAAACCCTTGTGATCACAATGTTCCATAACACTTGTCATCACAATGCTCTAGGATGCCTGTCATCACAATACTCCATGCTCTTTTCATCACAATGCTCCATGACCTTTGTCATCACAATTCTCAATACACTTGTCATCACAAGGCTCCCTGACACTTGTCATCAGTATGCTCCTTGAACCCTGTCAGGAAAAGGCTCCATGCCTTTTTCATCACAATGCCCCATGCCGTTTTCATCACAATGCTCCATGCCATTGTCATCAAAATACTCCACAAGCTTGTCATCAGAATGCTCCATGACCATTGTCATCACAATTCTCCATGCACTTGTCAGCACAATGCTCCCTGACCCTTGTCATCACAATGCTCCAAGCCATTGTCATCACAATGCTCCATTACCTTTGCCATCAGAATCCTCCATGACACTTGGCATCCCAATGCTCCATGCCATTGTCATCACAATGGGCCATTACATATGTCATCACAATGCTCCCTGACACCTGTCTTCACAATACTGCATGACCTGGCCATCACAATGCTCCATGCCCTTGTCATCACAATGCGCCATTCCAACTGTCATCGCAATAATCCATGAAACTTATTAGACCAATGCTCCTTGCCCTGGTCATCACAATGCTCCATGCCCTTGTTATCACAATGCTCCATGACCCCTGCCATCACAATGCTCTGTGACTCCAGTCATAACAATGCTTCATGACCTTTGTCACCACAATGGGCCATGCCCTCGTCACCATCACACTCTGTGAGCTTTTTAACCAAAATGATCCATGAAATTTTCATCACAATGTTCTTTGACCCTTGTCATCACAATGCTCTATGCCTTTCTCAGCACAATGCTCCATGACCCTGGTCATCACAATGCTCCATGCGTTTGTCAGCACAATGCTCCATGACACATGTCATCACAATGCTCCATGACCCCTGTCATCACAATGCTCAGTGACTCCAGTCATCACAATGCTTCATAACGTTTGTCATCACAATAATCCATGCCCGTGTCATCACAAGGTTCTGTGACCTTTTTAACCACAATGCTCCATGAACTTTTCATCACAATTCACAGTGACCATTGTTATCACAATGCTCCATGTCTTTGTCAGAACAATGCTCCATGACCATTGTCTTCACAATGTGCCACGCGCATTTCATCACAACGATCCACAACCTTGTCATTGCAATGTTCCATAAACCTTGTAATCACAATGGTCCATGCACTTCTCATCAAAATGCTCTCTCACCAGAGATATCACAGTGTTCAATGACTAGTCATCACAGTACACCCTCACCTCTGTAATCACAATGTTCCATGACCCTGTCATCACACTGCTACATCCCCTTATCATCACAATGTTCCATGACACCTGACATCACAATGTTCCATAACCCCTGTCATCAAAATGCTCCATGATCCTTTTCCTCCCAAAGCTCCAAGACCCCTGACATCACAATGTTCTATAACACCTGCCATCAAAATATTCCATTACACTTTTCATCAAATTGCTGCATGGCCCGGTCATCAAAATGATCCCTGCACTTCTCATCACAATGCACCATGCCCTTGTCATCAAAATGCTCCATGACTTGTCATCACAAAACTCCATGACCCTTGGCATCACAATGCTCCATGTCATTGTCATCACAATGCTCCATGAACCCTCTCATAACATTGCTCTATGCCCTTGTCATCACAAAGCTCCATGACACTTGTCATCACAATGCTCGATGCCCTTCTCATTGCAATGCTCCATGCCCTTGGCATTACAATCCTGCATGACCCATGTATCATAGTGTTCCGTACCCTTGTCATCACAATGTTCCATGCCCACTCTCATCACAATAATCCATGAAACATTTCAGACCAATGTTCCATGACCTTCTCATCACAATGCTCCATTACCTCTGTCATAACAATGCACCATGACCCCTGCCATCACAATGTTCCATGGCCTAGTCATCACAAGGTTCCATGACACTTGTCATCACAATGCTGAAGGCCCCTGTAATCACAATGCTCCTTGCCCTTGTCATCACAAAGCTCCATGACGCATGTCATCAGAAAGTTCCATGGCCTTCTCATTACAATGCTCCATGCCCTTGTCATCACAATGCTCCAAGACCCTTGTAAACACAATGCTCCATGCCACTTTTCATCTCAATGCTCCATGAACCCTGCCATCACAATGCACCATGCCCATCATCATAATGCTTCAGGCTATTGTCATCACAATGAAATCAATATTCTCCATGACCTCTGTCATCATAATGCTTCAAACACTTTTGATCACAATGTTCCATAACACTTATCATCACAACACCCCATGACGCTCATCATCACAATTTTCCATGGTCTTCTCTTCACAATGCTCCATGATCCTTTTAATCACAATGCTCAATACACTTGTCATCACAAGGCTCCCTGAACTTTTCGTCAGTATGCTCCTTGAACCCTGTCATGACAAGGCTCCATGCCTTTGTCATCACAATAATCCATGCCCTTTTCATCACAATGCTTCAAGATACCTGTAATCACAATGATCCATGCACTTGTCATCAAAAAGCTTCATGACGCATGTGATCAGAATGCTTCATGGCCTTCTCATCATAATGCTCCATGCCCTTGTCATCACAATGCTCCAAGACCCCTGTAATCACAATGCTCCATCCCCCTTTTCATCAGAATGCTCCATGAGACTTGTCATCACAAGTCTCCATGGTCTTCTCCTCACAATGCTCCAGTACCTTGTCATCACCATGCTCCATTCCCTTGTCATCACAATGCTCCATGACCCATGTCACCACAGTAGTCCATTAATATTTTCAGCCCAATGCTCCACGATCTACTCATCACAATGCTCCATGGCCAATATCTTCACAATGCTCCATGACCACTGTTATCACAACACTCCATGACAACTGACAACAAAATGATCTGGGACTCTTGTCATCACAATGCTCCATTCCCTAGTCATCACAATGCTCCATGACCCCTGTCATCACAACAGTCCATGAACATTTTCAGCCCAGTGCTCCATGACCCTTGTCATCACAATGATCCATGCCCTTGTCATCCCAATGCTCCATGACCCCTGTATTCACAATGCTCCGTGACGCTTGTCATCACAGTGCTCCATGACACATGTCATCACAATGCTCCACGCATTTGTCAGCAAAATGCTATATGACCTTTCCATTACAATGCTCTATGAGCTTGTCATCAAAATACTCCATTTCCATTGTCATCACAATCCTCCATGAACCTTGGGATCCCATTGCTTCATGCCCTTGTCATCACAATGCTCCCTGCTCCTTGAAATCAAAATGATCCATGACCTCTGTCATCACAATGCTCCAAACCCTTGTGATCACAATGTTCCATAACACTTGTCATCTCAACGCTCCATGATGCCTGTCATCACAATACTCCATGCTCTTTTCATCACAATGCTCCATGACCTTTGTCATCACAATTCTCAATACACTTGTCATCACAAGGCTCCCTGACACTTGTCATAAGTATGCTCCTTGAACCCTGTCAGGAAAAGGCTCCATGCCTTTTTCATCACAATGCCCCATGCCGTTTTCATCACAATGCTCCATGCCATTGTCATCAAAATACTCCACAAGCTTGTCATCAGAATGCTCCATGACCATTGTCATCACATTTCTCCATGCACTTGTCAGCACAATGCTCCCTGACCCTTGTCATCACAATGCTCCAAGCCATTGTCATCACAATGCTCCATTACCTTTGCCATCAGAATCCTCCATGACACTTGGCATCCCAATGCTCCATGTCGTTGTCATCACAATGGGCCATTACATATGTCATCACAATGCTCCCTGACACCTGTCTTCACAATACTGCATGACCTGGCCATCACAATGCTCCATGCCCTTGTCATCACAATGCACCATTCCAACTGTCATCGCAATAATCCATGAAACTTATTAGACCAATGCTCCTTGCCCTGGTCATAACAATGCTCCATGCCCTTGTTATCACAATGCTCCATGACCCCTGCCATCACAATGCTCTGTGACTCCAGTCATAACAATGCTTCATGACCTTTGTCACCACAATGGGCCATGCCCTCGTCATCATCACTCTCTGTGAGCTTTTTAACCAAAATGATCCATGAACTTTTCATCACAATGCTCTTTGACCCTTGTCATCACAATGCTCTATGCCTTTCTCAGCACAATGCTCCATGACCCTGTCATCACAATGTTCCATGCGCTTGTCAGCACAATTCTCCATGACACATGTCATCACAATGCTCCAAGACGCCTGCCATCACAATGCTCAGTGACTCCAGTCATCACAATGCTTCATAACGTTTGTCATCACAATAATCCATGCCCGTGTCATCACAAGGTTCTGTGACCTTTGTAACCACAATGCTCCATGAACTTTTCATCACAATTCACAGTGATCCTTGTTATCACAATGCTCCATGTCTTTGTCAGAACAATGCTCCATGAC
This sequence comes from Mesoplodon mirus, assembly GCF_964341445.2. Lineage (NCBI taxonomy): Eukaryota > Metazoa > Chordata > Mammalia > Artiodactyla > Ziphiidae > Mesoplodon > Mesoplodon mirus. The sequence continues at coordinate 309,376 of NW_028295721.1, forward strand.
CATTGTCTTCACAATGTGCCTCGCACATTTCATCACAACGGTCCACAACCTTGTCATTGCAATGCTCCATAAACCTTGTAATCACAATGGTCCATGCACTTCTCATCAAAATGCTCTCTCACCAGAGATATCACAGTGTTCCATGACTAGTCATCATAATACAGCCTCACCCCTGTAATCACAATGTTCCATGACCCTGTCATCACACTGCTACATCCCCTTATCATCACAATGTTCCATGACCCCTGACATCACAATGTTCCATAACCCCTGTCATCAAAATGCTCCATGATCCTTTTCCTCCCAAAGCTCCAAGACCCCTGACATCACAATGTTCTATAACACCTGCCATCAAAATATTCCATTACACTTTTCATCAAATTGCTGCATGGCCCGGTCATCAAAATGATCCCTGCACTTCTCATCACAATGCACCATGCCCTTGTCATCAAAATGCTCCATGACTTGTCATCACAAAACTCCATGACCATTGGCATCACAATGCTCCATGTCATTGTCATCACAATGCTCCATGAACCCTCTCATAACATTGCTCAATGCCCTTGTCATCACAAAGCTCCATGACACTTGTCATCACAATGCTCGATGCCCTTCTCATCGCAATGCTCCATGCCCTTGTCATTACAATCCTGCATGACCCATGTATCATAGTGTTCCGTACCCTTGTCATCACAATGCTCCATGCAAACTCTCATCACAATAATCCATGAAACATTTCAGACCAATGTTCCATGCCGTTCTCTTCTCAATGCTCCATTACTCCTGTCATAACAATGCACCATGACCACTGCCATCACAATGTTCCACGGCCTAGTCATCACAAGTTTCCATGACACTTGTCATCACAATGCTGAAGGCCCCTGTAATCACAATGCTCCTTGCCCTTGTCATCACAAAGCTCCATGACGCATGTCATTAGAAAGTTCCATGGCCTTCTCATCACAATGCTCCATGCCCTTGTCATCACAATGCTCCAGGACCTTTGTAAACACAATGCTCTATGCCCCTTTCCATCTCAATGCTCCATGAACCCTGTCATCACAATGCATCATGCCCATCATCAAAATGCTTCCGGCTATTGTCAGCACAATGAAATCAAAATTCTCCATGACCTCGGTCATCACAATGCTCCATGACCCCTGTCATCACAATACTCCATGAACATTTTCAGACCAATTCTCCATGACCCTTGTCATCACAGTGATCCATGACCCCTGTATTCACAATGCTCCGTGACACATGTCATCACAGTGCTCCATGACGCCTGTCATCACAGTGCTCCATGCATTTGTCTGCAAAATTCTACATGATCTTGTCATTACAATGCTCTATGCGCTTGTCATCACAATGCTACTAGACCCCTGTAATCACAATGCTCCATGCCCCTTTTCATCTCAATGCTCCATGAACCCTGTCATCACAGAGCACCATGCCTATTATCATAATGCTTCAGGCTATTGTCATTACAATGAAATCAAAAGTCTCCGTGACCTCTGTCATCATAATGCTCCAAACCCTTGTGATCACAATGTTCCATAACATTTATCATCACCACACCCCATGACGATCATCATCACAATTATCCTTGGACTTCTGATCACACTGCTCCCTGATCTTTGTCATCACAATGCTCAATACACTTGTCTTCACAATGCTCCCTGACACTTGTCGTCAGTATGCTCCTTGAACACTGTCATGACAAGGTTCCATGCATTTTTCATCACAATGATCCATGCCCTTTTCATCACAATGCTCCAAGACCCCAGTAATCACAATGCTCCATGCCCTTGTCATCAAAAAGCTCTATGACGCATGTCATCAGAATGCTCCATGGCTTTTTCCTCACTATGCTCCATGGCATTGTCTTCACAATGCTCCATGTACCCTCTCATCACATTGCTCCATGCACTTGCCATTACAATCCTCCATGACCCATGTATCACAGTGTTCCGTGCCCTTCTCATCACAATGCTCCAGTCCACTCTCATCACAATAAAATATGAAATATTTCAAACCAATGCTCAATGCCCTTCTCATCACAATGCTCCATTACCACTGTCATAACAATGCACCACGACCACTGCCATCACAATGTTCCACGGCCTTGTCATCACAAGGCTCCATGACCCTTGTCATCACAATGCACCAAGAAACATGTAATCAAAATTCTCCATGCCCTTGTCATAACAAAGCTCCATGACGCATGTCATCAGAAGGTCCCATGGCCTTCTCATCACAATGCTCCATGCCCTTGTCATCACAATGCTCCAAGATCACTGTAAACACAATGCTCCATGCCCCTATTCATCTCAATGCTCCGTGAACCTTGTCATCACAATGCACCATGCCCATCTTCATAATGCTTCAGGCTATTGTCACTACAATGAAATCAGTATTCTCCATGACTTCTGTCATCATAATGCTCCAAAACCTTGTGATCACAATGTTGCATAACACTTATCATCAAAATACCCCATGACAATCATCATCACAATTATCCATGGTGTTCTCATCACAATGCTCCATGATCATTGTCATCACAATGCTCAATACACTTGTCATCACAATACTCCCTGACAACTCTCGTCAGTATGCTCCTTGAACCCTGTGATGACAAGTCTCCATGCCTTTTACATCACAATGATCCATGCCTTTTCATCACAATGCTCCAAGTCCCCTGTTATCACAATGCTCCATGGCCTTGTCAGCACAAAGCTCCATGACGCATGTCATCAGAATTCTCCATGGCTTCTCCTCACAATGCTCCATGCTCTTGTCATCACAATGCTCCAAGACCATTGTAATCTCAATGCTCCATGCCGTTTTTCATCAGAATGCTCCATGAGACTTGTCATCACAAGTCTCCATGGTCATCTCATCACAATGCTCCAGGACCTTGTCATCACCATGCTCCATTCCCTTGTCATCACAATGCTCCATGACCCCTGTCATTACAATAATCCATTAACATTTCCCGCCGAATGCTACATGACATTCTCATCACAATGCTCCATGACCAATATCATCACAATGCTCCATGACCCCGGTCATCACAACCATCCATAACACCTGACAACACAGTGATCCCTGACTCTTTTCATCACAATGCTCCATTCCCTAGTCATCACGATGCTCCATGGCCCCTGTCATCACAATAGTCCATGAACATTTTCAGCCCAATGCTCCATGAACCTTGTCATCACAATGATCCATGCCCTTCTCATCCCAATGCTCCATGACCCCTGTATTCACAATGCTCCTTAACGCCTGTCATCACAGTGCTCCATGACACCTGTCATCACAATGCTCCATGCCTTTGTCAGCAAAATGCTACATGACCTTGTCATTGCAATGCTCTATGCGCTTGTCATCACAATACTCCATTACCATTGTCATCACAAACCTCCTTGAATCGTGGGATCACATTGCTTCATGCCCTTGTCATCACAATGCTCCATGTGCCTTGAAATCAAAATGATCCATGACCTCTCTCATCACAATGCTCCAAACCCTTGTGATCACAATGTTCCATAACACTTGTCATCACAATGCTCCATGATGCCTGTCATCACAATACTCCACACTCTTTTCATCACATTGCTCCATGACCTTTGTCATCACAATTCTCAATACACTTGTCATCACCATGCTCCCTGACACTTGTCGTCAGAATTCTCCTTGAAACCTGTCACGAAAAGGCTCCATGCCTTTTTCATCACAATGCCCCATGCCTTTTTCATCACAATGCTCCATGACATTGTCATTAAAATTCTCCACAAGCTTGTCATTAGAATGCTCCATGACCGTTGTCATCACAATTCTCCATGCACTTGTCAGCACAATGCTCCCTGACCCTTGTCATCACTATGCTCCAAGCCATTGTCATCACAATGCTCCATTACCTTTGTCATCAGAATCCTCCATGACACTTGGCATCACAATGCTCGATGCCATTGTCATCACAATGGGCCATTACATATGTCATCACAATGCTCCCTGACAACTGTCTTCACAATACTGCATCACCTTGTCATCACAGTGCTCCATGCCCTTTTCATCACAATGTGTCATTCCATCTGTCATCGCAATAATCCATGAAATATATTAGACCAATGCTCCATGCCCTTGTCATCACAATGCTCCATGTCCTTGTTATCACTATGTTCCAAGACCCCTGTAATCAGAATGCTCCATGCCCCTTTTCATCAGTATGCTCCATGAGACTTGTCTTCACAAAGCTCCATGGATTTCTCATCACAAAGCTCCAGGACCTTGTCATCACAATGCTCCACGACCTTGTCATGAAAATCCTCAATGGCCCTTGTAATCATAATGCTGCAAGCACTAGTCATCACAATGCTCCATTATATTTGCCATCACAATGCTCCATTACATTTGGCTTCACAATGCTCCCTGCCATTGTCATCGCAATGGACCATGACATATGTCATCACAATGCTCCCTGACACCTCTCTTCACAATACTCCATGACCTTCTCATCACAATGCCCCATGCCCTTGTCATCACAATGCACCATGTCCACTGTCATCACAATAATCTATGAAATTACTCAGACCAATGCTCCATGCCCCTGTCTTCACAATGCCCCATGCCCTGTTTAGCACAATGCTCCATGACCCCTGTGCTCACAATGCTCCATTACTCCAGTCATCACAATGTTTCATAACGTTTGTCATCACAGCGGTCCATGCCCGCGTCATCACAAGGCCCTGTGTCCTTTGTAACCACAATGCTCCATGAACATTTCATCACACTGCTCCGTGACTCTTGTCATCACAGTGCTCCATGCCTTTGTCAGAACAATGCTCCATGACCCTTGTCATCACAATGTGCCATGCGCTTTTCATCACAATGATCCACAACATTGTCATGTCTATGCTCCATAAACCTTGTAATCACAATGCTCCATGCACTTCTCATCCAAATGCTCTCTCACCTGAGATATCACAATGTTCCATCACTAGTTATCACAATGCTCCCTCACCCCTGTAATCACAGTGTTCCATACCCCTGTCATCACAATGCTACATCCCCTTATCAGCACAGTGTTCCATGACCCCTAACATCACAATGTTCCATAACCCCTGTCAACAAAATGCTCCATGACCCTTTTCATCCCAAAGCTCCATGACCCCTGGCATCACAATGTTCTATAACCCCTGTCATCAAAATGTTCCATTACACTTTTCATCAAATTGCTGCATGACCTGTCACCAAAACGCTCCCTGCCCTTCTCATCACAATGCACCACACCCTTGTCATCAAAATGCTCCATGACCTTTGTCATCACAAAGCTCCATGACCCTTGGCATCACAATGCTCCATGTCGTCATCACAATGCTCCATGAACCCTCTCATCACATTGCTCCATGCCCTTGTCATCACAAAGCTCCATAACACTTGTAATCACAATGCTCGATGCGTTCTCATCACAATGCTCCATGCACCTGTCATTACAATCCACCATGACCCATGTATCACAGTCTTCCGTGCCCTTGTCATCACAATGCTCCATGCCCACTCTCATCACAATAATCCATGAAATATTACAAACCAATGCTCAATTCCCTTCTCATCAATATGCTCCATTACTTCTGTCATAACAGTGATCCATGACCACTGCCATCACCATGTTCCACGGACTTGTCATCACTAGGCTCCATGACACTTGTCATCACAATGCTCCAAGAACCCTGTAATCACAATGCTCCATGCCCTTGTCATCACAGTGCTCCAAGATCCCTGTAATCACAATGCTCCATGCCCCTTTTCATCTCAATGCTCCATGAACACTGTAATCACAATGCTCTATGCCCCTTTTCATCTCAATGATCCATGAAACCTGTCATAACAATGCACCATGCCCATCATCATAATGCTTCATGCTATTGTCATAACAATGAAATCAAATACTCCATGACCTCTGTCATAACAAAGCTCCAAACCCTTGTGATCACAATATTCCATAACACTTGACATCACAGTGCCCCATGACGCTCGTCATCACAATTATCCATGGTCTTCTCATCACAATGCTCCATGACCTTCGTCATCACAATGCTCAATACACCTGTCATCATACTGCTCCCTGACACTTGTTGTCTGTATGCTCCTTTTACCCTGTCATGACAAGGCTCCATGCCATTTTCATCACAATGATCCATGCCCTTTTCATCACAATGCTCCAAGACCCATGTAATCACGATGCTCCATGTCCTTGTCATCACAAAACTCAATGATGCATGCCATCAGAATGCTCCTTGGACTTCTCCTCACAATGCTTCATGCCCTTGTCATCACAAAGTTCCAAGACCCCTGTAATCACAATGCTGCATGCCCTTTTTCATCTGTAAGCTCCATGAGACTTGTCATCACATGGCTCCATGGTTTTGTCATCATAATGCTCCCAGCCCTAGTCATCACAATGCTCCATTATATTTGTCATCACATTCCTCCATTACATTTGGCATCACAATGCCCCCTGCCATTGTCATCTCAATGGCCCATGCCATATGTCATCCCAATGCTCCATGACCCCTGTATTCACAATGCTCCATGACGCTTGTCATCACAGTGCTCCATGACACCCGTCATCACAATCCTCCATGCCTTTTTCAGTAAAATGCTACATGACCTTGTCATTACAATGCTCTATGCGCTTTTCATCACAATACTCCATTACCATTGTCATCACTATCCTCCATGAACCTTGGGATCACATTGCTTCATGCCCTTGTCATCACAATGCTCCATGCTCCTTGAAATCAAAATGATCCATGACCTCTGTCATCGCAATGCTCCAAACCCTTGTGATCACAATGTTCCATAACACTTTTCATCACAATGCTCCATGATGCCTGTCATCACAATACTCCATGCCCTTTTCATCACAATGCTCCATGACCTTTGTCATCACAATTCTCAATACACTTGTCATCACAATGTTCCCTGACACTTGTCTTCAAAATGCTCCTTGAACCCTGTCACGAAAAGGCTCCATGCCTATTTCATCACAAAGCCCCATGCCATTTTCTTCACAATGGTCCATGCCATTGTCATCAAAATAATCCACAAGCTTGCCATCAGAATGCTCCATGACCCTTGTCATCACAATTCTCCATGCACTTGTCAACACAATGCTCCATGACCCTTGTCATCACTATGCTCCAAGCCATTGTCATCACAATGCTCCATTACATTTGTCATCATAATTCTCCATGACACTTGGCATCACAATGCTCCATGCCACTGTCATCACAATGGGCCAATACATATGTCATCACAATGCTCCCTGACACCACTTTTCACAATACTCCATGACCTGGTCATCACAATGCTCCTTGCCCTTAACATCACAATGCTCCATTACATCTGTCATAAGAATGCTCCATGACCACTGATATGACAATGTTCCACGGCCTTGTCATGACAAGGCTCCAGGACCCTTATCATCACAATGGTCCAAGACCCCTGTAATCACAATGCTCCATGCCCCTTTTCATCAGAATGCTCCATGAGACTTTTCACCACAAGTCTCCATGGTCATCTCATCACAATGCTCCAGGACCTTGTCATCACCATGCTTCATTCCCTTGTCATCACAATGCTCCATGACCACTGTCATCACAATACTCCATGAACATTTTCAGACCAATGCTCCACGAGCTTCTCATCACAGTGCTCCATGACCAATATCATCACAATGCTCCATGACCACTGTCATCACAACACTCCATGACACCTGACAACACAATGATCCGGGACTCTTGTCATCACAATGCTCCATTCCCTAGTCATCACAATGCACCATGACCCCTGTCATCACAATAATCCATGAACATTTTCAGCCCAATGCTCCATGACTCTTGTCATCACAATGATCCATGCCCTTGTCATCCCAATGCTCCATGACCACTATATTCACAATGCTCCATTACGCTTGTCATCACACTGCTCCATGACACCTGTCATCACAATGCTCCATGCCTTTGTCATCACAATGGGCCATTACATATGTCATCACAATGCTCCCTGACTCCTCTCTTCACAATAATGCATGACCTGGTCATCAAAATGCTCCATGACCTTGTCATCACAATGCGCCATTTCAACTGTCATCACAATAATACATGAAACTTATTAGACCAATGCTCCATGCCATTTTCATCAAAATGGACCATGACATATGTCATCACAATGCTCCCTGACACGTCTGCACAATACTCCATGCCCTTGTCATCACAATGCTCCATGTCCTTGTCATCACAATGCTACATGCCCACTGTCATCACAATAATCTATGAAACTTGTCAGACCAAATCTCCATGCCCCTTTCATCACAATGCTCCATGCCCAATTCATCACAAGGCTCCTTGACCCCTGTCATCACAATGCTCCGTGAATCCAGTCATCACAGTGCTTCATAACGTTTGTCATCACAACGGTCTATGCCCGTGTCATCACAAGGCTCTGTGACATTTGTAACCACAATGTTCCATGAACTTTTCATCACAATGCTCCGTGACACTTGTCATCACAATGCTACAAGCCTTTGTCAAAACAATGCTCCATGACCCTTGTCATCCCATTGGGCCATGCACATTTCATCACAATGATACACAACCTTGTCATTTCTATGCTCCATAAAGCTTGTAATCACAATTCTCCATGCACTTCTCATCCAAATGCTCACTCACATGAGATATCACTATGTTCCATCATTAGTCATCACAATCCTCCCTTAACCCTGTTATCACAATGTTCCATGACCCCTGTCATCACAATGCTATATCCCCTTATCAGCACAAGGCTCTATGACCACTGTCATCAAAATACTCCATGAACATTTTCAGCCCAATCCTCCATGACCCTTGTCATCACAATCATCCATGCCCTTGTCATTCCAATGTTCCATGACCCCTGTATTCACAATGTTCCGTGACGCTTGTCATCACAGTGCTGCATGACACCTGTCATCACAATGCTCCATGCCTTTGTCAGCAAAATGCTACATGACCTTGTCATTACAATGCTCTAGGCGCTTGTCATCGAAATACTCCATTACCATTGTCATCACAATCCTCCATGAACCTTGGGATCACATTGCTTCATGCCCTTGTCATCACATTGCTCCATGCTCTTTGAAATCAAAATGATCCATGACTTCTGTCATCACAATGCTCCAAACCCTTGTGATCACAATGTTCCATAACACTTGTCATCACAACGCTCCATGATGCCTGTCATCACAGTACTCCATGCCCTTTTCATTACAATGCTCCATGACTTTTGTCATCACAATTCTCAATACACTTGTCATCACAATGCTCCCTGACATTTGTCGTCAGCATGCTCCTTGAAACCTGTCACGAAAGGCTGCTTGACTTTTTATCACAAAGCCCCACGCCATTTTCATCAAAATGCTCCATGCCATTGTCATCAAAGTACTCGACAAGCTTGTCATCAGAATGCTCCATGACCCTTTTCATCACAATTCTCCATGCACTTGTCAGCACAGTGTTCCCTGACCCTTCTCATCACAATGCTCCAAGCCATTGTCATCACAATGCTCCATTACATTTGTCATGAGAATTCTCCATGACACTTGGCATCACAATGCTCCATGCAATTGTCATCACAATGGGCCATTACATATGTCATCACAATGCTCCCTGACACCTATCTTCACAATATTGCAAGACCTGGTCATCACAATGCTCCATGCCCTAGTCATCACAATGCGCCATTCCAACTGTCATCGCCATAATCCATGAAACATATTAGACGAATGCTCCATGCCCTTGTCATCACAATGCTCCATGCCCTTGTTATCACAAAGTTCCATGACCCCAGTCATCACAATGCTCCTTGACTCCAATCATCACAATGCTCCGTGAATCCAGTCATCACAATGCTCCATGACTTTTGTCATCACAATGGTCCATGCCCTCATCATCAACAGACTTTGTGACCTTTTTAACCACAATGCTCCATGAACTTTTCATCACAATGCTCTTTGACCCTTGTCATCACAATGCTCTATGCCTTTCTCAGCACAATGCTCCATGCCCTTTTCATCACAATGTTCCATGACCCCTGTCATCACATTGTTCCGTGACTCCAGTCATCACAATTCTTCATAACATTTGTCATCACAATGGTCTATACCCGCGTCATCACAAGGCTCTGTTACCATTGTAACCACAATGCTCCATGAACTTTTCATCACAATGCTCCGTGACCCTTGTCATCACAATGCTCCATGCCTTTGTCAGAAAAATGCTCCATGACACTTGTCATCACAATGTGCCATGCACTTTTCATCCCAACGGTGCACAAATTTGTCATCGAAATGCTCCATAAAACTTGTAATCACAATGCTCCGTGTCCTTCTCTTCACAATGCTCCATTACCTCTGTCATAACAATGCTCCATGACCCTTGCCATCATAATGTTCCTCGGCCTTGTCATCAGAAGGCTCCATGACACGTGTCATCACAATACTCCAAGACCACTGTAATCACAATGCTCCATGCCCTTATCATCACAAAGCTCCATGACACATGTCATTAGAAAGTTCCATGGCCTTCTCATCAAAATGCTCCATTCCCTTGTCATCACAATGCTCAAAGACCCCTGTAATCACAATGCTCCATGCCCCTTTTCATCTCAATGCTCCATGAACCCTGTCATCACAATGCATCATGCTAATCATAATAAAGCTTCCAGCTATTGTCAGCACAATGAAATCAAAATTCTCAATGACATCTGTCATCGCAATGCTCCATGACCCCTGTCATCACAATACTCAATGAACATTTTCAGCCCAATGCTCCATGACACTTGTCATCACAATGATCCATGCCCTTGTCATCCCAATGCTCCATGACACCTGTATTCACAATGCTTCGTGACGCTTGTCATCACAGTGCTCCATGACACATGTCGTCACAATGCTCCATGCCTTTGTCAGCAAAATGCTACATGACCTTGTCATTACAATGCTCTATGCGCTTGTCTTCACAATACTCCATTACCATTGTCATCACTCTACTCCATGAACCTTGGGATCACATTGCTTCATGCCCTTGTCATCACAATGCTACATGCTCCTTGAAATCACAATGATCCATGACCTCTGTCATCGCAATGCTCCAAAACCTTCTGATCACAATGTTCCATAAAACTATTCATCACAACGCTCCATGATGCCTGTCATCACAATACTTCATGACCTTTTCATCACAATGCTCCATGAAATTTGTCATCACAATTCTCAATACACTTGTCATCACAATGCTCCCTGACACTTGTCGTCAGAATGCTCCTTGAACCCTGTCACGAAAAGGCTCCATGCCTTTTTCATCACAATGCCCCATGCCGTTTTCATCACAATGCTCCATGCCATTGTCATCAAAATACTCCACAAACTTGTCATCAGAAAGCTCCATGACCCCTGTCATCACAATTCTCCATGCACTTATCAGCACAATGCTCCCTGAACATTGTCATCACTATGCTCCAAGCCATTGTCATCACAATGCTCCATTAACTTTGTCATCAGAATCCTCCATGACACTTGGCATCACAATGCTCCATGCCATTGTCATCACAATGGGCCAATACATATGTCATCACAATGTTCCGTGACACAACTTTTTACAATACTGCGTGACCTGGTCATCACAATGCTCCATGCCCTTGTCATCACAATGCTCCAAGACCCCTGTAAACACAATGATCCATGCCCTTTTCATCTCAATGCTCCATGAACCCTCTCATCACAATGCACCATGCCCATTTTCATAATGCTTCAGGCTATTGTCACTACAATGAAATCAAAATTCTCCATGACTTCTGTCATCATAATGCTCCAAACCCTTGTGATCACAATGTTCCATAACACTTATCATCACAATACCCCATGAAGATCATCATCACAATTATCCATGGTGTTCTCATCACAATGCTCCATGATCATTGTCATCACAATGCTCAATACACTTGTCATCACAATACTCCCTGACAACTCTCGTCAGTATGCTCCTTGAACCCTGTGATGACAAGTCTCCATGCCTTTTACATCACAATGATCCATGCCTTTTCATCACAATGCTCCAAGTCCCCTGTTATCACAATGCTCCATGGCCTTGTCAGCACAAAGCTCCATGACGCATGTCATCAGAATTCTCCATGGCTTCTCCTCACAATGCTCCATGCTCTTGTCATCACAATGCTCCAAGACCATTGTAATCACAATGCTCCATGCCGTTTTTCATCAGAATGCTCCATGAGACTTGTCATCACAAGTCTCCATGGTCATCTCATCACAATGCTCCAGGACCTTGTCATCACCATGCTCCATTCCCTTGTCATCACAATGCTCCATGACCCCTGTCATTACAATAATCCATTAACATTTCCCGCCGAATGCTACATGACATTCTCATCACAATGCTCCATGACCAATATCATCACAATGCTCCATGACCCCGGTCATCACAACCATCCATAACACCTGACAACACAGTGATCCCTGACTCTTTTCATCACAATGCTCCATTCCCTAGTCATCACGATGCTCCATGGCCCCTGTCATCACAATAGTCCATGAACATTTTCAGCCCAATGCTCCATGAACCTTGTCATCACAATGATCCATGCCCTTCTCATCCCAATGCTCCATGACCCCTGTATTCACAATGCTCCTTAACGCCTGTCATCACAGTGCTCCATGACACCTGTCATCACAATGCTCCATGCCTTTGTCAGCAAAATGCTACATGACCTTGTCATTGCAATGCTCTATGCGCTTGTCATCACAATACTCCATTACCATTGTCATCACAAACCTCCTTGAATCGTGGGATCACATTGCTTCATGCCCTTGTCATCACAATGCTCCATGTGCCTTGAAATCAAAATGATCCATGACCTCTCTCATCACAATGCTCCAAACCCTTGTGATCACAATGTTCCATAACACTTGTCATCACAATGCTCCATGATGCCTGTCATCACAATACTCCACACTCTTTTCATCACATTGCTCCATGACCTTTGTCATCACAATTCTCAATACACTTGTCATCACCATGCTCCCTGACACTTGTCGTCAGAATTCTCCTTGAAACCTGTCACGAAAAGGCTCCATGCCTTTTTCATCACAATGCCCCATGCCTTTTTCATCACAATGCTCCATGACATTGTCATTAAAATTCTCCACAAGCTTGTCATTAGAATGCTCCATGACCGTTGTCATCACAATTCTCCATGCACTTGTCAGCACAATGCTCCCTGACCCTTGTCATCACTATGCTCCAAGCCATTGTCATCACAATGCTCCATTACCTTTGTCATCAGAATCCTCCATGACACTTGGCATCACAATGCTCGATGCCATTGTCATCACAATGGGCCATTACATATGTCATCACAATGCTCCCTGACAACTGTCTTCACAATACTGCATCACCTTGTCATCACAGTGCTCCATGCCCTTTTCATCACAATGTGTCATTCCATCTGTCATCGCAATAATCCATGAAATATATTAGACCAATGCTCCATGCCCTTGTCATCACAATGCTCCATGTCCTTGTTATCACTATGTTCCAAGACCCCTGTAATCAGAATGCTCCATGCCCCTTTTCATCAGTATGCTCCATGAGACTTGTCTTCACAAAGCTCCATGGATTTCTCATCACAAAGCTCCAGGACCTTGTCATCACAATGCTCCACGACCTTGTCATGAAAATCCTCAATGGCCCTTGTAATCATAATGCTGCAAGCACTAGTCATCACAATGCTCCATTATATTTGCCATCACAATGCTCCATTACATTTGGCTTCACAATGCTCCCTGCCATTGTCATCGCAATGGACCATGACATATGTCATCACAATGCTCCCTGACACCTCTCTTCACAATACTCCATGACCTTCTCATCACAATGCCCCATGCCCTTGTCATCACAATGCACCATGTCCACTGTCATCACAATAATCTATGAAATTACTCAGACCAATGCTCCATGCCCCTGTCTTCACAATGCCCCATGCCCTGTTTAGCACAATGCTCCATGACCCCTGTGCTCACAATGCTCCATTACTCCAGTCATCACAATGTTTCATAACGTTTGTCATCACAGCGGTCCATGCCCGCGTCATCACAAGGCCCTGTGTCCTTTGTAACCACAATGCTCCATGAACATTTCATCACACTGCTCCGTGACTCTTGTCATCACAGTGCTCCATGCCTTTGTCAGAACAATGCTCCATGACCCTTGTCATCACAATGTGCCATGCGCTTTTCATCACAATGATCCACAACATTGTCATGTCTATGCTCCATAAACCTTGTAATCACAATGCTCCATGCACTTCTCATCCAAATGCTCTCTCACCTGAGATATCACAATGTTCCATCACTAGTTATCACAATGCTCCCTCACCCCTGTAATCACAGTGTTCCATACCCCTGTCATCACAATGCTACATCCCCTTATCAGCACAGTGTTCCATGACCCCTAACATCACAATGTTCCATAACCCCTGTCAACAAAATGCTCCATGACCCTTTTCATCCCAAAGCTCCATGACCCCTGGCATCACAATGTTCTATAACCCCTGTCATCAAAATGTTCCATTACACTTTTCATCAAATTGCTGCATGACCTGTCACCAAAACGCTCCCTGCCCTTCTCATCACAATGCACCACACCCTTGTCATCAAAATGCTCCATGACCTTTGTCATCACAAAGCTCCATGACCCTTGGCATCACAATGCTCCATGTCGTCATCACAATGCTCCATGAACCCTCTCATCACATTGCTCCATGCCCTTGTCATCACAAAGCTCCATAACACTTGTAATCACAATGCTCGATGCGTTCTCATCACAATGCTCCATGCACCTGTCATTACAATCCACCATGACCCATGTATCACAGTCTTCCGTGCCCTTGTCATCACAATGCTCCATGCCCACTCTCATCACAATAATCCATGAAATATTACAAACCAATGCTCAATTCCCTTCTCATCAATATGCTCCATTACTTCTGTCATAACAGTGATCCATGACCACTGCCATCACCATGTTCCACGGACTTGTCATCACTAGGCTCCATGACACTTGTCATCACAATGCTCCAAGAACCCTGTAATCACAATGCTCCATGCCCTTGTCATCACAGTGCTCCAAGATCCCTGTAATCACAATGCTCCATGCCCCTTTTCATCTCAATGCTCCATGAACACTGTAATCACAATGCTCTATGCCCCTTTTCATCTCAATGATCCATGAAACCTGTCATAACAATGCACCATGCCCATCATCATAATGCTTCATGCTATTGTCATAACAATGAAATCAAATACTCCATGACCTCTGTCATAACAAAGCTCCAAACCCTTGTGATCACAATATTCCATAACACTTGACATCACAGTGCCCCATGACGCTCGTCATCACAATTATCCATGGTCTTCTCATCACAATGCTCCATGACCTTCGTCATCACAATGCTCAATACACCTGTCATCATACTGCTCCCTGACACTTGTTGTCTGTATGCTCCTTTTACCCTGTCATGACAAGGCTCCATGCCATTTTCATCACAATGATCCATGCCCTTTTCATCACAATGCTCCAAGACCCATGTAATCACGATGCTCCATGTCCTTGTCATCACAAAACTCAATGATGCATGCCATCAGAATGCTCCTTGGACTTCTCCTCACAATGCTTCATGCCCTTGTCATCACAAAGTTCCAAGACCCCTGTAATCACAATGCTGCATGCCCTTTTTCATCTGTAAGCTCCATGAGACTTGTCATCACATGGCTCCATGGTTTTGTCATCATAATGCTCCCAGCCCTAGTCATCACAATGCTCCATTATATTTGTCATCACATTCCTCCATTACATTTGGCATCACAATGCCCCCTGCCATTGTCATCTCAATGGCCCATGCCATATGTCATCCCAATGCTCCATGACCCCTGTATTCACAATGCTCCATGACGCTTGTCATCACAGTGCTCCATGACACCCGTCATCACAATCCTCCATGCCTTTTTCAGTAAAATGCTACATGACCTTGTCATTACAATGCTCTATGCGCTTTTCATCACAATACTCCATTACCATTGTCATCACTATCCTCCATGAACCTTGGGATCACATTGCTTCATGCCCTTGTCATCACAATGCTCCATGCTCCTTGAAATCAAAATGATCCATGACCTCTGTCATCGCAATGCTCCAAACCCTTGTGATCACAATGTTCCATAACACTTTTCATCACAATGCTCCATGATGCCTGTCATCACAATACTCCATGCCCTTTTCATCACAATGCTCCATGACCTTTGTCATCACAATTCTCAATACACTTGTCATCACAATGTTCCCTGACACTTGTCTTCAAAATGCTCCTTGAACCCTGTCACGAAAAGGCTCCATGCCTATTTCATCACAAAGCCCCATGCCATTTTCTTCACAATGGTCCATGCCATTGTCATCAAAATAATCCACAAGCTTGCCATCAGAATGCTCCATGACCCTTGTCATCACAATTCTCCATGCACTTGTCAACACAATGCTCCATGACCCTTGTCATCACTATGCTCCAAGCCATTGTCATCACAATGCTCCATTACATTTGTCATCATAATTCTCCATGACACTTGGCATCACAATGCTCCATGCCACTGTCATCACAATGGGCCAATACATATGTCATCACAATGCTCCCTGACACCACTTTTCACAATACTCCATGACCTGGTCATCACAATGCTCCTTGCCCTTAACATCACAATGCTCCATTACATCTGTCATAAGAATGCTCCATGACCACTGATATGACAATGTTCCACGGCCTTGTCATGACAAGGCTCCAGGACCCTTATCATCACAATGGTCCAAGACCCCTGTAATCACAATGCTCCATGCCCCTTTTCATCAGAATGCTCCATGAGACTTTTCACCACAAGTCTCCATGGTCATCTCATCACAATGCTCCAGGACCTTGTCATCACCATGCTTCATTCCCTTGTCATCACAATGCTCCATGACCACTGTCATCACAATACTCCATGAACATTTTCAGACCAATGCTCCACGAGCTTCTCATCACAGTGCTCCATGACCAATATCATCACAATGCTCCATGACCACTGTCATCACAACACTCCATGACACCTGACAACACAATGATCCGGGACTCTTGTCATCACAATGCTCCATTCCCTAGTCATCACAATGCACCATGACCCCTGTCATCACAATAATCCATGAACATTTTCAGCCCAATGCTCCATGACTCTTGTCATCACAATGATCCATGCCCTTGTCATCCCAATGCTCCATGACCACTATATTCACAATGCTCCATTACGCTTGTCATCACACTGCTCCATGACACCTGTCATCACAATGCTCCATGCCTTTGTCATCACAATGGGCCATTACATATGTCATCACAATGCTCCCTGACTCCTCTCTTCACAATAATGCATGACCTGGTCATCAAAATGCTCCATGACCTTGTCATCACAATGCGCCATTTCAACTGTCATCACAATAATACATGAAACTTATTAGACCAATGCTCCATGCCATTTTCATCAAAATGGACCATGACATATGTCATCACAATGCTCCCTGACACGTCTGCACAATACTCCATGCCCTTGTCATCACAATGCTCCATGTCCTTGTCATCACAATGCTACATGCCCACTGTCATCACAATAATCTATGAAACTTGTCAGACCAAATCTCCATGCCCCTTTCATCACAATGCTCCATGCCCAATTCATCACAAGGCTCCTTGACCCCTGTCATCACAATGCTCCGTGAATCCAGTCATCACAGTGCTTCATAACGTTTGTCATCACAACGGTCTATGCCCGTGTCATCACAAGGCTCTGTGACATTTGTAACCACAATGTTCCATGAACTTTTCATCACAATGCTCCGTGACACTTGTCATCACAATGCTACAAGCCTTTGTCAAAACAATGCTCCATGACCCTTGTCATCCCATTGGGCCATGCACATTTCATCACAATGATACACAACCTTGTCATTTCTATGCTCCATAAAGCTTGTAATCACAATTCTCCATGCACTTCTCATCCAAATGCTCACTCACATGAGATATCACTATGTTCCATCATTAGTCATCACAATCCTCCCTTAACCCTGTTATCACAATGTTCCATGACCCCTGTCATCACAATGCTATATCCCCTTATCAGCACAAGGCTCTATGACCACTGTCATCAAAATACTCCATGAACATTTTCAGCCCAATCCTCCATGACCCTTGTCATCACAATCATCCATGCCCTTGTCATTCCAATGCTCCATGACCCCTGTATTCACAATGTTCCGTGACGCTTGTCATCACAGTGCTGCATGACACCTGTCATCACAATGCTCCATGCCTTTGTCAGCAAAATGCTACATGACCTTGTCATTACAATGCTCTAGGCGCTTGTCATCGAAATACTCCATTACCATTGTCATCACAATCCTCCATGAACCTTGGGATCACATTGCTTCATGCCCTTGTCATCACAATGCTCCATGCTCTTTGAAATCAAAATGATCCATGACTTCTGTCATCACAATGCTCCAAACCCTTGTGATCACAATGTTCCATAACACTTGTCATCACAACGCTCCATGATGCCTGTCATCACAGTACTCCATGCCCTTTTCATTACAATGCTCCATGACTTTTGTCATCACAATTCTCAATACACTTGTCATCACAATGCTCCCTGACATTTGTCGTCAGCATGCTCCTTGAAACCTGTCACGAAAGGCTGCTTGACTTTTTATCACAAAGCCCCACGCCATTTTCATCAAAATGCTCCATGCCATTGTCATCAAAGTACTCGACAAGCTTGTCATCAGAATGCTCCATGACCCTTTTCATCACAATTCTCCATGCACTTGTCAGCACAGTGTTCCCTGACCCTTCTCATCACAATGCTCCAAGCCATTGTCATCACAATGCTCCATTACATTTGTCATGAGAATTCTCCATGACACTTGGCATCACAATGCTCCATGCAATTGTCATCACAATGGGCCATTACATATGTCATCACAATGCTCCCTGACACCTATCTTCACAATATTGCAAGACCTGGTCATCACAATGCTCCATGCCCTAGTCATCACAATGCGCCATTCCAACTGTCATCGCCATAATCCATGAAACATATTAGACGAATGCTCCATGCCCTTGTCATCACAATGCTCCATGCCCTTGTTATCACAAAGTTCCATGACCCCAGTCATCACAATGCTCCTTGACTCCAATCATCACAATGCTCCGTGAATCCAGTCATCACAATGCTCCATGACTTTTGTCATCACAATGGTCCATGCCCTCATCATCAACAGACTTTGTGACCTTTTTAACCACAATGCTCCATGAACTTTTCATCACAATGCTCTTTGACCCTTGTCATCACAATGCTCTATGCCTTTCTCAGCACAATGCTCCATGCCCTTTTCATCACAATGTTCCATGACCCCTGTCATCACATTGTTCCGTGACTCCAGTCATCACAATTCTTCATAACATTTGTCATCACAATGGTCTATACCCGCGTCATCACAAGGCTCTGTTACCATTGTAACCACAATGCTCCATGAACTTTTCATCACAATGCTCCGTGACCCTTGTCATCACAATGCTCCATGCCTTTGTCAGAAAAATGCTCCATGACACTTGTCATCACAATGTGCCATGCACTTTTCATCCCAACGGTGCACAAATTTGTCATCGAAATGCTCCATAAAACTTGTAATCACAATGCTCCGTGTCCTTCTCTTCACAATGCTCCATTACCTCTGTCATAACAATGCTCCATGACCCTTGCCATCATAATGTTCCTCGGCCTTGTCATCAGAAGGCTCCATGACACGTGTCATCACAATGCTCCAAGACCACTGTAATCACAATGCTCCATGCCCTTATCATCACAAAGCTCCATGACACATGTCATTAGAAAGTTCCATGGCCTTCTCATCAAAATGCTCCATTCCCTTGTCATCACAATGCTCAAAGACCCCTGTAATCACAATGCTCCATGCCCCTTTTCATCTCAATGCTCCATGAACCCTGTCATCACAATGCATCATGCTAATCATAATAAAGCTTCCAGCTATTGTCAGCACAATGAAATCAAAATTCTCAATGACATCTGTCATCGCAATGCTCCATGACCCCTGTCATCACAATACTCAATGAACATTTTCAGCCCAATGCTCCATGACACTTGTCATCACAATGATCCATGCCCTTGTCATCCCAATGCTCCATGACACCTGTATTCACAATGCTTCGTGACGCTTGTCATCACAGTGCTCCATGACACATGTCGTCACAATGCTCCATGCCTTTGTCAGCAAAATGCTACATGACCTTGTCATTACAATGCTCTATGCGCTTGTCTTCACAATACTCCATTACCATTGTCATCACTCTACTCCATGAACCTTGGGATCACATTGCTTCATGCCCTTGTCATCACAATGCTACATGCTCCTTGAAATCACAATGATCCATGACCTCTGTCATCGCAATGCTCCAAAACCTTCTGATCACAATGTTCCATAAAACTATTCATCACAACGCTCCATGATGCCTGTCATCACAATACTTCATGACCTTTTCATCACAATGCTCCATGAAATTTGTCATCACAATTCTCAATACACTTGTCATCACAATGCTCCCTGACACTTGTCGTCAGAATGCTCCTTGAACCCTGTCACGAAAAGGCTCCATGCCTTTTTCATCACAATGCCCCATGCCGTTTTCATCACAATGCTCCATGCCATTGTCATCAAAATACTCCACAAACTTGTCATCAGAAAGCTCCATGACCCCTGTCATCACAATTCTCCATGCACTTATCAGCACAATGCTCCCTGAACATTGTCATCACTATGCTCCAAGCCATTGTCATCACAATGCTCCATTAACTTTGTCATCAGAATCCTCCATGACACTTGGCATCACAATGCTCCATGCCATTGTCATCACAATGGGCCAATACATATGTCATCACAATGTTCCGTGACACAACTTTTTACAATACTGCGTGACCTGGTCATCACAATGCTCCATGCCCTTGTCATCACAATGCTCCAAGACCCCTGTAAACACAATGATCCATGCCCTTTTCATCTCAATGCTCCATGAACCCTCTCATCACAATGCACCATGCCCATTTTCATAATGCTTCAGGCTATTGTCACTACAATGAAATCAAAATTCTCCATGACTTCTGTCATCATAATGCTCCAAACCCTTGTGATCACAATGTTCCATAACACTTATCATCACAATACCCCATGAAGATCATCATCACAATTATCCATGGTGTTCTCATAACAATGCTCCATGATCATTGTCATCACAATCCTCAATACACTTTTCATCACAATACTCACTGACACCTGTCGTCAGTATGCTCCTTGAAGCCTGTGATGACAAGTCTCCATGCCTTTTCATCACAATGCTCCAAGACCCCTGTTATCACAATGCTCCATGGCCTTGTCAGCACAAAGCTCCATGACGCATGTCATCAGAATTCTCCATGGCTTCTCCTCACAATGCTCCATGCCCTTGTCATCACAATGCTCCAAGACCCTTGTAATCACAATGCTGCATGCCGTTTTTCATCAGAATGCTCCATGAGACTTGTCATCACAAGTCTCCATGGTCATCTCATCACAATGCTCCAGGACATTGTCATCACCATGCTCCATTCCCTTGTCATCACAATGCTCCATGACCCCTTACATTACAATAATCCATTAACATTTCCAGCCGAATGCTACATGACATTCTCATCACAATGCTCCATGACCAATATCATCACAATGCTCCATGACCCATGTAATCACGATGCTCCATGCCCTTGTCATCACAAAGCTCAATGATGCATGCCATAAGAATGCTCCTTGGACTTCTCCTCACAATGCTTCATGCTCTTGTCATCACAAAGTTCCAAGACCCCTGTAATCAAAATGCTGCATGCCCTTTTTCATCAGTAAGCTCCATGAGACTTGTCATCACATGGCTCCATGGTTTTGTCATCATAATGCTCCCAGCCCTAGTCATCACAATGCTCCATTATATTTGTCATCACAATCCTCCATTACATTTGGCATCACAATGCTCCCTGCCATTGTCATCTCAATGGCCCATGCCATATGTCATCCCAATGCTCCATGACCCCTGTATTCACAATGTTCCGTGAAGCTTGTCATCACAGTGCTGCATGACAACTGTCATCACAATCCTCCATGCCTTTTTCAGCAAAATGCTACATGACATTATCATTACAATGCTCTACGCGCTTTTCATCACAATACTCCATTACCATTGTCATTACTATCCTCCATGAACCTTTGGATCACATTGATTCATGCCCTTGTCATTACGATGCTCCATGCTCCTTGAAATCAAAATGATCCATGACCTCTGTCATCGCAATGCTCCAAATCCTTGTGATCACAATGTTCCATAACACTTGTCATCACAATGCTCCATGATGCCTATCATCACATTACTCGATGCTCTTTTCATCACAATGCTCCATGACCTTTGACATCACAATTCTCAATACACTTGTCATCACAATGTTCCCTGACACTTGTGGTCAGAATGCTCCTTGAACCCTGTCACGAAAAGGCTCCATGCCTATTTCATCACAAAGCCCCATGCCGTTTTCATCACAATCCTCCATGCCATTGTCATCAAAATACTCCACAAGCTTGTCATCAGAATGCTCCATGACCCTTGTCATCACAATTCTCCATGCACTTGTCAGCACAATGCTCCCTGACTTTGTCATCACTATGCTCCAAGCCATTGTCATCACAATGCTCCATTACCTTTGTCATCAGAATCCTCCTTGACACTTGGCATCACAATGCTCCATGCCATTGTCATCACAATGGGCCAATACATATGTCATCACAATGCTCCCTGACACCACTTTTCACAATACTCCATGCCCTGGTCATCACAATGTTCCTTGCCCTTAACATCACAATGCTCCATTACCTCTGTCATAACAATGCTCCATGACCCCTGCCATCACAATGTTCCACGGCCTTGTCATGAAAAGGCTCCATGACCCTTATCATCACAATGGTCCAAGACCCCTGTAATCACAATGCTCCATGCCCTTTTTCATCAGAATGCTCCATGAGACTTGTCACCACAAGTCTCCATGGTCATCTCATCACAATGCTCCAGGACCTTGTCATCACCATGCTTAATTCCCTTGTCATCACAATGCTCCATGACCACTGTCATCACAATACTCCATGAACATTTTCAGCCCAATGCTCCACGACTTTCTCATCACAATGCTCCATGACCTCTGTCATCACAACACTCCATGACACCTGACAACACAATGATCCGGGACTCTTGTCATCACAATGCTCCATTCCCTAGTCATCACAATGCACCGTGACCCCTGTCATCACAATACTCCATGAACATTTTCAGCCCAATGCTCCATGACTCTTGTCATCACAATGATCCATGCCCTTGTCATCCCAATGCTCCATGACCACTGTATTCACAATGCTCCGTGACGCTTGTCATCTCACTGCTCCATGACACCTGTCATAACAATGCTCCATGCTTTGTCAGCAAAATACTACCTGACCTTGTCATTCCAATGCTCTATTCGATTGTCATCACAATACTCCATTCCCATTGTCATCACAGTCCTCCATGAACCTTGGGATCTCATTGTTTCATGCCCTTGTCACCACAATGCTCCATGCTCGTTGAAATCAAAATGATCCATGACCTCTGTCATCACAATGCTACAAACCCTTGTGATCACAATGTTCCATAACACTTGTCATCACAGCACTCCACGATGCCTGCCATCAGAATAATCCATGCTCTTTTCATCACAATGCTCCATGACCTTTGTCATCACAATTCTCAGTACACTTATCATCACAAAGCTCCCTGACACTTGTCATCAGAATGCTCCTTGAACCCTGTTATGAAAAGGCTCCATGCATTTTTCATCACAAAGCCCAATGCCATTTTCATCACAATGCTCCATGCCATTGTCATCAAAATACTCCACAAGCTTGTCATCAGAATGCTGCATGACCCTTGCCATTACAATTCTCCATGCACTTGTCAGCACAATGAACCCTGACGTTTGTCATCACAATGCTCCATGCCCTTGTCATCACAATGCTCCATTAATTTTGTCATCAGAATCCTGCATGACATTTGGCATCACAATGCTCCATGCCATTGTCATCTCAATGGGCCATTACATATTTCATCACAATGCTCCCTGACAGCTCTCTTCACAATACTGCATGACCTGGTCACTACAATGCTCCATGCCCTTGTCATCACAATGCGCCATTCCAACTTTCATCACAATAATCCATGAAACTTATTAGACCAATGCTGCATGCGCTTTTCAAAACAATGCTCCATGCCCTAGTTATCATAATGTTCCAAAACGCCTGTAATCAGAATGCTCCATGCCCCTTTTCAGCAGTATGCTCCATGAGATTTGTCATCACAAGGCTCCATGGTTTTCTCATCACAATGCTCCAGGACCTTGTCATCTCAATGCTTCACGACAATTTCGTGAAAATTCTCAATGGCCCTTGTCAGCATAATGCTCCAAGCCCTAGTCATCACAATGCTCCATTATATTTGTCATCACAATCCTCCATTACATTTGGCATCACAATGCTCCATGCCATTGTCATTGCAGTGCACCATGACATATGTCACCACAATGCTCCCTGACAACTGTCTTCACAATACTCCATGACCTTCTCATCATAATGCTCCATGCCCTTGTCATCACAATGCACCATGTCCCCTGTCATCACAATCATCTATGAAACTTGTCAGACCAAAGCTCCATGCCCCTGTCATCACAGTGCTCCATGCCCTTGTCATCACAATGCTCCATGACCCCTGTCATCACACTGTCCCGTGTCTCCAGTCATCACAGTGCTTCATGACGTTTGTCATCACAACGGTCCATGCCCGCGATATCACAAGGCTCTGTGACCATTTTAACCACAATGCTCCATGAACTTTTCAGCACAATGCTCCGTGACCCTTGTCATCACAATGCTCCATGCCTTTGTCAGAACAATGCTCCATGACCCTTGACCTCACAATGTGACATGTGCTTTTCATCACAATGATCCACAAACTTATCATCGCTATGCTCCATAAACCTTGTAATCTCAATGCTCCATGAACTTCTCATCCAAATGCTCTCTCACATGAGATATCACAATGTTCCATCACTAGTCATCACTATCCACCCTCATCCCTGTTATCACAATGTTCCATGACCCCTGTCATCACAATGCTACATCCCCTTATCTGCACAATGTTCCATGACCCCTGACATCACAATGTTTCATAACACATGTCACCAAAATGTTCCATTACACTTTTCATCAAATTGCTGCATGACCCTGTCATCAAAATGCTCCCTGCCCTTCTCAACACAATGCACCACACCCTTGTCATCAAAATACTCCATGACCTTTGTCATCACAAAGCTTCATAACACTTGGCATCACAATGCTCCATGTCATTGTCATCACAATGCTCCATGAACCCTCTCATCACATGGCTCCATGCCCTTGTCATCAAAATGCACCATGACACTTGTCATCACAACGCTCCATGCCCTTGTCATTACAATCCTCCATGACCCATGTATCACAGTGTTCCGTGACCTTGTCATCACAATGCTCCATGCCCACTCTCATCACAACAATCCATGAAATATTTCAGACCAATGCTCAATGCCCTTCTCATCACAAGGCTCCATTACCTCTATCATAACAATGCTCCATGACACCTGCCATCACAATGTTCCACGGCCTTGTCATCACAAGGCTCCATGACTCTTGTCATCACAATGCTCCAAGACCCCTCTAATCACAATGCTCCATGCCCTTGTCATCACAAAGCTCCATGACGCATGTAATCAGAATATTCCATGGCCTTCTCCTCACAATGCTCCATGCCCTTGTCATCACAATGCTCCAAGACCCCTGTAATCACAATGCTCCATGCCCCTTTTCATTAGAATGCTCCATGAATCTTGTCATCACAAGTCTCCCTGGTCATCTCATCACAATGCTCCAGGACCTTGTCATCACCACGCTCCATTCCATTGTCATCACAATGCTCCATGACCCCTGTCATCACAATACCCCAGGAACATTTTCAACCCTGTGCTCCATGACCCTTGTCATCACAATGATCCATGCCCTTGTCATCCTAATGCTCCATGACCCCTGTATTCACAATGCTCCGTGACGATTTTCATCACAGTGCTCCATGACACATGTCATCACAATGCTGTATGCCATTCTCAGTACAATGCTCCATGCCCTTTTCATCACAGGGCTCCATGACCCCTGTCATCACAATGCTCCGTGACTCCAGTCCTCACAATTCTTCATAGCATTTGTCATCACAATTGTCGATACCCATGTCATCACAAGGCTCTGTGACCTTTGTAAACACAATTCTCCATGAACTTTTCATTACAATGCTCCGTGACACTTGTAATCACAATGCTCCATGCCTTTGTCACAAAAATGCTCTATGACCCTTGTCATCACAATGTGCGACACGCTTTTCATCCCAACGGTCCACAAATTTGTCATCGCAATGCTCCATAAACCTTGAAATCACAATGCTCCATTGCCTTCTCATCACAATGCTCCATTACCCCTGTCATAACAATGCTCCATTACCACTGCCATCACAATGTTCCACGGCCTTGTCTTCACAAGGCTCCATGACACTTGTCATCACAATGCTCCAAGACTCCTGTAAGCACAATGCTCCATGCCCTTGTCATCACAAAGCTCCATGACACATGTCATCAGAATGTTCCATGTCCTTCTCCACACAATGCTCCATGCCCTTGTCATCAAAATGCTCCAAATCCCCTGTAATCACAATGCTCCATGCCCCTTTTCATCTCAATGCTCCATGAACCCTCTCATCACAATGCATCATGCCAATCATCATAATGCTTCCGGCTATTGTCAGCACAATGAAATCAAAATTCTCCATGACCTCTGTCATCACAATGCTCCATGACCCCTGTCATCACAATGATCTATGCCCTTGTCATCCCAATGCTACATGACCCCTGGATTCACAATGCTCCGTGACGCTTGTCATCACAGTGCGCCATGACACTTGTCATCACAATGCTCCATGCCTTTGTCAGCAAAATGCTACATGACCTTGTCATTATAATGCTCTATGCGCTTGTCTTCACAATACTCCATTACCGTTGTCATCACAATCCTCCATGAACCTTGGTATCACATTGCTTCCTGCCCTTGTCATCACAATGCTCCATGCTCCTTGAAATCAAAATGATCCATGACCTCTGTCATCACAATGCTCCAAAACCTTGTGATCACAGTGTTCCATAACACTTGTCATAACAATGCTCCATGATGCCTGTCATCACAATACTCCATGCCCTTTTCATCACAATGCTCCATGACCTTTGTCATCACAATTCTCAATACACTTGTCATCACAATGCTCCCTGACACTTGTCATCAGAATGCTCCTTGAACCCTGTCACAAAAAGACTCCATGCCTTTTTCATCACAATGCCCCATGCAGTTTTCATCACAATGCTCCATGCCATTGTCATCAAAATACTCCAAAACCTTGTCATCAGAATGCTCCATGACCCTTGTCATCACAATTCTCCATGCACTTGTCAGCACAATGCTCCCTGACCCTTGTCATCACAATGCTCCAAGCCATTGTCATCACAATGCTCCATTATATTTGTCATCACAATCCTCTATGACATTTGGCATCACAATGCACCATGCCATTGTCATCGAAATGGACCATGACATATGTCATCACAATGCTCCCTCACACCTGTCTTCACAATTCTCCATGATTTTCTCATCACAATGCTCCATGACCTTGTCATCACAATCCTCCATGACCCCTGTCAACACAGTGCTCCGTGACTCCAGTCATCACAATGCTTCATAACATTTGTCATCACAAAGATCCATGCCCGTGTCATCACAAGGCTCTGGGACCTTTGTAACAACAATGCTCCATGAACTTTTCATCACAATGCTCCGTGACCCTTGTCATCACAATGCTCCATGCCTTTGTCAGAACAATGCTCCATGACCCTTGTCATGAAAATGTGCCACGGGCTTTCCATCACAATGATCCACCACCTTGTAATCGCTATGCTCCATAAAACTTGTAATCACAATGCTCCATGCTCTTCTCATCCAAATGCTCTCTCACCTGAGATATCACCATGTTCTCTCACTAGTCATCACAATCCTCGCTCACCACTGTAATCAAAATATTCCATGACCCCTGTCATCACCATGTTCCATTCCCTTGTCATCACAATGCTCCATGACCACTGCCATCACAATACTCCATGAACATTTTCAGCCAAATACTCCATGACCTTCTCATCACAATGCTCCATGACAAATATCATCACAATGCTCCATGACCACTGTCATCACAACACTCCATGACACCTGACAACACAATGATCTGGGACTCTTGTCATTACAATGCTCCATTCCCTAGTCATCACAGTGATCCATGAACCCTGTCATCACAATACTCCATGAATATTTTCAGCCCAATGCTCCATGACACTTGTCATCACAATGAACCATGCCCTTGTCATTCCAATGCTCCATGACCCCTGTATTCACAATGCTCCGTGACGCTTGTCATCACAGTGCTCCATGACCCCTGGCATCACAATGCTCCATGCCTTTGTAAGCAGAAGGCTACATGACTTTGTCATTACAATGCTCTATGCGCTTGTCATCAAAATACTCCATTACCATTGTCATCACAATCCTCCATGAAACTTGGGATCACATTGCTTCATGCCCTTGTCATCACAATTTTCCATGCTCCTTGAAATCAAAATGATCCATGACCACTGTCATCACAATGCTCCAAACCCTTGTGATCACAGTGTTCCATAGCACTTTTCATCACAACGCTCCATGATGCCTGTCATCACAATACTCCATGCCCTTTTCATCACAATGCTTCATGACCTTTGTCATCACAATTCTCAATACACTTGTCATCACAATGCTCCCGGACCCTTGTAGTCAGAATGCTCCTTGAACCATGACACGAAAAGGCTCCATGCATTTTTCATCACAAAGCCCCATGCCGTTTTCATCACAATGCTCCATGCCATTGTCATCAAAATACTCCACAAGCTTGTCATCAGAATGCTCCATGACCCTTGTCATCACAATTCTCCATGCACTTGTCAGCACAATGCTCCCTGAAACTTGTCATCACTATGCTCCAAGCCATTGTCATCACAATGCTCCCTTACCTTTGTCATCAGAATCCTCCATGACACTTGGCATCACAATTCTCCATGCCATTGGAATCACAATGGGCCAATACATATGTCATCACAATGCTCCCTGACACCTCTCTTCACAATATTGCATGACCTGGTCATCACAATGCGCCATTCCAACTGTCATCACAATGCGCCATTCCAACTGTCATCACAATAATCCATGAAACTTATTAGACCAATGCTCCATGCCCTTGTCATCACAATGCTCCATGTCCACTGTCATCGCAATCATCTATGAAACTTGTCAGACCCATGCTCCATGACCCTGTCATCACAGTGCTCCATGCCCTTGTCATCACAATGCTCCAAGACCCCTGTAATCACAATGCTGCATGCCCCTTTTCATCAGAATGCTCCATGAGACTTGTCATCACAAGTCTCCATGGTCTTCTCATCACAATGCTCCAGGAACTTGTCGTCACCATGCTCCATTCCCTTGTCATCACCATGCTCCATGACCCCTGTCATCACAATACTCCATGAATATTTACAGCCCAATGCTCCATGAACTTCTCATCACAATGCTCCAAGACCAAAATCATCACAATGCTCCATGACCACTGTCATCACAACACTCCCTGACACCTGACAACACAATGATCCGGGACTCTTGTCATCACAATGCTACATTCCCTAGTCATCACAATGCTCCATGACCACTGTCATCACAATACTCCATGAATATTTTCAGCCCAATGCTCCATGACGCTTGTCCTCACAATGATCCATGTCCTTGTCATCCCAATGCTCCATGACCCCTGTATTCACAATGCTCCGTGAAGCTTGTCATCACAGTGCTCCATGACACCTGTCATCACAATGCTCCATGCCTTTGTCATCAAAATGCTACATGACCTTCTCATTACAATACTCTATGCGCTTGTCATCACAATACTCGATTACCATTGTCATCACTATCCTCCATGAACCTTGGGATCGAGTTGCTTCATGCCCTTTTCATCACAATGCTCCATGCTCTTTGAAATCAAAATGATCCATGACCCTTGTCATCACAATTCTCCATGCACTTGTCAGCACAATGCTCCCTGAAACTTGTCATCACTATGCTCCAAGCCATTGTGATCACAATGCTCCATAACCTTTGTCATAAGAATCCTCCATGACACTTGTCATCACAATGCTCCATGCCATTGTCATCACAATGAGCCAATGCATATGTCATCACCATGCTCCGTGACACCTCTTTTCACAATACTGCATGACCTGGTCATCACAATGCTCCATGCCCTTGTCATCCCAATGCGCCATTCCAACTGTCATCACAATAATCCATGAAACTTATTAGACCAATGCTCCATGCCCTTGTCATCACAATGCTCCATGCCCATGTTATCACAATGTTCCAAGACCCCTGTAATCAGAATGCTCCATGCCCCTTTTCATCAGTATGCTCCATGAGACTTGTCATCACAAGGCTCCATGGTTTTCTCATCACAATGCTCCAGGACCTTGTCATCACAATGCTTCACGACATTGTCATGAAAATTCTCATTGGCCCTTGTCATCATAATGCTCCAAGCTGTAGTCATCACAATGCTCCATTATATTTGTCATTACAATCCTCCATTACATTTGGCATCACAATGCTCCATGCCATTGTCATTGCAATGGACCATGACATATGTCATCACAATGCTCCCTGACACCTGACTTCACAATACTCCATGCCCTTGTCATCACAATGCTCCATGCCCTTGTCATTACAATGCACCATGTCCACTGTCACCACAATCATCTATGAAACTTGTCAGACCAATGTTCCATGCCCCTGTCATCACAGTGCTCCATGCCCTTGTCATCACAATGCTCCATGACCCCTGTCATCACAATGCCCCCTGACTCCAGTCATCACAATGCTTCATAACGTTTGTTATCACAACGGTCCATGCCCACGTCATCACAAGGCTCTGTGTCCATTTTAACCACAATGCTCCATGAACTTTTCATCACAATGCTCCGTGACCCTTGTCATCACAATGCTCCATGCCTTTGTCACAACAATGCTCCATGACCTTTGTCTTCACAATGTGCCATGCACTTTTCATCAAAATGATCCACAACCTTGTCATCGCTATGCTCCATAAACCTTGTAATCACAATGCTCCATGAACTTCTCATCCAAATGCTCTCTCACATGAGATATCACAATGTTCAACCACTAGTCATCACAATCCTCCCTCACCCCTGTTATCACAATGTTCCATGACCCCTGTCATCCCAATGCTACATCCACTTATCTGCACAATGTTCCAAGACCCTTGACATCACAATGTTCCATAACCCCTGTCATCAAAATGCTCCGTGACCCTTTTCATCCCAAAGATCCATGACCACTGGCATCACAATGTTCATAACCCCTGTCATCAAAATGCTCCATCTCCCTTTTCATCAAATTGCTGCATGACCCTGTCATAAAAATGCTCGCTGCCCTTCTCTTCACAATGAACCACACCCTTGTCATCAAAATGCTCCATGACCATTGTCATCACAAAGCTCCATGGCCTTTGGCATCACAATGCTCCATGTCATTGTCATCACAATGTTCCATGAACCCTCTCATCACATGGCTCCATGAACTTGTCATCACAAAGCACCATGACACTTGTCATCACAAAGCTCGATGCCCTTCCCATCACAATGCTCCATGCCCTTGTCATTACAATCCTCCATGACCCATGTATCACAGTGTTCCGTGCCCTTGTCATCCCAATGCTCCATGCCCACTCTCATCACAATAATCCATGAAATATTTCAGAGCAATGCTCAATGCCCTTCTCATCACAATACTCCATTATCTCTGTCATAACAATGCTCCATGACCCCTGCCATCACAATGTTCCACGGCCTTGTCATCACAAGGCTCCATGACCCTTGTCATCACAATGCTCCAAAACCCCTGTAATCACAATGCTCCATGCTCTTGTCATCACAAAACTCCATGACGCAAGTCATCAGAATGTTCCATGGCCTTCTCCTCACAATGCTCCATGCCCTTGTCATCACAATGCTCCAAGACCCCTGTAATCACAATGCTCCATGCCCCTTATCATCAGAATGCTCCATGAGACATGTCATCACAAGTCTCCATGGTCATCTCATCGCAAAGCTCCAGGAACTTGTCATCACCATGCTCCATTCCGTTGTCATCACAATTCTCCATGACCCTTGTCATCACAATACTCCATGAACATTTTCAGCCCAATGCTCCATGACCTTCTCATCACAATGCTCCATGAACAATATCATCACAATGCTCCATGACCACTGTCATCACAACACTCCATGACACCTGACAACCTAATGATCTGGGACCTTTGTCATCATAATGCTCCAAGACCCCTGTAATCACAATGCCCCATGACACCTGTCATCACAATACTCCAGGAACATTTTCAGCCCAATTCTCCATGACCCTTGTCATCACAATGATCCATGCCCTTGTCATCCTAATGCTCCATGACCCCTGTAATCTCAGTGGTCCGTGACGCTTGTCATCACAGTGCTCCATGACACATGTCATCACAATGCTCTTTGCCTTTCTCAGTACAAAGTTCCATGCCCTTTTCATCACAATGCTCCATGACCCCTGTCATCACAATGCTCCATGACTCCAGTCATCACAATTCTTCATAACATTTGTCATCACAATGGGCGATACCCACGTCATCACAAGGCTCTGTTACCTTTGTAACCACAATGCTCCATGAACTTTTCATCACAATGCTCCGTGACCCTTGTCATCACAATGCTCCATGTCTTTGTCAAAAAAATGCTCCATGACCCTTGTCATCACAATGTGCCACGTACTTTTCATCCAAACGGTCCACAAATTTGTCATCACAATGCTCCATGAACCTTGTAATCACAATGCGCCATGCACTTCTCATCACAATGCTCCATTACCCCTGTCATAACAATGCTCCATGACCCCTGCCATCACAATTTTCTATGCCCTTGTCATCACAATGCTCCAAGACCCCAGTAATCACAATGCTCCATGCCCCTCTTCATCTCAATGCTCCATGAACCCTGTCATCACAATGCATCATGCCAATTATAATAATGCTTCCGGCTATTGTCAGCACAATGAAATCAAAATTCTACATGACCCCTGTCCTCACAGTACTCCATGAATATTTTCCGCCCAATGCTCCATGACACTTGTCATCACAATGATCCATGCCCTTGTCATCCCAATGCTCCATGACCCCTGTATTCACAATGCTCCGTGGCGCTTGTCATCACAGTGCTCCATGAAACTTGTCATAACAATGCTCCATGCCTTTGTCAGCAAAATGCTACATGACCTTGTCATTACAATGCTCTTTGCGCATGTCATCACAATACTCCTTTACCATTGTCATCACAATCCTCCATGAAACTTGGGATCACATTGCTTCATGCCCTTGTCATCACAATGCTCCCTGCTCCTTGAAATCAAAATGATCCATGACCTCTGTCATCACAATGCTCCAAACCCTTTTGATCACAATGTTCCGTAACACTTGTCATCACAAAGCTCCATGATGCCTGTCATCACAATACTCCATGCCCTTTTCATCACACAGCTCCATGACGCATGTCATCAGAATGTTCCATGGCCTTCACCACTCAATGCTCCATGCCCTTGTCATCACAATGCTCCAAGAACCCTGTAATCACAATGCTCCATGCCCCTTTTCATCAGAATGCTCCATGAGACTTGTCATGACAAGTCTCCATGGTCATCTCATCACAATGCTCCAGGACCTTGTCATCACCATGCTCCATTCCCTTGTCATCACAATGCTCCATGACACCTGTCATCACAATACTCCATGAACATTTTCAGCCCAATGCCCCATGACCTTCTCATCGCAGTGCTCCAAGACCAATATCATCACAATGCTCCATGATCACTGTCATCACAACACTCAATGACACCTGAAAACACAATGATATGGGACACTTGTCATCACAATGCTCCATTCCCTAGTCATCACAATGCTCCATTACCCCTGTCATCACAATACTCCATGAACATTTTCAGCCCAATGCTCCATGACACTTGTCATCACAATGATCCATGCCCTTGTCATCCCAATGCTCCATGACCCCTGTATTCACAATGCTCCGTGACGCTTATCATCACAGTGCTCCATGACACCTGTCATCACAATGCTCCATGCCTTTGTCAGCAAAATGCTACATGACCTTGTCATTACAATGCTCTATGTGTTTGTCATCACAATGTGCCATGCGCTTTTCATCACAATGATCCACAACCTTGTCATCGCTATGCTCCATAAACCTTGTAATCACAATGCTCCATGAACTTCTCATCCAAATGCTCTCTCACCAGAGATATCACAATGTTCCATCACTAGTCATCACAATCCTCCCTCACACCTGTTATCACAATGTTCCATGACCCCTCTCATCACAATGCTACATCCCCTTATCATTACAAATTCCATGACCCATGACATCACAATGTTCCATAACCACTGTCATCAAAATTCTCCATGACACTTTTCATCCCAATGCTCCATGACCCCTGTATTCACAATGCTCTGTGACGCTTGTCATCACAGTGCTCCATGACACCTGTCATCACAATGCTCCATGCCTTTGTCAGCAAAATGCTACATGACCTTGTCATTACAATGCTCTATGTGCTTGTCATCACAATACTGCATTACCATTGTCATCACTATCCTCCATGAACCTTGGGATCCCATTGCTTCATGCCCTTGTCATCACAATGCTCCATGCTCCTTGAAATCAAAATGATCCATGACCTCTGTCATCACAATGCTCCAAACCCTTGTGATCACAATGTTCCGTAACACTTTTCATCACAATGCTCCATGATGCCTGTCATCACAATACTCCATGCCCTTTTCATCACAATGCTCCATGACCATTGTCATCACAATTCTCAATACACTTGTCATCACAATGCTCCCTGACACTTGTCGTCAGAAGGCTCCTTGAACCCTGTCACGAAAAGGCTCCTTGCCTTTTTCATCACAAAGCCCCATGCCGTTTTCATCACCATGCTCCATGCCATTATCATCAAAATACTCCACAAGCTTTTCATCAGAATGCTCCATGACCCTTGTCATCACAATTCTCCATGCACTTGTCAGCACAATGCTCCCTGAACATTGTCATCACTATGCTCCAAGCCATTGTCATCACAATGCTCCTTTACCTTGTCATCAGAATCCTCCATGACACTTGTCATCACAATGCTCCATGCCATTGTCATCACAATGGGCTAATACATATGTCATCACAATGCTCCGTGACACCTCTTTTCACAATACTGCCTGACCTGGTCATCACAATGCTCCATGCCCTTGTCATCACAATGCGCCATTCCAACTCTCATCACAATAATCCATGAAACTTATTAGACCAATGCTCCATGCACTTGTCATCACAATGTTCCATGCCCTTGTTATCACAATGTTCCAAGACCTCTGTAATCAGAATGCTCCATGCCCCTTTTCATCAGTATGCTCCATGAGACTTGTCATCTCAAGGCTCCAAGGATTTCTCATCACAATGCTCCAGGACCTTGTCATCACAATGCTTCACGACATTGTCATGAAAATTCTCAATGGCCCTTGTCATCATAATGCTCCAAGCCGTAGTCATCACAATGCTCCCTTATATTTGTCTTTACAATCCTCCATTACATTTCGCATCACAATGCTCCATGCCATTGTCATCGCAATGGACCATGAGATATGTCATCACAATGCTCCCTGACAACTGTCTTCACAATACTCCATGACCTTGTCATCATAATGCTCCATGCCCTTGTCATCACAATGCACCATGTCCACTGTCATCACAATCATCTATGAAACTTGTCAGACCAAAGCTCCATGGCACTGTCATCACAGTGCTCCATGCCCTTGTCATGACAATGCTCCATGACCCCTGTCATCACACTGCCCCGTGTCTCCAGTCATCACAATGCTTCATGACTTTTGTCATCACAACGGTCCATGCCCGCGATACCACAAGGCTCTGTGACCATTTTAACCACAATGCTCCATGAACTTTTCAGCACAATGCTCCGTGACCCTTGTCATCACAATGCTCCATGCCTTTGTCAGAACAATGCTCCATGACCCTTGTCCTCACAATGTGCCATGTGCTTTTCATCACAATGATCCACAAACTTATCATCGCTATGCTCCATAAACCTTGTAATCACAATGCTCCATGCACTTCTCATCCAAATGCTCTCTCACATGAGATATCACAATGTTCCATCACTAGTCATCACTATCCTCCCTCATCCCTGTTATCACAATGTTCCATGACCCCTGTCATCACAATGCTCCATCCCCTTATCTGCACAATGTTCCATGAACCCTGACATCACAATGTTCCATAACACATGTCACCAAAATGTTCCATTACACTTTTCATCAAATTGTTGCATGACCCTCTCATCAAAATGCTCCCTGCCCTTCTCATCACAATGCACCACACCCTTGTCATCAAAATGCTCCATGACCTTTGTCATCACAAAGCTTCATAACACTTGGCATCACAATGCTCCATGTCATTGTCATCACAATGCTCCATGAACCCTCTCATCACATGGCTCCATGCCCTTGTCATCAAAATGCACCATGACACTTGTCATCACAATGCTCCATGCCCTTGTCATTACAATCCTCCATGACCCATGTATCACAGTGTTCCGTGACCTTGTCATCACAATGCTCCATGCCCACTCTCATCACAACAATCCATGAAATATTTCAGACCAATGCTCAATGCCCTTCTCATCACAAGGCTCCATTACCTCTATCATAACAATGCTCCATGACACCTGCCATCACAATGTTCCACGGCCTTGTCATCACAAGGCTCCATGACTCTTGTCATCACAATGCTCCAAGACTCCTCTAATCACAATGTTCCATGCCCTTGTCATCACAAAGCTCCATGACGCATGTAATCGGAATATTCCATGGCCTTCTCCTCACAATGCTCCATGCCCTTGTCATCACAATGCTCCAAGAACCCTGTAATCACAATGCTCCATGCCCCTTTTCATCAGAATGCTCCATGAAACTTGTCATCACAAGTCTCCCTGGTCATCTCATCACAATGCTCCAGGACCTTGTCATCACCGCGCTCCATTCCATTGTCATCACAATGCTCCATGACCCCTGTCATCACAATACTCCAGGAACATTTTCAGCCCAGTGCTCCATGACCCTTGTCATCACAATGATCCATGCCCTTGTCATCCTAATGCTCCATGACCCCTGTATTCACAATGCTCCGTGACGATTTTCATCACAGTGCTCCATGACACATGTCATCACAATGCTGTATGCCATTCTCAGTACAATGCTCCATGCCCTTTTCATCACAGGGCTCCATGACCCCTGTCATCACAATGCTCCGTGACTCCAGTCATCACAATTCTTCATAGCATTTGTCATCACAATTGTCGATACCCATGTCATCACAAGGCTCTGTGACCTTTGTAAACACAATTCTCCATGAACTTTTCATCACAATGCTCCGTGACACTTGTAATCACAATGCTCCATGCCTTTGTCACAAAAATGCTCCATGACCCTTGTCATCACAATGTGCGACACGCTTTTCATCCCAACGGTCCACAAATTTGTCATCGCAATGCTCCATAAACCTTGAAATCACAATGCTCCATTCCCTTCTCATCACAATGCTCCATTACCCCTGTCATAACAATGGTCCATTACCACTGCCATCACAATGTTCCACGGCCTTGTCTTCACAAGGCTCCATGACACTTGTCATCACAATGCTCCAAGACTCCTGTAAGCACAATGCTCCATGCCCTTGTCATCACAAAGCTCCATGACACATGCCATCAGAATGTTCCATGTCCTTCTCCACACAATGCTCCATGCCCATGTCATCAAAATGCTCCAAATCCCCTGTAATCACAATGCTCCATGCCCCTTTTCATCTCAATGCTCCATGAACCCTCTCATCACAATGCATCATGCCAATCATCATAATGCTTCCGGCTATTGTCAGCACAATGAAATCAAAATTCTCCATGACCTCTGTCATCACAATGCTCCATGACCCCTGTCATCACAATGATCTATGCCCTTGTCATCCCAATGCTACATGACCCCTGTATTCACAATGCTCCGTGACGCTTGTCATCACAGTGAGCCATGACACTTGTCATCACAATGCTCCATGCCTTTGTCAGCAAAATGCTACATGACCTTGTCATTATAATGCTCTATGCGCTTGTCTTCACAATACTCCATTACCGTTGTCATCACAATCCTCCATGAACCTTGGTATCACATTGCTTCCTGCCCTTGTCATCACAATGCTCCATGCTCCTTGAAATCAAAATGATCCATGACCTCTGTCATCACAATGCTCCAAAACCTTGTGATCACAGTGTTCCATAACACTTGTCATAACAATGCTCCATGATGCCTGTCATCACAATACTCCATGCCCTTTTCATCACAATGCTCCATGACCTTTGTCATCACAATTCTCAATACACTTGTCATCACAATGCTCCCTGACACTTGTCATCAGAATGCTCCTTGAACCCTGTCACAAAAAGACTCCATGCCTTTTTCATCACAATGCCCCATGCAGTTTTCATCACAATGCTCCATGCCATTGTCATCAAAATACTCCAAAAGCTTGTCATCAGAATGCTCCATGACCCTTGTCATCACAATTCTCCATGCACTTGTCAGCACAATGCTCCCTGACCCTTGTCATCACAATGCTCCAAGCCATTGTCATCACAATGCTCCATTATATTTGTCATCACAATCCTCTATGACATTTGGCATCACAATGCACCATGCCATTGTCATCGAAATGGACCATGACATATGTCATCACAATGCTCCCTCACACCTGTCTTCACAATTCTCCATGATTTTCTCATCACAATGCTCCATGACCTTGTCATCACAATCCTCCATGACCCCTGTCAACACAGTGCTCCGTGACTCCAGTCATCACAATGCTTCATAACATTTGTCATCACAACGATCCATGCCCGTGTCATCACAAGGCTCTGGGACCTTTGTAACAACAATGCTCCATGAACTTTTCATCACAATGCTCCCTGACCCTTGTCATCACAATGCTCCATGCCTTTGTCAGAACAATGCTCCATGACCCTTGTCATGAAAATGTGCCACGGGCTTTCCATCACAATGATCCACCACCTTGTAATCGCTATGCTCCATAAAACTTGTAATCACAATGCTCCATGCTCTTCTCATCCAAATGCTCTCTCACCTGAGATATCACCATGTTCTCTCACTAGTCATCACAATCCTCGCTCACCACTGTAATCAAAATATTCCATGACCCCTGTCATCACCATGTTCCATTCCCTTGTCATCAAAATGCTCCATGACCACTGTCATCACAATACTCCATGAACATTTTCAGGCAAATACTCCATGACCTTCTCATCACAATGCTCCATGACAAATATCATCACAATGCTCCATGACCACAGTCATCACAACACTCCATGACACCTGACAACACAATGATCTGGGACTCTTGTCATTACAATGC
This sequence comes from Mesoplodon mirus, assembly GCF_964341445.2. Taxonomy (NCBI): domain Eukaryota; kingdom Metazoa; phylum Chordata; class Mammalia; order Artiodactyla; family Ziphiidae; genus Mesoplodon; species Mesoplodon mirus. The sequence goes on from NW_028295721.1 coordinate 349,541, forward strand.
TCCATTCCCTAGTCATCACAGTGATCCATGAACCCTGTCATCACAATACTCCATGAATATTTTCAGCCCAATGCTCCATGACACTTGTCATCACAATGAACCATGCCCTTGTCATTCCAATGCTCCATGACCCCTGTATTCACAATGCTCCGTGACGCTTGTCATCACAGTGCCCCATGATCCCTGGCATCACAATGCTCCATGCCTTTGTAAGCAGAAGGCTACATGACTTTGTCATTACAATGCTCTATGCGCTTGTCATCAAAATACTCCATTACCATTGTCATCACAATCCTCCATGAAACTTGGGATCACATTGCTTCATGCCCTTGTCATCACAATTTTCCATGCTCCTTGAAATCAAAATGATCCATGACCACTGTCATCACAATGCTCCAAACCCTTGTGATCACAGTGTTCCATAGCACTTGTCATCACAACGCTCCATGATGCCTGTCATCACAATACTCCATGCCCCTGTCATCACAGTGCTCCATGCCCTTGTCATCACAATGCTCCATGACCCCTGTCATCACAATGCCCCGTGTCTCCAGTCATCACAATGCTTCATGATGTTTGTCATCACAACGGTCCATGCCCGCGATATCACAAGGCTCTGTGACCATTTTAACCACAATGCTCCATGAACTTTTCAGCACAATGCTCCGTGACCCTTGTCATCACAATGCTCCATGCCTTTGTCAGAACAATGCTCCATGACCCTTGTCCTCACAATGTGCCATGTGCTTTTCATCACAATGATCCACAAACTTATCATCGCTATGCTCCATAAACCTTGTAATCACAATGCTTCATGAAATTCTCATCCAAATGCTCTCTCACATGAGATATCACAATGTTCCATCACTAGTCATCACTATCCTCCCTCATCCCTGTTATCACAATGTTCCATGACCCCTGTCATCACAATGCTACATCCCCTTATCATTACAATGTTCCATGACCCCTGACATCACAATGTTCCATAACACATGTCACCAAAATGTTCCATTACACTTTTCATCAAATTGCTGCATGACCCTGTCATCAAAATGCTCCCTGCCCTTCTCATCACAATGCACCACACCCTTGTCATCAAAATGCTCCATGACCTTTGTCATCACAAAGCTTCATAACACTTGGCATCACAATGCTCCATGTCATTGTCATCACAATGCTCCATGAACCCTCTCATCACATGGCTCCATGCCCTTGTCATCAAAAAGCACCATGACACTTGTCATCACAATGTTCCATGCCCTTGTCATTACAATCCTCCATGACCCATGTATCACAGTGTTCCGTGCCCTTGTCATCACAATGCTCCATGCCCACTCTCATCACAACAATCCATGAAACATTTCAGACCAATGTTCAATGCCCTTCTCATCACAAGGCTCCATTACCTCTATCATAACAATGCTCCATGACACCTGCCATCACAATGTTCCACGGCCTTGTCATCACAAGGCTCCATAACTCTTGTCATCACAATGCTCCAAGACCCCTCTAATCACAATGCTCCATGCCCTTGTCATCACAAAGCTCCATGACGCATGTAATCAGAATATTCCATGGCCTTCTCCTCACAATGCTCCATGCCCTTGTCATCACAATGCTCCAAGACCCCTGTAATCACAATGCTCCATGCCCCTTTTCATCAGAATGCTCCATGAAATTTGTCATCACAAGTCTCCCTGGTCATCTCATCACAATGCTCCAGGACCTTGTCATCACCACGCTCCATTCCATTGTCATCACAATGCTCCATGACCCCTGTCATCACAATACTCCAGGAACATTTTCAGCCCAGTGCTCCATGACCCTTGTCATCACAATGATCCATGCCCTTGTCATCCTAATGCTCCATGACCCCTGTATTCACAATGCTCCGTGACGATTTTCATCACAGTGCTCCATGACACATGTCATCACAATGCTGTATGCCATTCTCAGTACAATGCTCCATGCCCTTTTCATCACAGGGCTCCATGACCCCTGTCATCACAATGCTCCGTGACTCCAGTCATCACAATTCTTCATAGCATTTGTCATCACAATTGTCGATACCCATGTCATCACAAGGCTCTGTGACCTTTGTAAACACAATTCTCCATGAACTTTTCATCACAATGCTCCGTGACACTTGTAATCACAATGCTCCATGCCTTTGTCACAAAAATGCTCCATGACCCTTGTCATCACAATGTGCGACACGCTTTTCATCCCAACGGTCCACAAATTTGTCATCGCAATGCTCCATAAACCTTGAAATCACAATGCTCCATTCCCTTCTCATCACAATGCTCCATTACCCCTGTCATAACAATGCTCCATTACCACTGCCATCACAATGTTCCACGGCCTTGTCTTCACAAGGCTCCATGACACTTGTCATCACAATGCTCCAAGACTCCTGTAAGCACAATGCTCCATGCCCTTGTCATCACAAAGCTCCATGACACATGCCATCAGAATGTTCCATGTCCTTCTCCACACAATGCTCCATGCCCTTGTCATCAAAATGCTCCAAATCCCCTGTAATCACAATGCTCCATGCCCCTTTTCATCTCAATGCTCCATGAACCCTCTCATCACAATGCATCATGCCAATCATCATAATGCTTCCGGCTATTGTCAGCACAATGAAATCAAAATTCTCCATGACCTCTGTCATCACAATGCTCCATGACCCCTGTCATCACAATGATCTATGCCCTTGTCATCCCAATGCTACATGACCCCTGTATTCACAATGTTCCGTGACGCTTGTCATCACAGTGCTCCATGACCCCTGGCATCACAATGCTCCATGCCTTTGTAAGCAGAAGGCTACATGACTTTGTCATTACAATGCTCTATGCGCTTGTCATCAAAATACTCCATTACCATTGTCATCACAATCCTCCATGAAACTTGGGATCACATTGCTTCATGCCCTTGTCATCACAATTTTCCATGCTCCTTGAAATCAAAATGATCCATGACCACTGTCATCACAATGCTCTAAACCCTTGTGATCACAGTGTTCCATAGCACTTGTCATCACAACGCTCCATGATGCCTGTCATCACAATACTCCATGCCCTTTTCATCACAATGCTTCATGACCTTTGTCATCACAATTCTCAATACACTTGTCATCACAATGCTCCCGGACCCTTGTAGTCAGAATGCTCCTTGAACCATGACACGAAAAGGCTCCATGCATTTTTCATCACAAAGCCCCATGCCGTTTTCATCACAATGCTCCATGCCATTGTCATCAAAATACTCCACAAGCTTGTCATCAGAATGCTCCATGACCCTTGTCATCACAATTCTCCATGCACTTGTCAGCACAATGCTCCCTGAAACTTGTCATCACTATGCTCCAAGCCATTGTCATCACAATGCTCCCTTACCTTTGTCATCAGAATCCTCCATGACACTTGGCATCACAATTCTCCATGCCATTGGAATCACAATGGGCCAATACATATGTCATCACAATGCTCCCTGACACCTCTCTTCACAATATTGCATGACCTGGTCATCACAATGCGCCATTCCAACTGTCATCACAATAATCCATGAAACTTATTAGACCCATGCTCCATGCCCTTGTCATCACAATGCTCCATGTCCACTGTCATCGCAATCATCTATGAAACTTGTCAGACCCATGCTCCATGACCCTGTCATCACAGTGCTCCATGCCCTTGTCATCACAATGCTCCAAGACCCCTGTAATCACAATGCTGCATGCCCCTCTTCATCAGAATGCTCCATGAGACTTGTCATCACAAGTCTCCATGGTCTTCTCATCACAATGCTCCAGGACCTTGTCATCACCATGCTCCATTCCCTTGTCATCACAATGCTCCATGACCCCTGTCATCACAATACTCCATGAATATTTACAGCCCAATGCTCCATGACCTTCTCATCACAATGCTCCAAGACCAAAATCATCACAATGCTCCATGACCACTGTCATCACAACACTCCCTGACACCTGACAACACAATGATCCGGGACTCTTGTCATCACAATGCTACATTCCCTAGTCATCACAATGCTCCATGACCACTGTCATCACAATACTCCATGAATATTTTCAGCCCAATGCTCCATGACGCTTGTCCTCACAATGATCCATGTCCTTGTCATCCCAATGCTCCATGACCGCTGTATTCACAATGCTCCGAGAAGCTTGTCATCACAGTGCTCCATGACACCTGTCATCACAATGCTCCATGCCTTTGTCATCAAAATGCTACATGACCTTCTCATTACAATACTCTATGCGCTTGTCATCACAATACTCCATTACCATTGTCATCACTATCCTCCATGAACCTTGGGATCGAGTTGCTTCATGCCCTTTTCATCACAATGCTCCATGCTCTTTGAAATCAAAATGATCCATGACCCTTGTCATCACAATTCTCCATGCACTTGTCAGCACAATGCTCCCTGAAACTTGTCATCACTATGCTCCAAGCCATTGTGATCACAATGCTCCATAACCTTTGTCATAAGAATCCTCCATGACACTTGTCATCACAATGCTCCATGCCATTGTCATCACAATGAGCCAATGCATATGTCATCTCCATGCTCCGTGACACCTCTTTTCACAATACTGCATGACCTGGTCATCACAATGCTCCATGCCCTTGTCATCCCAATGCGCCATTCCAACTGTCATCACAATAATCCATGAAACTTATTAGACCAATGCTCCATGCCCTTGTCATCACAATGCTCCATGCCCATGTTATCACAATGTTCCAAGACCCCTGTAATCAGAATGCTCCATGCCCCTTTTCATCAGTATGCTCCATGAGACTTGTCATCACAAGGCTCCATGGTTTTCTCATCACAATGCTCCAGGACCTTGTCATCACAATGCTTCACGACATTGTCATGAAAATTCTCATTGGCCCTTGTCATCATAATGCTCCAAGCTGTAGTCATCACAATGCTCCATTATATTTGTCATTACAATCCTCCATTACATTTGGCATCACAATGCTCCATGCCATTGTCATTGCAATGGACCATGACATATGTCATCACAATGCTCCCTGACACCTGACTTCACAATACTCCATGCCCTTGTCATCACAATGCACCATGTCCACTGTCACCACAATCATCTATGAAACTTGTCAGACCAAAGCTCCATGCCCATGTCATCACAGTGCTCCATGCCCTTGTCATCACAATGCTCCATGACCCCTGTCATCACAATGCCCCCTGACTCCAGTCATCACAATGCTGCATAACGTTTGTCATCACAACGGTCCATGCCCACGTCATCACAAGGCTCTGTGTCTATTTTAACCACAATGCTCCATGAAGTTTTCATCACAATGCTCCGTGACCCTTGTCATCACAATGCTCCATGCCTTTGTCACAACAATGCTCCATGACCTTTGTCTTCACAATGTGCCATGCACTTTTCATCAAAATGATCCACAAACTTGTCATCGCTATGCTCCATAAACCTTGTAATCACAATGCTCCATGAACTTCTCATCCAAATGCTCTCTCACATGAGATATCACAATGTTCAACCACTAGTCATCACAATCCTCCCTCACCCCTGTTATCACAATGTTCCATGACCCCTGTCATCCCAATGCTACATCCCCTTATCTGCACAATGTTCCATGACCACTGACATCACAATGTTCCATAACCCCTGTCATCAAAATGCTCCATGACCCTTTTCATCCCAAAGATCCATGACCACTGGCATCACAATGTTCATAACCCCTGTCATCAAAATGTTCCATTACACTTTTCATCAAATTGCTGCATGACCCTGTCATAAAAATGCTCGCTGCCCTTCTCATCACAATGCACCACACCCTTGTCATCAAAATGCTCCATGACCATTGTCATCACAAAGCTCCATGGCCTTTGGCATCACAATGCTCCATGTCATTGTCATCACAATGCTCCATGAACCCTCTCATCACATGGCTCCATGAACTTGTCATCACAAAGCACCATGACACTTGTCATCACAATGCTCGATGCCCTTCCCATCACAATGCTCCATGCCCTTGTCATTACAATCCTCCATGACCCATGTATCACAGTGTTCCGTGCCCTTGTCATCCCAATGCTCCATGCCCACTCTCATCACAATAATCCATGAAACATTTCAGACCAATGCTCAATGCCCTTCTCATCACAATGCTCCATTATCTCTGTCATAACAATGCTCCATGACCCCTGCCATCACAATGTTCCACGGCCTTGTCATCACAAGGCTCCATGACCCTTGTCATCACAATGCTCCAAAACCCCTGTAATCACAATGCTCCATGCTCTTGTCATCACAAAACTCCATGACGCATGTCATCAGAATGTTCCATGGCCTTCTCCTCACAATGCTCCATGCCCTTGTCATCACAATGCTCCAAGACCCCTGTAATCACAATGCTCCATGCCCCTTATCATCAGAATGCTCCATGAGACATGTCATCACAAGTCTCCATGGTCATCTCATCACAATGCTCCAGGAACTTGTCATCACCATGCTCCATTCCGTTGTCATCACAATTCTCCATGACCCTTGTCATCACAATACTCCATGAACATTTTCAGCCCAATGCTCCATGACCTTCTCATCACAATGCTCCATGAACAATATCATCACAATGCTCCATGACCACTGTCATCACAACACTCCATGACACCTGACAACCTAATGATCTGGGACCTTTGTCATCATAATGCTCCAAGACCCCTGTAATCACAATGCCCCATGACACCTGTCATCACAATACTCCAGGAACATTTTCAGCCCAATTCTCCATGACACTTGTCATCACAATGATCCATGCCCTTGTCATCCTAATGCTCCATGACCCCTGTAATCTCAGTGGTCCGTGACGCTTGTCATCACAGTGCTCCATGACACATGTCATCACAATGCTCTATGCCTTTCTCAGCACAATGTTCCATGCCCTTTTCATCACAATGCTCCATGACCCCTGTCATCACAATGCTCCATGACTCCAGTCATCACAATTCTTCATAACATTTGTCATCACAATGGGCGATACCCACGTCATCACAAGGCTCTGTTACCTTTGTAACCACAATGCTCCATGAACTTTTCATCACAATGCTCCGTGACCCTTGTCATCACAATGCTCCATGTCTTTGTCAAAAAAATGCTCCATGACCCTTGTCATCACAATGTGCCACGTACTTTTCATCCAAACGGTCCACAAATTTGTCATCACAATGCTCCATGAACCTTGTAATCACAATGCGCCATGCACTTCTCATCACAATGCTCCATTACCCCTGTCATAACAATGCTCCATGACCCCTGCCATCACAATTTTCTATGCCCTTGTCATCACAATGCTCCAAGACCCCAGTAATCACAATGCTCCATGCCCCTCTTCATCTCAATGCTCCATGAACCCTGTCATCACAATGCATCATGCCAATTATAATAATGCTTCCGGCTATTGTCAGCACAATGAAATCAAAATTCTACATGACCCCTGTCCTCACAGTACTCCATGAATATTTTCCGCCCAATGCTCCATGACACTTGTCATCACAATGATCCATGCCCTTGTCATCCCAATGCTCCATGACCCCTGTATTCACAATGCTCCGTGACGCTTGTCATCACAGTGCTCCATGCCTTTGTCAGCAAAATGCTACATGACCTTGTCATTACAATGCTCTTTGCGCATGTCATCACAATACTCCTTTACCATTGTCATCACAATCCTCCATGAAACTTGGGATCACATTGCTTCATGCCCTTGTCATCACAATGCTCCCTGCTCCTTGATATCAAAATGATCCATGACCTCTGTCATCACAATGCTCCAAACCCTTTTGATCACAATGTTCCGTAACACTTGTCATCACAAAGCTCCATGATGCCTGTCATCACAATACTCCATGCCCTTTTCATCACAAAGCTCCATGACGCATGTCATCAGAATGTTCCATGGCCTTCACCACTCAATGCTCCATGCCCTTGTCATCACAATGCTCCAAGAACCCTGTAATCACAATGCTCCATGCCCCTTTTCATCAGAATGCTCCATGAGACTTGTCATGACAAGTCTCCATGGTCATCTCATCACAATGCACCAGGACCTTGTCATCACCATGCTCCATTCCCTTGTCATCACAATGCTCCATGACACCTGTCATCACAATACTTCATGAACATTTTCAGCCCAATGCCCCATGACCTTCTCATCGCAGTGCTCCAAGACCAATATCATCACAATGCCCCATGATCACTGTCATCACAACACTCAATGACACCTGAAAACACAATGATCTGGGACACTTGTCATCACAATGCTCAATTCCCTAGTCATCACAATGCTCCATTACCCCTGTCATCACAATACTCCATGAACATTTTCAGCCCAATGCTCCATGACCCTTGTCATCACAATGATCCATGCCCTTGTCATTCCAATGCTCCATGACCCCTGTATTCACAATGCTCTGTGACGCTTGTCATCACAGTGCTCCATGACACCTGTCATCACAATGCTCCATGCCTTTGTCAGCAAAATGTTACATGACCTTGTCATTACAATACTCTATGTGCTTGTCATCACAATACTGCATTACCATTGTCATCACTATCCTCCATGAACCTTGGGATCCCATTGCTTCATGCCCTTGTCATCATAATGCTCCATGATCCTTGAAATCAAAATGATCCATGACCTCTGTCGTCGCAATGCTCCAAAACCTTGTGATCACAATGTTCCGTAACACTTTTCATCACAATGCTCCATGATGCCTGTCATCACAATAATCCATGCCCTTTTCATCACAATGCTCCATGACCTTTGTCATCACAATTCTCAATACACTTGTCATCACAATGCTCCCTGACACTTGTCGTCAGAAGGCTCCTTGAACCCTGTCACGAAAAGGCTCCTTGCCTTTTTCATCACAAAGCCCCATGCCGTTTTCATCACAATGCTCCATGCCATTGTCATCAAAATACTCCACAAGCTTTTCATCAGAATGCTCCATGACCCTTGTCATCACAATTCTCCATGCACTTGTCAGCACAATGCTCCCTGAACATTGTCATCACTATGCTCCAAGCCATTGTCATCACAATGCTCCTTTACCTTTGTCATCAGAATCCTCCATGACACTTGGCATCAAAATGCTCCATGCCATTGTCATCACAATGGGCTAATACATATGTCATCACAATGCTCCGTGACAACTCTTTTCACAATACTGCCTGACCTGGTCATCACAATGCTCCATGCCCTTGTCATCACAATGCGCCATTCCAACTGTCATCACAATAATCCATGAAACTTATTAGACCAATGCTCCATGCACTTGTCATCACAATGTTCCATGCCCTTGTTATCACAATGTTCCAAGACCCCTGTAATCAGAATGCTCCATGCCCCTTTTCATCAGTATGCTCCATGAGACTTGTCATCTCAAGGCTCCAAGGATTTCTCATCACAATGCTCCAGGACCTTGTCATCACAATGCTTCACGACATTGTCATGAAAATTCTCAATGGCCCTTGTCATCATAATGCTCCAAGCCGTAGTCATCACAATGCTCCATTATATTTGTCTTTACAATCCTCCATTACATTTCGCATCACAATGCTCCATGCCATTGTCATCGCAATGGACCATGAGATATGTCATCACAATGCTCCCTGACAACTGTCTTCACAATACTCCATGACCTTCTCATCATAATGCTCCATGCCCTTGTCATCACAATGCACCATGTCCACTGTCATCACAATCATCTATGAAACTTGTCAGACCAAAGCTCCATGCCCCTGTCATCACAGTGCTCCATGCCCTTGTCATCACAATGCTCCATGACCCCTGTCATCACAATGCCCCGTGTCTCCAGTCATCACAATGCTTCATGATGTTTGTCATCACAACGGTCCATGCCCGCGATATCACAAGGCTCTGTGACCATTTTAACCACAATGCTCCATGAACTTTTCAGCACAATGCTCCGTGACCCTTGTCATCACAATGCTCCATGCCTTTGTCAGAACAATGCTCCATGACCCTTGTCCTCACAATGTGCCATGTGCTTTTCATCACAATGATCCACAAACTTATCATCGCTATGCTCCATAAACCTTGTAATCACAATGCTTCATGAAATTCTCATCCAAATGCTCTCTCACATGAGATATCACAATGTTCCATCACTAGTCATCACTATCCTCCCTCATCCCTGTTATCACAATGTTCCATGACCCCTGTCATCACAATGCTACATCCCCTTATCATTACAATGTTCCATGACCCCTGACATCACAATGTTCCATAACACATGTCACCAAAATGTTCCATTACACTTTTCATCAAATTGCTGCATGACCCTGTCATCAAAATGCTCCCTGCCCTTCTCATCACAATGCACCACACCCTTGTCATCAAAAGGCTCCATGACCTTTGTCATCACAAAGCTTCATAACACTTGGCATCACAATGCTCCATGTCATTGTCATCACAATGTTCCATGAACACTCTCATCACATGGCTCCATGCCCTTGTCATCAAAAAGCACCATGACACTTGTCATCACAATGTTCCATGCCCTTGTCATTACAATCCTCCATGACCCATGTATCACAGTGTTCCGTGCCCTTGTCATCACAATGCTCCATGCCCACTCTCATCACAACAATCCATGAAACATTTCAGACCAATGCTCAATGCCCTTCTCATCACAAGGCTCCATTACCTCTATCATAACAATGCTCCATGACACCTGCCATCACAATGTTCCACGGCCTTGTCATCACAAGGCTCCATAACTCTTGTCATCACAATGCTCCAAGACCCCTCTAATCACAATGCTCCATGCCCTTGTCATCACAAAGCTCCATGATGCATGTAATCAGAATATTCCATGGCCTTCTCCTCACAATGCTCCATGTCCTTGTCATCACAATGCTCCAAGACCCCTGTAATCACAATGCTCCATGCCCAATTTCATCAGAATGCTCCATGAAATTTGTCATCACAAGTCTCCCTGGTCATCTCATCACAATGCTCCAGGACCTTGTCATCACCACGCTCCATTCCATTGTCATCACAATGCTCCATGACCCCTGTCATCACAATACTCCAGGAACATTTTCAGCCCAGTGCTCCATGACCCTTGTCATCACAATGATCCATGCCCTTGTCATCCTAATGCTCCATGACCCCTGTATTCACAATGCTCCGTGACGATTTTCATCACAGTGCTCCATGACACATGTCATCACAATGCTGTATGCCATTCTCAGTACAATGCTCCATGCCCTTTTCATCACAGGGCTCCATGACCCCTGTCATCACAATGCTCCGTGACTCCAGTCATCACAATTATTCATAGCATTTGTCATCACAATTGTCGATACCCATGTCATCACAAGGCTCTGTGACCTTTGTAAACACAATTCTCCATGAACTTTTCATCACAATGCTCCGTGACACTTGTAATCACAATGCTCCATGCCTTTGTCACAAAAATGCTCCATGACCCTTGTCATCACAATGTGCGACACGCTTTTCATCCCAACGGTCCACAAATTTGTCATCGCAATGCTCCATAAACCTTGAAATCACAATGCTCCATTCCCTTCTCATCACAATGCTCCATTACCCCTGTCATAACAATGCTCCATTACCACTGCCATCACAATGTTCCACGGCCTTGTCTTCACAAGGCTCCATGACACTTGTCATCACAATGCTCCAAGACTCCTGTAAGCACAATGCTCCATGCCCTTGTCATCACAAAGCTCCATGACACATGCCATCAGAATGTTCCATGTCCTTCTCCACACAATGCTCCATGCCCTTGTCATCAAAATGCTCCAAATCCCCTGTAATCACAATGCTCCATGCCCCTTTTCATCTCAATGCTCCATGAACCCTCTCATCACAATGCATCATGCCAATCATCATAATGCTTCCGGCTATTGTCAGCACAATGAAATCAAAATTCTCCATGACCTCTGTCATCACAATGCTCCATGACCCCTGTCATCACAATGATCTATGCCCTTGTCATCCCAATGCTACATGACCCCTGTATTCACAATGCTCCGTGACGCTTGTCATCACAGTGCTCCATGACCCCTGGCATCACAATGCTCCATGCCTTTGTAAGCAGAAGGCTACATGACTTTGTCATTACAATGCTCTATGCGCTTGTCATCAAAATACTCCATTACCATTGTCATCACAATCCTCCATGAAACTTGGGATCACATTGCTTCATGCCCTTGTCATCACAATTTTCCATGCTCCTTGAAATCAAAATGATCCATGACCACTGTCATCACAATGCTCTAAACCCTTGTGATCAGAGTGTTCCATAGCACTTGTCATCACAACGCTCCATGATGCCTGTCATCACAATACTCCATGCCCTTTTCATCACAATGCTTCATGACCTTTGTCATCACAATTCTCAATACACTTGTCATCACAATGCTCCCGGACCCTTGTAGTCAGAATGCTCCTTGAACCATGACACGAAAAGGCTCCATGCATTTTTCATCACAAAGCCCCATGCCGTTTTCATCACAATGCTCCATGCCATTGTCATCAAAATACTCCACAAGCTTGTCATCAGAATGCTCCATGACCCTTGTCATCACAATTCTCCATGCACTTGTCAGCACAATGCTCCCTGAAACTTGTCATCACTATGCTCCAAGCCATTGTCATCACAATGCTCCCTTACCTTTGTCATCAGAATCCTCCATGACACTTGGCATCACAATTCTCCATGCCATTGGAATCACAATGGGCCAATACATATGTCATCACAATGCTCCCTGACACCTCTCTTCACAATATTGCATGACCTGGTCATCACAATGCGCCATTCCAACTGTCATCACAATAATCCATGAAACTTATTAGACCCATGCTCCATGCCCTTGTCATCACAATGCTCCATGTCCACTGTCATCGCAATCATCTATGAAACTTGTCAGACCCATGCTCCATGACCCTGTCATCACAGTGCTCCATGCCCTTGTCATCACAATGCTCCAAGACCCCTGTAATCACAATGCTGCATGCCCCTCTTCATCAGAATGCTCCATGAGACTTGTCATCACAAGTCTCCATGGTCTTCTCATCACAATGCTCCAGGACCTTGTCATCACCATGCTCCATTCCCTTGTCATCACAATGCTCCATGACCCCTGTCATCACAATACTCCATGAATATTTACAGCCCAATGCTCCATGACCTTCTCATCACAATGCTCGAAGACCAAAATCATCACAATGCTCCATGACCACTGTCATCACAACACTCCCTGACACCTGACAACACAATGATCCGGGACCCTTGTCATCACAATGCTACATTCCCTAGTCATCACAATGCTCCATGACCACTGTCATCACAATACTCCATGAATATTTTCAGCCCAATGCTCCATGACGCTTGTCCTCACAATGATCCATGTCCTTGTCATCCCAATGCTCCATGACCGCTGTATTCACAATGCTCCGAGAAGCTTGTCATCACAGTGCTCCATGACACCTGTCATCACAATGCTCCCTGCCTTTGTCATCAAAATGCTACATGACCTTCTCATTACAATACTCTATGCGCTTGTCATCACAATACTCCATTACCATTGTCATCACTATCCTCCATGAACCTTGGGATCGAGTTGCTTCATGCCCTTTTCATCACAATGCTCCATGCTCTTTGAAATCAAAATGATCCATGACCCTTGTCATCACAATTCTCCATGCACTTGTCAGCACAATGCTCCCTGAAACTTGTCATCACTATGCTCCAAGCCATTGTGATCACAATGCTCCATAACCTTTGTCATAAGAATCCTCCATGACACTTGTCATCACAATGCTCCATGCCATTGTCATCACAATGAGCCAATGCATATGTCATCTCCATGCTCCGTGACACCTCTTTTCACAATACTGCATGACCTGGTCATCACAATGCTCCATGCCCTTGTCATCCCAATGCGCCATTCCAACTGTCATCACAATAATCCATGAAACTTATTAGACCAATGCTCCATGCCCTTGTCATCACAATGCTCCATGCCCATGTTATCACAATGTTCCAAGACCCCTGTAATCAGAATGCTCCATGCCCCTTTTCATCAGTATGCTCCATGAGACTTGTCATCACAAGGCTCCATGGTTTTCTCATCACAATGCTCCAGGACCTTGTCATCACAATGCTTCACGACATTGTCATGAAAATTCTCATTGGCCCTTGTCATCATAATGCTCCAAGCTGTAGTCATCACAATGCTCCATTATATTTGTCATTACAATCCTCCATTACATTTGGCATCACAATGCTCCATGCCATTGTCATTGCAATGGACCATGACATATGTCATCACAATGCTCCCTGACACCTGACTTCACAATACTCCATGCCCTTGTCATCACAATGCACCATGTCCACTGTCACCACAATCATCTATGAAACTTGTCAGACCAAAGCTCCATGCCCATGTCATCACAGTGCTCCATGCCCTTGTCATCACAATGCTCCATGACCCCTGTCATCACAATGCCCCCTGACTCCAGTCATCACAATGCTGCATAACGTTTGTCATCACAACGGTCCATGCCCACGTCATCACAAGGCTCTGTGTCTATTTTAACCACAATGCTCCATGAAGTTTTCATCACAATGCTCCGTGACCCTTGTCATCACAATGCTCCATGCCTTTGTCACAACAATGCTCCATGACCTTTGTCTTCACAATGTGCCATGCACTTTTCATCAAAATGATCCACAAACTTGTCATTGCTATGCTCCATAAACCTTGTAATCACAATGCTCCATGAACTTCTCATCCAAATGCTCTCTCACATGAGATATCACAATGTTCAACCACTAGTCATCACAATCCTCCCTCACCCCTGTTATCACAATGTTCCATGACCCCTGTCATCCCAATGCTACATCCCCTTATCTGCACAGTGTTCCATGACCCCTGACATCACAATGTTCCATAACCCCTGTCATCAAAATGCTCCATGACCCTTTTCATCCCAAAGATCCATGACCACTGGCATCACAATGTTCATAACCCCTGTCATCAAAATGTTCCATTACACTTTTCATCAAATTGCTGCATGACTCTGTCATAAAAATGCTCGCTGCCCTTCTCATCACAATGAACCACACCCTTGTCATCAAAATGCTCCATGACCATTGTCATCACAAAGCTCCATGGCCTTTGGCATCACAATGCTCCATGTCATTGTCATCACAATGCTCCATGAACCCTCTCATCACATGGCTCCATGAACTTGTCATCACAAAGCACCATGACACTTGTCATCACAATGCTCGATGCCCTTCCCATCACAATGCTCCATGCCCTTGTCATTACAATCCTCCATGACCCATGTATCACAGTGTTCCGTGCCCTTGTCATCACAATGCTCCATGCCCAGTCTCATCACAATAATCCATGAAACATTTCAGACCAATGCTCAATGCCCTTCTCATCACAATGCTCCATTATCTCTGTCATAACAATGCTCCATGACCCCTGCCATCACAATGTTCCACGGCCTTGTCATCACAAGGCTCCATGACCCTTGTCATCACAATGCTCCAAAACCCCTGTAATCACAATGCTCCATGCTCTTGTCATCACAAAACTCCATGACGCATGTCATCAGAATGTTCCATGGCCTTCTCCTCACAATGCTCCATGCCCTTGTCATCACAATGCTCCAAGACCCCTGTAATCACAATGCTCCATGCCCCTTATCATCAGAATGCTCCATGAGACATGTCATCACAAGTCTCCATGGTCATCTCATCACAATGCTCCAGGAACTTGTCATCACCATGCTCCATTCCGTTGTCATCACAATTCTCCATGACCCTTGTCATCACAATACTCCATGAACATTTTCAGCCCAATGCTCCATGACCTTCTCATCACAATGCTCCATGAACAATATCATCACAATGCTCCATGACCACTGTCATCACAACACTCCATGACACCTGACAACCTAATGATCTGGGACCTTTGTCATCATAATGCTCCAAGACCCCTGTAATCACAATGCCCCATGACACCTGTCATCACAATACTCCAGGAACATTTTCAGCCCAATTCTCCATGACACTTGTCATCACAATGATCCATGCCCTTGTCATCCTAATGCTCCATGACCCCTGTAATCTCAGTGGTCCGTGACGCTTGTCATCACAGTGCTCCATGACACATGTCATCACAATGCTCTATGCCTTTCTCAGCACAATGTTCCATGCCCTTTTCATCACAATGCTCCATGACCCCTGTCATCACAATGCTCCATGACTCCAGTCATCACAATTCTTCATAACATTTGTCATCACAATGGGCGATACCCACGTCATCACAAGGCTCTGTTACCTTTGTAACCAGAATGCTCCATGAACTTTTCATCACAATGCTCCGTGACCCTTGTCATCACAATGCTCCATGTCTTTGTCAAAAAAATGCTCCATGACCCTTGTCATCACAATGTGCCACGTACTTTTCATCCAAACGGTCCACAAATTTGTCATCACAATGCTCCATGAACCTTGTAATCACAATGCGCCATGCACTTCTCATCACAATGCTCCATTACCCCTGTCATAACAATGCTCCATGACCCCTGCCATCACAATTTTCTATGCCCTTGTCATCACAATGCTCCAAGACCCCAGTAATCACAATGCTCCATGCCCCTCTTCATCTCAATGCTCCATGAACCCTGTCATCACAATGCATCATGCCAATTATAATAATGCTTCCGGCTATTGTCAGCACAATGAAATCAAAATTCTACATGACCCATGTCCTCACAGTACTCCATGAATATTTTCCGCCCAATGCTCCATGACACTTGTCATCACAATGATCCATGCCCTTGTCATCCCAATGCTCCATGACCCCTGTATTCACAATGCTCCGTGACGCTTGTCATCACAGTGCTCCATGAAACTTGTCATCACAATGCTCCATGCCTTTGTCATCAAAATGCTACATGACCTTGTCATTACAATGCTCTTTGCGCATGTCATCACAATACTCCTTTACCATTGTCATCACAATCCTCCATGAAACTTGGGATCACATTGCTTCATGCCCTTGTCATCACAATGCTCCCTGCTCCTTGAAATCAAAATGATCCATGACCTCTGTCATCACAATGCTCCAAACCCTTTTGATCACAATGTTCCGTAACACTTGTCATCACAAAGCTCCATGATGCCTGTCATCACAATACTCCATGCCCTTTTCATCACAAAGCTCCATGATGCATGTCATCAGAATGTTCCATGGCCTTCACCACTCAATGCTCCATGCCCTTGTCATCACAATGCTCCAAGAACCCTGTAATCACAATGCTCCATGCCCCTTTTCATCAGAATGCTCCATGAGACTTGTCATGACAAGTCTCCATGGTCATCTCATCACAATGCTCCAGGACCTTGTCATCACCATGCTCCATTCCCTTGTCATC
Organism: Mesoplodon mirus; assembly: GCF_964341445.2. Classification (NCBI taxonomy): domain Eukaryota; kingdom Metazoa; phylum Chordata; class Mammalia; order Artiodactyla; family Ziphiidae; genus Mesoplodon; species Mesoplodon mirus. The sequence goes on from NW_028295721.1 coordinate 367,084, forward strand.
ACAATGCTCCATGACACCTATCATCACAATACTTCATGAATATTTTCAGCCCAATGCCCCATGACCTTCTCATCGCAGTGCTCCAAGACCAATATCATCACAATGCTCCATGATCACTGTCATCACAACACTCAATGACACCTGAAAACACAATGATCTGGGACACTTGTCATCACAATGCTCCATTCCCTAGTCATCACAATGCTCCATTACCCCTGTCATCACAATACTCCATGAACATTTTCAGCCCAATGCTCCATGACCCTTGTCATCACAATGATCCATGCCCTTGTCATTCCAATGCTCCATGACCCCTGTATTCACAATGCTCCGTGACGCTTGTCATCACAGTGCTCCATGACACCTGTCATCACAATGCTCCATGCCTTTGTCAGCAAAATGCTACATAACCTTGTCATTACAATGCTCTATGTGCTTGTCATCACAATGTGCCATGCACTTTTCATCACAATGATCCACAACCTTGTCATCGCTATGCTCCATAAACCTTGTAATCACAATACTCCATGAACTTCTCATCCAAAGGCTCTCTCACCAGAGATATCACAATGTTCCATCACTAGTCATCACAATCCTCCCTCACCCCTGTTATCACAATGTTCCATGACCCCTCTCATCACAATGCTACATCCCCTTATCATTACAAAGTTCCATGACCCATGACATCACAATGTTCCATAACCACTGTCATCAAAATGCTCCATGACACTTTTCATCCCAATGCTCCATGACCCCTGTATTCACAATGCTCTGTGACGCTTGTCATCACAGTGCTCCATGACACCTGTCATCACAATGCTCCATGCCTTTGTCAGCAAAATGCTACATGACCTTGTCATTACAATGCTCTATGTGCTTGTCATCACAATACTGCATTACCATTGTCATCACTATCCTCCATGAACCTTGGGATCCCATTGCTTCATGCCCTTGTCATCATAATGCTCCATGATCCTTGAAATCAAAATGATCCATGACCTCTGTCATCGCAATGCTCCAAAACCTTGTGATCACAATGTTCCGTAACACTTTTCATCACAATGCTCCATGATGCCTGTCATCACAATAATCCATGCCCTTTTCATCACAATGCTCCATGACCTTTGTCATCACAATTCTCAATACACTTGTCATCACAATGCTCCCTGACACTTGTCGTCAGAAGGCTCCTTGAACCCTGTCACGAAAAGGCTCCTTGCCTTTTTCATCACAAAGCCCCATGCCGTTTTCATCACAATGCTCCATGCCATTGTCATCAAAATACTCCACAAGCTTTTCATCAGAATGCTCCATGACCCTTGTCATCACAATTCTCCATGCACTTGTCAGCACAATGCTCCCTGAACATTGTCATCACTATGCTCCAAGCCATTGTCATCACAATGCTCCTTTACCTTTGTCATCAGAATCCTCCATGACACTTGGCATCAAAATGCTCCATGCCATTGTCATCACAATGGGCTAATACATATGTCATCACAATGCTCCGTGACAACTCTTTTCACAATACTGCCTGACCTGGTCATCACAATGCTCCATGCCCTTGTCATCACAATGCGCCATTCCAACTGTCATCACAATAATCCATGAAACTTATTAGACCTATGCTCCATGCACTTGTCATCACAATGTTCCATGCCCTTGTTATCACAATGTTCCAAGACCCCTGTAATCAGAATGCTCCATGCCCCTTTTCATCAGTATGCTCCATGAGACTTGTCATCTCAAGGCTCCAAGGATTTCTCATCACAATGCTCCAGGACCTTGTCATCACAATGCTTCACGACATTGTCATGAAAATTCTCAATGGCCCTTGTCATCATAATGCTCCAAGCCGTAGTCATCACAATGCTCCATTATATTTGTCTTTACAATCCTCCATTACATTTCGCATCACAATGCTCCATGCCATTGTCATCGCAATGGACCATGAGATATGTCATCACAATGCTCCCTGACAACTGTCTTCACAATACTCCATGACCTTCTCTTCATAATGCTCCATGCCCTTGTCATCACAATGCACCATGTCCACTGTCATCACAATCATCTACGAAACTTGTCAGACCAAAGCTCCATGCCCCTGTCATCACAGTGCTCCATGCCCTTGTCATCACAATGCTCCATGACCCCTGTCATCACACTGTCCCGTGTCTCCAGTCATCACAATGCTTCATGACGTTTGTCATCACAACGGTCCATGCCCGCGATATCACAAGGCTCTGTGACCATTTTAACCACAATGCTCCATGAACTTTTCAGCACAATGCTCCGTGACCCTTGTCATCACAATGCTCCATGCCTTTGTCAGAACAATGCTCCATGACCCTTGTCCTCACAATGTGCCATGTGCTTTTCATCACAATGATCCACAAACTTATCATCGCTATGCTCCATAAACCTTGTAATCACAATTCTCCATGAACATCTCATCCAAATGCTCTCTCACATGAGATATCACAATGTTCCATCACTAGTCATCACTATCCTCCCTCATCCCTGTTATCACAATGTTCCATGACCCCTGTCATCACAATGCTACATCCCCTTATCATTACAATGTTCCATGACCCCTGACATCACAATGTTCCATAACACATGTCACCAAAATGTTCCATTACACTTTTCATCAAATTGCTGCATGACCCTGTCATCAAAATGCTCCCTGCCTTTCTCATCACAATGCACTACACCCTTGTCATCAAAATGCTCCATGACCTTTGTCATCACAAAGCTTCATAACACTTGGCATCACAATGCTCCATGTCATTGTCATCACAGTGCTCCATGAACCCTCTCATCACATGGCTCCATGCCCTTGTCATCAAAAAGCACCATGACACTTGTCATCACAATGCTCCATGCCCTTGTCATTACAATCCTCCATGACCCATGTATCACAGTGTTCCGTGCCCTTGTCATCACAATGCTCCATGCCCACTCTCATCACAACAATCCATGAAACATTTCAGACCAATGCTCAATGCCCTTCTCATCACAAGGCTCCATTACCTCTATCATAACAATGCTCCATGACACCTGCCATCACAATGTTCCACGACCTTGTCATCACAAGACTCCATAACTCTTGTCATCACAATGCTCCAAGACCCCTCTAATCACAATGCTCCATGCCCTTGTCATCACAAAGCTCCATGACGCATGTAATCAGAATATTCCATGGCCTTCTCCTCACAATGCTCCATGCCCTTGTCATCACAATGCTCCAAGACCCCTGTAATCACAATGCTCCATGCCCCTTTTCATCAGAATGCTCCATGAAATTTGTCATCACAAGTCTCCCTGGTCATCTCATCACAATGCTCCAGGACCTTGTCATCACCACGCTCCATTCCATTGTCATCACAATGCTCCATGACCCCTGTCATCACAATACTCCAGGAACATTTTCAGCCCAGTGCTCCATGACCCTTGTCATCACAATGATCCATGCCCTTGTCATCCTAATGCTCCATGACCCCTGTATTCACAATGATCCTTGACGATTTTCATCACAGTGCTCCATGACACATGTCATCACAATGCTGTATGCCATTCTCAGTACAATGCTCCATGCCCTTTTCATCACAGGGCTCCATGACCCCTGTCATCACAATGCTCCGTGACTCCAGTCATCACAATTCTTCATAGCATTTGTCATCACAATTGTCGATACCCATGTCATCACAAGGCTCTGTGACCTTTGTAAACACAATTCTCCATGAACTTTTCATCACAATGCTCCGTGACACTTGTAATCACAATGCTCCATGCCTTTGTCACAAAAATGCTCCATGACCCTTGTCATCACAATGTGCGACACGCTTTTCATCCCAACGGTCCACAAATTTGTCATCACAATGCTCCATAAACCTTGAAATCACAATGCTCCATTCCCTTCTCATCACAATGCTCCATTACCCCTGTCATAACAATGCTCCATTACCACTGCCATCACAATGTTCCACGGCCTTGTCTTCACAAGGCTCCATGACACTTGTCATCACAATGCTCCAAGACTCCTGTAAGCACAATGCTCCATGCCCTTGTCATCACAAAGCTCCATGACACATGTCATCAGAATGTTCCATGTCCTTCTCCACACAATGCTCCATGCCCTTGTCATCAAAATGCTCCAAGTCCCCTGTAATCACAATGCTCCATTCCCCTTTTCATCTCAATGCTCCATGAACCCTCTCATCACAATGCATCATGCCAATCATCATAATGCTTCCGGCTATTGTCAGCACAATGAAATCAAAATTCTCCATGACCTCTGTCATCACAATGCTCCATGACCCCTGTCATCACAATGATCTATGCTCTTGTCATCCCAATGTTACATGACCCCTGTATTCACAATGCCCCGTGACGCTTGTCATCACAGTGCGCCATGACACTTGTCATCACAATGCTCCATGCCTTTGTCAGCAAAATGCTACATGACCTTGTCATTATAATGCTCTATGCGCTTGTCTTCACAATACTCCATTACCGTTGTCATCACAATCCTCCATGAACCTTGGTATCACATTGCTTCCTGCCCTTGTCATCACAATGCTCCATGCTCCTTGAAATCAAAATGATCCATGACCTCTGTCATCACAATGCTCCAAAACCTTGTGATCACAGTGTTCCATAACACTTGTCATAACAATGCTCCATGATGCCTGTCATCACAATACTCCATGCCCTTTTCATCACAGTGCTCTATGAACTTTGTCATCACAATTCTCAATACACTTGTCATCACAATGCTCCCTGACACTTGTCATCAGAATGCTCCTTGAACCCTGTCACAAAAAGACTCCATGCCTTTTTCATCACAATGCCCCATGCAGTTTTCATCACAATGCTCCATGCCATTGTCATCAAAATACTCCAAAAGCTTGTCATCAGAATGCTCCATGACCCTTGTCATCACAATTCTCCATGCACTTGTCAGCACAATGCTCCCTGACCCTTGTCATCACAATGCTCCAAGCCATTGTCATCACAATGCTCCATTACCTTTGTCATCAGAATCCTCCATGACACTTGGCATCACAATGCTCCATGCCATTGTCATCGAAATGGGTCATGACATATGACATCACAATGCTCCCTCACACCTGTCTTCACAATACTGCATGACCTGGTCATCACAATACTCCATGCCCTTGTTATCACAATGCTTCATGACCTTTGTCATCACAATGGTCAATGACCTCATCATCAACAGCCTCTGTGACCATTTTAACCACAGTGCTCCATGAACTTTTCATCAAAATGCTCTTTGACCCTTGTCATCACAATGCTCTATTCCTTTCTCAGCACAATGCTCCATGACCCTTGTCATCACAATGCTCCATGCACTTGTCAGCACAATGCTCCATGACACATGTCATACCAATGCACCATGCGCTTTTCATCACAGTGCTCCCCAATCTTGACATCACAATGCTCCATGAAACTTGTCATCACAATGCTCCATGGACTTCTCACCAAAATGCTCTCTCACCACTGATATCAAAATGTTACATCACAATTCGTCACAATATTCCCTCACCCCTGTCATCAAAATGTGCCATGACTCCTGTCTCACAGTGCTACATGCACTTATCATCACAATGTTCGATGACACCTGGCATCACAATGTTCCATAACCACTGTCATCAAAATGTTCCATGACACTTTTCATCAAATTGCTCCATGACCCTGTCATCACAATGCTCCCTACCCTTCTCATCACAATGCACAACGCACTTGTCTTCAAAATGCTCCATATCATTGTCATCACGATGCTCCATTAAGGTTCTCATCACATTGCTTCATGTCCTTGTCATCACAAACCTCCATGACACATATCAGAATGCTCCATGGCCTTCTCATCACAATGTTCCTTGCCCTGCCATCACAGTGCTCCATTATCCCTGTCATACCCATGATCCATGACCCCTGCCATCACGATATTCCATGGCCTTGTCATCATAAGGCTCCATGACCCTTCTCATCACAATGCTCCAAGAACCCTGTAACCACAATGATCCATGCCCATTTTCATCTCAATGATTCATGAACCCTGTCATCACAATGCACCATGACCATCATCATAATGCTTCATGCTATTGTCATCACAATGAAATCAAAATGCTCCATGACCTCTGTCATAACAATGCTCCAAACGCTTGTGATCACAATATTCCAAAACGCTTGTCATCACAATGCTCCATGATGCTCGTCATCACAGTTATCCATGGACTTCTCATCACAATGCTCCATGACCTTTGTCATCACGATGCTCAATACACTTGTCATCAAAATGCTCCCTGACAATTGTTGTCTGTATGCTCCTTGAACCCTGTCATGACAAGGCTCCATGCATTTTCATCACAATGCTCCAAGACCCCTGTAATCACAATGCTCCATGCCCTTGTCATCACAAAGCTAAAGGACGCATGTCTTCAGCATGCTCTTGGCCTTCTCCTCACAATGCTCCATGCACATGTCATCACAATGTTCCAAGACGCCTGTAATCACAATGGTCAATGTCCATTTTCATCAGTATGCTCCATGAGATTTGTCATCACAAGGCTCCATGTTTTTCTCATCACAATGCTCCAGGACATTGTCATCACAATGCTTCACGACCTTGTCCTGAAAATTCTCAATGGCCCTTGTCATCATAATGGTCCAAGCCCTAGTCATCACAGTGCACCATTATATTTGTCAACACAATCCTCCTTTACATTTGGCATCACAAGGCTCCCTGCTATTGTAATCGCAATGGACCATGACATATGTCATCACAATGCTCCCTGACAACTGTCTTCACAATACTCCATGACTTTCTCATCACAAAAATCCATGCCCTTGTCATCACAATGCACCATGTCTACTGTCGTCACAATAAACAATGAAAGTTGTCAGACGAATGCTCCATGCCCCTGTCATCACAATGCTCCATGCCCTTGTCATCAAAATGCACCATGACCCCTGTCATCACAATGCTCCGTGACTCCAGTCATCACAATGCTTCATAACATTTGTCATCACAATGTTCCATGCCCGCGTCATCACAAGGCTCTGTGTCGTTTGTAACCAAAATGCTCCATGAACATTTCATCACAATGCTCCGTGACCCTTGTCATCACAATGCTCCATGACTTTGTCAAAAAAATGCTCCATGACCCTTTTCATCACAATTTGCCACGCACGTTTCATCACAATGGTCCACAATTTTCTCATTGCAATGCTCCATAAAACTTGTAATCACAATGCTCCATGCCCTTCTCATCACAATGCTCCATTACCCCTGTCATAACAGTGCTCCATGACCCCATCCATCACGATGTTCCATGGCCTTGTCATCACAAGGCTCCATGACACTTGTCATTACAATGCTCCAAGACCCCTATAATTACAATGCTCCATGCCCTTGTCATCACAAAGCACCATGACACATGTCATCAGAATGTTCCATGGACTTCTCATTAAATGCTCCATGCCCCTGTCATCACAGTGCTCCAAGACCCCTGTAATCACAATGCTCCAATACCCTATTCATCTCCATGCTCCATGAACCCTGTCATCTCAATGCATCATGCCCATCATCATATTGCTTCCGGGTATTGTCAGCAAAATGAAATCAAAATTCTCCTTGACCACTGTCATCACAAAGCTCCATGACCCCTGTCATCACAATACTCCATGAACATTTTCAGCCCACTGCTCCATGACCCTTGTCATCACAATGATCCATGCCCTTGTCATCCCAATGCTCTATGACGCCTGAATTCACAATGCTCCGTGACGCTTGTCATCACAGTGCTCCATGACACCTGTCATCACAATGCTCGATGACTTTGTCAGCAAAATGCTACATGACCTTGTCATTACAATGCTCTATGTGCTTGTCATCAAAATACTCCATTTCCATTGTCATCACAATCCTCCATGAACCTTGGGATCACATTGCTTCATGCCCTTGTCATCACAATGCTCCATGCTCCTTGAAATCAAAATGATCCATGACCTCTGTCATCACAATGCTCCAAACCATTGTGATCACAAAGTTCCATAACACTTGTCATCACAATGCTCCATGATGACTGTCATCACAAAATTCCATGCCCTTTTCATCACAATGCTCCATGACCTTTGTCATCACAATGCTCAGTTCACTTGTCATCAAAATGCTCCCTGACACTTGTCATCAGAATGCTCCTTCAACCCTGTCACGAAAAGGCTCCATGCCATTTTCATCACAATGCCCCATGCCATTTTCATCACAATGCTCCGTGACCATTGTCATCAAAATGCTCCATGCCTTTGTTTGAAAAATGTTCCATGTCCCTTGTCATCACAATGTGCCATTCACTTTTCATCACAACGGTCGAGAAACTTGTCATTGCAATGCTCCATAAACCTTGTAATCACAATGCTCCATACACTTCTCATCAAAATGCTCTCTCACCAGAGATATCACAGTGTTTCATCACTAGTCGTCACAATACTCCCTCACCCCTGTAATCACAATGTCCCATGACCCCTGTCATCACAATGCTACATCCACTTATCATCACAATGTTCCTTGACCCCTGACATCACAATGTTCTATAACTCCTGTCATCAAAATGTTCCAATACACTTTTCATCAAATTGCTGCCTGACCCTGGCATCAAAATACTCCCTGCCATTCTCATCACAATGCACCATGCACTTGTCATCAAAATGCTCCATGACCTTTGTCATCACAAAGCTCCATGACCCCCGGCATCACAATGCTCGATGTCATTGTCATCACAATGATCCATGAACCCTCTCTTCACATTTCTCCATGCCCTTGTCATCACAAAGCTCCATGACACTTGTAATCACAATGTTCGATGCCCTTCTCATCACAATGCCCCATGCCCTTGTCATTACAATCCTCCATGACCCATGTATCACAGTGTTCCATGCCCTTATCATCACAATGCTCTATGCCCACTCTCATCACAATAATCCATGAATCATTTCAGATCATTGCTCCATGCCCTTCTCATCACAATTCTCCTTTACCTCTGTCATAACTACGCTCCATGACACCTGCCATCACAATGTTCCATGGCCTTGTCATCACAAGGCTCCATGACACTTGTCATCACAATGCTCCACGACCCATCTAATCAAAATGCTCCATGCCCTTGTCATCAAAAAGCTACATGACGCATGTCATCAGAATGTTCCATGGCCCTGTCATCAAAATTCTCCATGCCCTTGTCATCACAATGCTCCAATACCCTTGTAATCAAAATGCTCCATGCGTCTTTTCATCTCAATGCTGCATGAAACCTGTCATCAAAATGGACCATGCCCATCATCATAATGCTTCAGGCTATTGTCATCACAATGAAATCAAAATGCTCCATGACCTCTGTCATCACAATGCTCCAAACCCTGGTGATCACAATGTTCCATAACACTTATCATCACAACACCCCTTGATGCTCATCATCACAATTATCCATGGTCTTCTCATCACAATGCTCCATGACCTTTTTCATCACAATGCTTAATACACTTGTTATCACAATGCTCCCTGACACTTGTCATCAGTATGCTCCATTAACCTTGTCATGACACGTCTCCATGCCTTTTTCATCACAATGATCCATGCCATTTTAATCACAATGCTCCAAGACACCTGTAATCACAATGCTCCATGCCCTTGTCATCATAAAGCTCAATGATGCATGTCATCAGAATGCTCCATGGCCTTCTCATCACAATGCTCCATGCCCTTGTCATCACAATGCTCTAAGACCCCTGTAATCACAATGCTCCATGTCCCTTTTCATCAGAATGCTCCATGAGACTTGTCATCACAAGTTTCCATTGTCTTCTCATCAAAGTGCTCCAGGAACTTGTCATCAAAATGCTCCATGATCCCTGTCATCACAATACTCCATGAATATTTTCAGCCCAATGCTCCATGACCTTCTCATCAAAATGGTCCATGACCCCTGTCATCACAATACTCCATGAACATTTTCAGCCCAATGCTCCATGACCCTTGTCATCACAATGATCCATGCCCTTGTCATCCCAATGCTCCATGAACCCTGTATTCACAATGCTCCGTGACGCTTGTCATCACAGTGTGCCATGACACCTGTCATCAAAATGCTCCATGGCTTTGTCAGCAAAATACTACCTGACCTTGTCATTGCAATGCTCTATGCGCTTGTCTTCACATTTCTCCATTCCCATTGTCATCACAGTCCTCCATGAAACTTGGGATCACATTGCTTCATGCCCTTGTCATCACAATGCTCCATGCTCCTTGAAATCTAAATGATCCATGACCTCTATCATCACAATGCTCCAAACCCTTGTGATCACAATGTTCCATAGCACTTGTCATCACAACGCTCTAAGATGCCTGTCATCACATTACTCCATGCATATTTCATCACAATGCTCCATTACCTTTGTCATCACAATTCTCAATACACTTGTCATCACAATGCTCCCTGACACTTGTCATCAGAATGCTCCTTGAACTCTTTCACGAAAATGCTCCATGCCTTTATCATCACAATGCCCATGCCGTTTTCATCACAATGATCCATGCCATTGTCATCAAAATACTCCACAAGCTTGTCATCAGAATGCTCCATGACGCTTGTCATCACAATTCTCCATGCACTTGTCAGCACAATGCTCCCTGACCCTTGTCATCACAATGCTCCAAGCCATTGTCATCACAATGCGCCATTTCCATTGTCATCAGAATCCTCCATGACACTTGGTATCACAATGATCCATGCCATTGTCATCACTATGGGCCATTACATATGTCATCACTATGCTCCCTGACACCTGTCTTCACAATACTGCATGACCTGGTCATCACAATGCTCCATGCCCTTGTCATCACAATGCGCCATTCCAACTGTCATCGCAATAATCCATGAAACTTATTAGACCAATGTTCCCTGCCCTTGTCATCACAATGCTCCATGCCCTTGTTATCACAATCCTCCATGACCCCTGTCATCACAATGCTCCATGAATCGATTCATCACAATGCTTTATGACCTTTGTCATCACAATGGTCCATGCCCTCGTCATCCACAGTCTCTGTGGCATATTTAACCACAATGCTCCATGAAATTTTCATCACAGTGCTCTTTGACCCTTGTCATCACAATGCTCTATGCCTTCCTCAGCACAATGCTCCATGACCCTTGTCATCACAATGCTCCATGCGCTTGTCAGCACAATGCACCATGACCCATGTCATCACAATGCACCCTGCACTTGTCATCACAGTGCTCCACAATCTTGTCACCACAATGCTCCATAAAACTTGTCATCACAATTCTCCATGCACTTCTCATCAAAATGCTCTCTCACCACAGATATCACAATGTTACATCACTATTCATTACAATACTCCCTCACCACTGTCATCACAATGTTCCATGACTCCTGTCTTTGCAATGCTACATGCACTTATCATCACAAAGTTCGATGACCACTGACATCACAATGTTCCATAACCCCTGTCATCAAAATATTCCATGACGCTTTTCATCAAATTGCTCTATGACCCTGTCATCACACTGCTCCCTGCCCTTCTCATCACATTGCACCATCACTTGTCATCAAATTGCTCCATGACCTTTGTCATCACAAAGCTCCATGACCCTTGGCATCCCAATGTTCCATGCCATTGTCATCTCAATGCTCCATGAACCCTCTAATCACAATGCTCCATGCCCCTTTGCATCTCAATGCTTCATGAACCCTGTCATCAAAATGCACCATGCCCATCATCATAATGCCTCAGGCTCTTGTCATGACTATGAAATAAAAATATTCGATCATCTGTCTCATCACAATGCTCCAAATCCTTGTGATCACAATGTTCTATAACACTTATCATCACAACGCCCCATGACGCTCATCATCACAATTATCCTTGTTCTTCTCATCACAGTGCTCCATGACCTTTGTCATCACAATGCTCTATAAACTTGTCATCACAATGCTCCCTGACACTTGTCATCAGTATGCTCCTGGAACCCTGTCATGACAAGGCTCCATACCATTTTCATAACAATGATCCATGCCAATTTCATCACAATGCTCCAAGACACCAGTAATCACAGTGCTCCAGGCCCTTGTCATCACAATGCTCCAAGACCCCTGTAATCACAATACTCCATGCCCCTTTTCATCAGAATGCTCCATGAGACTTGTTATTACAAGGCTCCATGGTCTCCTCATCACAATGCTCCAGGAACTTTTCATCACAGTGCTCCATTCCCTTGTCATCACTATGCTCCATGATCCCTGTCCTCAAAATACTTCCTGAACATTGTCAGTCCAATTCTTCAGGAACTTCTCATCACAATGCTTCATGATCCCTATCATCACAATGCTCCATGACCACTGTCATCACAACGCTCCATGACCCCTGACAACACAGTGATCCGGGACTCTTGTCATCACAATGCACCATTCCCTAGTCATCACAATGCTCCATTAACATTTTCAGCCCAATGCTCCATGACACTTGTCATCACAATGATCCATGGACTTGCCATCCCTATGCTCCATGACCCCTGTAATCACAATGATCCGTGATGCTTCTCATCACAGTGCTCCATGACCCTTATCATCACAATGCTCCATGCCTGTGTCAGCAAAATGCTACATGACCTTGTTATCACAATGCTCCATTTGCTTGTCAACACAATACTCCATTACCATTGTCATCACAATCCTCCATGAACCTTGCGATCACATTGCTTCATGCCCTTGTCATCCCAATGCTCCATGCTCCTTGAAAACAAAATTATCCATGACTTCTATCATCACAATGCTCCAAACCCTTGTGATCACAATGTTCCATAACACTTGTCATCACAACGCTCCATGATGCCTGTCATCACAATACTCCATGCCCTTTTCGTCAAAATGCTCCATGATCTTTTTCATCACCATTCTCAATACACTTGTCATCACAATGTTCCCTGACACTTGTCGTCAGTATGCTCCTTGAAACCTGTCATGAAATGGCTTCATGCCTTTTTTATCACAATGCTCCATGCCCTTTTCATCACAATGCTCCATGCCACTGTAATCACAATACTCCACAAGTTTGTCATCAGAATGCTCCATGACACTTGTCATCACATTGCTCCATGGCCACTGTCATCACAATGCTCCATACCCCTTGTCATTACTGTGCTCCATGACGCTCGTCATCACAATTATCCATGGTCTTCTCATCACAATGCTCCACGCCCTTGTCATCAAAATGCTCCATGACACTTGTCATCACAATGCTCCATGGCCACTCTCATCACAATGCTCCATTCCCCTTGTCATTACAGTGCTCCATGACGCTCGTCATCACAATTATCCATGGTCTTCTCATCACAAAGCTCCACGGTCTTGCCATCACAATGTTCCATGCCCTGGTCATCACAATGCTCCATGTCCCCTGTCATCACATTTCTCCTCGTTCTTGGCATCACTATGCTCCATGACACTTCTCATCACCGTGTTACATGATTTGTCATCACAATTCTCTATGCACTTGTCATCGCAATGCTCCATCACCCCTGTCATAGGAAGCTCCATGTGCTTCTCATCCCAATGCTTCATGAACTTGTCATCAAAATTCTCAATGGCCCTTGTCATCACAATGCTCCATGCCCTTGTCATCACAATGCTCCATGTCCATTGTCATCACAATGCTCCAAGCCCTTGTCATCAAAATGCTCCATTACATTTGTCATCACAATCCTCCATGACACTTGGCATCACAATATTCCATTCCATTGTCATCGCAATGGACCATGACATATGTCATCACAATGCTCCCTGAGAACTGTCTTCAAAATACTCCATGACCTTCTCATCACAATGCTCCATGCCTTTGTCATCACATTGCACCATGCCCACTGTCATCACAATAATCCATGAAACATGTCAGGCCAATGATCCATGCCCCTGTCATCACAATGCTCATTGCCTTTTCATCACAAAGCTCTATGACCCCTGTCATCACAATGCTCCGTGACTCCAGTCATCACAATGCTTCATGACCTTTGTCATCACAATGGTCCATGCCCTCGTCATCACAAGGCTCTGTGACCTTTGTCACCAAAATGCTCCATGAAATTTTCATCACAATGTGCGGTGACACTTGCCATCACATTGCTCTTTGCCTTTGTCAGCACAGTGCTCCATGACCCATGTCATCACAAAGCACCATGTGCTTGTCATCACAGTGCTCCACAATCTTGTCATCACAATGCTCCATAAAACCTGTCCTCACAATGCTCCATGCACTTTTTATCAAAATGCTCTCTCACGAATGATATCAAATGTTCCCTCACTAGTCATCACAATACACCCACTCCCCTGTCATCACAATGGTCCACAACACCGTCATGAAAATGTTCCATGACTCCTGACATCACAATGTTCCATAACCCGTCATCAACATGTTCCATGACACTTTTCATCACATTGCTCCATGACCCTTTCATCACAATGCTCCCTGCCCATCACAAGAGAGTGCACCACACACTTGTCATCAAAATGCTCCATGACCTTTGTCATCACAAAACTCCATGACCCTTGGCATCACAATGCTCCATGCCATTGTCATCACAATGCTCCAAAAACCTCTCATCACATTGTTCCAAGCCTTTGTCATCACAGGATCCATGATGCTTTTCATCACAATGCTCGATGCCATTCTTCTCACAATGCTCCATGCGCTTCTGATTACAATCCTCCTTGAATCATGTATCACAGTGTTCCGTGCCATTGTTATCACAATGCTCCTTGCCCCCTCTCATCACAATAATCCATGAAACATTTCAGACCACTGTTCCATGCCCTTTTCATCACAATGATCCAAGACTCCTGTAATCATAATGCTCCATTCCCCTTTTCATCTCAATGCTCCATGAACGCTGTCATCACAATGCACCAAATGCGCATCATCATAATGCTTCATGCTATTGTCATCACAATGAAATCAAAATGCTCTATGACCTCTGTCATCACAATGCTCCAAATCCTTGTGATCACAATATTCCATAACACCTATCATCACAACGCCCCATAACGCTTGTCATCACAAGTATCCATGGTCTTCTAATCACAATGCTCCATAACATTTGTCATCACAGTGCTCAATACCCTTGTCATCACAATGGTCCCTGACACTTGTCACCAGTATGCTCCTTGAACCCTGTCATGACAAGGCTCCATGCCTTTTTCATCACAATGTTACATGCCCTTTCCCTCACAGTGCTCCAAGACCCCTGTAATCACAATGCTCCATGCCCTTGTCATCACAAAGCTCCATGATGCATGTCATCAGAACGCTCCATGACATTCTCATCCCATTGTTCCCTGCCCTTGTCATCATAATGCTCCAAGAGCCCTGTAATCACAATGTTCCATGCCCTTGTCATCACAAAGCTCCATGATGCATGTCATCAGAACGCTCCATGACATTCTCATCCCATTGTTCCCTGCCCTTGTCATCATAATGCTCCAAGAGCCCTGTAATCACAATGTTCCATGCCCTTGTCATCACAAAGCTCCATGATGCATGTCATCAGAACGCTCCATGACATTCTCATCCCAGTGTTCCATGCCCTTGTCATCACAATGCTCCAAGACCCCTGTAATCACAATGCTCCATGACCCTTTTCATCAGAATGCTCCATGAGACTTGTCATCACATGGCTCCATGGTCTTCTCATCACAGTGCTCCAGTACCTTGTCATCACAATGCTCCTTGACCCCTGTCATCACAATACTCCATGAACATTTTCAGCCCAATGCTCCATGACGTTCTCATCACAATGCTCCATGACCTCTGTCATAACAATGCTCCATGACCACTGTCATCACAACGCTCCATGAACCCTGACAACACAGTGATCCGGGAATCTTGTCATCAAAATTCTCCATGCCGTTGTCATCCCAATGCTCCATGAACCCTCTAATCACAATGCTCCATGACGCTTGTCATCACAGTGCTCCATGAACCTTGTCATCACAATGCCTTTGACAGAAAAATGATACATAATCTTGTCATCACAATGCTCCATGCGCTTGTCATCACAATCCTCCATGACCCTTGGGATCATATTGCTTTATGCCCTTGTCATCTCTATCTTGCCTTTCTGGTTTTTACACATTTTCGGATGTCCTTTTTGACCGGTGGGAAGTGACAATTCGTTGTAGTGTGGATTTGCATTGCGCGCTTGTTTGATTGGCCAAAAAGGGCCTATGCCTTTTCTCCTGAATATATTCAGGAGAAAATTCATATGCAGTTTTTGGCCAAGTGCATCATTCTCGAAGTTGTGATGCCTTTCCTGTGCTTTAAAGGCGATTCCAATTTACCTCTTGATATATGTTTTGTGCAATTCCGCCTCATTTTCAAGTCAGCTTTGTTGCCTTCCCTCAACAGATTTTTGGAAGAGAGTAGTCCTTTATAAGTCTGCAGGTTTTTGATTTGCTTTGCCCCTCAGCTCCAATTTTCAAATCCCATTTTTGGGAGCTGACCGCAAATCCACAATTTTGCTTCAGGAACTATACTGGTTCCAGGGGTGGCTATACTGGTTCCCTGTGGGTGGCTGAGGCTTTGGTTAATTCTTCTTCCTGACGGGAATTTAGAGTGACATGTGTCCGTCCAAAGGCCTACATCTACTCTCTGATTGGTTCTCCCTCTTCCCTTTCATCCTCTGCACAATTAGCAAACTGTGCGAACCAGGAGATTATAGGGGATGACTCTCCTAAGTTGGGAGATTGATAGTAAAGTAGTTGGAATGCCAAACTGTAGCACAAGGAGAGGAAAAATTAGGAGACTTTCAGAAACCTTTCGCCATCACAGGGTGTCCATTCTCTAGGTTTCCCATACATGTTATAACTGTAGTGATATTCCCTTCTACCTGGAAATTTGGGACCCATGGAATGGTGGCATGCATTACTACTTTAAAGGGTCTGCATTTTCTCTCCCAATCTCACCAGTCCTCTCAGTCCCAAGTGTCCAGCCTTATGTCTCATCCAGCTGTCTTTGCAGATAGGGTCATTCTAGGTTTCATCAGAACCCCTGAAGGAATTGTGTAAGAATTTCGCTGTTTTTTGTTTTGTTTTTGAAATTCATTTTTATAATGGGGTTGAGCTGATTTTCCCTGACGTGTTTATGCCGGTCTAGACACACTTGATTCCCTTACAGAGGCATATCAGTACATAGGTTTTAAGATTCTTACTAATCAGATATATTCCTCTGTGGGGAATAGGGGTTTTGAGTCCCGTTCACTGAGGAAGGTGTAGGTCTTGTCTATTCTGTATTTGGTTTATGGAATGGTACCTGTGCTAATATCAAACTCTGGTTTTATGCATCACCCCACCTCTCCTTTCCCCTTAAGGAGGCATAAGAGTGTTTTCTACATGTGAGACGCTGCTCTCTTTCTTAATTCAGTTCATGTGTTGTGATGTTGACATTCCCTCTGTAAGTGATATCTTATGATAAGATTCTTTTTCTGTGTGACTAATTTCCCTTAGAATCATCATACCTAAATCCTCTCATTATGCTGCTACTGGCCTTATGACATTGATTTCACGTCTCAGTGATATTCCGTTGTACAAAATTACCACAAGTTCTTTATGCATTTCTCTTTTTCCTGGGATACTTTAGGTGTACCGAAGTTGAGGTTCTTGTATGCAGAGCAGCCCTAAACTTTCGGGTGCCTGTGCCTTGTTGATATTTAGTCTTCCCAAGTTATATGTCCATGAGTTGAAGACCCCTTGGCTCGGGGGCTTTGTATTTTAGATGTTTTAGGAAACAGCATACACTTCTTCAGAGTAGCTCTTGGATATTTATACCCCACCCATCAGCGTGACTAGTCTCCCTGTTTTCCATGGCCTCTCCTGCATTTTTGATTTGTACACATTTTTTGGATGGACTTTCTGAGCAGTGGGAATTGAGACTTCTTTATTGTGCGGATTTGCATTTCCCTCTTGCTTGGTTGGCCAAAAACTCTGTATGTGTTTTTTTCCTGAAGATATTCACGAAAAAAAAGCATACACCCTTTTTCCCAACTGCATCATTTTAGAAATTCTGCTGCTTTTCATATGCTTTAAATGTGAGTACAATCTACCTTTTGAAAAATGTTTCCTGGAATTCTGCCTCTCATTCAGAACCTCTTCGTTGCCTTACCTGAATATATTTTTGGACGTTGGTTATCATTTATATCTTTGCAGGTCTTTGAATTGTCTGCTGCTGAGCTCCATTTTGCAACTCGCTTTTTTTGTGAGCTGACCGCCAAACCATTGGATTGATTCTGGCCCTATTCTGGTTCTGGGGAGGCAGGCTGAGCCTTTGGTTAATTCTTCTTCCTAAAGGGATATTAGAGTGACATGTGCCTGTCAAAACTCCTACAGCTAATCTCTCACTGGTTCCTCCTATCCCATTTATCCTCTTCAAAAATTGCAAACTGTGTGAAACAGGAGGTTAAAGGTACTGATTCTCCAAGTGGGGAGATTGTTAGTAATGTGGCTGGAATGGTGAACCCCAGCACCAGGAGATCAAAAATGAGGTGCATTTTAGACACCTTTCCTGAGCACATGGTGTACATTCATCTCGGTTTCCCAGGCATGTTTTTGCTGTCAGAAGATTCCCTTGAAACTGCCGATTTGGGACCCATGGAATGGGTACCAGGCAGTATTACTTTGAAAGGTCTGCATTTCCTCACCCAGCCTCTCTAACATCTCTTAGCGTGCATAGCTTCCAGCCTTATATATCATCCTGCTGTGGGTCTACATGTGTTCAATCCATGTTACATCGTAGCCCTTCAACAAAAGTTGTAAGAATTTTTGTCTGTCTCACCGTTTTTATAAATATTTTTAAATTTATTTTTATATTGGTTACAGCTGATTTTCAAAGCTCTGTTTTTTGCTGCTGTACATCCACTTGATTCATGTACTGTGTGACAACAATAAATTCTTTCTCAGATGCTTACGAGTCATATGTATTATTTTCCAGTGACTTGAGTGGACTGAGTGCAGTTCTTTGAGGTACCGTGTAGGCCTTGCCAGTTATTCAATTCAGTACTTGGAATGGTATCTTTGCTAATTTCAACCTCCTGGATAATACCTCACCATTCCCCACCTTTCCCATTTAGCAGCCTTATGTCTCTTTTCTACATATTTGACTATGTTTCTGTTTTGTAGTTTATTTCATGTGTAGCCATTTTTGATTCCACCTTTAAGTGACATCTTATGATATGTGTCTTTTTCTTTCTGACATGTGTCACTTAGAATGATCGTATGTAACTCCTCCAGAGTTGTTACAACTGGCCTTATTTCATTGATTTCTGGATGAGTAATATTCCACTCTACATAAGTACCCCATCTCTTTTACCCATTTTATCCTTCCAGGGACATTTAGGTTATATCCAAGTGGAGGCCCTTTTTAACAGAGAGGTGGTAAACGTTGGAGTGCCTGTTTTCTGTCATTTTTTGTTTTTCCCAAGGTATACGCCCATGAGTGCAAGTGCCCTATGCTCTGTAGCTCAGTTTTCAGATGTTTTAGCAAACACAATACACTTCTCCAGAGTGGCCGTTGGCAAATTATATTTCCACTATCAGCCTCACAGGGCTCCCTTTTCTCCTCACCCTGTCCTGAAATTCTGGTGTTTACACTTTATGTGGATGGCCCTTCTGACTGATGTGAAGTGATACATTTTGTAGTATTGATTTCCAGTGCCCACCTGTTTGGTTGGATAAAAAGTGTGTATGGCCTTTACTTGAATATATTCACAAAAAAATGCATACGCCCTTTTGGGCCAACTGCATCATTGGCGATGTTCAGCCCCTTTTCTTGTGCTTTAATGGGGAGTCCTTTCTACCTCTTCAAATCTGTTTCCTGCCACTCCCCCTTGCTTACAAGTCCTTTTCTGTGGCTTACCTCAAGACATTTTTCGACAATAGATATTTTCAACTCTGCAGTTTCATGAATTTTATTGCCCCCGAGTTCCATTTTTCAACTTGTGTTTTTGGAAACTGGACACAAAACAGCGGGATTTCCTCTAGCCATATTCTGTTTCCATGGGCAATTCTAGCCTTTGATGAATTTGTCTTCCAGATAGGAAATTAGAGTGGCATTTGCCTGTCTGAACAACTAAGACTTGTCTCTAAATTTTTATCATCCTTCCGCTTCATCCTCTGGACAAATTCCAAACTGTGTGCAACAGGATGTTGACGGTGCTGATATCCCCAAGTAAGGAGATTGTCAGGAAAGATGCTGGAGGGTTGAACCCGTGCACCAGGCGATGAGGAGATGAGGTGCCTTTTCCAAAATCTTTCCGATCAAACGTTTTACCATCGTCTAGGTGTGACAGGCATGTTTTAGCTGTAGGAAGGATCCCGTGCATGGAAGGAGAACACCAGGGATTTTTCCAAATCAGTGCCTCCCCGAACCCCAAACTGGGGAATTTTTAAGCTACGGCTACACGTATGTCCATTAAGGGTCTTGGTAAATAGGAAGAGCCCAAACTTTAGATGATTGAAATCTTCAGGTTCAGAAGCGTTCACCATTGGCCTTGCTTAGGTTACATTTTATCTGTCATTGATAGATGATGTCAATAAAAATATCGATTCGTTTTCAGATTATTTCCCCTTATAGGTTATTGCAAAATATTGAGTGTAGTTCTCTGTGCTATACAGTAGTTCCTTGTTGATGATCTATTTTATACATAGCAGTGTGTATGTGTTAATCCCAAACTGTTAATTTATCCCTTTTCCTACCTTTCCCCTTTGGTAATAATAAATTATAAGATTTTATACTTCTCAGGAATCGGGGAGCTGAAAGAGAGGTATCCTTTTCAATGGAAAAACATTCAAAACAAGATTGAAGTTTCAGCCAAGAGTATTCGATGTACAACCATGGAAATAAGTCACTTCATTTCTCTAATGTTGACCTGACAAATAAGACAGACGTCTTCACTGAACTTGCTTATAGTAAAGTGATGGAATTATCAAGTGTAATCTTAGAAAAATCTTATTTTACCCGAGCATTATACACTGCTGTATGTTAACTACAGTTTGGCTCACACATCTGTTCATTGAAGTTACAATGTTCTCAATTTCTGTTACTGATCCTCCAGAGTGTACCCCAACAGGAGTCCCCAAGCCGAGTGTCATTGGAGCCAACAGATGAAGACTGAGTTTGGTTCAGAAGGAAAGGAAACATTATTTTGAAAACTGAATGGAGAGGTGAGAGCGTGCACTCCCCCACGGGCTGTGGGCTGGGCTACTGTGTAGGGATCCCGGCAGCGTCAGTGGGAGTTAGGGGATGGATCTCTCGAAGGCTGGGTTGGCTGCAGCTCAGGCTCTATGCCGTGGAGTCTGCATGGGATTCCGCTACCTGAGGTGTCGACCCAGCCATTCTGCACTAGGAAATCGGGTCTGAAGTGCTGGGTGTGGGACCTCTGCATGCGGAACCCTAGGAGCACGTGAAATTAGACAAAGCACAAAGGAAAAACAGGTTAGACTTTATTTTATTGCCCAGATTCTCTTTTTATCTCCCAGGAATTTTTAATGAACGTTGCCAGAGACGAACACCTCCTCTGCTTTTTGTTCCGTTCCTCATTCTTGGGGTGTTGAGGGTGCAGACCCCTCTTTTGTAACTGCTTCATGCTGTGGTGGCAGCCCTGATACCTGGGGGGAGGGGCAAAACGTCTCCCCACCAGCCTCCAGGTGAGGTTGATTGTTCCAAAGACTCCAGCCTCACTTCTCGTCTGCCTGAGCACCGGCATTGGAAGTGTTATAGATTCTAATGACCTTTAAGGGTCCAGGAAAGAGATGCGCAAAGATGCTGTGGTGGCAGGTTTCACCCCACCCCACATTTGTTTGGCGACCTTAGGCTGAGGGTTTTTGCCAGCCTAGATGCTCTGACCAGTAGTCTGTGCTTTCTTTAATTAGGTCCCTGAATTAATGTACAAACAGCACCATGTGTCAGAGCCCTGCCCGTGCAACTCCCAGACAGTCCAGGGTCAGTGGTGATCCAGGACCATGACGTCCACTGAGTCAACGGCCTTTAGAAGTAGCCAGCAGTCCAGCCGGTCATATTGGCCACCATCACCGCGGTGTCTGTAGGGTTTTCTATGGTGAAAGCGTGATATACGTTTCCCCCGCCAAGCTTATTAGCTCCCTTCTGGTTGAAGTAAGTCCTGCAAGCAGTAGTCTGCTCTTTCGGGGCACAGTCTTGTTGTTTTCTGAGAGAAACTCCAGGTCAAGTGATGGTCACACAAGTCATCTTGGGGGCCCGATGCCCCCATTTGTCTCTCTGGAGGTTGGAGTTGGAAGGCCTCCTCACTCGTGGTCAGTGTGTCCACAGAGCGACCCCTGCAACTTCAGGACATGATGGGTGGTTAGGATCACCACGTGGGGTCCTTTTCCCTTAGGAGGGAGCTGGCCTTGTGGGCTGCTGATTTCTAGCTTTTTAGATACCCCAGTATCCTGGCCTGATGAGTCGGTGGGCAAAGCCCTTGGTGACCATAGTTTATCATACCTGAAGGGCATTCTTGTGTTGCTCCATTTCAAGTGGTCCCAGTTTTTGCACTAAGTCTCCAAGGGCAATTAACCTTTGACCGGGTATGTAAAGGTCAAAGGGTTTAGCTAAATTAGTGAGTTCCTGTGCAAGGATCTGAATTGACTGCTCTTTCCATTCTTGAAAGGCTGCTTCTGGATTCTATTCAAAAGGATCATCATCTTTTCGTTTCAGTGTTTCAGGTAGAGGCCCAGCTATTAGACTGTAGTTAGGGATCCAGATGCAGAAAACCTTGGCCTCCCCACGAACCCCTAAGCTGTCTTCTAGTTTTAGAAGAGGTAAGGCTGCAAATGGCTTCTTCCCTATCCTGGGATGCGTTTCTCCGAATATCTGTGAGAATGAAGCCCAGGCATGTCACCTGAGCCTGAGATATTTGAGCCTTTTCCTTGGACACCTTCTATCCTTTCTTGGCTAGGTAGTTCAGAGGCGTCTTTAGTAGGCCTGGCGATCAGAATGTCATCTGCTTATTGAAGGAGGGTTCCCTTTTACAGAGGTAGAACTTTTAGGTCTTTAGAGGACATTTCCCCAATGATGGTGTGGGGATTTTTGAACCATTGGTGCAGGACGGCCCAGCATTATTGCTTGTGTTGCATGTTGTGTCCTGCCACTCACAAGCCAAAAATTCTTGTGACTCTGAGATGAATGGAATACAGAAGAAGGCATCACTGAAGTCTAATACAGAATGCCATGGCCTGGTGGATGGTAGAATGAGCAGCAGGGTGTAGGAAATAGGAGCTACTGGATGTATATCCTCGGTGGCTTCACTGACTGTCCTGACATACTTTACCAGGTCTCCAGCAGCCAATGGGGCTCTCATGGTCAGGCCAATCCCAGGATATGGAGCTCACCTTGGCTGCATCCCGCACCCCACAGCCCACGGGGCTCTCGTGTTCAAGTCCCTCCCAGGGTATGGAGCTCACCTGTGCAGCTACCCAGCAGCCCATGGGGCTCTCATAGTCAGGCCCTTCCCAGGATACGGAACTCCCCTTGGCAGGAACCCAAGCAGGGCTGGACACACAGGAACTGTGCACATAGCCCACCTTGCAGAGAACCCCCAGCTCACCTGTCGCTCACAGCTGACACAGAACACCTCAGAGCAAGACTTGAACTAACAAACAGCAGCTCTGACAGGTCTGTGACCCTGGCTATCACTCTGTGCAGCCTCTCTCTGCCTGGTCTTCCAGACACTTCCACTGCAGCCAGGGCACCATGCCTCTGTCTCCACCCACCATCACTCCTCTCCCTGACTCCTGGGTTCCTCTCATTAGGATAGGGTCTTCTTGAAGTTGTTTTCCACTCATGGACCAGATAAAATGATAAGAAAACAAGCCGCAGCTGCAGCCCCTTGTCTAGCCTGACTCTCAAGAGCCCACACCTGTTCCTTGGGACTGACCCGTTTATCAAGGTTCAATTTCTGCAACTGTGAGCCCCTGAGGGGTGAGGATTGGCTGATTTGGGCAGCCTGACTCTGCCTGCCATACCCCCCCACAGCTGTGCCTGGGTTGAGGTCAATATAAACACCTCTCCAGTCAGCAAGAGCCCCTGTATCTGTGCCTGATGCCATATTCTCTGCCCCGTCAGCAGTTTCGGGGCTGGGGTGGTGGGAGGGAGTGAGGGGCCGTGGCTTTGTGGGTGGCCCAGTGTGATTTGGGCTCTGCTGGACTTTCTGCAGGAGTTGCCAGGCTGCCACCTGCTAAAGAAGAGGATGTGTCACCCATACCTGCTACTGGAATTTCTCCCCAGGCAGAGGTGAGGAAGTAAAAAAGCAGTGGGGGCCGTGGCAGGAGGGGTATCTCAGGCAGGGAAATGGAAAGATTCCAGAAGAGCATCTGGGGCCAGGACCATCCTGGCTGGCCTGCAGGCACCAAGTCGGCCTGCGTGCTCTCGCTAGTGTGGCTCCACAGCCCTTCCTGTAGGCTTGCAAGTGCTTGTACATATTCAGGTGTTTTACCTGGAAAGGGTGGGAAGAGTTCAGCTGCAGCAGGACTGGGGCTCAGCTCACATTTACTCACAGACGCCTCGACACAGTCCCCCAGCTTTGCAATGAGGATGCTCCTTGTGGGGGGGAGCACTGCTGACGGCATGGGAGACGATTTCCCACCTCTGACCAACTTAAGAAATTTTTACCACTGGAGCAAGTGCCCTGATACCTTTATCCTCTCTATAACTGGTGAGTTCTGTTTGTTTTTTTTTTTTTTTTCTTTTTTTCTTTTTGGTTCAAGTTAGATTTTATTTATTCCTCTTTTTTTTAATTTGGAGATATATACATGGAAATAATGCATTAATATAAAGACGTCTATGTGAAGGGAAAAACTTTTTTTCTGTTTTATTTTATTAAATGTTATTTATTTAGTTTTTTTTTAATTTATTTCTTTTAAACAGCAAGTTCTTATTGGATATCTATTTCATACATATAAGTGTGCACATGTGAATCCCAGTCTCCCAATTCATCCCACCACCACCCTCACATGGCGTTCCCTCCTTGGTGTCCATATGTTTGTTCTTTACATCTGTGTCTCTATCTCTGCCCTGCACACCGGTTCATCTGTACCATTTTTCTAGGTTCCACATATGTGCATTAATATACAATATTTGTTTTTCTCCTTCTGACATACTTCACTCTGTATGACAGTCTCTAGATCCATCAAGGTCTCTACAAATGACCCAATTTCATTCCTATGTATGGCTGAGTAATATTCCATTGTATATATGTACCACGTCTTTATCCATTCGTCTGTCTGTGGGCACTTAGGTTGCTTTCATTACCTGTCTATTGTAAATAGTGCTGCAGTGAACATTGTGGTGAATGTGTCTTTTTGATTTATGGTTTTCTCTGGGTATATGCCCAGTAGTGGGATTGCTGGATTATATGTTAATTCTATTTTTAGTTTTTTAAGGAACCTCCATACTGTTCTCCATAGAGACTGTATCGATTTACATTCCCAACAATAGTGGAAGAAGGTTCCTTTTCTCCACACCCTCTCCAGCATTTGTTGTTTGTAGATTTTCTGATGATGCCCATTCTAACAGGTGTGACGTGATACCTCATTGTAGTTTCGATTTCCATTTCGCTAATAATTAGTGATATTCAGCAGATTTTCATGTGTGTACTGGCCATCTCTATGTCTTCTTGGAACAAATGTCTATTTAGATCTTCCATTTTTGTATTGGGTTGTTTGTTTCATTAATATTGAGCTGCATGAGCTGTTTATATATATTGGAGAATAATCATTTGTCCATTGATTCGTTTGCAAATATTTTCTGCCATTCTGAGGGTTGTCTTTTCGTCTTGTTTGTAGTTTCCTTTGTTTTGCAAAAGCTTTTACGTTTCATTAGGTCCCATCTGTTTAGTTTTCTTTTTTATTTCATTACTATAGGAGGTGGATCAAAAGATCTTGCTGTGATTTACGTCAGAGTATCCTTCGTAAGTTTTCCTCTCAGAGTTTTATACTGTCCGGTCTTACATTAAGGTCTCTAATCCATTTTGAATATATTTTTATGTATGGTGTTGGGGAGTGTTCTAATTTCATTCTTTTACATGTAGCTCTCCATATTTCCCAGCACCAATGATTGAAGAGACTGTCTTATCTCCATTGTATAGTCTTGCCTCCTTTGTCATAGATTAGTTGACCATAGGTGTGTAGGTTTATCCTTGGGCTTTCTTTCTTTTTTTTTCTTTTACACGTTTATTGGAGTATAATTGCTTTACAATGGAGTGTTTGTTTCTGCTGTATAACAAAGTGAATCAGCTATACATATACAAATATCACCAGATCCCCTCCCTCTTGCATCTCCCTCCCACACTCCATATCCCACTCCTTTATGTGGTCACAAAGCACCGAGCTGATCTCCCTGTTCTATGTGGCTGCTTCCCAGTAACTATCGGTGTTACATTTGGTAATGTATTTATGTCCATGCCACTCTCTCACTTCGTCCCAGCTTACCCATCCCCATTCCGGTGTCCTCAAGTCCTTTCTCTATGTCTGTGTCCTTAATCCTGTCCTGCCACTAGTTTCTTCAAAATCTTTTTTTTTCTTCATTAGATTCCATATATCTCTGTTAACATACAGTATTTGTTTTTCCCTTTCAGACTTACTTCACTGTGTAGGACAGATTCTAAGTCCATCCACCTCAGTACAAATAACTCAGTTTTGCTTCTTTTTATGGTTGAGTAATATTTGATTGTATATATGTGCCAGATCTTCTTTATCCATTCATCTGTTGATGGACACTTAGGTTGCTTCCATGTCCTGGCTAATGCAAATAGAGCTGCAATGAACATTTTTCTACATAATTCTTTTTGAATTATGGTTTTCACAAGGCAAATGCCCAGTACTTGGATTGTTGTGTCGTATGGTACTTCTATTGTTAGCTATTTAAAGGAACCTCCGTACTGTTCTCCCTAGTGCCCATATCAATTCACATTCCCAACCACAGTGCAAGTGTGTTCCCTTTTCTCCAATAAAGGCCTCTCCAGCATTTATTGTTTTGTAGATTTTTTTTGATGATTGCCACTCTGACTGCTGTGAGGTGATACCTCACGGTAGTTTTGATTTGCATTTCTCTACTGATTAGTGATGTTCAGCATCCTTTCATGTGTTTCTTGGTAATCTGTATATCTTCTTTGGAGAAATGTCTATTTAGGTCTTCTGCCCGTTTTTGGATTGGGTTGTTTGTTTTTGTGATATTGAGCTACATGAGGTGCTTGTAAAGTTAGGAGATTAATCCTTTGTCAATTGCTTCATTTGAAAATATTTTCTCCCTTTCTGAGGGTTGTTTTTGCATCTTGTTTATGTTTTCCTGTACTGTGTAAAAGCTTTTAAGTTTCATTAGGTCCCATTTGTTGATTTCTGTTTTTATTTCCATTTCTCTAGGAGGTGGGTCCAAAAGGATCTTGCTGTGATTTATGTCATAGAGTGTTCTGCCTATGGTTTCCTCTAAGTGTTTTATAGTGTCTGGTCTTATATTTAGATCTCTAATCAATTTAGAGTTTATTTTTGTGTATGGTGTTATGGAGTGTTCTAATTTCATTCTTTTATGTGTAGGGGTCCAGTTTTTCCAGCACCAATTACTGAAGAGACTGTCTTTTCTCCATTGTATATCCTTAGCTCCTTTGTCATAGATGAGATAGCCATAGGTATGTAGGTTTATCTCTGGGCTTTCTGTCCTGTTCCATTGATCTGTGTTTATGCCAATCTACATACACTTGATTCCATTATGGAGACATATAAATACATAGGTTTCAAGGTTATTACCAGTCAGATATATTCCTCTTCAGTGAATAGGGTGTTTTGTGTCCAGTTCATTGAGAAAGGAGTAGGTCTTGTCTATTACATATTTGGTATATGGAATGGGATCTGTGCTAATTTCAAACTCTGCTTTTACACATCACCCCACGTCACCTTTCCCCTTAAGGAGGCATAAGTGTGTTTGCTAAATGTGTAACTCTGTTCTCTTTTGAAATTCAGTTCATGTGTAGCCATGTTTACATTTCCTCTATAGGTGATATATTACAATAAGTTTCTTTTTCTTTGTGGCTCATTTCACTTAGCATCATCGTATCTAAAGTCACTCATTAAACTGCTATTGGCCTTATGACATTGATTTTATGTCTGAGTGACATTCCATTGTATATAAGTACCACAACATCTATATCCATTTTTTTTTCCTTTCCTGGGATATATAAAGTGTACCGAAGTCGAGGTTCTTGTAAACAGAGCAGCGCTAAAGTTTGGGCTGGCTGTGTGTTGTGGATTTTTAGTTTTCCCAAAATACACGCCCATGAGTGGAAGTGTGCTATGCTCTGTAGCTCTGTTTTAGAAAACAACATACAGTTCTCCAGAGAGTCTGTTGGCAATATACATCCTGTCCATCGGCATAACCAGGCTCCCTTTTCTCCATGGCCTGTCCTGCATTTGTGGCTTTTACACTATTTGTGGATGGTCCTTTTGACTGGAGGTAAGGGACACTTCTATGTAGTGTGGATTTGCAATGCCTGATGGCTTGCTTGGCCAAAAAGAGCATATGCATTTTTTCCCGAATATATTCAGGAAAATACACATAGTCCCTTTTCAGCCAAGGGCAACATTGTCGAAATTCTGTCCCTTTTCATGTGCTTTAAAGACGACTCCAATCTACCTCTTGAAATCTGTTTCCTTCAATTCTGCCTTGCATTCAAATCCTCTTCACTGCCTTTCCTCAATATATTTCTGGATGATAGTTGTCCTTTATAACTCTGCAAGTTTGTGAATTGCTGTGCCCCTGATTTCCATTTTTCAGCTCGCCTCTTTGTGAGCTGGCTGCAATACTGCAGGATGGCTTTAGGCCCTACTCTGGTTCCAGGGCTTCAGGCTGAGCCTTTGGTTAATTCTTCTTCCTGATGGGAAACTAGAGTGACATGTGCCCATCCAAACACCTACAGCTAATCTCTCATTTATTTCCCCTCTTCCTGTTCATCCTCTGCACAGTTTGCAAACTGTGCATAATGGGAGGGTAAAGGCGCTGACACTCCAAGTGGGGAGATTTTGATTAATGCAGATGGAATGGCGAAGCCGAGCACAACAAAAGGAAAAATGAGGTACCTTTTAGAAAACT
Source organism: Mesoplodon mirus (assembly GCF_964341445.2). Taxonomy (NCBI): domain Eukaryota; kingdom Metazoa; phylum Chordata; class Mammalia; order Artiodactyla; family Ziphiidae; genus Mesoplodon; species Mesoplodon mirus. Next base: position 396,323 of record NW_028295721.1, read on the forward strand.
TTCCCAATTACACAGTGTACCATCCACTGGGTTTCCCATGCATGTTTTAACTAAAGGAAGATTCCCTTAAACCTGGAGAGTTGGGACCACTAGAATGGGTAGCACACAGTATTGCTCTAAGTAGTGTTCTTTTGTTCACACAACCTCAGCAATCTTGTCAGCCCCAAGTGTCCAGTCTTATGTCTCATCCAGCTGTGGGTGTAAAGGTGGTCAATCTAGCTTGCATCACAGGCCCTGAACGTAATTTTTAAGACTTTCTCTCTGTTTTTGCATTTTGCTTTTGAAATTCATTTTTATAAGTGGGTTTAACTGAATTTCAGTGCTGTGTTCATGCCGTTATACACACACATGATTCCTTTATGGAGACATGAGAATACATATGTTTTAAAATACTTAGAGTCAGACATATTCCTCTGCAATGAATAGGGGGTGTTGAGTCCAGTTCATTGTGCCGGGAGTAGGTGTTGTCTATTACATACATGGTTTATATAACGGTATCTGTGCTAATTTAAAACTGTGGTTTTATGCATTACCCCGCCTCGGCTTTCCTCTTAAGCAGGCAAAAGATGTTCCCTAAATGTGTGACTCTGTTGTATTTGTCATTCAGTTCATGTGTAGTCATGTGTACATTTCCGCTTTGAGTGATAACTTATGATAAGATTAGTTACTCTGTAATCTTTCCTTACTCCGTTCATGTGTAGCCATGTTTACAGGACCTTCATAAGTGATATCTTATGATAAGTTTCTTTTTCTGTGTGACTTATTTCACTTAGAATCATCGTACCTGAATGCACTCATTTTGTTGCTACTGGTCTTATGACATTGATTTCATGGCTGAGGGATATTCCATCGTACGTAAGTACCACAATTTTTTGAACAATTTTTAACTTTCCTGGGATATTTAAGGTGTACCCAAGTTGAGGTTCTTGTAAGCAGTGCATCCCTAAATTTTGGTGTGGTTCTGTCTTATTGATTTTCAGTTTTCCCAAGGTATATTCCCTAGACTGGAAGTGCCCTTTGCTATGTAGCTCTGTTGTTTACATGTTTTAGGGAACACAATACACTCCTCCAGAGAGGCAGTTGCCAACTTACATCCCACCCAACAGCATAACAAGCCTCCATGTTCTCCAGGTCCTCTCTTGCCTTTCTGGTTTTTACACATTTTGCCTATGTCCCTTTTGACCGGTGGGAAGGGATATTTCCTTGTACTGCAGATTTGCCTTGCCCGCTTGCTTGCTTCGCCAAAAAGGGCGTATGCATTTTCTCCTGAATATATTCAGGAGAAAACAAATACACCATTTTTGGACAAGTGCATCATTGTCGAAGTTGTGCCCCTCTTCCTGTGCTTGAAAGGTGATTCCAACGTACCTCTTGAAATCTGTTTACTGCGATTCTGCCTCGCTTTCAAGTCCACCTCGTTGCCTTCCTTCAAACAATTTTTGGACGATAGCTGTCCTTTATTACTCTGCCAGTTTGTGAACTGCTGTGTCTCTGAGCTCCATTTATCAAATCGTTTTTAGTGAGCTGAGCGCAAGTCCAAATTTTCGGTTCAGGACCTATACTGGTTTCTGGGAGCGGGATGAGGCTTTGGTTAATTCTTCTTCCTGCCGGGCAATTAGAGTCACATGTGCCCGTCCAAATGCCTAACAGCTACTCTCTCATTGGTTCTCCCTGGTCCCTTTCATCCTCTGCCAAATTGGCAACCTGTGTTATCCAGGAGGTTAAAGGGGCTGTCTCTCTAAGTTGGGAGATTGATAGTCAAGCGGTTGGAAAGTCAAATTGGAACACCAGTAGAGGGACTATTCCTTGAGTTTTAGAAAGTTTTCGTATTCACAGTGTGTCCATTCTCTAGGTCTCCAGTACATGTTATAGCTGTATTAATATTCCCTTCAACCTGGAGAGTTTGGAACCATGGAATGGAGGCCACGCATTATTGCTTTAAATGGTCTGTGTTTGCTCACGCAGTCTCACCAAGCCTCTCAGTCCCAAGTGTCCAGCCTTATGCCACATCAAGCTGTAGTTGTAGATAGATTCAGTCCAGGTTTCATTAGAGACCCTGAAGGAATTGTAAAGAATTTCCCTGTTTTTTTGTTTTGTTTTTGAAATTCCTTTTAATAGTGGGTTTGAGCTGATTCCCACTGCCATGTTTATGCCAGTCTAGACACACTTGATTCCCTTATGGAGACATATCAATACATAGGTTTTAAGATTCTTACTAGTCAGATCTATTCCTCTGTGGAAAATATGGTGTTTTGAGTCCCTTTCCCCGAGGAAGGTGTAGGTTTAACTATTCCATAGTTGGTTTTTGGAACAGTACCTGTGTTATATCAAACTCTGGTGTTATGCATCACCCCACCTCTCCTTCCCCCTTAAGCAGGCATAAGAGTGTATTCTAAATGTGAGACTCTGTTCTCTTTCCTAACTCAGTTCATGTGTAGCCATGTTTACAGGATCTTCATAAGTCATATCCTATGATAAGTTTCTTTTTCTGTGTGACTTATTTCACTTAGAATCATCGTACCTGAATCCACTCATTTTGCTGCTACGGGTCTTATGACATTGATTCCATGGCTGAGGGATATTCCATCGTACGTATGTACCACAATTTTTTGAACCATTTTTAACTTTCTTGTGATAATTAATATGTACCCAAGTTGAGGTTCTGGTAAGCAGTGCATCCCTAAATTTTGGGGTGGCTCTGTCTTATTCATTTTCAGTTTTCCCAAGGTATATTCCCTAGACTTGAAGTGCCCTTGGCTATGTAGCTCTGTTGTTTACTTGTTTTAGGGAACACAATGCACTCCTCCAGAGTGGCAGTTGGCAACTTACATTCCTCCCATCAGCATAAAAAGGCTCCCGGTTCTCCAGGTCCTCTTTTGCCTTTCTGGTTTTTGCACATTTTGCCGATGTCCCTTTTGACTGGTGGGAAGTGATACTTCTTTGTACTGCAGATTTGCATTGCCCGCTTGCTTGCTTGGCCAAAAAGGGCGTATGCGTTTTCCCCTGAATATATTCAGGAGAAAACTCATACACACTTTTTGGCCAATTGCATCATTGTCGAAGTTGTGCCCATCTTCCTGTGCTTTACAGGTGATTCCATCGTACCTCTTGAAATCTGTTTCCTGCTATTCTGCCTCGCTTTCAAGTCCGCCTCTTTGCCTTCATTCAAAAGATTTTTGGAAGATAGCTGTCCTTTATAACTCTGCCAGTTTGTGAATTGCTGTGCACCTGAGCTCCATTTATCAAATCGTTTTTTGTGAGCTGACCGCAAGTCCAAAATTTCGGTTCAGGACCTATACTGGTTCCCGGCAGGGGGAAGAGTCTTTGTTAATTCTTCTTCCTGCCAGGCAATTAGAGTGACATGTGCCCGTCCAAATGCCTAACATCTACTCTCTGATTGGTTCTCCCTCTTCCCTTTCATCCTCTGCCAAATTGGCAACCTGTTAGAACCAGGAGGTTAAAGGTGCTGTCTCTCCAAGTTGGGAGATTGATAGTAAAGCTGTTGGAAAGTCAAACTGGCGCACAAGGAGGGGGACAATTCGTTGAGATTTAGAAACCTTTCATATTCACAGTGTGTCCATTCTCTAGGTTTCCCATACATGTTAGAGCTGTAGTAATATTCCCTTCAACCTGGAGAGTTGGGACCCATGGAATGGGTGCCATGCATTATTGCTTTAAAGGGTCTGCATTTGCTCACCCAGTCTCACCAATCCTCCCAGTCCCAAGTGTCCAGCCTTGTGCCACATCCAGCTGTCATTGTAGACATGGTCATTCCAGGTTTCATCAGAGACCCTGAAGGAATTGTAAAGAATTTCCCTGTTTTTCTGTTTTGTTTTTGAATTTTTTTTTATATTGGGTTTGAGCTGGTTCTCGCTGCCATGTTTATGCCAGTCTAGACACACTTGATTCCCTTACGGAGACATATCAGTACATAGGTTTTAAGATTCTTATTAGTCAGATATATTCCTCTGCACGGAATATGGGTGGTTGCGTCCCGTTCACTGAGGAAGTTGTAGGTCTTGCTATTACGTATTAGGTTTTTGGAATGGTACTTGTTCTAATATTAAACTCTTGTTTTATGCATCACCCCACCTCTCCTTCCCCCTTATGCAGGCATCAGAGTGTTTTCTATATGTGAGACTCTGTTCTCTTTCCTAACTCAGTTCATGTGTAGCCATGTTTACAGGATACCTATAAGTGATATCTTATGATAAGTTTCTTTTTCTGTGTGACTTATTTTACTTAGAATCATCGTACCTGAATCCAGTCATTTTGCTGCTACTGGTCTTATGACATTGATTTCATGGCTGAGGGATATTTCATCGGATGTAAGTACCACAATTTTTTGTACCATTTTTATCTTTCAGGGAAATTTAAGGTGCACCCAAATGAGCTTCTTGTAAGCAGTGCAGCCCTAAATAGTGCGGTGGCTCTGTCTTATTGATTTTCAGTTTTCCCAAGGTATATTCCCTAGACTTGAAGTGCCCTTGGCTCTGTACCTCTGTTGTTTACTTGTTTTAGGGAACTCAATGCACTCCTCCAGAGAGGCAGTTGACAATTTACATCCCGCCCATCAGCATAACAAGGCTCCCAGTTCTCCAGGACCTGTCTTGCCTTTCTGTTAATTACCCATTTTGTGGATGTCCCTTTTGACCAGTGGGAAGTGATACTTCTTTGTAGTGCAGATTTGAATTGCCTGCTTGCTTGCCTGGCTAAAAAGCATATATGTGTTTTCTCCTGAATATATTCAGGAGAAAACTCATACGCCCTTTTTGACCTAGTGCATCATTATCGAAGTTGTGCCCCTTTTCCTGTGCTTTAAAGGCAATTCCAACGTACCTCTTGAAATCTGTCAACTGCTACTCTGCCTCGCTTTCAAGTCCGCCTCGTTGCCTACATTAAACAGATATTTGGACAATAGTTGACCTGTATTTCTCTGCCAGTTTGGGAATTGCTGTGCCCCTGAGATCCATTTTTCAACTCGTATTTTGTGAGCTGAATGCAAGTCCAAACTTTGGATCAGGACCTATACTGGTGTCCGTTGGGTGGCTGAGACTTTGGTTTATTCTTCTTCCTCCCAGGAAAAAGAGTGACATGTGCCCGTCCAAATGCCTAACAGCTACTCTCTCATTGGTTCTCCCTCTTCCGTTTCATCCTCTGCCAAATTGGCAACCTGTGAGAACCAGGAGGGTAAAAGGGGCTATCTCTCCAAGTTGGGAGATTGATAGTAAAGCAGTTGGAAAGTCAAACAGGAGCACCAGGAGAGGGACTCTTCGTTGAGTTTTAGAGACATTTCCTATTCACAGTGTGTCCATTCTCTAGGTTTCCCGTACATGTTATAGCTATAGTAATATTCCCTTCAACCTGGAGAGTTGGGAAACATGGAATGGGTGCCACTCATTATTGCTTTATAGGGTCTGCATTTGCTCACCCAATCTCACCAATCCTCTCAGTCCCAAGTGTCCAGCCTTATGCCACATCCAGCTGTCATTTTAGATAGGGTCATTCCAGGTTTCATCAGAGACCCTGAAGGAATTGTAAAGAATTTCCCTTTTTTTTTTGTTTTGTTTTTGAAATTCCTTTTTATAGTGGGTTTGAGCTGATTCTCGCTGCCATGTTTATGCCAGTCTAGACACACTTGATTCCCTTATGGAGACATATCAATACATAGGTTTTATGATTCATACTAGTAAGATATATTTCTCTGCGGTGAATATGGGGTGTTGAGTCCCTTTCACTGAGGAAGGTGTAGGTCTTGTCTCTTCCGTATTTGGTTTTTGGAACGGTACCTGTACTAATATCAAACTCTGGTTTTATGCATCACCCCACCTCTCCTTCCCCCTTAAGCAGGCATAATGGTGTTTTTTAATGTGAGTCTCTCTTCTCTTTCCTAACTCAGTTCATGTGTAGCCATGTTTACAGGATCTTCATAAGTGATATATTATGATAAGTTTCTTTTTCTGTGTGACTTATTTCACTTAGAATTATCGTACATGAATCCACTCATTTTGCTGCTACTGGCCTTATGACATTGATTTCATGGCTGAGGGATATTCCATCATATGTAAGTACCACAGTTTCTTGAACCATTTATGTCTTTCCTGGGATATTTCCAGTGTACCCATGTTGAGGTTTTTGTAAGCAGTTCATCCCTGAATTTTGGTGTGGATCTGTCTTATTTATTTTCAGTTTTCCCAAGGTATATTCCCTAGACTGGAAGTGCCCTTGGCTCTGCAGCTCTGTTGTTTACTTATTTTAGGGAACACAATGCACTCCTCCAGAGAGGCAGTTGGCAATTTACATCCCGCCCATCAGCATAACTAGGCTCCCTGTTCTCCAGGGCCTGTCTTGCCTTTCTGTTTTTTACACATTTTGTGGATGTCCCTTTTGACCGGTAGGAAGTGATACTTCTTTGTAGTGCTGATTTGCATTGCCCACTTTCTTGCTTGTCCAAAAAGGGCATATGCGTTTTCTCCTGTATATATTCACGTGAAAACCCATATGCACTTTATGGCATTTCCATAATTTTCGAAGTTGTAATGCTTTTCCTGTGTTTAAAGGCGATTCCAGTGTACCTCTTGAAATCTGTTTCATGCCATTCTGCCTCATTTTCCCTTCCGCCTCGTGGCTTTCTCTCAACAGATTTTTGGAAGAGAGTAGTCCTTTATAACTCTGCATGTTAGTGAATTGCTGTGGCCCTGAGCTCCATTTTTCAACTCGTGTTTTTGTGAGCTGACCGCAAATCAACAGTTTTGTTTCTGGACTTCTAATTATTCTGGGGGGGCAGGCTGAGACGTTGGTTAATTCCTCTTTGTGACGGGAAATTATAGTGACATGTGGCTGTCCAAATGCCTAAAGCTACTCTCTCATTGGTTCTCTCTCTTCCCTTATATCTTCTGCACAATTTGCCAACTGTGTGAACCAGGATTTTATAGGGGCTGACTTTCAAAGTTGGGAGATTGATAGTAAAGCAGTTGGAATGTCAAACTGGAGCACAAGGAGAGAAAAAAAGTAGTAGAGTTTTAGAAACCTTTCACCATCAGATGGTTTCCATTCTCTAGGTTCCCATACACGTTATAAATGTAGTGATATTCCCTTCTACCTGGAGAGTTGGGAACCATGGAATGGGTGGCAGGCATTATTGCTTTAAAGGGTCTGCATTTTTTCACCCAATCTCACCAATGCTCAGTCCCAAGTGACCAGCCTTATGCCACATCCAGCTGTCATTGTAGATACGGTCATTCCAAGTTTCATCAGAACCCCTGAAGGTATTGTGTAAGAATTTTACTGTTTTTATGTTTTGTTTTGAAATTCAGTTTTATATTGGGTTTGAGCTGATTCTCACTGCCATGTTTATATCGTTCTAGACACACTTGTTTACCTTACGGAGACATATAAATACATAGGATTTAAAATTCTTACTAGTCAGATATGTTTCTCGGCGGGGAATAGGGATGTTGAGTTCCATTCACTGAGGAAGGAGTAGGGCTTGTCTCTTCTGTTTTTGAACTATGGAACGGTACCTGTGCTAATATCAATCTTATGTTTTGTGCACCTCCCCACCTCTCTTTCCCCTTAAGCAAGCGTTAGAGTGTTTTCTAAATCTGAGACTCTGTTCTCTTCCCTAATTCAGTTCATATGTAGCCATGTTTACATTCCCTTCATAAGTGATATCTTATGTCAGAATGCACCATGGCCGTTCTCATAATAATGCTCCATGACCCCTGTCATAACAATGCACCATGCCCTGGTTATCACAATGCTCCATGTCCCTTGTCATCACAATTCTCCACGTCCATGTCATCACAGTGCTACATGACACTTCTCGTCAATATGTTACATGCTCTTGTCATCACAATTCTCCATCAACTTGACATGGCAATGCTCCATGCACTTGTCATCACAATGCTCCATGCACTTGTCATCACAATGCTCCATCCCCTTGTCATCACAATGCTCCATGACCCCTGTCATCACAATGCTCCCTGACACCTGTCATCACAATTCTTCATGCCCCTTGTCATTACAGTGCTCCATGATGCTCGACATCACAATTACCCAAGGTCTTCTCATCACAAAGCTCCATGGCCCATATCATCACAATGCTCCATGACCACTGTCAACACAACACTCCATGACACCTGACAACACGATAATACGGCACTCTTGTCATCACAATGTTCCATTCCCTAGTCATCACAATGCTCCATAGCCCCTGTCTTCACAATACTCCATGATCATTTTCAGCCCAATATTCCATGACGCTTGTCATCACAATGATCCATGTCCTTGTCATCCCTATGCTCCATGACCCCTGTATTCACAATGCTCCGTGAAGATTGTCATCACAGTGCTCCATGACACATGTCATCACAATGCTCCATGCCTTTGTCAGCAAAATGCTACATGACCTTGTCATTACAATGCTCTATGCGCTTGTCATCACAATACTCCATTTCCATTGTCATCACAATCCTCCATGAACATTGGGATCACATTGCTTCATGCCCTTGTCATCACAATGCTCCATGCTACTTGAAATCAAAATGATCCATGACTTCTGTCATCACAGTGCTCCAAACCCTTGTGGTCACAGTGTTCCATAACACTTGTCATCACAACGCTCCATGATGCCTGTGATCACAATAATCCATGCCCTTTTCATCACAAAGCTCCATGACCTTTGTCATCACAATTCTCAATACCCTCGTCATCACAATGCTCCCTGAGAGTTGTCATCAGAATGCTCTTTGAATCCTGTCACGAAAAGGCTCCATGCCTTTTTAATCACAATGCCCCATGCCGTTTTCATCACAATGTTCCATGCCATTGTCATCAAAATAATCCACAAGCTTCTCCTCAGAATGCTCCATGACCCTTGTCATCACAGTGCTCCATGCCCTTGTCATCAAAATGCGCCATTCCAACTGTCATTGCAATAATCCATGAAAATTATGAGACCAATGTTCCATGCCCTTGTCATCACAATGCTACATGCCCTTGTTATCACAATGCTCCATGACCCCTGTCATCACAATGCTCCGTGAATCCAGTCATCACAATGCTTCATGACCTTTGTCATCACAATGGTCCATGCCCTCGTCATCAACAGTCTCTGTGACCTTTTTAACCACAATGCTCCATGAAATTTTCATCACAATGCTCTTTGACCCTTGTCATCACTATGCTCCATGCGCTTGTCAGCACAATGCTCCATGACACATGTCATCACAATGCACCATGCACATGTCATCACAGTGCTCCCCAATCTTGTCATCACAATGCTCCTTAAAATTTGTCATCACAATGCTCCATGCACTTCTCATCAAAATGCTCTCTCACCACTGATATCACAATGCTACATCACTATTTGTCACAATACTCCCTCACACCTGTCATCACAATGTTACATGACTCCTGTCATGAGAAAGCTACATGCACTTATCATCACAATGTTCGATGACCCCTGACATCACAGTGTTCCATAACACCTGTCATCAAAATGTTCCATGAAACTTTTCATCACATTGCTCCATGACCCTGTCATCGGAATGCTCCCTGCCCTTCTCATCACAATGCACAACGCCCTTGCCACCAAAATGCTCCATGACCTTTGTCATCACAAAGATCCGTGACCCTTGGCATCACAAAGCTCCATGTCATTGTCATCACATTGCTCCATGACCTTGTCTTCACAAAGCTCCATGACACATGTCTTCAGAATGCTCCAAGGCCTTCTCATCACAATGCTCCATGCCCTTGCCATAACAATGCTCCATTACCCCTGTCGTAACAATGCTCCATGACCCCTGCGATCACGATGAACCATGGCCTTGTCATCACAAAGCCCCATGACAATTCTCATCACAATGCTCTAAGAACACTGTCATCACAATGCAACATGCCCATCATCATAATGCTTCAGTCTATTGTCATCACAATGAAATCAAAATTCTCCATGAACTCTGTCATCATAATGCTCCAAACCCTTGTGATCACAATGTTTCATAACACTTATCATCACAACACCGCATGACGATCATCATCACAATTATCCATGGTCTTCTCATCACAATGCTCCATGATCTTTGTCATCACAATGCTCAATACACTTGTCATCACAATGCTCCCTGACACTTGTCGTCAGTATGCTCCTTGAACCCTGTCATGACAAGACTCCATGCCTTTTTCATCACAGTGATCCATTCTCTTTTCATCACAATGCTCCAAGACCCCTGTAATCACAAAGCTCTATGCACTTGTCATCACAAAGCTCCATGCACTTGTCATCACAAAGCTCCATGACGCAAGACATCAGAATGCTCCACGGCCTTCTCCTCACAATGCTCGATGTCATTGTCATCACAGTGCTCCAAAAACCCTCTTATCACATTGCTTCTTGCCCTTGACATTACAATCCTCCATGACCCATGTATCACAGTGTTCCGTGCCCTTTTCATCACAATGCTCCATGCCCAATCTCATCACAATTATCCATGAAATATTTCAGACCAATGCTCAATTCCCTTCTCATAACAATGCTCCATTACCTCTATCATAACAATGCTCCATGACCATTGCCATCACAATGTTCCACGGCCTTGTCATCACAAGGCTTCATTACCCATGTCTTCGCAATGCTCCAAGACACCTGTAATCAAAATGCTCCATGACCTTGTCATAAGAAAGCTCCATGACGCATGTCATCAGTAGGTTCCATGGCCTTCTCTTCACAATGTTCCATGCCCTTGTCATCACAGTGTTCCAAGACCCCTGTAATCACAATGCTCCATGTCCCTTTTCATCTCAATGATCCATGAACCCTGTCATCACAATGCACCATGCCCATCATCATAATGCTTCATGCTATTGTCATCACAATGAAATCAAAATGCTCCATGACCTCTGTCATAACAATGCTCCAAACCCTTGTGATCACAATATTCCATAACACTCGTCATCACAATTATCCATGGTCTTCTCATCACAGTGCTCCATGACCTTTGTCATAACAATGCTCAATACACTTGTCATCAAAATGCTCCCTGACACTTGTTGTCTGTATGTTCCTTGAACCCTGTCATGACAAGGCTCCATGCCTTTTTCATCACAATGATCCATGCCCTTTTCCTCACAATGCTCCAAGAACCCTTTAAAGACAATGCTCCATGCCCTTGTCATCACAAAGCTCAATGAAACATGTCTTCAGAGTGCTCCTTGGCCTTCTCCTCACAATGCTCCATGCCCATGTCATCACAATGTTCCAAGACCCCTGTAATCACAATGGTCCATGCCCCTTTTCATCAGTATGCTCCATGAGATTTGTCATCACAAGTCTCTATGGATTTCTCATCACAATGCACCAGGACCTTGTCATCACAATGCTTCACGACCTTGTTCTGAACATTCTCAATGGCCCTTGTCATCATAATGCTCCAAGCCCTAGTCATCACAATGCTCCATTATATTTGTCATCAAAATCCTCCATTACATTTGGCATCACTATGCTCCCTGCCATTGTCATTGCAATGGACCATGACATATGTCATCACAATGCTCCCTGACACCTGTCTTCACAATACTCCATGACCTTCTCATCACAATGATCCATGCCCTTGCCATCACAATGCACCATGTCCAATGTCATCAAAATAATCTATGAAACTTGTCAGACCAATGCTAAATGCCCCTGTCACCACAATGCTCCATGCCCTTGTCATCACAATGCTCCATGACCACTGTCATCACAATGCTCCGTGACTCCAGTCATCACAATGCTTCATAACATTTGTCATCACAATGGTCCATGCCAACGTCATCACAAGGCTCTGTGACCTTTATAACCACAATGCTCCATGAAGTTTTCATCACAATGCTCCGTGACCCTTGTCATCAAAATGCTCCATGCGTTTGTCAGAAAAATGCTCCATGACCCTTGTCATCACAATGTGCTACGTGATTTTCATCACAACGATCCACAAATTTGTCATGGTAATGCTCCATAAACCTTGTAATCACAATGCTCCATGCCCTTCTCATCACAATGCTCCATTACTCCTGTCATAACAATGCTCCATGACCCCGGCCATCACAATATTCCACGGCCTTGTCATCACAAGGCTCCATGACACTTGTCATCACAATGCTCCAAGACCCCTGTAATCACAATGCTCCATGCTCTTGTCATAACAAAGCTCCATGACACATGCCATCAGATTGTTCCATGTCCTTCTCATCAAAATGCTCCATTCCCTTTTCATCACAGTGCTCCAAGACCCCAGTAATCACAATGCTCCATGCCACTTTTCATCTCAATTCTCCATGAAACCTGTCATCACAATGCACAAATCCCATAATCATAATGCTTCCGGCTATTGTCAGCACAATGAAATCAATATTCTCCATTACCTCTGTCATCACAATGCTCCATGACCCCTGTCATCACAATAATCCATGAACATTTTCAGTCCAATGCTCCATGACCCTTGTCATCACAATGATCCATGTCCTTGTCTTCCCAATGCTCCATGACCGCTGTATTCACAATGCTCCGTGACGCTTTTCATCACAGTGCTCCATGACACCTGTCATGATAATGTTCCATGCCTTTGTCAGCATAATGCTACATGACTTTGTCATTACCATGCTCTATGCGCTTGTCATCACAATACTGCATTACCATTGTCATCACAATCCTCCATGAATCTTGGGATCACATTGCTACATGCCCTTGTCATCACAATGCTCCATGCTCCTTGAAATCAAAATGATCCATGACCTCTGTCATCACAATGCTCCAAACACTTGTGATCACAATGTTCCATAAAATTTGTCATCCCAACGCTCCATGATGCCTGTCATCACATTACTCCATGCACTTTTCATCACAATGCTCCATGACTTTGTCATCACAATTTTCAATACACTTGTCATCACAATGCTCCCTGACACTTGTCGACAGAATGCTCCTTGAACCCTGTCACGAAAAGGCTCCATGCCTTTTTCAACACAATGCCCCATGCCGTTTTCATCACAATGCTCCACGCCACTGTCAGCAATAAACTCCACAAGCTTATCATGAGAATATTCCATGACCCTTGTCATCACAATTCTCCATGCACTTTTCAGCACAATGCTCCCTGACCTTGTCATCTCAATGCTCCAAGCCACTGTCATCAAAATGCACCATTACCTTTGTCATCAGAATCCTCCATGACACCTGGCATTACAATGCTCCATGCGATTGTCATCACAATGGGCCATTACATATGTTATCACAATGCTCCCTGACACCTCTCTTCACAATACTGCATGACCTGGTCATCACAATGCTCCATGCCCTGGTCACCACAAGGCACCATTCCAACAGTCATCGCAATAATCCATGAAACTTATTAGACCAATGCTCCATGCCCTTGTCATCAAAATGCTCCATGACCCTTGTAATCACAATGCTCCATGAACTTTTCATCACAATGCTCTTTGTTCCTTGTCATCACAATGCTCTACGCCTTTCTCAGCGCATTGCTCCGTTACCCTTGTCATCACAATGCTCCATGCGCTTGTCAGCACGATGCTCCATGACACATGTCATCATAATGCACCATGCACTTGTCATCACAGTGCTCCACAAGCTTGTCATCACAATGCTCCATAAAACTTGTCATCACAATGCTCCATGCACTTCTCATCAAAATGCTCTCTCAACACAGATATCACAATGTTACATCACTATTCGTCACAATACTCACTCACCCCTGTTATCCCAATGTTCCATGACCCCTGTCATCACAATGCTACATGCACTTATCATCACAATGTTCGATGACCCCTGACATCACAATGCTCCATAACCCCTGTCATCAAAATGTTCCTTGACCCTTTTCATCATAATGCTCCATGACCTCTGACATCACATTGTTCCATAACCCCTGTCATCAAAATGTTCCATGACCCTTTTCATCAAATTGCTCCATGACCCTGTCATCACAATGCTCCCTGGCCTTCTCATCACAATGCACAACGCCCTTGTCCTCAAAATCCTCCATGACCTTTGTCATCACAAAGATCCATGACCCTTGGCATCACAATGCTCCATGTCATTGTCATCACAATCCTCCATGAACACTCTCATCACATTGCTCCATGCCCTTGTCATCACAAAGCTCCATGACAGATGTCATCAGAATGCTCCATGGCCTTCTCATCACAATGCTCCATGCCCTTGCCGTCACAATGCTCCATTACCCCTGTCATAACAATGCTCCATGAACCCTGCCATCACGATGTTCTGTGGCCTTGTCATCACAGTGCTCCATGACACCTGTCATCACAATGCTCCATGACTTTGTCAGCAAAATGCTACATGACCTTGTCATTACAATGCTCTATGTGCTTGTCATCACAATACTCCATTTCCATTGTCATCACAATCCTCCATGAACCTTGAGAGCACATTGCTTCATGCCCTTGTCATCACAATGCTCCATGCTCCTTGAAATCAAAATGATCCATGTCCTCTGTCATCACAATGCTCCAAACCCTTGTGATCCCAGTGTTCCATAACACTTGTCATCACAATGCTCCATGATGCCTGTCATCACAAAATTCCATGCCCTTTTCATCACAGTGCTCCATGACATTTGGCATCAAAATGCTCAGTACACTTGTCATCACAATGCTCCCTGACACTTGTCATCAGAATGCTCTTTGAACCCTGTCACGAAAAGGCTCCATGCCCTTTTCATCACAATGTCCCATTCCGTTTTCATCACAATGCTCCGTGACCATTGTCATCAAAATGCTCCATGACTTTGTCTGAAAACTGTTCCATGACCCTTGTCATCACAATGTGCCATTCGCTTTTCATCACAACGGTCCAGAAAATTTTAATTGCAATGCTCCATAAACCTTGTAATCACAATGCTCCATACACTTCTCATCAAAATGCTCTCTCACCAGAGATATCACAGTGTTCCAACACTAGTTGTCACAATACTCCCTCACTACTGTAATCAAAATGTCCCATGACCCCTGTCATCACAATGCTACATCCCTTTATCATCACAATGTTCCGTGACCCCTGACATCACAATGTTCTATAACCCCTGTCATCAAAATGTTCCAATACACTTTCCATCATATTGCTGAATGACCCTGTCATCAAAATACTCCCTGCCCTTATCATCACAATGCACCATGCACTTGTCATCAAAA
This sequence comes from Mesoplodon mirus, assembly GCF_964341445.2. Lineage (NCBI taxonomy): Eukaryota > Metazoa > Chordata > Mammalia > Artiodactyla > Ziphiidae > Mesoplodon > Mesoplodon mirus. The sequence continues at coordinate 411,539 of NW_028295721.1, forward strand.
TGCTCCATGACATTTGTCATCACAAAGCGCCATGACACTTGGCATCACAATGCTCCATGAACCCTCTCATCACATTGCTCCATGCCCCTGTCATCACAAAGCTCCATGACATTTGTCATCAAAATGCTTGATGCCCTTCTCATCACAATGCCCCATGACCTTGTCATTACAATCCTTCATTACCCATGTATCACAGTGTTCCATGCCCTTATCATCACAATGCTCTATGCCCACTCTCATCACAATAATCCATGAAACTTATTAGACCAATGCTCCATTCCCTTGTCATCAAAAGGCTCCATGCCCTTGTTATCACAATGTTCCATGACCCCTGTCATCACAATGCTCCATGCATCCATTCATCACAATGCTTCATGACCTTTGTCATCACAATGGTCCATACCCTCGTCATCAGCAGTCTCTGTGACCTTTTTAACCACAATGCTCCATGAACTTTTCATCACAATGCTCTTTGACCCTTGTCATCACAATGCTCTATGCCTTTCTCAGCACAATGCTCCATGACCCTCGTCATCACAATGCCCCATGACCCATGTCATCACAATGCACCCTGCAATTATCATCACAGTGCTCCACAATCTTGTCACCACAATGCTCCATAAAACTTGTCATCACAATTCTCCATGCACTTCTCATCAAAATGCTCTCTCAACCCTGATATCACAATGTTACATCACTATTCATCACAATACTCCCTCACCCCTGTCATCACAATTTTCCATGACATCTGTCTTTGCAATGCTACATTCACATATCATCACAAAGTTCGATGACCCCTGATATCACAATGTTCCATAACCCCTGTCATCAAAATGCTCCATAACAATTTTCCTCAAAATGCTCAATGACCCCTGACATCACAATGTTCCATAACACCTGTCATCAAAATATTCCATGACCCTTTTCATCAAATTGCTCTATAACCCTGTCATCACAATACTCCCTGCCCTTCTCATCACAATGTACCACGCCCTTGTCATCAAAATGCTCCATGACCTATGTCATCACAAGGATCCATGACCCTTAGCATCTCAATGCTCCATGCCATTGTCATCACAAAACTCCATGAACCCTCTAATCACAATGCTCCATGCACATTTGCATCTCAATGCTCCATGAACCCTGTCATCAAAATGCACCATGCCCATCATCATAATGCTTCAGGCTATTGTCATCACAATGAAATCAAAATATTTGATGATCTATTTCATCACAATGCTCCAAATCCTTTTGATCACAATATTCCATAACACTTATCATCAAAATGTCACATGACGCTCATCATCACAATTATCCATGGTCTTCTCATCACAGTGCTCCATGACCTTTGTCATCACAGTGCTCTATACACTTGTCATCACAATGCTCCCTGACACTTGTCATCAGTATGCTCCTGGAACCCTGTCATGACAAGGCTCCATACCATTTTCATAACAATGATCCATGCCAATTTCATCACAATGCTCCAAGACACCAGTAATCACAATGCTCCATGCCCTTGTCATCACAATGCCCCAAGACCCCTGTAATCACAATACTCCATGCCCCATTTCATCAGAATGCTCCATGAGACATGTTATTACAAGGCTCAATGGTCTTCTCATCACAATTCTCCACGAACTTTTCTTCACAGTGCTCCATTCCCTTGTCATCACAATGCTCCATGACCCCTGTCCTCACAATACTTCCTGAACATTTTCAGTCCAATTCTCCAGGAACTTCTCATCACAATGCTTCATGATCCCTATCATCACAATGCTCCATGACCCCTGAAAACACAGTGATCCGGGACTCTTGTCATCACAGTGCTCCATTCCCTAGTCATCACAAAGCTCCATGAACATTTTCAGCCCAATGCTCCATAACCGTTGTCATCACAATGATCCATGACCTTGTCATCCCAATGCTCTATGACCCCTGTAATCACAATGATCCGTGATGCTTCTCATCACAGTGCTCCATGACCCTTATCATCACAATGCTCCATGCCTGTGTCAGCAAAATGCAACATGACCTTGTCATCAAAATGCTGCATTTGCTTGTCATCACAATACTCCCTTACCATTGTCATCACAATCCTCCATGAATCTTGGGATCACATTGCTTCATGCCCTTGTCATCACAATGCTCCATGCTCCTTGAAAACAAAATGATCCATGACTTCTATCATCACAATGCTCCAAACCCTTGTTATCACAAAGTTCCATAACACTTGTCATCACAGCGCTCCATGATGCCTCTCATCACAGTACTCCATGTCCTTTTCGTCAAAATGCTCCATGATCTTTTTCATCACCATTCTCAATACACTTGTCATCACAATGTTCCCTGACACTTGTTGTCAGAATGCTCCTTGAAACCTGTCATGAAATGGCTTCATGCCTTTTTCATCACAATGCTCCATGCCTTTTTCATCACAATGCTCCATGCCATTGCCGTCACAATACACCACAAGCTTGTCATCAGAATGCTCCATGACACTTGTCATCACAATGCTCCATGGCCACTGTCATCACAATGCTCCAAACCCCTTGTCATTACTGTGCTCCATGACGCTCGTCATCACAATTATCCATGGTCTTCTCATCACAATGCTCTACGCCCTTGTCATCAAAATGCTCCATGACACTTGTCATCACAATGCTCCATGGCCACTGTCATCACAATGCTCCATTCCCCTTGTCATTACAGTGCTCCATGACGCTCGTCATCACAATGCTCCACGGTCTTGCCATCACAATGCTCCATTCCCTGGTCATCACAATGCTCCATGCCCTGGTCATCACAATGCTCCATGTCCCCTGTCATCACAATTCTCCTCGTTTTTGGCATCACTATGCTCCATGACAGTTCTCATCACCGTGTTACATGATTTGTCATCACAATTCTCTATGCACTTGTCATCACAATGCTCCATGACCCCTGTCATAGGAAGCTCCATGTGCTTCTCATCACAATGCTTCATGAACTTTTCATCAAAATTCTCAATGGCCCTTGTCATCACAATGCTCCATGCCCTTGTCATCACAATGCTCCATGTCCATTGTCATCACAATGCTCCAAGCCCTTGTCATCAAAATGCTCCATTACATTTGTCATCACAATCCTCCATGACACTTGGCATCACAATGTTCCATTCCATTGTCATCGCAATGGACAATGACATATGTCATCACAATGCTCCCTGAGACCTTTCTTCAAAATACTCCAAGACCTTCTCATCACAGTGCTCCATGCCTTGTCATCACATTGCACCATGCCCACTGTCATCACAATAATCCATGAAACATGTCAGGCCAATGCTCCATGCCCCTGTCATCACAATGATCATTGCCTTTTCATCACAATGCTCTATGAACCCTGTCATCACAATGCTCCATGACTCCAGTCATCACAATGCTTCATGACCTTTGTCATCACAATGGTCCATGCCCTCGTCATCACAAGGCTCTGTGACATTTGTCACCAAAATGCTCCATGAAATTTTCATCACAATGCTCGTTGACCCTTCTCATCACAATGCTCCATGCCTTTGTCAGCACAGGGCTCCATGACCCATGTCATCACAATGCACCATGTGCTTGTCATAACAATGCTCCACAACCTTGTCATCACAATGCTCCATAAAACTTGTCATCACAATGCTCCATGCACTTCTTATCAAAATGCTCTCTCACGAATGATATCAAAATGTTCCCTCACTAGTCATCACAATACACCCACTCCCCTGTCATCACAATGGTCCACAACACCGTCATGAAAATGTTCCATGACTCCTGACATCACAATGTTCCATAACCCCTGTCATCAAAATGTTCCATGACACTTTTCATCAAATTGCTCCATGACCCTGTCATCACAATGCTCCCTGCCCTTCACAAGAGAATTCACCACACACTTGTCATCAAAATGCTCCATGACCTTTGTCATCACAAAACTCCCTGACCCTTGGCATCACAATGCTCCATGCCATTGTCATCACAATGCTCCAAAAACCTCTCATCACATCGTTCCAAGCCCTTGTCATCACAGTATCCATGATGCTTTTCATCAAAATGCTCGATGCCATTCTTCTCACAATGCTCCATGCGCTTGTCATTACAATCCTCCATGAACCATGTATCACAGTGTTCTGTGCCATTGTTATCACAATGCTCCTTGCCCCCACTCATCACAATAATCCATGAAACATCTCAGACCAATATTCCATGCCCTTTTCATCACAGTGATCCAAGACTCTTCTAATCATAATGCTCCATGCCCCTTTTCATCTCAATGCTCCATGAACGCTGTCATCACAATGCACCAATGCGCATCATCATAATGTTTCATGCTATTGTCATCACAATGAAATCAAAATGCTCTATGACCTCTGTCATCACAATGCTCCAAATCCTTGTGATCACAATATTCCCTAACACTTATCATCACAGCTCCCCATAACGCTCGTCATCAAAATTATCCATGGTCTTCTAATCACAATGCTCCATGATATTTGTCATCACAATGCTCAATACCCTTGTCATCACAATGGTCCCTGACACTTGTCATCAGTATGCTCCTTGAACCCTGTCATGACAAGGCTACATGCCTTTTTCATCACAGTGTTACATGCCATTTTCCTCACAGTGCTCCAAGTCCCCTGTAATCACAATGCTCCATGCCCTTGTCATCACAGAGCTCCATGATGCATGTCATCAGAACGCTCCATGACATTCTCATCCCAATGTTCAATGCCCTTGTCATCACAATGCTCCAAGACCCCTGTAATCACAATGCTCCATGACCCTTTTCATCAGAATGCTCCATGAGACTTGTCATCACATGGCTCCATGGTCTTCTCCTCACAGTGCTCCAGTACCTTGTCATCACAATGCTCCTTGACCCCAGTCATCACAATACTCCATGAACATTTTCAGCCCAATGCTCCATGACGTTCTCATCACAATGCTCCATGACCTCTGTCATAACAATGCTCCATAACCACTGTCATGACAATGATCCATGAACCCTGACAACACAATGATCCGGGACGCTTGTCATCAAAATGCTCCATGCCCTTGTCATCCCAATGCTCCATGAACCCTTTAATCACAATGCTCCATGACGCTTGTCATCACAGTGCTCCATGAACCTTGTCATCACAATGCCTTTGTCAGCAAAATGATACATAATCTTGTCATCACAATGCTCCATGTGCTTGTCATCACAATCCTCCATGACCCTTGGGATCATATTGCTTTATGCCCTTGTCATCTCTATCTTGCCTTTCTGGTTTTTACAGATTTTCGGAAGCCCTTTTTGAATGGTGGGAAGCGACAATTCTTTGTAGTGTGGATTTGCGTTGTGTGCTTGCTTGATTGGCCAAAAAGGGCCTATGCCTTTTCTCCTGAATATATTCAGGAGAAAAGTCATACACTGTTTTTGGCCAAGTGCATCATTCTCGAAGTTGTGATGCCTTTCCTGTGCTTTAAAGGCGATTCCAATTTACCTCTTGAAATATGTTTTGTGCAATTCTGCCTCATTTTCAAGTCCGCTTTGTTGCCTTCCCTCAACAGATTTTTGGAAGAGAGTAGTCCTTTTTAACTCTGTAGGTTTTTGATTTGCTTTGCCCCTGAGCTCCAATTTTCAAATCCCATTATTGGGAGCTGACCGCAAATCCACAATTTTGCTTCAGGACCTATACTGGTTCCAGGGGTGGCTATACTGGTTCCCTGTGGGTGGCTGAGGCTTTGGTTAATTCTTCTTCCTAATGGGAATTTAGAGTGACATGTGTCCGTCCAAATGCCTACATCTACTCTCTGATTGGTTCTCCCTCTTCCCTTTCATCCTCTGCACAATTAGCAAACTGTGCGAACCAGGAGGTTATAGGGGATGACTCTCCTAAGTTGGGAGATTGATAGTAAAGTAGTTGGAATGCCAAACTGTAGCACAAGGAGAGGAAAAAGTAGGAGACTTTCAGAAACCTTTCGCCATCACAGGGTGTCCATTCTCTAGGTTTCCCATATATGTTATAACTGTAGTGATATTCCCTTCTACCTGGAAATTTGGGACCCATGGAATGGTGGCATGCATTACTACTTTAAAGGGTCTGCATTTTCTCTCCCATTCTCACCAGTCCTCTCAGTCCCAAGTGTCCAGCCTTATGTCTCATCCAGCTGTCTTTGCAGATAGGGTCATTCTAGGTTTCATCAGAACCCCTGAAGGAATTGTGTAAGAATTTCGCTGTTTTTTTGTTTTGTTTTTGAAATTCATTTTTGTAATGGGGTTGAGCTGATTTTCCCTGACGTGTTTATGACGGGCTAGACACACTTGTTTCCCTTACAGAGGCATATCAATACATAGGTTTTAAGATTCTTACTAATCAGATATATTCCTCTGTGGGGAATAGGGGTTTTGAGTCCCGTTCACTGAGGAAGGTGTAGGTCTTGTCTATTCTGTATTTGGTTTATGGAATGGTACCTGTGCTAATATCAAACTCTGGTTTTATGCATCACCCCACCTCTCCTTCCCCCTTAAGGAGGCATAAGAGTGTTTTGTAAATGTGAGACGCTGCTCTCTTTCCTAATTCAGTTCATGTGTTGTGATGTTGACATTCCCTCTGTAAGTGATATCTTATGATAAGATTCTTTTTCTGTGTGACTAATTTCCCTAAGAATCATCATACCTAAATCCTCTCATTATGCTTCTACTTGGCCTTATGACATTGATTTCACGTCTGAGTGATATTCCATTGTACAAAATTACCACAAATTCTTTATGCATTTCTCTTTTTCCTGGGATACTTTAGGTGTACCGAAGTTGAGGTTCTTGTATGCAGAGCAGCCCTAAACTTTGTGGTGCCTGTGTCTTGTTGATATTTACTCTTCCCAAGTTATATGTCCGTGAGTTGAAGTCCCCTTTGCTCAGGGGCTTTGTATTTTAGATGTTTTAGGAAACAGCATACACTTCTTCAGAGTAGCTCTTGGATATTCATACCCCACCCATCAGCGTGAATAGTCTCCCTGTTTTCCATGGCCTCTCCTGCATTTTTGATTTGTACACATTTTTTGGATGGACTTTCTGAGCAGTGGAAATTGAGACTTCTTTATTGTGCGGATTTGCATTTCCCTCTTGCTTGGTTGGCCAAAAACTCTGTATGTGTTTTTTTCCTGAAGATATTCACGAAAAAAACGCATACATCCTTTTGCCCAACTGCATCATTTTAGAAATTCTGCTGCTTTTCATATGCTTTAAATGTGAGTACAATCTACCTTTTGAAATCTGTTTCCTGCAATTCTGCCTCTCATTCAGAACCTCTTTGTTGCCTTACCTGAATATATTTTTGGACGTTGGTTATCATTTATATCTTTGCAGGTCTTTGAATTGTCTGCTCCTGAGCTCCATTTTGCAACTCGCTTTTTTTGTGAGCTGGCCGCCAAACCATTGGATTGATTCCGGCCCTATTCTGGTTCTGGGGAGGCAGGCTGAGCCTTTGGTTAATTCTTCTTCCTAATGGGAAATTAGAGTGACATGTGCCTGTCAAAACTACTACAGCTAATCTCTCATTGGTTCCTCCTCTTCCCATTTAACCTCTGCAAAAATTGCAAACTGTGTGAAACAGGAGGTTAAAGGTGCTGATTCTCCAAGTTGGGAGATTGTTAGTAATGTGGCTGGAATGGCGAACCCCAGCACCAGGAGATCAAAAATGAGGTGCATTTTAGACACCTCTCATGAGCACACGGTGTACATTCATCTCGGTTTCCCAGGCATGTTTTCACTGTCAGAAGATTCCCTTGAAAGTGCAGATTTGGGACCCATGGAATGGGTACCAGGCAGTATTACTTTAAAAGGTCTGCATTTCCTCACCCAGCCTCTCTAACATCTCTTAGCGTGCATAGCTTCCAGCCTTATATATCATCCTGCTGTGGGTCTACATGTGTTCAATCCATGTTACATCGTAGCCCTTCAACAAAAGTTGTAAGAATTTTTGTCTGTCTCACCGTTTTTATAAATATTTTTAAATTTATTTTTATATTGGTTACAGCTGATTTTCAAAGCTCTGTTTTTTGCTGCTGTACATCCACTTGATACATGTACTGTGAGACAACAATAAATTCTTTCTCAGATGCTTATGAGTCATATGTATTATTTTCCAGTGACTTGAGTGGACTGAGTGCAATTCTTTGAGGTACCGTGTAGGCCTTGCCAGTTATTCAATTTGGTACTTGGAATGGTATCTTTGCTAATTTCAACCTCCTGGATAATACCTCACCATTCCCCACCTTTCCCATTTAGCAGCCTTATGTCTCTTTTCTACATATTTGACTATGTTTCTGTTTTGTAGTTTATTTCATGTGTAGCCATTTTTGATTCCACCTTTAAGTGACATCTTATGATATGTGTCTTTTTCTTTCTGACATGTGTCACTTAGAATGATGGTATGTAACTCCTCCAGAGTTGTTCCAACTGGCCTTATTTCATTGATTTCTGGATGAGTAATATTCCACTCTACATAAGTACCCCATCTCTTTTATCCATTTTATCCTTCCAGGGACATTATATTATATCCAAGTGGAGGCCCTTTTTAACAGAGAGGTGGTAAACGTTGGGGTGCCTGTTTTCTGTCATTTTTTGTTTTTCCCAAGGTATACGCCCATGAGTGCAAGTGCCCTATGCTCTGTAGCTCAGTTTTCAGATGTTTTAGCAAACACAATACACTTCTCCAGAGTGGCCGTTGGCAAATTATATTTCCACTATCAGCCTCACAGGGCTCCCTTTTCTCCTCACCCTGTCCTGCATTTCTGGTGTTTACACTTTATGTGGATGGCCCTTCTGACTGATGTGAAGTGATACATTTTGTAGTATTGATTTCCAGTGCCCACATGTTTGGTTGGATAAAAAGTGTGAATGGCCTTTACTTGAATATATTCACAAAAAAATGCATACGCCCTTTTGGGTCAAGTGCATCATTGACGATGTTCAGCCCCTTTTCTTGTGCTTTAAAGGGGAGACCTTTCTACCTCTTCAAATCTGATTCCTGCCACTCTCCCTTGCTTATAAGTCCTTTTCTGTGACTTACCTCAAGACATTTTTCAACAATAGATATTTTCAACTCTGCAGTTTCATGAATTTTAGTGCCCCTGAGTTCCATTTTTCAACTTGTGTTTTTGGAAACTCGACACAAAACAGCAGGATTTCCTCTAGCCCTATTCTCTTTCTGTGGGTAATTCTAGCCTTTGATGAATTTGTCTTCCGGATTGGAAATTAGAGTGGCATGTGCCTTCCAAACACCTAAGACTTGTCTCTAAAATTTTCTCATCCTTCCGCTTCATCCTCTGGACAGATTCCAAACTGTGTGCAACAGGATGTTGACGGTGCTGATATCCCCAAGTGAGGAGATTGTTAGGAAAGATGCTGGAGGGGTGAACCCGAGCACCAGGTGATGAGGAGATGAGGTGCCTTTTCCAAACTCTTTCCGATCAAACGGTGTACCTCCTCTAGGTGTGACAGGCATGTTTTAGCTCTAGGAAGGGTCCCGTGCATGGAAGGAGAACACCAGGGATTTTTCCAAATCAGTGCCTCCCCGAACCCCAAACTGGGGAATATTTAAGCTACGGCTACACGTATGTCCATTAAGGGCCTTGGGAAATAGGCAGAGCCCAAACTTTAGATGATTGAAATCTTCAGGTTCAGAAGCGCTCACCATCGGCCTTGCTTAGGTTACATTTTATCTGTCATTGATAGATGATGTCAATAAAAATATCAATTCTTTTTCAGATTATTTCCCCTTATAGGTTATTGCAAAATATTCAGTGTAGTTCCCTGTGCTTTACAGTAGTTCCTTGTTGATGATCTATTTTATACATAGCAGTGTGTATGTGTTAATCCCAAACTGTTAATTTATCCCTTCTCCTACCTTTCCCAATTGGTAATAATAAATTATAAGATTTTATACTTCTCAGAAATGGGGGAGCTGAAAGAGAGGTATCCTTTTCAATGGAAAAGCATTCAAAACATGATTGAAGCTTCAGCCAAGAGTATTCGATGTACAACCATGAAAATAAATCACTTCATTTCTCTAATGTTGACCTGACAAATAAGACAGACGTCTTCACTGAACTTGCTTATAGTAAAGTGATGGAAATATCAAATGTAAGTCTTAGAAACATCTTATTTTACCCGAGCATTATACACTGCTGTATGTTAACTACAGTTTGTCTCACACATCTGTTCAATGAAGTTACAAAGTTCTCAATTTCTGTTACTGATCATCCAGAGGGGACCCCAACAGTAGTCCCCGTGCCCAGTGTCATTGGAGCCAACAGATCAAGACTGAGTTTGGTTCAGAAGCAAAGGAAACATTATTTTGAAAACCGAATGGAGAGGTGAGAGTGTGCACTCCCCCACGGGCTGTGGGCTGGGATGCTGAGTAGGGATCCCGGCAGCATCAGTGGGAGTTAGGGGATGGAGGTCTCGAGGGCTGGGTTGGCTGCAGCTCAGGCTCTATGCCTTGCAGTCTGCATGGGACTCCGCTAGCTGAGGTGTCGACCCAGCCATTCTGCACTAGGAAGTCGGGTCTGAAGTGCCGGCTGTGGGACCTCTGCATGCGGAACCCTAGGAGCATGTGAAATTAGACAAAGCAAAAGGAAAAACAGGTAAGACTTTATTTTATTGCCCAGATTCTTTTTTATCTCCCAGGAATTTTTAATGAACGTTTACAGAGACGAACACCTCCTCTGCTTTTTGTTCCGTTCCTCATTCTTGGGGTGTTGAGGGTGAAGACCCCTCTTTTGTAACTGCTTCATGCTGTGGTGGGAGCCCTGATACCTAGGGGGAGGGGCAAAACTTCTCCCCACCAGCCTCCAGGTGAGGTTGATTGTCCCAAAGCCTCCTGCCTCACTTCTCGTCCACCTGAGCACCAGCTTTGGAAGTGTTATAGATTCTAATGAGCTTTAAGGGTCCAGGAAAGAGATGCACAGAGATGCTGTGGTGGCAGGTTTCACCCCACCCCACATTTGTTCAGTGACATTAGGCTGACTTTTTTGCCAGCCTAGATGCTCTGACCAGTAGTCTGTGCTTTCTTTAATTAGGTCCCTGAATTAATGTACAAACAGCACCATGTGTCAGAGCCCTGCCCGCGCAACTCCCAGACAGTCCAGGGTCAGTGATGATCCAGGACCATGACGTCCACTGAGGCAACGGCCTTTAGAAGTAGCCAGCAGTCCAGCCGGTCATATTGGCCACCATCACCGCGGTGTCTGTAGGGTTTTCTATGGTGAAAGCGTGACATACGTTTCCCCCGCCAAGCTTATTAGCTCCCCTCTGGGTGCAGTAAGTCCTGCAAGCAGTAGTCTGCTCTTTCGGGGCACAGTCTTGTTGTTTTCTGAGAGAAACTCCAGGTCAAGTGATGGTCACACGAGTCATCTTGGGGGCCCGTTGCCCCCATTTGTCTCTCTGGAGGTTGGAGTTGGAGGGCCTCCTCACTCGAGGTCAGTGTGTCCACAGAGCGACCCCTGCCACTTCAGGACATGATGGGTGGTTAGGATCACCACGTGGGGTCCTATTCCCTTAGGAGGGAGCTGGCCTTGTGGGCTGCTTATTTCCAGCTTTTTAGATACCCCAGTATCCTGGCCTGATGAGTCAGTGGGCAAAGCCCTTGGTGACCATAGTTTATCATACCTGAAGGGCATTCTTGTGTTGCTCCATTTCAACTGGTCCCTGTTTTTGCACTAAGTCTCCAAGGGCGATTAACCTTTGACCGGGTATGTAAAGGTCAAAGGGTTTAGCTAAATTAGTGAGTTCCTGGGCAAGGATCTGAATTGACTGCTCTTTCCATTCTTGAATGGCTGCTTCTGGATTATATTCAAAAGGATCATCATCTTTTCGTGTCAGTGTTTCAGGTAGAGGCCCAGCTATTAGACTGTAGTTAGGGATCCAGATGCAGAAAACCTTGGCCTCCCCAGGAACCCTTAAGCTGTCTTCTAGTTTTAGAAGAGGTAAGGCTGCAAATGGCTTCTTCCCTATCCTGGGATGCGTTTCTCCAAATATCTGTGAGAATGAATCCCAGGCAAGTCACCTGAGCCTGGGATATTTGAGCCTTTTTCTTGGACACCTTCTATCCTTTCTTGGCTAGGTAGTTCCGAGGCGTCTTTAGTAGGCCTGGCAATCAGAATGTCATCTGCATATTGAAGGAGGGTTCCCTTTTACAGAGGTAGAACGTTTAGGTCTTTAGAGGACATTTCCCCAATGATGGTGTGTGGATTTTTGAACCATTGGGGCAGGACGGCCCAGCATTATTGGTTTTGTTGCATGTTGTGTCCTGCCACTCACAAGCCAAAACTTCTTGTGACTCTGAGATGAATGGAATACAGAAGAAGGCATCATTGAAGTCTAATACAGAATGCCATGGCCTGGTGGATGGTAGAATGAGCAGCAGGGTGTAGGAAATAGGATCTACTAGATGTAGATCCTCGGTGGCTTCACTGACTGTCCTGATATCCTTTACCAGGTCTCCAGCAGCACATGGGGCTCTCGTGGTCAGGCCAATCCCAGGATATGGAGCTCACTTGGGCTGCATCCCACACCCCACAGCCCACGGGGCTCTCGTGTTCAAGTCCCTCCCAGGGTATGGAGCTCACCTGTGAAGCTACCCAGCAGCCCATGGGGCTCTCATAGTCAGGCCCTTCCCAGGATACGGAACTTCCCTGGGCAGGTACCCCAGCAGGGCTGGACACACTGGAAATGTGCACATAGCCCACCTTGCAGAGAACCCCCAGCTCACCTGTCGCTCACAGCTGACACAGAACACCTCAGAGCAGGTCTTGAACTAACAAACAGTAGCTCTGAGAGGTCTGTGACCCTGGCTATCACTCTGTGCAGCCTCTCTCTGCCTGGTCTTCCAGACACTTCCACTGCAGCCAGGGCACCAGGCCTCTGTCTCCACCCACCATCACTCCTCTCCCTGACTCCTGGGTTCCTCTCATTAGGATAGGGTCTTCTTGAAGTTGTTTTCCACTCATGGACCAGATAAAATGATAAGAAAACAAGCCACAGCTGCAGCCCCTTGTCTATCCTGACTCTCAAGGCCCACACCTGTTCCTTGGGACTGACCCGTTTAGCAAGGTTCATTTTCTGCAACTGTGAGCCCCTGAGGGGTGAGGTTTGGCTGATTTGGGCAGCCTGACACTGCCTGCCAGCCCCCACCCCACAGGTGTGCCTGGGTTGAGGTCAATATAAACACCTCTCCAGTCAGCAAGAGCCCCTGTAGCTGTGACTGACGCCATATTCTCTGCCCCGTCAGCAGTTTCGGGGCTGGGGTGGTTGGAGGGAGTGAGGGGCCGTGGCTTTGTGGGTGGCCCAGTGTGATTTGGGCTCTGCTGGACTTTCTGCAGGAGTTGCCAGGCTGCCACCTGCTAAAGAAGAGGATGTGTCACCCATACCTGCCACTGGAATTTCTCCCCAGGCAGAGGTGAGGAAGTAAAAAAGCAGTGGGGGCTGTGGCAGGAGGGGTATCTCAGGCAGGGAAATGGAAAGCTTCCAGAAGAGCATCTGGGGCCAGGACCATCCTGGCTGGCCTGCAGGCACCAAGTCGGCCTGCGTGCTCTCGCTAGTGTGGCTCCACAGCCCTTCCTCTAGGCTTGCAAGTGCTTGTACATATTCAGGTGTTTTACCTGGAAAGGGTGGGAAGAGTTCAGCTGCAGCAGGACTGGGGCTCAGCTCACATTTACTCACAGACGCCTCGACACAGTCCCCCAGCTTTGCAATGAGGATGCTCCTTGTGGGTGGGAGCGCTGCTGACGGCATGGGAGACGATTTCCCACCTCTGACCAACTTAAGAATTTTTTACCACTGGAGCAAGTGCCCTGATACAATTTTCCTCTGTATAACTGGTGAGTTCTGTTTTTTTTTTTTTTTTCTTTTTTTCTTTGTGGTTCAAGTTAGATTTTATTTATTCCTCTTTTTTTTTATTTGGAGATATAAACATGGAAATAATGTATTAATATAAAGATGTCTATGTGAAGGGAAAAACTTTTTTCTGTTTTATTTTATTAAATGTTATTTATTTATTTTTAATTTTTTTTAATTTATTTCTTTTATACAGCAGGTTCTTATTGGATATGTATTTTATACATATAAGTGTGCACATGTGAATCCCAGTCTCCCAATTCATCCCACCACCACCCTCACATGGCGTTCCCTCCTTGGTGTCCATATATTTGTTCTCTACATCTGTCTCTATCTCTGCCCTGCAAACTGGTTCATCTTTACCATTTTTCTAGGTTCCACATATATGCATTAATATTCAATATTTGTTTTTCTCTTTCTGACTTACTTCACTCTGTATGACAGTCTCTAGATCCATCGAGGTCTCTACAAATGACCCAATTTCATTCCTATGTATGACTGAGTAATATTCCGTTGTATATATGTACCACGTCATTATCCATTCGTCTGTCTGTGGGCACTTAGGTTGCTTTCATTACCTGTCTATTGTAAATAGTGCTGCAGTGAACATTGTGGTGAATGTGTCTTTTTGATTTATGGTTTTCTCTGGGTATATGCCCAGTAGTGGGATTGCTGGATTATATGGTAATTCTATTTTTGTTTTTTAAGGAACCTCCATACTGTTCTCCATAGAGACTGTATCGATTTACATTCCCACCAATAGTGGAATAAGGTTCCTTTTCTCCACACCCTCTCCAGCATTTGTTGTTTGTAGATTTTCTGATGATGCCCATTCTAACAGGTGTGACGTGATACCTCATTGTAGTTTCGATTTCCATTTCGCTAATAATTAGTGATGTTCAGCAGATTTTCATGTGCGTACTGGCCATCTCTATGTCTTCTTGGAAGAAATGTCTATTTAGATCTTCCATTTGGTATTGGGTTGTTTGTTTTATTAATATTGAGGTGCATGAGCTGTTTATATATATTGGAGATTAATCATTTGTCCATTGATTCGTTTGCAAATATTTTCTGCCATTCTGAGGGTTGTCTTTTCGTCTTGTTTGTAGTTTCCTTTGCTTTGCAAAAGCTTTTACGTTTCATTAGTCCCATCTGTTTAGTTTTCTTTTTTATTTCATTACTATAGGAGGTGGATCAAAAAAGATCTTGCTGTGATTTACGTCAGAGTATCCTTCGTAAGTTTTCCTCTCAGAGTTTTATACTGTCTGGTCTTACATTAAGGTCTCTAATTAATTTTGAATATATTTTTATGTATGGTGTTGGGGAGTGTTCTAATTTCATTCTTTTACATGTAGCTGTCCATATTTCCCAGCACCAATGATTGAAGAGACTGTCTTATCTCCATTGTATAGTCTTGCCTCCTTTCTCATAGATTAGTTGACCATAAGTGTGTAGGTTTATCCTTGGGCTTTGTTACTTTTTTTTTTTCCTTTTACACGTTTATTCGAGTATAATTGCTTTACAATGGAGTGTTCGTTTCTGCTGTATAACAAAGTGAATCAGCTATACATATACAAATATCACCAGATCCCCTCCCTCTTGCATCTCCCTCCCACACTCCATATCCCACCCCTTTATGTGGTCACAAAGCACCGAGCTGATCTCCCTGTTCTATGTGGCTGATTCTCAGTAGCTATCGGTGTTACATTTGGTAATGTATTTATGTCCATGCCACTCTCTCACTTCGTCCGAGCTTACCCATCCCCCTTCCGGTGTCCTCAAGTCCTTTCTGTATGTCTGTGTCCTTAATCCTGTCCTGCCACTAGGTTCTTCAAAATCTTTTTTTTTCTTCATTAGATTCCATATATCTCTGTTAACATACACTATTTGTTTTTCCCTTTCTGACTTACTTCACTGTGTAGGACAGATTCTAAGTCCATCCACCTCAGTACAAATAACTCAGTTTTGCTTCTTTTTATGTTTGAGTAATATTTGATTGTATATATGTGCCAGATGTTCTTTATCCATTTATCTGTCGATGGACACTTAGGTTGCTTCCATGTCCTGGCTAATGCAAATTGAGCTGCAATGAACATTTTTGTACATAACTCTTTTTGAATTATGGTTTTCGCAAGGCAAATGCCCAGTAGTTGGATTGTTGTGTCATATGGTACTTCTATTGTTAGTTATTTAAAGGAACCTCCGTACTGTTCTCCCTAGTGCCCATATCAATTTACATTCCCAACCACAGTGCAAGTGTGTTCCATTTTCTCCAATAAAGGCCTCTCCAGCATTTATTGTTTTGTAGATTTTTTTGATGATTGCCACTCTGACTGCTGTGAGGTGATACCTCACAGTAGTTTTGATTTGCATTTCTCTACTGATTAGTGATGTTCAGCATCCTTTCATGTGTTTCTTGGTAATCTGTATATCTTCTTTGGATAAATGTCTATTTACGTCTTCTGCCCGTTTTTGGATTGGGTTGTTTGTTTTTGTGATATTGAGCTACATGAGGTGCTTGTAAAGTTTGGAGATTAATCCTTTGTCAATTGCTTCATTTGAAAATATTTTCTCCCATTCTGAGGGTTGTTTTTGCATCTTGTTTATGTCTTCCTGTACTGTGTAAAAGCTTTTAAGTTTCATTAGGTCCCATTTGTTGATTTCTGTTTTTATTTCCATTTCTCTAAGTGGTGGGTCAAAAAGGATCTTGCTGTGATTTATGTCATAGAGTGTTCTGCCTATGGTTTCCTCTAAGTGTTGTATAGTGTCTGGTCTTATATTTAGATCTCTAATCAATTTAGAGTTTATTTTTGTGTATGGTGTTATGGAGTGTTCTAATTTCATTCTTTTATGTGTAGGGGTCCAGTTTTTCCAGCACCAATTACTGAAGAGACTGTCTTTTCTCCATTGTATATCCTTAGCTCCTTTGTCATAGATGAGATAGCCATAGGTATGTAGGTTTATCTCTGGGCTATCTGTCCTGTTCCATTGATCTGTGTTTATGCCAATCTACATACACTTGATTCCATTATGGAGACATATAAATACATAGGTTTCAAGGTTATTACGAGTCAGATATATTCCTCTTCAGTGAATAGGGTGTTTTGTGTCCAGTTCATTGAGAAAGGAGTAGGTCTTGTCTATTAACTATTTGGTGTATGGAATAGGATCTGTGCTAATTTCAAACTCTGCTTTTACACATCACCCCACGTCACCTTTCCCCTTAAAGAGGCATAAGTGTGTTTGCTAAATGTGTAACTCTGTTCTCTTTTGAAATTCAGTTCATGTGTAGCCATGTTTACATTTCCTCTATAAGTGATATATTACAATAAGTTTCTTTTTCTTTGTGGCCCATTTCACTTAGCATCATCGTACCTAAAGCCACTCATTATGCTGCTATTGGCCTTATGACATTGATTTTATGTCTGAGTGACATTCCATTGTATATAAGTACCACAACATCTATATCCATTTTTTTTTTCCTTTCCTGGGATATATAAAGTTTACCGAAGTCGAGGTTCTTGTAAACAGAGCAGCCCTAAAGTTTGGGCTGGCTGTGTGTTGTGGATTTTTAGTTTTCCCAAAATACACGCCCATGAGTGGAAGTGTGCTATACTCTGTAGCTCTGTTTTAGAAAACAACATACAGTTCTCCAGAGAGGCTGTTGGCAATTTACATCCTGTCCATCGGCGTAACCAGGCTCCCTTTTCTCCATGGCCTGTCCTGCATTTGTTGTTTTTACACTATATATGGATGGCCCTTTTGACTGGAGGTAAGGGACACTTCTCTGTAGTGTGGATTTGCAATGCCTGATGGCTTGCTTAGCCAAAAAGGGCATATGCATTTTTTCCCGAATATATTCAAGAAAATACACATAATCCCTTTTCAGCCAAGGGCAACATTGTCGAAATTCTGTCGCTTTTCATGTGCTTTAAAGACGACTCCAATCTACCTCTTGAAATCTGTTTCCTTCAATTCTGCCTTGCAATCAAAACCTCTTCACTGCCTTTCCTCAATATATTTCTGGATGATAGTTGTCCTTTATAACTCTTCAAGTTTGTGAATTGCTGTGCCCCTGATTTCCATTTTTCAGCTCGCCTCTTTGTGAGCTGGCTGCAATACCGCAGGATGGCTTTAGGCCCTAGTCTGGTTCCGGGGCTTCAGGCTGAGCCTTTGGTTAATTCTTCTTCCTGATGGAAACTAGAGTGACATGTGCCCATCCAAACACCTACAGCTAATCTCTCATTTATTTCCCCTCTTCCTGTTCATCCTCTGCACAGTTTGCAAACTGTGCATAACGGGAGGGTAAAGGCGCTGACACTCCAAGTGGGGAGATTTTGAGTAATGCAGATGGAATGGCGAAGCCGAGCACGAAAAAAGGAAATATGAGGTACCTTTTAGAAAACTTTCCCAATTACACAGTGTACCATCCACTGGGTTTCCCATGCATGTTTTAACTGGAGGAAGATTCCCGTAAACCTGGAGGGTTGGGACCACTAGAATGGGTAGCACACAGTATTGCTCTAAGTGGTGTTCTTTTGTTCACACAACCTCAGCAATCTTGTCAGCCCCAAGTGTCCAGTCTTATGTCTCATCCAGCTGTGGGTGTAAAGGTGGTCAATCTAGCTTGCATCACAGGCCCTGAATGTAATTTTTAAGACTTTCTCTCTGTTTTTGCATTTTGCTTTTGAAATTTATTTTTATAAGTGGGTTTAACTGAATTTCAGTGCTGTGTTCATGCCATTATACACACACATGATTCCTTTATGGAGACATGAGAATACATATGTTTTAAAATACTTAGAGTCAGACATATTCCTCTGCAATGAATAGGGGGTGTTGAGTCCAGTTCATTGTGCCGGGAGTAGGTGTTGTCTATTACATACATGGTTTATATAATGGTATCTGTGCTAATTTAAGACTATGGTTTTATGCATCACCCCACCTCGGCTTTCCCATTAAGCAGGCAGAAGATGTTTTCTAAATGTGTGACTCTGTTGTGTTTGTAATTCAGTTCATGTGTAGTCATGTGTACATTCCCGCTGTGAGTGATAACTTATGATAAGATTAGTTACTCTGTAATCTTTCCTAACGCAGTTCATGTGTAGCCATGTTTACAGGACCTTCATAAGTGATATCTTATGATAAGTTTCTTTTTCTGTGTGACTTATTTCACTTAGAATCATCGTACCTGAATCCACACTTTTTGCTGCTACTGGCCTTATGACATTGATTTCATGGCTGAGCGATATTCCATCGTACGTAAGTACCACAATATCTTGAACCATTTTTGTCTTTCCTGGGATACTTAAGGTGTACCCAAGTTGAGGTTCTTGTAAGCAGTGCAGCACTAAATTTTAGGGTGGCACTGTCTTATTGATTTTCAGTTTTCCCAAGGTATATTCCCTAGACTGGAACGGCCCTTGGCTGTGTAGCTCTGTTGTTTACTTGTTTTAGGGAACACAATGCACTCCTCCAGAGAGGCAGTTGCCAGCTTACATCCCGCCCATCAGCATAACAAGGCTGCCTGATCTCCAGGGCCTGTCTTGCCTTTCTGGTTTTTACACATTTTGTGGATGTCCCTTTTGACCGGTGGGAAGGGATACTTCTTTGTAGTGCAGATTTGCATTGCTGCTTGCTTGCTTGGCCAAAAATGGCGTATGCATTTTCTCCTGAATATACTCAGGAGAAAACGCATACGCCCTTTTTGGCCAAGTGCATCATTGTCGAAGTTGTGCCCCTCTTCCTGTGCTTGAAAGGTGATTCCAACGTACCTCTTGAAATCTGATTCCTGCTATTCTGCCTCATTTTAAAGTCCGCCTCTCTGCCTTCCCTCAAAAGATTTTTTGACGATAGTTTTCCTCTATTACTCTGCCAGTTTGTAAATTGCTGTGCCCCTGAGCTCCATTTTTCACCTCGTTTTTGTGAGCTGACAGCAAATACAAAATTATGGTTCAAAACCTAAACTGGTTCCCGGCGGGTGGCTGAGACATTGGTTAATTCTACTTCCTGCCGGGCAATTAAAGTGACATGTACCTGTCCAAATGCCTAACAGCTACTCTCTCTTTGGTTCTCCCTCTTCCCTTTCATCCTCTGCCAAATTTGCAACCTGTGCGAACCAGGAGGTTTTACGGGATATCGCTCCAAGTTGGGAGATTGATAGTAAAGCCGTTGGAAGTTCAAACTGGAGCACAAGGAGAAGGATTATATGTTGAGTTTTAGAAACATTTCGTATTCACAGTGTGTCCATTCTCTAGGTTTCCCGTAAATGTTATGGCTGTAGTAATATTCCCTTACACATGGAGAGTTGGGACACATGGAATGGGTGCCACATATTATTGCTTTAAAGGGTCTGCATTTGCTCACCCAGTCTCACCAAACCTCTCAGTCTCAAGTGTGCAGCTTTATGCCACATCCACCTCTCGTTGTAGGTAGGGTCATTCCAGGTTTCATTAGAGCCCCTGAAGGAATTGTAAAGATTTTTCCTGTTTTTTTTGTATTGTATGTGAAATTTTTTTTTTACTGGGTTTGAGCTGATTCTCACTGTCATGTTTATGCCAGTATAGACACACTTGATTCCCTTATGGTGACATATCAATACATAGGTTTTAAGATACTTACTAGTCAGATATATACCTCTGCGCAGAATATTGGGTTTTGCGTCCCTTTCACTGATGAAGGTGTAGGTCTTGTCTATTCCGTATTTTGATTTTGGAATGGTACTTGTACTAATATCAAACTCTGGTTCTATGCATCACACCACCTCTCCTTCCTCCTTAAGCAGGCATAAGTGTGTTTTCTAAATGTGAGACGCTGTACCCTTTCCTAAATCAGTTCATGTGTAGCCATGTTACAGAAAATTCATAAGTGCTATCTTATGATAAGTTTCTTTTTCTGTGTGACTTATTTCACTTAGAATCATCGTACCTGAATCCATTCATTTTCCTGTTACTGGCATTATGACATTGATTTCATGGCTGAGGGATATTCCATCGTACATAAGTACCACAATTTTTTGAATCATTTTTATCTATCCTGGGATATTTAGAGAGTACTCAATTTGAGATTCTTGTAAGTAGTGCAGGCCTAAATTTTGGGGTGGCTCTATCTTATTGATTTTCAGTTTTCCCAAGGTATATTCCCTAGACTTGAAGTGCCCTTGGCTCTGTAGCTCTGTTGTTTACTTGTTTTAGGGAACACAATGCACTCCTCCAGAGAGGCAGTTGGCAATTTACATGCCTTCCTTCAGCATAACAAGGCTCCCTGTTCTCCAGGGCCTGTGTTGCCTTTCTGGTTTTTACACATTTTTCCGATGTCCCTTTTGACCGGTGGGAAGTGATACTACTTTGTAGTGCAGATTTGCATTGCCCGCTTGCTTGCTTGGCCAAAAAGGGCGTATACGTTTTCTCCTGAATATATTCAGGAGAAATCACATACGCACTTTTTGGTCAAGTGCATCATTGTCGAAGTTGTGCCCCTCTTCCTGTGCTTTAAATGCGATTCGAACGTACCTCTTGAAATCTGTTTCCTGCTATTCTGCCTCACTTTCAAGGCCACCTCGTTGCCTTCTCTCAACAGATTTTTGGACGATAGTTGCCCTTTGTTACTCTGCCAGTTTGTGAATTGCTGTGCCCATGAGCTCCATCTTTTAACTCGTTTTTTCTGAGCTGAACGCAAGTCCAATATTTTGGTTCAGGAACTATACTGGTTCCCGGTGGGTGGCTGAGACTTTGGTCAATTCTTCTTCGTCCCGGGAAATAAGAGTGACATATGCCCGTCCAAATACCTAACAGCTACTCTCTCATTGGTTCTCCCTTTTCACATTCATCCTCTGCAAAATTGGCAACCTGTGCGAAACAGGAGGTTAAAGGTGCTGTCTCTCCAGGTTCAGAGATTGATAGTAAAGCAGTTGGAATGTCAAACCGGAGGACCAGGAGAGGGACTATTCGTTGAGTTTTAGAAAGCTTTCCTATTCACAGTGTGTCCATTCTCTAGGTTTCCCGTACATGTTATAGCTGTAGTAATATTCCCTTCAACCTGGAGACATCGGACCCATGGAATGGCTGCCATGCATTATTGCTTTAAAGGGTCTGCGTTTGCTCACCCAATCTCACCAATCCTCTCAGCCCCAGGTATCCAGCCTTATGCCATATCCAGCTGTCATTGTAGATAGGGTCATTCCAGGTTTCATCAGAGACCCTGAAGGAATTGTAAAGAATTTCCCTGTTTTTTTTTTTTTTGAAATTCCTTTTTATAGTGAGTTTGTGCTGATTCTCGCTGCCATAATTATGACAATCTAGACACACTGATTCCCTTACGGAGACATATCGATACATAGGTTTTAAGCTTCTTACTAGTCAGATATATTCCTCTGTGGGAAATATGGGGTTTTGAGTCCCTTTCACTGAAGAAGGTGTAGGTCTTGTCTATTCCATAGTTGGTTTTTGGAACGGTACCTGTGCTTATATCAAACTCTGGTTTTATTCATCACCCCACCTCTCCTTCCCCCTTAAGCAGGCATAAGAGTTTTTTCTAAATGTGAGACTCTGTTCTATTTCCTAACTCAGTTCATGTGTAGCCATGTTTACTGGATCTTCATAAGTGATATGTTATGATACGTTTCTATTTCTGTGTGACTTATTTCACTTAGAATCTTCGTACCTGAATCCACTCATTTTGCTGCTACTGGTCTTATGACATTGATTTCATCGCTGAGGGATATTCCATCATACATAAGTACCACAATTTTTTGAACCATTTTTATATTTCCTGTGATATTTAAGGTGTATCCAAGTTGAGGTTATTGTAAGCAGTGCAGCACTAAATTTTGGGGTGGCTCTGTCATATTGATTTTCAGTTTTCCCAAGGTATATTCCCTGGACTGGAAGTGTCCTTGGCTCTGTAGCTCTCTTGTTTACTTGTTTTAGGGAACACAATGCACTCCTCCAGAGAGGCAGTTGGCAATTTACATCCCGGCCATCAGCATAACAAGGCTTCCTGTTCTCCAGGGCCTGCCTTGAATTTCTGGTTATTACCCTTTATGTGGATGTCCCTTAGGATTGGTGGGAAGTGATACTTCTTTGTAGTGGAGATTTGCATTGCCCGCTTGTTTTCTTGGCCAAAATGGGTGTGTGCGTTTTATCCTGAATATACTCAGGACAAAACGCTTACGCCCTCTTTGGCCAAGTGCATCATTGTCGAAGTTGTGCCCCTCTTCCTGTGCTTTAAAGGCGATTCCAACGTACCTCTTGAAATCTGTTTCCTGCTATTCTGCCTCACATTCAAGTCCACCTCGTTGCATTCCCTGAACAGATTTTTGGATGATAGTTGTCGCTTATTACTCTGCCAGTTTGTGAATTGCTGTGCCCCTGAGCTCCATTTTTTAACTCGTTTTTTGTGGGCTGAACGCAAGTCCCATATTTTGGTTCAGGACCTATACTGGTTCCCGTTGGGTGGCTGAGACTTTGGTTAATTCTTCTTCCTCCCGGGAAATAAAAGTGACATGTGCCCCTCCAAATGCCTAACAGCTACTCTCTCTTTGGTTCTCCCTCTTCCCTTTCATAATTTGCCACACTGGCAACGTGTGCGAACCAGGAGGGTAAAGGTGCAGTCTCGCCTAGTTGGGAGATTGATAGTTAAGCAGTTGGAATGTCAAAGTGGAGCACCAGGAGAGCGATTATTCGTTGAGTTTTAGAAAGCTTTCGTATTCACACTGTGTCCATTCTCTAGGTATCCCATACCTTTTATAGCTGTAGTAATATTACATTCAACCTGGAGAGTTGGGACCCATGGAATGGGTGGCATGCATTATTGCTTTACAGGGTCTGCATTTGCTCACCCAATCTCACCAATCCTCTCAGTCCCATGTGTCCAGCCTTATGCCACCTCCAGCTGTCGTTGTAGATAGGGTCATTCCAAGGTTCATCAGAGAGCCTGAAGGAAATGTAAAGTATTTTGCTGTTTTTTTGTTTTGTTTTTGAAATTCCGTTTTATAGTGGGTTTGATCTGATTCTCTCTGCCATCTTTATGCCAGTCTAGACACACTTGATTCCCTTAAGGAGACATATCAATACATAGGTTTTAAGATTCTTACTAGTCAGATATATTCCTCTGTGGGAAATGTGGGGTTTTGAGACCCTTTCACTGAGGAAGGTTTAGGTGTTGTTTAATCCATAGTTGGTTTTTGGAAGGGTACCTGTACTTATATCAAACTCTGGTTTTATGCATCACCCCACCTCTCCTTCCCCCTTAAGCAGGCATAAGAGTGTTTTCTAAATATGAGACTCTGTTCTCTTTCCTAACGCAGTTCATGTGTAGCCATGTTTACATTTCCTCTATAAGTGATATATTACAATAAGTTTCTTTTTCTTTGTGGCCCATTTCACTTAGCATCATCGTACCTAAAGCCACTCATTATGCTGCTATTGGCCTTATGACATTGATTTTATGTCTGAGTGACATTCCATTGTATATAAGTACCACAACATCTATATCCATTTTTTTTTTCCTTTCCTGGGATATATAAAGTTTACCGAAGTCGAGGTTCTTGTAAACAGAGCAGCCCTAAAGTTTGGGCTGGCTGTGTGTTGTGGATTTTTAGTTTTCCCAAAATACACGCCCATGAGTGGAAGTGTGCTATACTCTGTAGCTCTGTTTTAGAAAACAACATACAGTTCTCCAGAGAGGCTGTTGGCAATTTACATCCTGTCCATCGGCGTAACCAGGCTCCCTTTTCTCCATGGCCTGTCCTGCATTTGTTGTTTTTACACTATATATGGATGGCCCTTTTGACTGGAGGTAAGGGACACTTCTCTGTAGTGTGGATTTGCAATGCCTGATGGCTTGCTTAGCCAAAAAGGGCATATGCATTTTTTCCCGAATATATTCAAGAAAATACACATAATCCCTTTTCAGCCAAGGGCAACATTGTCGAAATTCTGTCGCTTTTCATGTGCTTTAAAGACGACTCCAATCTACCTCTTGAAATCTGTTTCCTTCAATTCTGCCTTGCATTCAAAACCTCTTCACTGCCTTTCCTCAATATATTTCTGGATGATAGTTGTCCTTTATAACTCTTCAAGTTTGTGAATTGCTGTGCCCCTGATTTCCATTTTTCAGCTCGCCTCTTTGTGAGCTGGCTGCAATACCGCAGGATGGCTTTAGGCCCTAGTCTGGTTCCGGGGCTTCAGGCTGAGCCTTTGGTTAATTCTTCTTCCTGATGGAAACTAGAGTGACATGTGCCCATCCAAACACCTACAGCTAATCTCTCATTTATTTCCCCTCTTCCTGTTCATACTCTGCACAGTTTGCAAACTGTGCATAACGGGAGGGTAAAGGCGCTGACACTCCAAGTGGGGAGATTTTGAGTAATGCAGATGGAATGGCGAAGCCGAGCACGAAAGAAGGAAATATGAGGTACCTTTTAGAAAACTTTCCCAATTACACAGTGTACCATCCACTGGTTTTCCCATGCATGTTTTAACTGGAGGAAGATTCCCTTAAACCTGGAGGGTTGGGACCACTAGAATGGGT
Organism: Mesoplodon mirus; assembly: GCF_964341445.2. Taxonomy (NCBI): domain Eukaryota; kingdom Metazoa; phylum Chordata; class Mammalia; order Artiodactyla; family Ziphiidae; genus Mesoplodon; species Mesoplodon mirus. The sequence goes on from NW_028295721.1 coordinate 436,979, forward strand.
AGCACACAGTATTGCTCTAAGTGGTGTTCTTTTGTTCACACAACCTCAGCAATCTTGTCAGCCCCAAGTGTCCAGTCTTATGTCTCATCCAGCTGTGGGTGTAAAGGTGGTCAATCTAGCTTGCATCACAGGCCCTGAATGTAATTTTTAAGACTTTCTCTCTGTTTTTGCATTTTGCTTTTGAAATTTATTTTTATAAGTGGGTTTAACTGAATTTCAGTGCTGTGTTCATGCCATTATACACACACATGATTCCTTTATGGAGACATGAGAATACATATGTTTTAAAATACTTAGAGTCAGACATATTCCACTGCAATGAATAGGGGGTGTTGAGTCCAGTTCATTGTGCCGGGAGTAGGTGTTGTCTATTACATACATGGTTTATATAATGGTATCTGTGCTAATTTAAGACTATGGTTTTATGCATCACCCCACCTCGGCTTTCCCATTAAGCAGGCAGAAGATGTTTTCTAAATGTGTGACTCTGTTGTGTTTGTAATTCAGTTCATGTGTAGTCATGTGTACATTCCCGCTGTGAGTGATAACTTATGATAAGATTAGTTACTCTGTAATCTTTCCTAACGCAGTTCATGTGTAGCCATGTTTACAGGACCTTCATAAGTGATATCTTATGATAAGTTTCTTTTTCTGTGTGACTTATTTCACTTAGAATCATCGTACCTGAATCCACACTTTTTGCTGCTACTGGCCTTATGACATTGATTTCATGGCTGAGCGATATTCCATCGTACGTAAGTACCACAATATCTTGAACCATTTTTGTCTTTCCTGGGATACTTAAGGTGTACCCAAGTTGAGGTTCTTGTAAGCAGTGCAGCACTAAATTTTAGGGTGGCACTGTCTTATTGATTTTCAGTTTTCCCAAGGTATATTCCCTAGACTGGAACGGCCCTTGGCTGTGTAGCTCTGTTGTTTACTTGTTTTAGGGAACACAATGCACTCCTCCAGAGAGGCAGTTGCCAGCTTACATCCCGCCCATCAGCATAACAAGGCTGCCTGATCTCCAGGGCCTGTCTTGCCTTTCTGGTTTTTACACATTTTGTGGATGTCCCTTTTGACCGGTGGGAAGGGATACTTCTTTGTAGTGCAGATTTGCATTGCTGCTTGCTTGCTTGGCCAAAAATGGCGTATGCATTTTCTCCTGAATATACTCAGGAGAAAACGCATACGCCCTTTTTGGCCAAGTGCATCATTGTCGAAGTTGTGCCCCTCTTCCTGTGCTTGAAAGGTGATTCCAACGTACCTCTTGAAATCTGATTCCTGCTATTCTGCCTCATTTTAAAGTCCGCCTCTCTGCCTTCCCTCAAAAGATTTTTTGACGATAGTTTTCCTCTATTACTCTGCCAGTTTGTAAATTGCTGTGCCCCTGAGCTCCATTTTTCACCTCGTTTTTGTGAGCTGACAGCAAATACAAAATTATGGTTCAAAACCTAAACTGGTTCCCGGCGGGTGGCTGAGACATTGGTTAATTCTACTTCCTGCCGGGCAATTAAAGTGACATGTACCTGTCCAAATGCCTAACAGCTACTCTCTCTTTGGTTCTCCCTCTTCCCTTTCATCCTCTGCCAAATTTGCAACCTGTGCGAACCAGGAGGTTTTACGGGATATCGCTCCAAGTTGGGAGATTGATAGTAAAGCCGTTGGAAGTTCAAACTGGAGCACAAGGAGAAGGATTATATGTTGAGTTTTAGAAACATTTCGTATTCACAGTGTGTCCATTCTCTAGGTTTCCCGTAAATGTTATGGCTGTAGTAATATTCCCTTACACATGGAGAGTTGGGACACATGGAATGGGTGCCACATATTATTGCTTTAAAGGGTCTGCATTTGCTCACCCAGTCTCACCAAACCTCTCAGTCTCAAGTGTGCAGCTTTATGCCACATCCACCTCTCGTTGTAGGTAGGGTCATTCCAGGTTTCATTAGAGCCCCTGAAGGAATTGTAAAGATTTTTCCTGTTTTTTTTGTATTGTATGTGAAATTTTTTTTTTACTGGGTTTGAGCTGATTCTCACTGTCATGTTTATGCCAGTATAGACACACTTGATTCCCTTATGGTGACATATCAATACATAGGTTTTAAGATACTTACTAGTCAGATATATACCTCTGCGCAGAATATTGGGTTTTGCGTCCCTTTCACTGATGAAGGTGTAGGTCTTGTCTATTCCGTATTTTGATTTTGGAATGGTACTTGTACTAATATCAAACTCTGGTTCTATGCATCACACCACCTCTCCTTCCTCCTTAAGCAGGCATAAGTGTGTTTTCTAAATGTGAGACGCTGTTCCCTTTCCTAAATCAGTTCATGTGTAGCCATGTTACAGAAAATTCATAAGTGCTATCTTATGATAAGTTTCTTTTTCTGTGTGACTTATTTCACTTAGAATCATCGTACCTGAATCCATTCATTTTCCTGTTACTGGCATTATGACATTGATTTCATGGCTGAGGGATATTCCATCGTACATAAGTACCACAATTTTTTGAATCATTTTTATCTATCCTGGGATATTTAGAGAGTACTCAATTTGAGATTCTTGTAAGTAGTGCAGGCCTAAATTTTGGGGTGGCTCTATCTTATTGATTTTCAGTTTTCCCAAGGTATATTCCCTAGACTTGAAGTGCCCTTGGCTCTGTAGCTCTGTTGTTTACTTGTTTTAGGGAACACAATGCACTCCTCCAGAGAGGCAGTTGGCAATTTACATGCCTTCCTTCAGCATAACAAGGCTCCCTGTTCTCCAGGGCCTGTGTTGCCTTTCTGGTTTTTACACATTTTTCCGATGTCCCTTTTGACCGGTGGGAAGTGATACTACTTTGTAGTGCAGATTTGCATTGCCCGCTTGCTTGCTTGGCCAAAAAGGGCGTATACGTTTTCTCCTGAATATATTCAGGAGAAATCACATACGCACTTTTTGGTCAAGTGCATCATTGTCGAAGTTGTGCCCCTCTTCCTGTGCTTTAAATGCGATTCGAACGTACCTCTTGAAATCTGTTTCCTGCTATTCTGCCTCACTTTCAAGGCCACCTCGTTGCCTTCTCTCAACAGATTTTTGGACGATAGTTGCCCTTTGTTACTCTGCCAGTTTGTGAATTGCTGTGCCCATGAGCTCCATCTTTTAACTCGTTTTTTCTGAGCTGAACGCAAGTCCAATATTTTGGTTCAGGAACTATACTGGTTCCCGGTGGGTGGCTGAGACTTTGGTCAATTCTTCTTCGTCCCGGGAAATAAGAGTGACATATGCCCGTCCAAATACCTAACAGCTACTCTCTCATTGGTTCTCCCTTTTCACATTCATCCTCTGCAAAATTGGCAACCTGTGCGAAACAGGAGGTTAAAGGTGCTGTCTCTCCAGGTTCAGAGATTGATAGTAAAGCAGTTGGAATGTCAAACCGGAGGACCAGGAGAGGGACTATTCGTTGAGTTTTAGAAAGCTTTCCTATTCACAGTGTGTCCATTCTCTAGGTTTCCCGTACATGTTATAGCTGTAGTAATATTCCCTTCAACCTGGAGACATCGGACCCATGGAATGGCTGCCATGCATTATTGCTTTAAAGGGTCTGCGTTTGCTCACCCAATCTCACCAATCCTCTCAGCCCCAGGTATCCAGCCTTATGCCATATCCAGCTGTCATTGTAGATAGGGTCATTCCAGGTTTCATCAGAGACCCTGAAGGAATTGTAAAGAATTTCCCTGTTTTTTTTTTTTTTGAAATTCCTTTTTATAGTGAGTTTGTGCTGATTCTCGCTGCCATAATTATGACAATCTAGACACACTGATTCCCTTACGGAGACATATCGATACATAGGTTTTAAGCTTCTTACTAGTCAGATATATTCCTCTGTGGGAAATATGGGGTTTTGAGTCCCTTTCACTGAAGAAGGTGTAGGTCTTGTCTATTCCATAGTTGGTTTTTGGAACGGTACCTGTGCTTATATCAAACTCTGGTTTTATTCATCACCCCACCTCTCCTTCCCCCTTAAGCAGGCATAAGAGTTTTTTCTAAATGTGAGACTCTGTTCTATTTCCTAACTCAGTTCATGTGTAGCCATGTTTACTGGATCTTCATAAGTGATATGTTATGATACGTTTCTATTTCTGTGTGACTTATTTCACTTAGAATCTTCGTACCTGAATCCACTCATTTTGCTGCTACTGGTCTTATGACATTGATTTCATCGCTGAGGGATATTCCATCATACATAAGTACCACAATTTTTTGAACCATTTTTATATTTCCTGTGATATTTAAGGTGTATCCAAGTTGAGGTTATTGTAAGCAGTGCAGCACTAAATTTTGGGGTGGCTCTGTCATATTGATTTTCAGTTTTCCCAAGGTATATTCCCTGGACTGGAAGTGTCCTTGGCTCTGTAGCTCTCTTGTTTACTTGTTTTAGGGAACACAATGCACTCCTCCAGAGAGGCAGTTGGCAATTTACATCCCGGCCATCAGCATAACAAGGCTTCCTGTTCTCCAGGGCCTGCCTTGAATTTCTGGTTATTACCCTTTATGTGGATGTCCCTTAGGATTGGTGGGAAGTGATACTTCTTTGTAGTGGAGATTTGCATTGCCCGCTTGTTTTCTTGGCCAAAATGGGTGTGTGCGTTTTATCCTGAATATACTCAGGACAAAACGCTTATGCCCTCTTTGGCCAAGTGCATCATTGTCGAAGTTGTGCCCCTCTTCCTGTGCTTTAAAGGCGATTCCAACGTACCTCTTGAAATCTGTTTCCTGCTATTCTGCCTCACATTCAAGTCCACCTCGTTGCATTCCCTGAACAGATTTTTGGATGATAGTTGTCGCTTATTACTCTGCCAGTTTGTGAATTGCTGTGCCCCTGAGCTCCATTTTTTAACTCGTTTTTTGTGGGCTGAACGCAAGTCCCATATTTTGGTTCAGGACCTATACTGGTTCCCGTTGGGTGGCTGAGACTTTGGTTAATTCTTCTTCCTCCCGGGAAATAAAAGTGACATGTGCCCCTCCAAATGCCTAACAGCTACTCTCTCTTTGGTTCTCCCTCTTCCCTTTCATAATTTGCCACACTGGCAACGTGTGCGAACCAGGAGGGTAAAGGTGCAGTCTCGCCTAGTTGGGAGATTGATAGTTAAGCAGTTGGAATGTCAAAGTGGAGCACCAGGAGAGCGATTATTCGTTGAGTTTTAGAAAGCTTTCGTATTCACACTGTGTCCATTCTCTAGGTATCCCATACCTTTTATAGCTGTAGTAATATTACATTCAACCTGGAGAGTTGGGACCCATGGAATGGGTGGCATGCATTATTGCTTTACAGGGTCTGCATTTGCTCACCCAATCTCACCAATCCTCTCAGTCCCATGTGTCCAGCCTTATGCCACCTCCAGCTGTCGTTGTAGATAGGGTCATTCCAAGGTTCATCAGAGAGCCTGAAGGAAATGTAAAGTATTTTGCTGTTTTTTTGTTTTGTTTTTGAAATTCCGTTTTATAGTGGGTTTGATCTGATTCTCTCTGCCATCTTTATGCCAGTCTAGACACACTTGATTCCCTTAAGGAGACATATCAATACATAGGTTTTAAGATTCTTACTAGTCAGATATATTCCTCTGCGGGAAATGTGGGGTTTTGAGACCCTTTCACTGAGGAAGGTTTAGGTGTTGTTTAATCCATAGTTGGTTTTTGGAAGGGTACCTGTACTTATATCAAACTCTGGTTTTATGCATCACCCCACCTCTCCTTCCCCCTTAAGCAGGCATAAGAGTGTTTTCTAAATATGAGACTCTGTTCTCTTTCCTAACGCAGTTCATGTGTAGCCATGTTTACATTTCCTCTATAAGTGATATATTACAATAAGTTTCTTTTTCTTTGTGGCCCATTTCACTTAGCATCATCGTACCTAAAGCCACTCATTATGCTGCTATTGGCCTTATGACATTGATTTTATGTCTGAGTGACATTCCATTGTATATAAGTACCACAACATCTATATCCATTTTTTTTTTCCTTTCCTGGGATATATAAAGTTTACCGAAGTCGAGGTTCTTGTAAACAGAGCAGCCCTAAAGTTTGGGCTGGCTGTGTGTTGTGGATTTTTAGTTTTCCCAAAATACACGCCCATGAGTGGAAGTGTGCTATACTCTGTAGCTCTGTTTTAGAAAACAACATACAGTTCTCCAGAGAGGCTGTTGGCAATTTACATCCTGTCCATCGGCGTAACCAGGCTCCCTTTTCTCCATGGCCTGTCCTGCATTTGTTGTTTTTACACTATATATGGATGGCCCTTTTGACTGGAGGTAAGGGACACTTCTCTGTAGTGTGGATTTGCAATGCCTGATGGCTTGCTTAGCCAAAAAGGGCATATGCATTTTTTCCCGAATATATTCAAGAAAATACACATAATCCCTTTTCAGCCAAGGGCAACATTGTCGAAATTCTGTCGCTTTTCATGTGCTTTAAAGACGACTCCAATCTACCTCTTGAAATCTGTTTCCTTCAATTCTGCCTTGCATTCAAAACCTCTTCACTGCCTTTCCTCAATATATTTCTGGATGATAGTTGTCCTTTATAACTCTTCAAGTTTGTGAATTGCTGTGCCCCTGATTTCCATTTTTCAGCTCGCCTCTTTGTGAGCTGGCTGCAATACCGCAGGATGGCTTTAGGCCCTAGTCTGGTTCCGGGGCTTCAGGCTGAGCCTTTGGTTAATTCTTCTTCCTGATGGAAACTAGAGTGACATGTGCCCATCCAAACACCTACAGCTAATCTCTCATTTATTTCCCCTCTTCCTGTTCATACTCTGCACAGTTTGCAAACTGTGCATAACGGGAGGGTAAAGGCGCTGACACTCCAAGTGGGGAGATTTTGAGTAATGCAGATGGAATGGCGAAGCCGAGCACGAAAGAAGGAAATATGAGGTACCTTTTAGAAAACTTTCCCAATTACACAGTGTACCATCCACTGGTTTTCCCATGCATGTTTTAACTGGAGGAAGATTCCCTTAAACCTGGAGGGTTGGGACCACTAGAATGGGTAGCACACAGTATTGCTCTAAGTGGTGTTCTTTTGTTCACACAACCTCAGCAATCTTGTCAGCCCCAAGTGTCCAGTCTTATGTCTCATCCAGCTGTGGGTGTAAAGGTGGTCAATCTAGCTTGCATCACAGGCCCTGAATGTAATTTTTAAGACTTTCTCTCTGTTTTTGCATTTTGCTTTTGAAATTTATTTTTATAAGTGGGTTTAACTGAATTTCAGTGCTGTGTTCATGCCATTATACACACACATGATTCCTTTATGGAGACATGAGAATACATATGTTTTAAAATACTTAGAGTCAGACATATTCCACTGCAATGAATAGGGGGTGTTGAGTCCAGTTCATTGTGCCGGGAGTAGGTGTTGTCTATTACATACATGGTTTATATAATGGTATCTGTGCTAATTTAAGACTATGGTTTTATGCATCACCCCACCTCGGCTTTCCCATTAAGCAGGCAGAAGATGTTTTCTAAATGTGTGACTCTGTTGTGTTTGTAATTCAGTTCATGTGTAGTCATGTGTACATTCCCGCTGTGAGTGATAACTTATGATAAGATTAGTTACTCTGTAATCTTTCCTAACGCAGTTCATGTGTAGCCATGTTTACAGGACCTTCATAAGTGATATCTTATGATAAGTTTCTTTTTCTGTGTGACTTATTTCACTTAGAATCATCGTACCTGAATCCACACTTTTTGCTGCTACTGGCCTTATGACATTGATTTCATGGCTGAGCGATATTCCATCGTACGTAAGTACCACAATATCTTGAACCATTTTTGTCTTTCCTGGGATACTTAAGGTGTACCCAAGTTGAGGTTCTTGTAAGCAGTGCAGCACTAAATTTTAGGGTGGCACTGTCTTATTGATTTTCAGTTTTCCCAAGGTATATTCCCTAGACTGGAACGGCCCTTGGCTGTGTAGCTCTGTTGTTTACTTGTTTTAGGGAACACAATGCACTCCTCCAGAGAGGCAGTTGCCAGCTTACATCCCGCCCATCAGCATAACAAGGCTGCCTGATCTCCAGGGCCTGTCTTGCCTTTCTGGTTTTTACACATTTTGTGGATGTCCCTTTTGACCGGTGGGAAGGGATACTTCTTTGTAGTGCAGATTTGCATTGCTGCTTGCTTGCTTGGCCAAAAATGGCGTATGCATTTTCTCCTGAATATACTCAGGAGAAAACGCATACGCCCTTTTTGGCCAAGTGCATCATTGTCGAAGTTGTGCCCCTCTTCCTGTGCTTGAAAGGTGATTCCAACGTACCTCTTGAAATCTGATTCCTGCTATTCTGCCTCATTTTAAAGTCCGCCTCTCTGCCTTCCCTCAAAAGATTTTTTGACGATAGTTTTCCTCTATTACTCTGCCAGTTTGTAAATTGCTGTGCCCCTGAGCTCCATTTTTCACCTCGTTTTTGTGAGCTGACAGCAAATACAAAATTATGGTTCAAAACCTAAACTGGTTCCCGGCGGGTGGCTGAGACATTGGTTAATTCTACTTCCTGCCGGGCAATTAAAGTGACATGTACCTGTCCAAATGCCTAACAGCTACTCTCTCTTTGGTTCTCCCTCTTCCCTTTCATCCTCTGCCAAATTTGCAACCTGTGCGAACCAGGAGGTTTTACGGGATATCGCTCCAAGTTGGGAGATTGATAGTAAAGCCGTTGGAAGTTCAAACTGGAGCACAAGGAGAAGGATTATATGTTGAGTTTTAGAAACATTTCGTATTCACAGTGTGTCCATTCTCTAGGTTTCCCGTAAATGTTATGGCTGTAGTAATATTCCCTTACACATGGAGAGTTGGGACACATGGAATGGGTGCCACATATTATTGCTTTAAAGGGTCTGCATTTGCTCACCCAGTCTCACCAAACCTCTCAGTCTCAAGTGTGCAGCTTTATGCCACATCCACCTCTCGTTGTAGGTAGGGTCATTCCAGGTTTCATTAGAGCCCCTGAAGGAATTGTAAAGATTTTTCCTGTTTTTTTTGTATTGTATTTGAAATTTTTTTTTTACTGGGTTTGAGCTGATTCTCACTGTCATGTTTATGCCAGTATAGACACACTTGATTCCCTTATGGTGACATATCAATACATAGGTTTTAAGATACTTACTAGTCAGATATATACCTCTGCGCAGAATATTGGGTTTTGCGTCCCTTTCACTGATGAAGGTGTAGGTCTTGTCTATTCCGTATTTTGATTTTGGAATGGTACTTGTACTAATATCAAACTCTGGTTCTATGCATCACACCACCTCTCCTTCCTCCTTAAGCAGGCATAAGTGTGTTTTCTAAATGTGAGACGCTGTTCCCTTTCCTAAATCAGTTCATGTGTAGCCATGTTACAGAAAATTCATAAGTGCTATCTTATGATAAGTTTCTTTTTCTGTGTGACTTATTTCACTTAGAATCATCGTACCTGAATCCATTCATTTTCCTGTTACTGGCATTATGACATTGATTTCATGGCTGAGGGATATTCCATCGTACATAAGTACCACAATTTTTTGAATCATTTTTATCTATCCTGGGATATTTAGAGAGTACTCAATTTGAGATTCTTGTAAGTAGTGCAGGCCTAAATTTTGGGGTGGCTCTATCTTATTGATTTTCAGTTTTCCCAAGGTATATTCCCTAGACTTGAAGTGCCCTTGGCTCTGTAGCTCTGTTGTTTACTTGTTTTAGGGAACACAATGCACTCCTCCAGAGAGACAGTTGGCAATTTACATGCCTTCCTTCAGCATAACAAGGCTCCCTGTTCTCCAGGGCCTGTGTTGCCTTTCTGGTTTTTACACATTTTTCCGATGTCCCTTTTGACCGGTGGGAAGTGATACTACTTTGTAGTGCAGATTTGCATTGCCCGCTTGCTTGCTTGGCCAAAAAGGGCGTATACGTTTTCTCCTGAATATATTCAGGAGAAATCACATACGCACTTTTTGGTCAAGTGCATCATTGTCGAAGTCGTGCCCCTCTTCCTGTGCTTTAAATGCGATTCGAACGTACCTCTTGAAATCTGTTTCCTGCTATTCTGCCTCACTTTCAAGGCCACCTCGTTGCCTTCTCTCAACAGATTTTTGGACGATAGTTGCCCTTTGTTACTCTGCCAGTTTGTGAATTGCTGTGCCCATGAGCTCCATCTTTTAACTCGTTTTTTCTGAGCTGAACGCAAGTCCAATATTTTGGTTCAGGAACTATACTGGTTCCCGGTGGGTGGCTGAGACTTTGGTCAATTCTTCTTCGTCCCGGGAAATAAGAGTGACATATGCCCGTCCAAATACCTAACAGCTACTCTCTCATTGGTTCTCCCTTTTCACATTCATCCTCTGCAAAATTGGCAACCTGTGCGAAACAGGAGGTTAAAGGTGCTGTCTCTCCAGGTTCAGAGATTGATACTAAAGCAGTTGGAAAGTCAAACCGGAGGACCAGGAGAGGGACTATTCGTTGAGTTTTAGAAAGCTTTCCTATTCACAGTGTGTCCATTCTCTAGGTTTCCCGTACATGTTATAGCTGTAGTAATATTCCCTTCAACCTGGAGACATCGGACCCATGGAATGGCTGCCATGCATTATTGCTTTAAAGGGTCTGCGTTTGCTCACCCAATCTCACCAATCCTCTCAGCCCCAGGTATCCAGCCTTATGCCATATCCAGCTGTCATTGTAGATAGGGTCATTCCAGGTTTCATCAGAGACCCTGAAGGAATTGTAAAGAATTTCCCTGTTTTTTTTTTTTTTGAAATTCCTTTTTATAGTGAGTTTGTGCTGATTCTCGCTGCCATAATTATGACAATCTAGACACACTGATTCCCTTACGGAGACATATCGATACATAGGTTTTAAGATTCTTACTAGTCAGATATATTCCTCTGTGGGAAATATGGGGTTTTGAGTCCCTTTCACTGAAGAAGGTGTAGGTCTTGTCTATTCCATAGTTGGTTTTTGGAACGGTACCTGTGCTTATATCAAACTCTGGTTTTATTCATCACCCCACCTCTCCTTCCCCCTTAAGCAGGCATAAGAGTTTTTTCTAAATGTGAGACTCTGTTCTATTTCCTAACTCAGTTCATGTGTAGCCATGTTTACTGGATCTTCATAAGTGATATGTTATGATACGTTTCTATTTCTGTGTGACTTATTTCACTTAGAATCTTCGTACCTGAATCCACTCATTTTGCTGCTACTGGTCTTATGACATTGATTTCATCGCTGAGGGATATTCCATCATACATAAGTACCACAATTTTTTGAACCATTTTTATATTTCCTGTGATATTTAAGGTGTATCCAAGTTGAGGTTATTGTAAGCAGTGCAGCACTAAATTTTGGGGTGGCTCTGTCATATTGATTTTCAGTTTTCCCAAGGTATATTCCCTGGACTGGAAGTGTCCTTGGCTCTGTAGCTCTCTTGTTTACTTGTTTTAGGGAACACAATGCACTCCTCCAGAGAGGCAGTTGGCAATTTACATCCCGGCCATCAGCATAACAAGGCTTCCTGTTCTCCAGGGCCTGCCTTGAATTTCTGGTTATTACCCTTTATGTGGATGTCCCTTAGGATTGGTGGGAAGTGATACTTCTTTGTAGTGGAGATTTGCATTGCCCGCTTGTTTTCTTGGCCAAAATGGGTGTGTGCGTTTTATCCTGAATATACTCAGGACAAAACGCTTACGCCCTCTTTGGCCAAGTGCATCATTGTCGAAGTTGTGCCCCTCTTCCTGTGCTTTAAAGGCGATTCCAACGTACCTCTTGAAATCTGTTTCCTGCTATTCTGCCTCACATTCAAGTCCACCTCGTTGCATTCCCTGAACAGATTTTTGGATGATAGTTGTCGCTTATTACTCTGCCAGTTTGTGAATTGCTGTGCCCCTGAGCTCCATTTTTTAACTCGTTTTTTGTGGGCTGAACGCAAGTCCCATATTTTGGTTCAGGACCTATACTGGTTCCCGTTGGGTGGCTGAGACTTTGGTTAATTCTTCTTCCTCCCGGGAAATAAAAGTGACATGTGCCCCTCCAAATGCCTAACAGCTACTCTCTCTTTGGTTCTCCCTCTTCCCTTTCATAATTTGCCACACTGGCAACGTGTGCGAACCAGGAGGGTAAAGGTGCAGTCTCGCCTAGTTGGGAGATTGATAGTTAAGCAGTTGGAATGTCAAAGTGGAGCACCAGGAGAGCGATTATTCGTTGAGTTTTAGAAAGCTTTCGTATTCACACTGTGTCCATTCTCTAGGTATCCCATACCTTTTATAGCTGTAGTAATATTACATTCAACCTGGAGAGTTGGGACCCATGGAATGGGTGGCATGCATTATTGCTTTACAGGGTCTGCATTTGCTCACCCAATCTCACCAATCCTCTCAGTCCCATGTGTCCAGCCTTATGCCACCTCCAGCTGTCGTTGTAGATAGGGTCATTCCAAGGTTCATCAGAGAGCCTGAAGGAAATGTAAAGTATTTTGCTGTTTTTTTGTTTTGTTTTTGAAATTCCGTTTTATAGTGGGTTTGATCTGATTCTCTCTGCCATCTTTATGCCAGTCTAGACACACTTGATTCCCTTAAGGAGACATATCAATACATAGGTTTTAAGATTCTTACTAGTCAGATATATTCCTCTGCGGGAAATGTGGGGTTTTGAGACCCTTTCACTGAGGAAGGTTTAGGTGTTGTTTAATCCATAGTTGGTTTTTGGAAGGGTACCTGTACTTATATCAAACTCTGGTTTTATGCATCACCCCACCTCTCCTTCCCCCTTAAGCAGGCATAAGAGTGTTTTCTAAATATGAGACTCTGTTCTCTTTCCTAACGCAGTTCATGTGTAGCCATGTTTACATTTCCTCTATAAGTGATATATTACAATAAGTTTCTTTTTCTTTGTGGCCCATTTCACTTAGCATCATCGTACCTAAAGCCACTCATTATGCTGCTATTGGCCTTATGACATTGATTTTATGTCTGAGTGACATTCCATTGTATATAAGTACCACAACATCTATATCCATTTTTTTTTTCCTTTCCTGGGATATATAAAGTTTACCGAAGTCGAGGTTCTTGTAAACAGAGCAGCCCTAAAGTTTGGGCTGGCTGTGTGTTGTGGATTTTTAGTTTTCCCAAAATACACGCCCATGAGTGGAAGTGTGCTATACTCTGTAGCTCTGTTTTAGAAAACAACATACAGTTCTCCAGAGAGGCTGTTGGCAATTTACATCCTGTCCATCGGCGTAACCAGGCTCCCTTTTCTCCATGGCCTGTCCTGCATTTGTTGTTTTTACACTATATATGGATGGCCCTTTTGACTGGAGGTAAGGGACACTTCTCTGTAGTGTGGATTTGCAATGCCTGATGGCTTGCTTAGCCAAAAAGGGCATATGCATTTTTTCCCGAATATATTCAAGAAAATACACATAATCCCTTTTCAGCCAAGGGCAACATTGTCGAAATTCTGTCGCTTTTCATGTGCTTTAAAGACGACTCCAATCTACCTCTTGAAATCTGTTTCCTTCAATTCTGCCTTGCATTCAAAACCTCTTCACTGCCTTTCCTCAATATATTTCTGGATGATAGTTGTCCTTTATAACTCTTCAAGTTTGTGAATTGCTGTGCCCCTGATTTCCATTTTTCAGCTCGCCTCTTTGTGAGCTGGCTGCAATACCGCAGGATGGCTTTAGGCCCTAGTCTGGTTCCGGGGCTTCAGGCTGAGCCTTTGGTTAATTCTTCTTCCTGATGGAAACTAGAGTGACATGTGCCCATCCAAACACCTACAGCTAATCTCTCATTTATTTCCCCTCTTCCTGTTCATACTCTGCACAGTTTGCAAACTGTGCATAACGGGAGGGTAAAGGCGCTGACACTCCAAGTGGGGAGATTTTGAGTAATGCAGATGGAATGGCGAAGCCGAGCACGAAAGAAGGAAATATGAGGTACCTTTTAGAAAACTTTCCCAATTACACAGTGTACCATCCACTGGTTTTCCCATGCATGTTTTAACTGGAGGAAGATTCCCTTAAACCTGGAGGGTTGGGACCACTAGAATGGGTAGCACACAGTATTGCTCTAAGTGGTGTTCTTTTGTTCACACAACCTCAGCAATCTTGTCAGCCCCAAGTGTCCAGTCTTATGTCTCATCCAGCTGTGGGTGTAAAGGTGGTCAATCTAGCTTGCATCACAGGCCCTGAATGTAATTTTTAAGACTTTCTCTCTGTTTTTGCATTTTGCTTTTGAAATTTATTTTTATAAGTGGGTTTAACTGAATTTCAGTGCTGTGTTCATGCCATTATACACACACATGATTCCTTTATGGAGACATGAGAATACATATGTTTTAAAATACTTAGAGTCAGACATATTCCACTGCAATGAATAGGGGGTGTTGAGTCCAGTTCATTGTGCCGGGAGTAGGTGTTGTCTATTACATACATGGTTTATATAATGGTATCTGTGCTAATTTAAGACTATGGTTTTATGCATCACCCCACCTCGGCTTTCCCATTAAGCAGGCAGAAGATGTTTTCTAAATGTGTGACTCTGTTGTGTTTGTAATTCAGTTCATGTGTAGTCATGTGTACATTCCCGCTGTGAGTGATAACTTATGATAAGATTAGTTACTCTGTAATCTTTCCTAACGCAGTTCATGTGTAGCCATGTTTACAGGACCTTCATAAGTGATATCTTATGATAAGTTTCTTTTTCTGTGTGACTTATTTCACTTAGAATCATCGTACCTGAATCCACACTTTTTGCTGCTACTGGCCTTATGACATTGATTTCATGGCTGAGCGATATTCCATCGTACGTAAGTACCACAATATCTTGAACCATTTTTGTCTTTCCTGGGATACTTAAGGTGTACCCAAGTTGAGGTTCTTGTAAGCAGTGCAGCACTAAATTTTAGGGTGGCACTGTCTTATTGATTTTCAGTTTTCCCAAGGTATATTCCCTAGACTGGAACGGCCCTTGGCTGTGTAGCTCTGTTGTTTACTTGTTTTAGGGAACACAATGCACTCCTCCAGAGAGGCAGTTGCCAGCTTACATCCCGCCCATCAGCATAACAAGGCTGCCTGATCTCCAGGGCCTGTCTTGCCTTTCTGGTTTTTACACATTTTGTGGATGTCCCTTTTGACCGGTGGGAAGGGATACTTCTTTGTAGTGCAGATTTGCATTGCTGCTTGCTTGCTTGGCCAAAAATGGCGTATGCATTTTCTCCTGAATATACTCAGGAGAAAACGCATACGCCCTTTTTGGCCAAGTGCATCATTGTCGAAGTTGTGCCCCTCTTCCTGTGCTTGAAAGGTGATTCCAACGTACCTCTTGAAATCTGATTCCTGCTATTCTGCCTCATTTTAAAGTCCGCCTCTCTGCCTTCCCTCAAAAGATTTTTTGACGATAGTTTTCCTCTATTACTCTGCCAGTTTGTAAATTGCTGTGCCCCTGAGCTCCATTTTTCACCTCGTTTTTGTGAGCTGACAGCAAATACAAAATTATGGTTCAAAACCTAAACTGGTTCCCGGCGGGTGGCTGAGACATTGGTTAATTCTACTTCCTGCCGGGCAATTAAAGTGACATGTACCTGTCCAAATGCCTAACAGCTACTCTCTCTTTGGTTCTCCCTCTTCCCTTTCATCCTCTGCCAAATTTGCAACCTGTGCGAACCAGGAGGTTTTACGGGATATCGCTCCAAGTTGGGAGATTGATAGTAAAGCCGTTGGAAGTTCAAACTGGAGCACAAGGAGAAGGATTATATGTTGAGTTTTAGAAACATTTCGTATTCACAGTGTGTCCATTCTCTAGGTTTCCCGTAAATGTTATGGCTGTAGTAATATTCCCTTACACATGGAGAGTTGGGACACATGGAATGGGTGCCACATATTATTGCTTTAAAGGGTCTGCATTTGCTCACCCAGTCTCACCAAACCTCTCAGTCTCAAGTGTGCAGCTTTATGCCACATCCACCTCTCGTTGTAGGTAGGGTCATTCCAGGTTTCATTAGAGCCCCTGAAGGAATTGTAAAGATTTTTCCTGTTTTTTTTGTATTGTATGTGAAATTTTTTTTTTACTGGGTTTGAGCTGATTCTCACTGTCATGTTTATGCCAGTATAGACACACTTGATTCCCTTATGGTGACATATCAATACATAGGTTTTAAGATACTTACTAGTCAGATATATACCTCTGCGCAGAATATTGGGTTTTGCGTCCCTTTCACTGATGAAGGTGTAGGTCTTGTCTATTCCGTATTTTGATTTTGGAATGGTACTTGTACTAATATCAAACTCTGGTTCTATGCATCACACCACCTCTCCTTCCTCCTTAAGCAGGCATAAGTGTGTTTTCTAAATGTGAGACGCTGTTCCCTTTCCTAAATCAGTTCATGTGTAGCCATGTTACAGAAAATTCATAAGTGCTATCTTATGATAAGTTTCTTTTTCTGTGTGACTTATTTCACTTAGAATCATCGTACCTGAATCCATTCATTTTCCTGTTACTGGCATTATGACATTGATTTCATGGCTGAGGGATATTCCATCGTACATAAGTACCACAATTTTTTGAATCATTTTTATCTATCCTGGGATATTTAGAGAGTACTCAATTTGAGATTCTTGTAAGTAGTGCAGGCCTAAATTTTGGGGTGGCTCTATCTTATTGATTTTCAGTTTTCCCAAGGTATATTCCCTAGACTTGAAGTGCCCTTGGCTCTGTAGCTCTGTTGTTTACTTGTTTTAGGGAACACAATGCACTCCTCCAGAGAGGCAGTTGGCAATTTACATGCCTTCCTTCAGCATAACAAGGCTCCCTGTTCTCCAGGGCCTGTGTTGCCTTTCTGGTTTTTACACATTTTTCCGATGTCCCTTTTGACCGGTGGGAAGTGATACTACTTTGTAGTGCAGATTTGCATTGCCCGCTTGCTTGCTTGGCCAAAAAGGGCGTATACGTTTTCTCCTGAATATATTCAGGAGAAATCACATACGCACTTTTTGGTCAAGTGCATCATTGTCGAAGTTGTGCCCCTCTTCCTGTGCTTTAAATGCGATTCGAACGTACCTCTTGAAATCTGTTTCCTGCTATTCTGCCTCACTTTCAAGGCCACCTCGTTGCCTTCTCTCAACAGATTTTTGGACGATAGTTGCCCTTTGTTACTCTGCCAGTTTGTGAATTGCTGTGCCCATGAGCTCCATCTTTTAACTCGTTTTTTCTGAGCTGAACGCAAGTCCAATATTTTGGTTCAGGAACTATACTGGTTCCCGGTGGGTGGCTGAGACTTTGGTCAATTCTTCTTCGTCCCGGGAAATAAGAGTGACATATGCCCGTCCAAATACCTAACAGCTACTCTCTCATTGGTTCTCCCTTTTCACATTCATCCTCTGCAAAATTGGCAACCTGTGCGAAACAGGAGGTTAAAGGTGCTGTCTCTCCAGGTTCAGAGATTGATAGTAAAGCAGTTGGAATGTCAAACCGGAGGACCAGGAGAGGGACTATTCGTTGAGTTTTAGAAAGCTTTCCTATTCACAGTGTGTCCATTCTCTAGGTTTCCCGTACATGTTATAGCTGTAGTAATATTCCCTTCAACCTGGAGACATCGGACCCATGGAATGGCTGCCATGCATTATTGCTTTAAAGGGTCTGCGTTTGCTCACCCAATCTCACCAATCCTCTCAGCCCCAGGTATCCAGCCTTATGCCATATCCAGCTGTCATTGTAGATAGGGTCATTCCAGGTTTCATCAGAGACCCTGAAGGAATTGTAAAGAATTTCCCTGTTTTTTTTTTTTTTGAAATTCCTTTTTATAGTGAGTTTGTGCTGATTCTCGCTGCCATAATTATGACAATCTAGACACACTGATTCCCTTACGGAGACATATCGATACATAGGTTTTAAGCTTCTTACTAGTCAGATATATTCCTCTGTGGGAAATATGGGGTTTTGAGTCCCTTTCACTGAAGAAGGTGTAGGTCTTGTCTATTCCATAGTTGGTTTTTGGAACGGTACCTGTGCTTATATCAAACTCTGGTTTTATTCATCACCCCACCTCTCCTTCCCCCTTAAGCAGGCATAAGAGTTTTTTCTAAATGTGAGACTCTGTTCTATTTCCTAACTCAGTTCATGTGTAGCCATGTTTACTGGATCTTCATAAGTGATATGTTATGATACGTTTCTATTTCTGTGTGACTTATTTCACTTAGAATCTTCGTACCTGAATCCACTCATTTTGCTGCTACTGGTCTTATGACATTGATTTCATCGCTGAGGGATATTCCATCATACATAAGTACCACAATTTTTTGAACCATTTTTATATTTCCTGTGATATTTAAGGTGTATCCAAGTTGAGGTTATTGTAAGCAGTGCAGCACTAAATTTTGGGGTGGCTCTGTCATATTGATTTTCAGTTTTCCCAAGGTATATTCCCTGGACTGGAAGTGTCCTTGGCTCTGTAGCTCTCTTGTTTACTTGTTTTAGGGAACACAATGCACTCCTCCAGAGAGGCAGTTGGCAATTTACATCCCGGCCATCAGCATAACAAGGCTTCCTGTTCTCCAGGGCCTGCCTTGAATTTCTGGTTATTACCCTTTATGTGGATGTCCCTTAGGATTGGTGGGAAGTGATACTTCTTTGTAGTGGAGATTTGCATTGCCCGCTTGTTTTCTTGGCCAAAATGGGTGTGTGCGTTTTATCCTGAATATACTCAGGACAAAACGCTTACGCCCTCTTTGGCCAAGTGCATCATTGTCGAAGTTGTGCCCCTCTTCCTGTGCTTTAAAGGCGATTCCAACGTACCTCTTGAAATCTGTTTCCTGCTATTCTGCCTCACATTCAAGTCCACCTCGTTGCATTCCCTGAACAGATTTTTGGATGATAGTTGTCGCTTATTACTCTGCCAGTTTGTGAATTGCTGTGCCCCTGAGCTCCATTTTTTAACTCGTTTTTTGTGGGCTGAACGCAAGTCCCATATTTTGGTTCAGGACCTATACTGGTTCCCGTTGGGTGGCTGAGACTTTGGTTAATTCTTCTTCCTCCCGGGAAATAAAAGTGACATGTGCCCCTCCAAATGCCTAACAGCTACTCTCTCTTTGGTTCTCCCTCTTCCCTTTCATAATTTGCCACACTGGCAACGTGTGCGAACCAGGAGGGTAAAGGTGCAGTCTCGCCTAGTTGGGAGATTGATAGTTAAGCAGTTGGAATGTCAAAGTGGAGCACCAGGAGAGCGATTATTCGTTGAGTTTTAGAAAGCTTTCGTATTCACACTGTGTCCATTCTCTAGGTATCCCATACCTTTTATAGCTGTAGTAATATTACATTCAACCTGGAGAGTTGGGACCCATGGAATGGGTGGCATGCATTATTGCTTTACAGGGTCTGCATTTGCTCACCCAATCTCACCAATCCTCTCAGTCCCATGTGTCCAGCCTTATGCCACCTCCAGCTGTCGTTGTAGATAGGGTCATTCCAAGGTTCATCAGAGAGCCTGAAGGAAATGTAAAGTATTTTGCTGTTTTTTTGTTTTGTTTTTGAAATTCCGTTTTATAGTGGGTTTGATCTGATTCTCTCTGCCATCTTTATGCCAGTCTAGACACACTTGATTCCCTTAAGGAGACATATCAATACATAGGTTTTAAGATTCTTACTAGTCAGATATATTCCTCTGCGGGAAATGTGGGGTTTTGAGACCCTTTCACTGAGGAAGGTTTAGGTGTTGTTTAATCCATAGTTGGTTTTTGGAAGGGTACCTGTACTTATATCAAACTCTGGTTTTATGCATCACCCCACCTCTCCTTCCCCCTTAAGCAGGCATAAGAGTGTTTTCTAAATATGAGACTCTGTTCTCTTTCCTAACGCAGTTCATGTGTAGCCATGTTTACAGGATCTTCATAAGTCATATCTTATGATATGTTTCTTTTTCTGTGTGACTTATTTCACTTAGAATCATCGTACCTGAATCCACTCATTTTTCTGCTACTGATCTTATGACATTGATATCATAGCTGAGGGATATTCCATCATACGTAAGTACCACACTTTTTTCAACATTTTTTACCTTTCCTGGGATACTTAAAGTGTACCCAAGTTGAGGTTCTTGAAAGCAGTGCAGCCCTAAATATTGGGGTGGCTCTGTCTTATTCATTTTCAGTTTTCCCAAGGTTTATTCCCTAGACTGGGAGTGTACTTGGCTCTGTAGCTCTGTTGTTTACTTATTTTAGGGAACACAATGCACTCCTCCAGAGAGGCAGTTGGCAATTTACATCCCGCCCATCAGCATAACATGGCTCCCTGTTTTCCAGGGCCTGTCTTGCCTTTCTGATTTTTGCCCATTTTGTGGATGTCCCTTTTGACCGGTGGGAAGTGAACTTCATTGTAGTGCAGATTTGCACTGCCTACTTGCTTGCTTGGCCAAAAAGGGCATATGCATTTTCTTCTGAATATATTCAGGAGATAACGCATACGCCCTTTTTGGCCAAGTGCATCATTTTCGAAGTTGTGCCCCTCTTCCTGTGCTTTAAAGTCGATTCCAAAGTACTTGTTGTAAACGGATTCCTGCTATTCTCCCTCGCTTTCAAGTCCGCCTCGTTGCCTTCCCTCAACAGATTTTCCGACGATAGTTGTCCTTTATTACTCTGCCAGTTTGTGAATTGCTCTGCCCCATAGCTCCATTTTTTAACTCATTTTTTCTGAGCTGAACGCAAGTCCTATATTTTGGTTCAGGAACAATATTGGTTCCCGGTGGGTGGCTGAGACTTTGGTTAATTCTTCTTCCTCCTGGGTAATAAGAGTAAAATGTGCCCGTCCAAATGCCTAACAGCTTCTCTCTCTTTGGTTTTCCCTCTTCCCTTTCATCCTTTGCCAAATTGGCAACATGTGCGAACCAGGAGGTTAAAGGTGCTTTCTCTCCAAGTTGGGAGATTGATAGTAAAGCAGGTGGAATGTCAAACTGGAGCACCAGGAGAGCGATTATTCGTTGAGTTTTAGAAAGCATTCGTATTCACAGTGTGTCCATTCTCTAGGTTTCTCATACCTGTTATAGCTGTAGTAATATTCCCTTCAACCTGGAGAGTTGGGACCCATGGAATGGGTGCCATGCATTATTGCTTTAAAGGGTCTGCATTTGCTCACCCAATCTCACCAATACTCTCAGTCCCATGTGTCCAGCCTTATGCCACATCCAGCTGTCATTTTAGATCGGGTCATTCCAGGTTTCATCAGAGACCCAGAAGGAATTGTAAAGAATTTCCCTGATTTTTGTTTTGTTTTTGAAATTCCTCTTTATACTGGGTTTGAGCTGATTCTCACTGCCATGTTTATGCCAGTCTAGACACACTTGATTCCCTTACGGAGACATATCAATACATAGGTTTTAAGAATCTTACAAGTCAGATATATTCCTCTGCGAGAAATATGGGGTTTTGAGTCCCTTTCACTGAGGAAGGTGTAGGTCTTGTCTATTCCATAGTGGGTTTTTGGAACGCTACCTGTGCTTATATCAAACTCCGGTTTTATGAATACCCGCACCTCTCCTTCCCCTTAAGCTGGCATAAGAGTGTTTTCTAAATGTGAGACTCTGTTCTCTTTCCTAACTCAGTTAATGTGTAGCCATGTTTACAGGATCTTCATAAGTGATATCTTATGATAAGTTTCTATTTCTGTGTGACTTATTTCACTTAGAATCATCGTACCTGAATCCACTCATTTTGCTGCTACTGGTCTTATGACATTGATTTCATGGCTGAGGGATATTCCATCGTAGATAAGTACCACAATTTTTTGAACCATTTTTATATTTCCTGGGATATTTATGGTGTACCCAAGTTGAGGTTCTTGTAAGCAGTGCAGCCCTAAATTTGGGGGTGGCTCTGTGTTATTGATATCAGTTTTCCCAAGGTATAATCCCTAGACTGGAAGTACCCTTGGGTCTGTAGCTCTGTTGTTTACTTGTTTTAGGGAACACAATGAACTCCTCCAGAGAGGCAGTTGGCAATTTACATCCCGCCCATCAGCATAACAAGGCTCCCTGTTCTCCAGGGCCTGTCTTGCCTTTCTGGTTTTTACACATATTTCCTATGTCCCTTTTGAATTGTGGGAAGTGATACTTCTTTGTAGTGCAGATTTGCATTGCCCCCTTGGTTGCTTGGCCAAAAAGGGCATATGTGTTTTCTCCTGAATATATTCAGGAGAAAACGCATATGCCCTTTTTGGCCAAGTGCATCATTGTCAAAGTTGTGCCCCTCTACCTGTGCTTTAAAGGTGATTCCAACGTACCTCTTGAAATGTGTTTCCTGCTATTCTGCCTCCCTATCAAGTCCGCCTTGTTGCCTTCCCTCAACAGATTTTTGGATGATAGTTTCCCTTAATTACTCTGCCAGTTTGTGAATTGCTGTGCCCCTGAGCTCCATTTTTTAACTTGTTTGTTGTGAGCTGATCGCAACTCCAAAATTTTGGTTCAGGTCCTAAACTGGTTCCCGGTGGTTGGCTGAGTCTTTGGTTAATTCTTCTTCCTCCCGGGATATAAGACTGACATGTGATCGTCCAAATGCCTAACAGCTACTCTCTCATTGGTTCTCCCTCTTCCCTTTCCTCCTCTGTCAAAATGGGAACCTGTGCGAACCAGGAGGTTAAAGGTGCTGTCTCTCCAAGTTGGGAGATTGATAGTAAAGCTGTAAGAAATTCAAACCGGAGCACCAGGAGAGGGACTATTCGTTGAGTTTTAGAGACCTTTAGTATTCACATTGTGTCCATTCTCAAGGTTTCCCGTACATGTTATAGCTGTAGTAATATTCCCTTCAACCTGGAGACATGGGACCCATGGAATGGGTGCCATGCATTATTGCTTTAAACGGTCTGCATTTGCTCACCCAATCTCAACAATCCTCTCAGTCCCATGTGTCCAGCCTTATGCCACATCCTGCTGTCATTGTAGATAGGGTCATTCCAGGTTTCATCAGAGACCCTGACGGAATTGTAAAGAATTTCCCTTTTTTTTTGTTTTTGAAATTCATTATATAGTGGGTTTGAGCTAAATCTCGCTGCCATGTTTATGCCAGTCTAGACACACTTGATTCCCTTACGGAGACATATCAATACATAGGTTTAATGATTTTTACTAGTCAGATATATTCCTCTGCGGGAAATATGGGATTTTGAATCCCTTTCACTGAGGAAGGCGTAGGTATTGTGTATACCATAGTTGGTTTTTGGAACGGTACCTGTGCTTATATCAAACTCTGGTTTTATGCATCACCTCACCTCTCCTTCCCCCTTAAACAAGAATAAGAGTGTTTTGTAAATGTGAGACTCTGTTCTCTTTCCTAACTCATTTCATGTGTAGCCATGATTACAGGATCTTCATAAGTGATATCTTATGATAAGTTTCTTTTTCTGTGTGACTTATTTCACTTAGAATCATCGTACCTGAATCCACATATTTTGCTGCTACTGGTCTTATGACATTGATTTCATGGCTGAGGGATATTCCATCGTACGTATGTACCACAATTTTTTGAACCATTTTTATATTTCCTGGGATATTTAAAGTGTACCCAAGTTCAGGTTCTTGTAAGAAGTGCAGCCCTATATTTTGGGGTGGCTCTGTCTTATTGATTTTCAGTTTTCCCAAGGTATATTTCCTAGACTGGAAGTGCCCTTGGCTCTGTAGCTCTGTTGTTTATTTGTTTTAGGGAACACAATGCACTCCTCCAGAGAGGCAGTGGGCAATTTACATCACGCACATCAGCATAATAAGGCTCCCTGTTCTCCAGGGCCTGTCTTGCCTTTCTGGTTTTTATCCATTTGTGGATGTCCCTTTTGACTGGTGGGAATTGATACTTTTTTTAGTGCATATTTGCATTGCCCACTTGTTTGCTTTGCAAAGAGGGCGTATGCGTTTTCTCCTGAATATATTCAGGAGATAACGCATACGCCCCTTTTGGCCAAGTGCATCATTGTCAATGTTGTGCCCCTCTTCCTGTGCTTTAAAGGTGATTCCAATGAACCTCTTGAAATCTGTTTCCTGCTATTCTGCCTCGCTTTCAAGTCCGCCTCATTGCCTCCCCTCAACAGATTGTTGGACGATAGTTGCCCTTTATTACTCTGCCATTTTGTGAATTGCTGTGTCCCTGAGCTACATTATTTAACTCGTTTTTTTGTGAGCTGAACGCAAGTCCAATATTTTGGTTCAGGACCTATACTGGTTTTAGGTGGGTGGCTGAGACTTTGGTTAATTCTTCTTCCTCCCGGGAAACAAGTGTGACATATGCCCGTCCAAATGCCTAACAGCTACTCTCTCATTGGTTTTCCCTCTTCCCATTCATCCTCTGCCAAATTGGAAAACTGTGCGAAACAGTAGGTTAAAGGTGCTGTCTCTCTAGGTAGGGAGATTGATAGTAAAGCAGTTGGAAAGTCAAACTGGAGCACCAGGAGAGGGACTATTCGTTGAGTTTTAGAAACCTTTCGTATACAAAGTGTGTCCATTCTCTAGGTCTACTGTAACTGTTATAGATGTAGTAATATTCCCTTCAACCTGGAGAGTTGGGACCCAGGGAATGGGTGCCATGCATTATTGCTTTAAAGGGTCTGCATTTGCTCACCCAATCTCACCAATCCTCTCAGTCCCATGTGTCCAGCCTTATGCCACATCCAGCTGTCGTTGTAGATAGGGTCATTCCAGGTTTCATCAGAGACCCTGAAGGAATTGAAAAGTATTTCCCTGTTTTTTTTTTGGTTTTGTTTTTGAAATTCCATTTTATACTGGGTTTGAGCTGATTCTCACTGCCATGTTTATGCCAGTCTAGACACACTTGATTCCATTATGTGGACATAACAATACATACGTTTTAAGATTCTTACTATTAAGATATATCCCTCTGCATGGAATATGGGGAGTTGAGTCCTTTTCACTGAAGAAGGTTTATTTCTTGTCTATTCCGTATATGGTTTGTGGAACGGTACCAGAACTAATATCAAAATCTGGTTTAATGCATCACCCCACCTCTCCTTCCCCCTTAAGCTGGCATAAGAATGTTTTCTAAAGGTCAAACTCTCTTCTCTTTCCTAACTCAGTTCATGTGTAGCCATGTTTACAGGACCTTCATAAGTGATATCTTATGATAAGTTTCTTTTTCTGTGTGACTTATTTCACTTAGAATCATCGTACCTGAATCCACTCATTTTGCTGCTACTGGTCTTATGACATTGATTTCATGGCTGAGGGATATTCCATCGTACGTAAGTACCACAATTTTTTGAACCATTTTTATGGTTCCAGGGATATTTAAGGTGTAGACAAGTTGAAGTTCTTGTAAGCAGTGCTGCCCTAAATTTTGGGCTGGCTCTGTCTTATTGATTTTCAGTTTGCCCAAGGTATATTCCTTAGACTGGAACTTCTCTTGGCTCTGTAGCTCTATTGTTTACTTGTTTTAGGGAACACAATGCACTCCTCCAGAGAGGCAGTTGACAATTTACATCCCGCCCATCAGCATAACAAGGCTCGCTGTTCTCCAATGCCTGTCTTGCCTTTCTGGATTTTACATATTTTGTGGATGTCCCTTTTGACTGGTGGGAAGTGATACTACTTTGTAGTGCAGATTTGCATTGCCCACTTGCTTGCTTGGCCAAAAAGGGCGTATGCGTTTTCTCCTGCATATATTCAGGAGAAAATGCATACGCCCTTTTTGGCCAAGTGCATCATTGTCGAAGTTATGCCCCTCTCCCTGTGCTTTACAGACGATTCCAACGTAACTCTTGAAATCTGTTTCCTGCTATTCTGCCTCGCTTTCCAGTCCGCTTCGTTGCCTTCCCTCAACAGATTTCTGGACGATAGTTGGCCTTTCTTACTCTGCCAGTTTGTGAATTGCTCTGCCCCTGAGCTCCATTTTTCAACTCGTTTTTTTTGAGCTGAATGCAAGTCCAAAATTGTGGTTTAGGACCTATACTGTTTCCCGGTGAGGGGCTGAGACTTTGGTTAATTCTTCTTCCTGCCGGGCAATTAGAGTGACATGTGCCCGTCCAAATGCCTAACAGCTACTCTCTCATTGGTTCTCCCTCTTCCCTTTCATCCTCTGACAAATCGGCAACCTGTGCGAACCAGGAGGTTAAAGAGGCAGTCTCTCCAAGTTGGGAGATTGATAGTAAAGCAGTTGGAAAGTCAAACCGGAGCACCAGGAGAGGGACTATATGTTGAGTTTTAGAGACCTTTCGTATTCACAGTGTGTCCATTCTCTAGGTTTCCCGTACATGTTATAGCTGTAGTAATATTCCCTTCACCCTGGAGAGTTGGGACCCATGTAGGGGGTGCCATGCATTATTGCTTTAAAGGGTCTGCATTTGCTCACCCAATCTCACCAATCCTCTGAGTCCCAAGTGTCCATCCTTATGCCACATCCAGCCTTCGTTGTAGATAGGGTCATTCCAGGTTTCATCAGAGACCCTGAAGGAATTGTTAAGAATTTCCCTGTTTTTTTGTTTCGTTTTTGAAATTCTTTTTATAGTGGGTTTGAGCTGATTCTCACTGCCATGTTTATGCCAGTCTAGACACACTTGATTCCATTATGGGGACATATCAATACATAGGTTTTAAGATTGTTACTAGTAAGTTATATCTCTCTGCATGGAATATGGGGAGTTGAGTCCCTTTCACTGAGGAAAGTGTAGTTCTTGTCTATTCCGTATTTGGTTTTTGGAACGGTACCTGAACTAATATCAAAATCTGGTTTAATGCATCACCCCACCTCTCCTTCCCCCTTAAGCAGGCATAAGAATGTTTTCTAAAGATCAAACTCTCTTCATTTTCCTAATTCAGTTCATGTGTAGGCATGTTTCCAGGGTCTTCGTAAGTGATATCTTATGATTAGCTTCATTTTCTGTGTGACTTATTTCACTTAGAATCATCGTACCTGAATCCACTCATTTTGCTGCTACTGGTCTTATGACATTGATTACATGGCTGAGGGATATTCCATCGTACGTAAGTACCACAATTTTTTGAACCATTTTTATATTTCCTGGGATATTTGAGGTGTACCCAAGTTGAGGTTGTTGTAAGCAGTGCAGCCCTAAATTTGGGGGTGGCTCTGTCTTATTGATTTTCCGTTTCCCAAGGTATATTCCCTAGACTGGAAGTGCCCTTGGCTCTGTAGCTTTGTTGTTTACTTGTTTTAGGGAACACAATGCACTCCTCCAGTGAGGCAGTTGGCAATTTACATCCCGCCCATAAGCATAACAAGGCTCCCTGTTCTCCAGGTCCTCTCTTGCCTTTCTGGTCTTTACA
Source organism: Mesoplodon mirus (assembly GCF_964341445.2). Taxonomy (NCBI): domain Eukaryota; kingdom Metazoa; phylum Chordata; class Mammalia; order Artiodactyla; family Ziphiidae; genus Mesoplodon; species Mesoplodon mirus. The sequence continues at coordinate 464,243 of NW_028295721.1, forward strand.
CATTTTGTGGATGTCCCTTTTGACCGGTGGGAAGTGATACTTCTTTGTAGTGCAGATTTGCATTGCCCGCTTGCTTGCTTGGCCAAAAAGGGCGTTTGCATTTTCTCCTGCATATATTCAGGAGAAAATGCATACGCCGTTTTTGGCCAAGTGCATCATTGTCGAAGTTGTGCCCCTCTTCCTGTGCTTTACAGGCGATTCCAACGTACCTCTTGAAATCTGTTTCCTGCTATTCTGTCTCGCATTCAATTCCACCTCCTTGCCTTCCCTCAACTGATTTTTGAATGATAGTTGTCCTTTATTACTCTGCCAGTTTGTGAATTGCTGTGCCCTTGAGCTCCATTTTTCAACTCGTTTTTTGTGATTTGAACGCATGTCCAAAATTTTGGTTCAGGACCTATATTGGTTCCCGGTGGGTGGCTGCGAGTTTGGTTAATTCTCCCTCCTGCTGGGATATTAGAGTGACATATGCCCGTCCAAATGCCTAACAGCTACTCTCTCATTCGTTCTACCTCTTCCCTTTCATCCTCTGCCAAATTGGCAAACTGTGAGAACCAGGAGGTTAAGGGGCTGTCTCTCCAAGTTGGGAGATTGATAGTAAAGCAGTTGGAAAGTCAAACCGGAGCACCAGGAGAGGGACTATTCATTGAGTTTTAGAAACCATTCGTTTTCACAGTGTGTCCATTTGCTAGGTTTCCCATACATGTTATAACTGTAGTAATATTCCCTTCAACCTGAAGAGTTGGGACCCATGGAATGGGTGCCATGCATTATTGCTTTAAAGGGTCTGCATTTGCTCACACAATCTCACCAATCCTCTGAGTCCCAAGTGTCCAGCCTTATGCCATATCCAGCTGTCATTGTAGACAGGGTCATTCCACATTTCATCAGAGACCCTGAAGGAATTGTAAAGAATTTCCCTGTTTTTTAGTATTGTTTTTGAAATTCCTTTTTATAGTGGGTTTGAGCTGATTCTCGCTGCCATGTTTATGCCAGTCTAGACACACTTGATTCCCTTACGGAGACGTATCAATACAAATGTTTTAAGATTCTTACTAGTCAGATATATTCCTCTGCGGGAAATGTGGCGTTTTGAGTCCCTTTCACTGAGGAAGGTATAGGTAGGTCTTGTCTATTCCACAGTTGGTTTTGGGAACGGTACCTGTGCTTATATCAAACTCTGGTTTTATGCATCCCCCCACCACTCCTTCCCCTTTAAGGAAGCATGAGAGTGTTTTCTAAATGTGAGACTCTGTTCTCTTTCCTAACTCAGTTCATGTGTAGCCATGATTACAGGATCTTCATAAGTGATATCTTATGATAAGCTTCTTTTTCTTTGTGACATATTTCACTTAGAATCATCGTACCTGAATCCACACATTTTGCTGCTACTGGTCTTACGATATGGATTTCATGGCTGAGGGATATTCCATTGTACGAAAGTACCACAATTTTTTGAACCATTTTTATATTTCCTGGGATATTTATGGTGTACCCAAGTTGAGGTTCTTGTAAGCAGTGTAGCCCTATATTTGGGGGTGGCTCTGTCTTATTGATTTTCAGTTTTCCCAAGGTATATTCCCTAGACTGGAAGTGCCCTTGGCTCTGTAGCTCTGTTGTTTACTTGTTTTAGGGAACACAATGCACTCCTGCAGAGAGGCAGTTGGCAATTTACCTCCCGCCCATCAGCATAACAAGGCTCCCTGTTCTTCAGGGCCTGTCTTGCCTTTCTGATTTTTACACATTTTGTGGATTTCCCTTTTGACCTGTGGGAAGTGATACTTCTTTGTAGTGCAGATTTGCATTGCCCGCTTGCTTGTTTGGCCAAAAATGGCCTATGCGTTTTCTGCTGAATATATTCAGGAGAAAATGCATATGCCCTTTATGGCCAAGTGCATCATTGTCGAAGTTGTGCCCCTCTTCCTGTGCTTTACAGACCATTCCAACCTACCTCTTGAAATCTGTTTCCTGCTATTCTGCCTCGCTTTCAAGTCCGCCTCGTTGCCTTCCCTCAACAGATTTTTGGATGATAGTTGTCCTTTATTACTCTGCCTGTTTGTGAATTGCCGTGCCCCAGAGCTACTTTATTTAACTCATTTTTTGTGAGCTGAACGCAAGTCCAATATTTTGGTTCAGGACCTATACTCGTAAGCGGTGGGTGGCTGAGACTTTGGTTAATTCTTCTTCCTCCCGGGAAACAAGAGTGACATGTGCCCGTCCAAATGCCTAACAGCTACTCTCTCATTGGTTCTCATTCTTCCGTTTCATCTTCTGCCAAATTGGAAACCTGTGTGAAACAGGAGGTTAAAGGGGCTGTCTCTCCAAGTTGAGAGATTGATAGTAAAGCAGTTGGAAAGTCAAACCGTAGCACCAGGAGAGGGACTATTTGTTGAGTTTTAGAGACCTTTCCTATTCACAGTGTGTCCATTCTCTCGGTTTCCCGTACATGTTATAGCTATAGTAATATTCGCTTCTCCCTGGAGAGTTGGGACCCTTGGAATGGGTGCCATGCATTATTGCTTTAAAGCGTCTGCATTTGCTCACCCATTCTCACCAATCCTCTCAGTCCCATGTGTCCAGCCTTATGCCACATCCAGCTGTCATTGTAGATAGGGTCATTCCATGTTTCATCAGAGACCCTGAAGGAATTGAAAAGAATTTCCCTGTTTTTTTGTTTTGTTTTTGAAATTCCATTTTATAGTGGGTTTGAGCTGATTCTCGCTGCCATGTTTTTGCCAGTCTAGACACAATTGATTCCCTTACAGAGACATATCAATACATAGGTTTTAAGATTCTTACTAGTCAGATCTATTCCTCTGTGGGAAATATGGGGTTTTGAGTCCCTTTCACTGAGGAAGGTATAGGTAGGTCTTGTCTATTCCATAGATGGTTTTGGGAACGGTACCTGTGATTATATCAAACTCTGGTTTTATTCAACACCCCACCTCTCCTTCCCCCTTAAGCAGGCATAAGAGTGTTTTCTAAATGTGAGACTCTGTTCTCTTTCCTAACTCAGTTCATGTGTAGCCATGTTTGCAGGACCTTCATAAGTGATATTTTATGATAAGATTCTTTTTCTGTGTGACTTATTTCACTTAGAATCATCGTACCTGAATCCACTCATTTTGCTGCTACTGGTCTTATGACATTGATTTCATGGCTGAGGGATATTCCATCGTACGTAAGTACCACAATGTTTTGAACCATTTTTATGGTTCCAGGGATATTTAAGGTGTAGACAAGTTGAGGTTCTTGTAAGCAGTGCACTCCTAAATTTTGGGCTGGCTCTGTCTTATTGATTTTCAGTTTGCCCAAGGTATATACCCTAGACTGGAAGTGCTCTTGGCTCTGTAGCTCTGTTGTTTACTTGTTTTACGGAACACAACGCACTCCTCCAGAGAGGAAGTTGACAACTTACATCCCGCCCATCAGCATAACAAGACTCGCTGTTCTCCAAGGCCTGTCTTGCCTTTCTGGTTTTTACATATTTTGTGGATGTCCCTTTTGACTGGTGGGAAGTGATACTTCTTTGTAGTGCAGATTTGCATTGCCCACTTGCTTGCTGTGCCAAAAAGGGCGTATGCGTTTTCTCCTGCATATATTCAGGAGAAAATGCATACGCCCTTTTTGGCCAAGTGCATCATTGTCGAAGTTATGCCCCTCTCCCTGTGCTTTACAGACGATTCCAACGTAACTCTTGAAATCTGTTTCCTGCTATTCTGCCTCGCTTTCCAGTCCGCTTCGTTGCCTTCCCTCAACAGATTTCTGGACGATAGTTGGCCTTTCTTACTCTGCCAGTTTGTGAATTGCTCTGCCCCTGAGCTCCATTTTTCAACTCGTTTTTTTTGAGCTGAATGCAAGTCCAAAATTGTGGTTTAGGACCTATACTGTTTCCCGGTGAGGGGCTGAGACTTTGGTTAATTCTTCTTCCTGCCGGGCAATTAGAGTGACATGTGCCCGTCCAAATGCCTAACAGCTACTCTCTCATTGGTTCTCCCTCTTCCCTTTCATCCTCTGACAAATCGGCAACCTGTGCGAACCAGGAGGTTAAAGAGGCAGTCTCTCCAAGTTGGGAGATTGATAGTAAAGCAGTTGGAAAGTCAAACCGGAGCACCAGGAGAGGGACTATATGTTGAGTTTTAGAGACCTTTCGTATTCACAGTGTGTCCATTCTCTAGGTTTCCCGTACATGTTATAGCTGTAGTAATATTCCCTTCACCCTGGAGAGTTGGGACCCATGTAGGGGGTGCCATGCATTATTGCTTCAAAGGGTCTGCATTTGCTCATCCAATCTCACCAATCCTCTGAGTCCCAAGTGTCCATCCTTATGCCACATCCAGCCTTCGTTGTAGATAGGGTCATTCCAGGTTTCATCAGAGACCCTGAAGGAATTGTTAAGAATTTCCCTGTTTTTTTGTTTCGTTTTTGAAATTCTTTTTATAGTGGGTTTGAGCTGATTCTCACTGCCATGTTTATGCCTGCCTAGACACATTTGATTCCATTACGGGTACATATCAATACATAGGTTTTAAGATTCTTACTAGTAAGATATATACCTCTGCATGGAATATGGGGGGTTGATTTCCTTTCACTGAGGAAGGTGTAGTTCTTGTCTATTCCATAATTGTTTTTTGGAATGGTACCAGAACTAATATCAAAATCTGGTTTAATTCATCACCCCACCTCTCCTTCCACCTTAAGCAGGCATAAGAATGTTTTCTAAATGTCAAACTCTCTTCCCTTTCCTAACTCAGTTCATGTGTAGCCATGTTTACAGGACCTTCATAAGTGATACCTTATGATAAGTTTCTTTTTCTATGTGACTTATTTCACTTAGAATCATCGTACCTGAATCCACTCATTTTGCTGCTACTGGTCTTACAACATGGATTTCATGGCTGAGGGATATTCCATCGTACGTAAGTACCACAATGTTTTGAACCATTTTTATATTTCCTGGGATATTTAAGGTGTACCCAAGTTGAGGTACTTGAAAGCAGTGCAGCCCTAAATTTTGGGGTGGCTCTGTCTTATTGATTTTCAGTATTCCCAAGGTATATTCCCTAGACTGGAAGTGCCCTTGGCTCTGTAGCTCTGTTGTTTACTTGTTTTAGGGAACACAATGCACTCCTCCAGAGAGGCAGTTGGCAATTTACATCCCGCCCATCAGCATAACAAGGCTCCCTGTTCTCCAAGGCCTGTCTTGCCTTTCTGGTTTTTACACATTTTGTGGATGTCCCTTTTGACTGGTGGGAAGTGATAGTACTTTGTAGTGCAGATTTGCATTGCCCGCTTGCTTGCTTCGCCAAAAAGTTCGTATGCGTTTTCTCCTGCATATATTCAGGAGAAAATGCATACGCCCTTTTTGGCCAAGTGCATCATTGTCGAAGTTGTGCCCCTCTTCCTGTGCTTTACAGACCATTCCAACCTACCTCTTGAAATCTGCTTCCTGCTATTCGGCCTGACTTTCATGTCCGCTTCGTTGCCTTCCCTCAAAAGATTTCTTGACGATAGTTGGCCTTTATTACTCTGCCAGTTTGTGAATTGCTCTGCCTCTGAACTCCATTTTTCAACTCGTTTTTTGTGAGCTGAATGCAATACAAAGTTTTGGTTCAGGACCTATACTGTTTCCAGGTGAGTGGCGGAGACTTTGGCTAATTCTTCTTCCTGCCGGGCAAATAGAGTGACATATGCCCGTCCAAATGCCTAACAGCTATGCTCTCATTGATTCTCCCTCTTCCCTTTCATCCTCTGCCAATTTGGCAAACGGTGAGAACCAGGAAGTTAAAGGGGCTGTCTCTCCAAGTTGGGAGAGTGATAGTAAAGCAGTTGGAAAGTCAAACCAGAGCACCAGGAGAGGGACTATTCGTTGAGTTTTAGAAACCATTCGTTTTCAAAGTGTGTCCATTTGCTAAGTTTCCCATACATGTTACAGCTGTAGTAATATTCCCTTCAACCTGGAGAGTTGGGACCCATGGATTGGGTGCCATGCATTATTGCTTTAAAGGGTCTGCATTTGCTCACACAATCTCACCAATCCTCTCAGTCCCAAGTGTCCAGCTTTATGCCACATCCAGCTGTCATTGTAGACAGTGTCATTTTACGTTTCATCAGAGACCCTGAAGGAATTGTAAAAAAAAATCCCTGTTTTTTTGCTTTGTTTTTGAAATTCCTTTTTATAGTGGGTTTGAGCTGATTCTCGCTGCCATGTTTATGCCAGTCTAGACACACGTGATTCCCTTACAGAGACATATCAATACATAGGTTTGAAGATTCTTACTAATCAGATATATTCCTCTGCAGGAAATATGGGATTTTGAGTCCCTTTCACTGAGGAAGGTATAGGTAGGTCTTGTCTATTCCATAGTTGGTTTTTGGAACGGTACCTGTGCTTATATCAAACTGTGGTTTTATGCATCACCCCACCTCTCCTTCCCCCTTAAGCAGGCATAAGAGTGTTTTCTAAATGTGAGAGTCTGTTCTCTTTCCTAACTCAGTTCATGTGTAGCCATGATTACAGGGTCTTCATAAGTGATATCTTATGATTAGCTTCTTTTTCTGTGTGACTTATTTCACTTAGAATCATCGTACCTGAATCCACTCATTTTGCTGCTACTGGTCTTATGACATTGGTTTCATGGCTGAGGGATATTCCATCGTACGTAAGTACCACAATTTTTTGAACCATTTTTATATTTCCTGGGATGTTTGCGGTGTACCCAAGTTGAGGTTGTTGTAAGCAGTGCAGCCCTAAATTTGGGGGTGGCTCTGTCTTATTGATTTTCCGTTTCCCAAGGTATATTCCATAGACTGGAACTGCCCTTGGCTCTTTAGCTTTGTTGTTTACTTGTTTTAGGGAACACAATGCACTCCTCCAGTGAGGCAGTTGGCAATTTACATCCCGCCCATAAGCATAACAAGGCCCCCTTTTCTCCAGGTACTCTTTTGCCTTTCTGTTTTTTACATATTTTGTGGATGTCCCTTTTGACCGGTGGGAAGTGATACTTCTTTGTAGTGCAGATTTGCATTGCCCGCTTGCTTGCTTGGCCAAAAAGGGCATTTGCGTTTTCTCCTGCATATATTCAGGAGAAAATGCATACGCCATTTTTGGCCAAGTGCATCATTGTCGAAGTTGTGCCCCTCTTCCTGTGCTTTACAGGCGATTCCAACGTACCTCTTGAAATCTGTTTCCTGCTATTCTGTCTCGCTTTCAAGCCCACTGTGTTGCCTTCCCTCAACTGATTTTTGAATGATAGTTGTCCTTTATTACTCTGCCAGTTTGTGAATTGCTGTGCCCTTAAGCTCCATTTTTCAACTCATTTTTTGTGAGCTGAATGCAATACAAAATTTTGGTTCTGGATCTATATTGGTTCCCGGTGGGTGGCTGCGAGTTTGGTTAATTCTTCTTCCTGCCGGGAAATTAGAGTGACATATGCCCGTCCAAATGCCTAACAGCTACTCTCTCATTCGTTCTACCTCTTCCCTTTCATCCTCTGCCAAATTGGCAAACTGTGAGAACCAGGAGGTTAAGGGGCTGTCTCTCCAAGTTGGGAGATTGATAGTAAAGCAGTTGGAAAGTCAAACCGGAGCACCAGGAGAGGGACTATTCGTTGAGTTTTAGAAACCATTCGTTTTCACAGTGTGTCCATTTGCTAGGTTTCCCATACATGTTATAGCTGTAGTAATATTCCCTTCAACCTGGAGAGTTGGGACCCATGGAATGGGTGCCATGCATTATAGCTTTAAAGGGTCTGCATTTGCTCACACAATCTCAACAAACCTCTCAGTCCCAAGTGTCCAGCCTTATGCCACATCCAGCTGTCATTGTAGACAGGGTCATTCCACGTTTCATCAGAGACCCTGAAGGAATTGTAAAGAATTTCCCTGTTTTTTAGTTTTGTTTTTGAATTTCCTTTTTATAGTGGGTTTGAGCTGATTATCGCTGCCATGTTTATGCCAGTCTAGAAACACTTGATTCCCTTATGGAGACGTATCAATACAAAGGTTTTAAGATTCTTACAAGTCAGATATATTCCTCTGCGGGAAATATGGGGTTTTGATTCCCTTTCACTGAGGAAGGTATAGGTAGGTCTTTTCTATTCCACAGTTGGTTTTGGGAACGGTACCTGTGCTTATATCAAACTCTGGTTTTATGCATCCCCCCACCCCTCCTTCCCCCTTAAGGAAGCATGAGAGTGTTTTCTAAATGTGAGACTCTGTTCTCTTTCCTAACTCAGGTCATGTGTAGCCATGTTTACAGGATCTTCATATGTGATATCTTATGATAACCTTCTTTTACTTTGTGACATTACACTTAGAATCATCGTACCTGAATCCACTCATTTTGCTGCTAATGGTATTACGACATGGATTTCATGGCTGAGAGATATTCCATCGTACGTAAGTACCACAATTTTTTGAACCATTTTTATGTTTCCAGGGATATTTAAGATGAACCCAAGATGAGGTTCTTGTAAGCAGTGCAGCCCTAAATTTTGGGGTGGCTCTGTCTTATTGATTTTCAGTTTTCCCAAAGTATATTCCCTAGACTGGAAGTGTCCTTGGCTCTGTAGCTCTGTTGTTTACTTGTTTTAGGGAACACAACGCACTCCTCCAGAGAGGCAGTTGGCAATTTACCTCCCGCCCATCAGCATAACAATGCTCCCTGTTCTCCAGGGCCTGTCTTGCCTTTCTGGTTTTTACCCTTTTTGTGGTTGTCCCTTTTGACTGGTGGGAAGTGATTTTTCTTTGTAGTGCAGATTTGCATTGCTCGCTTGCTTGTTTGGCCAAAAAGGCCGTATGCGTTTTCTGCTGAATATATTCAGGAGAAAACGCATACGCCCTTTTTGGCCAAGTGCATCATTGTCGAAGTTGTTCCCCTCTTCCTGTGCTTTACAGACGATTCCAACATACCTCTTGAAATCTGTTTCCTGCTATTCGGCCTGACATTCAAGTCTGCTTCGTTGCCTTCCCTCAACAGATTTCTGGACGAAAGTTGGCCTTTATTACTCTACCAGTTTGTGAATTTCTCTCCCCCTGAGCTCCATAATTTAACTCGTTTATTGTGAGCTGAACGCAAGTCCAATATTTTGGTACAGGACCTATACTGGTTCGCGGTGGGTGGCTTAGAATTTGGGTAATTCTTCATCCTTCCGGGAAATAAGAGTGACATATGCCCTTCCAAATGCCTAACAGCTACTCTCTCATTGGTTCTCCCTCTTCCCTTTCATCCTCTGCCAAATTGGCAACCTGTGCGAAACAGGAGGTTAAAGGTGCAGTCTCTCCAAGCTGGGAGATTGATAGTAAAGCAGTTGGAAAGTCAAACCTGAGCACCAGGAGAGGGACTATTCGTTGAGTTTTAGAGACCTTTCGTATTCACAGTGTGTCCAGTCTCTAGGTTTCCCGTACAGGTTATATCTGTAGTAATATTCCCTTCAACCTGGAGAGTGGTGACCAATGGAATGGCTGCCATGCATTATTGCATTAAAGGGTCTGCATTTGCTCACCCAATCTCACAAATCCTCTCAGTCCCATGTGTTCAGCCTTATGCCACATCCAGCTGTCATTATAGATAGGGTCATTCCAGGTTTCATCAGAGACCCTGAAGGAATTGTATAGAATTTCCCTGGTTTTTGTTTTGTTTTTCAAATTCCTTTTTATAGTGGGTTTGAGCTGATTCTCGCTGCCATGTTTATGCCAGTCTAGAAACACGTGATTCCCTTACAGAGACATATCAATACATAGGTTTGAAGATTCTTACTAGTGACATATATTCCTCTGTGGGAAATATGGGGTTTTGAGTCCCATTCACTGAGGAAGTATAGGTAGGTCTTGTCTATCCCATAGTTGGTTTTTGGTACGGTACCTGTCCTCATATCAAACTCTGGTTTTATGCATCACCCCACCTCTCCTTCCCCCTTAAGCAGGCATAAGAATGTTTTCTAAATGTGAGACTCTGTTCTCTTTCCTAACTCAGTTCATGTGTAGCCATGTTTACAGGATCTTCATAAGCGATATCTTATGATAAGCTTCTTTTTCTGTGTGACTTATTTCACTTAGAATCATCGTACCTGAATCCACTCATTTTGCTGCTACTGGTCTTATGACATTGATTTCATGGCTGAGGGATATTCCATCGTACGTATGTACCATAAATTTTTGAACCATTTTTATATTTCCTGGGATATTTCAGGTGTAACCAAGTTGAGGTTCTTGTAAGCAGTGCAGCCCTAAATTTCAGAGTGGCCCTGTCTTATTGATTTTCAGTTTTCCCAAGGTATATTCCCTTGACTGGAAGTGCCCTTCGCTCTGTAGCTCTGTTGTTTACTTGTTTTAGGGAACACATTGCACTCCTCCAGTGAGGCAGTTGGCAATTTACATCCCACCCATCAGCATTACAAGGCTCCCTGTTCTCCAGGGCCTGTCTTGCCTTTTTGGTTTTTACACATTTTGTGGATGTCCCTTTTGACCGGTGGGAAGTGATACTACTTTGTAGTGCAGATTTGTTTTGCCCGCTTGCTAGCTTGGCCAAAAATGGCATATGCGTTTTCTCCTGCATATATTCAGGAGAAAATGCATACGCACTTTTTGGCCAAGTGCATCATTGTCGAACTTGTGCCCCTCTTCCTGTGCTTTACAGGTGATTCCAACGTACCTCTTGAAATCTGTTTCCTGCTATTCTGCCTCGCTTTCAATTCCGCCTCGTTGCCTTCCCTCAACAGATTTTTGTATGATAGTTGTCCTTTATTACTTTGCCAGTTTGTGAATTGCTTTGCCCTTGAGCTCCATTTTTCAACTCTCTTTTTGTGAGCTGAACGCATATCCAAATTTTGGTTCAGGACCTATATTGGTTCCCGGTGGGTGGTTGCAACTTTGGTTAATTCTTCTTCCTGCCGGGAAATTAGAGCGACATATGCCCGTCCAAATGCCTAACAGCTACTCTCTCATTGGTTCTCCCTCTTCCCTTTCATCGTCTGCCAAATTGGCAAAGTGTGAGAACCAGGAGGTTAAAGGGGTTGTCTCTCCAAGTTGGGAGATTGATAGTAAAGCAGTTGGAAACTCAAACTGGAGCACCAGGAGAGGGAATATTCGTTGAGTTTTAGAAACCTTTCGTATTCACAGTGTGTCCATTCTCTAGGTTTCCCGTACATGTTATAGCTGTAGTAGTATTCCCTTCAACCTGGAGAGTTGGGACCCATGGAGTGGGTGCCATGCATTATTGCTTTAAAGGGTCTGCATTTGCTCACCCAATCTCACAAATCCTCTCAGTCCCAAGTGTCCAGACTTATGCCACATCCAGCTGTCATTGTAGACAGGGTCATTGCACGTTTCATCAGAGACCCTGAAGGAATTGTAAAGAATTTCCCTGTTTTTTTGTTTTGTTTTTGAAATTCCTTTTTATAGTGGGTTTGAGCTGATTCTCTCTTCCATGTTTATGCCAGTCTAGACACACTTGATTCCCTTACAGAGACATATCAATACATAGGTTTTAAGATTCCTACTAGTCAGATATATTCCTCTGTGGGAAATATGGGATTTTGAGTCCCTTTCACTGAAGAAGGTATAGGTAGGTCTTGTCTACTCCATAGTTGGTTTTTGGAACGGTACCTGTGCTTATATCAAACTCTGGTTTTATGCATCACCCCACCTCTCCTTCCCCTTTAAGCAGGCATAAGAGTGTTTTCTAAATGTGAGAATCTGTTCTCTTACCTAACTCAGTTCATGTGTAGCCATGTTTACAGGATCTTCATAAGTGATACCTTATGATAAGCTTCTTTTTCTGTGTGACGTATTTCACTTAGAATCATCGTACCTGAATCCACTGATTTGCTGCTACTGTTCCTATGACATTGATTAAGTGGCTGAGGGATATTCCATCGTATGTAAGTACCACAATTTTTTGAACCATTTTTATATTCCCTGGGATATTTAAGGTGTACTCAAGTTGAGTTTCTTGTAAGCAGTGCAGCCCTAAATTTGAGGGTGGCTCTGTCTTATTGATTTTCAGTTTTCCCAAAGTATATTCCCTAGACTGGAAGTGCCCTTGCCTCTGTAGCTCTGTTGCTTACTTGTTTTAGGGAACACAATGCACTCCTCCAGTGAGGCAGTTGGCAATTTACATCCCGCCCATCAGCATAACAAGGCTCCCTGTTCTCCAAGGCCTGTCTTGACTTTCTGGTATTTACACATTTTGTGGATGTCCCTTTTGACAATTGGGAAGTGATACTTCTTTGTAGTGCAGATTTGCATTGCCCGCTTGCTTGCTTGGCCAAAAAGGGCGTATGCGTTTTCTCCTGCATATATACAGAATAAAACGCATACACCCTTTTTGGCCAAGTGCATCATTGTCGAAGATGTGCCCCTCTTCCTGTGCTTTACAGATGATTCCAACGTACCTCTTGAAATCTGTTTCCTGCTATTCGGCCTCACTCTCATGTCCGCTTCGTTGCCTTCCCTCAACAGATTTCTGGACTATAGTAGGCATTTATTACTCTGCCAGCTTGTGAATTGCTCTGCCACTGAGCTCCATTTTTCAACTCGTTTTTTGTGAGCTGAATGCAAGTGCAATATTTTGGTTCAGGACCTATACTGGTTCCCTGTGGGTGGTTGCAACTTTGGTTAATTCTACTTCCTGCCGGGAAATTAGAGTGACATATGCCCGTCCAAATGCCTAACAGCTACTCTCTCATTGGTTCTCCCTCTTCCTTTTCATCCTCTGCCAAATTGGCAACCTGTGAGAACCAGGAGGTTAAAGGGGCAGTCTCTCCAAGTTGGGAGATTGATAATAAAACAGTTGGATAGTCAAACTGGAGCACCAGAAGAGGGACTATTCGTTGAGTTTTAGAAACCTTTCGTATTCACAGTGTGTCCATTCTCTAGGTTTCCCGTACATGTTATAGCTGTAGTAGTATTCCCTTCAACCTGGAGAGTTGGGACCCATGGAGTGGGTGCCATGCATTATTGCTTTAAAGGGTCTGCATTTGCTCACCCAATCTCACCAATCCTCTCAGTCCCAAGTGTCCAGACTTATGACACATCCAGCTGTCATTGTAGACAGGGTCATTCCACATTTCATCAGAGACCCTGAAGGAATTGTAAAGAATTTCCCTGTTTTTTTTGGTTTGTTTTTGAAATTCCTTTTTATAGTGGGTTTGAGCTTATTCTCACTTCCATGTTTATGCCAGTCTAGACTCACTTGATTCCCTTACGGAGACATATCAATACATAGGTTTTAAGATTCTTACTAGTCTGATATATTCCTCTGCGGGAAATATAGTGTTTTGAGTCCCTTGCACTGAGGAAGGTATAGGTAGGTCTTGTCTATTCCATAGTTGGTTTTTGGAACAGTTCCTGTGCTAATATCAAACTCTGTTTTTATGCATCACCCACCTCTCCTTCCCCCTTAAGCAGGCATAAGAGTGTTTTCTAAATGTGAGACTCTGTTCTCTTTCCTAACTCAGTTCATGTGTAACCATGTTTACAGGATCTTCATAAGTGATATCTTATGATAAGCTTCTTTTTCTGTGTGACATATTTCACTTAGAATCATTGTACCTGAATCCAGTCATTTTGCTGCTACTGGTCTTATGACACTGTTTTCACGGCTGAGGGATATTCCATCGAACGTAAGTACCAGTATGTTTTGAACCATTTTTATATTTCCTGGGATATTTCAGGTGTAACCAAGTTGAGGTTCTTGTAAGCAGTGCAGCCCTAAATTTGAGGGTGGTCCTGCCTTATTGATTTTCAGTTTTACCAAGGTATATTCCCTAGACTGGAAGTGCCCTTGCCTCTGTAGCTCTGTTGTTTACTTGTTTTAGGGAACACAATGCACTCCTCCAGTGAGGCAGTTGGTAATTTACATCCCGCCCATCAGCATTAAAAGGCTCCCTGTTCTCCAGGGCCTGTCTTGACTTTCTGGTTTTTACACATTTTGTGGATGTCCCTTTTGACAGGTGGGAAGTGATACTTCTTTATAGTGCAGATTTGCATTGCCCGCTTGCTTGCTTGGCCAAAAAGGGTATATGCGTTTTCTACTGCATATATTCAGGAGAAAATGCATACGCCCTTTTTGGACAAGTGCATCATTGTCGAAGTTGTGCCCCTCTTCCTGTTCTTTACAGGTGATTCCAACGTACCTCTTGAAATCTGTTTCCTGCTATTCTGCCTCACTTTCAAGTCTGCCTCGTTGCCTTCCCTCAACAGATTTTTGGATGATAGTTGTCCTTTATTACTTTGCCAGTTTGTGAATTGCTGTGCCCTTGAGCTCCATTTTTCAACTCGCTTTTTGTGAGCTGAACGCATGTCCAAATTTTGGTTCAGGACCTATACTGGTTCCCGGTGGGTGGTTGCAACTTTGGTTAATTCTTCTTCCTGCCGGATAATTAGAGCGACATATGCCCGTACAAATGCCTAACAGCTACTCTCTCATTGGTTCTCCCTCTTCCTTTTCATCCTCTGCCAAATTGGCAAAGTGTGAGAACCAGGAGGTTAAAGGGGTTGTCTCTCCAAGTTGGGAGATTGATAGTAAAGTAGTTGGAAAGTCAAACTGGAGCACCAGGAGAGGGACTATTCGTTGAGTTTTAGAAACCTTTCGTATTCACTGTGTGTCCATTCTCTAGGTTTCCCGTACATGGTATAGCTGTAGTAGTATTCCCTTCAACCTGGAGAGTTGGGACAAATGGAATGGGTGCCACACATTATTGCTTTAAAGGGTGTGCATTTGCTCAACCAATCTCACCAATCCTCTCAGTCCCAAGTGTCCAGCCTTATGCCATATCCAGCTGTCATTGTAGATAGGCTCATTCCAGGTTTCATTAGAGCCCCTAAAGTAATTGTAAAGAATTTCCATGTTTTTTGTTTTTTGTTTTTTTGAAATTCCTTTTTATAGTGGGTTTGAGCTGATTCTCACTGCAATGATTATGCCAGTCTAGACACACTTGATTCCATTACGGAAACATATTAATACATAGGTTTTAATATTCTTACTCTTCAGATATATTCCTCTGTGGGAAATATCGTGTTTTGAGTTCCTTTCACTGAGGAAGGTGTAGGTCTTGTATATTCCATAGTTGGTTTTTGAAATGGTACGTGTGGTTATATCAAACGCTTGTTTTCTGTAGCACCCCACCTCATCTTCCCCCTTAAGCAGGCATAAGAGTGTTTTCTAAATGTGAGACTCTGTTCGCTTTCCTAACTCTGTTCATGTGTAGCCATGTTTAGAGGACCTTCATAAGTGATATCTTATGATAAGTTTCTTTATCTGTGTGACTTATTTCAGTTAGAATCATCGTACCTGAATCCACTCATTTTGCTGCTACTGGTCTTATGACATTGATTTCATGGCTGAGGGATATTCCATCGTACGTAAGTACCAAAATATTTTAAACCATATTTATATTTCCTGGGATATTTGAGCTGTACGCAATTTGAAGTTCTTGTAAGCAGTGCAGCCCTAAATTATGGGGTGGCTCTTTCTTATTCATTTTCTGCTTTCCCAAGGTATATTCCCCAGACTGCAAGTGCCCTTGGCTCTGTAGCTCTGTTGTTTACTTGTTTTAGGGAACATAATGCACTCCTCCAGAGAGGCAGTTGGCAATTTACATCCCGCCCATCAGCATAACAAGGCTCCCTGTTCTCCAAGGCCTGTCTTGACTTTCTGGTATTTACATATTTTGTGGATGTCCCTTTTGACAATTGGGAAGTGATACTTCTTTGTAGTGCAGATTTGCATTGCCCGCTTGCTTGCTTGGCCAAAAAGGGCGTATGCGTTTTCTCCTGCATATATACAGAATAAAACGCATACACCCTTTTTGGCCAAGTGCATCATTGTCGAAGTTGTGCCCCTCTTCCTGTGCTTTACAGATGATTCCAACGTACCTCTTGAAGTCTGTTTCCTGCTATTCTGCCTCGCTTTCAAGTGCGCCTCGTTGCCTTCCCTCAACAGATTTTTGAACGATAGTTGTCCTTTATTACTCTGCCTGTTTGTGAATTGTTGTGCACTGAGCTACATTATTTTACTCGTTTTTTGTGAGCTGAATGCAAGTCCAATATTTTGGTTCAGGACCTATACTGGTTCCCTGTGGGTGGTTGCAACTTTGGTTAATTCTACTTCCTGCCGGGAAATTAGAGTGACATATGCCCGTCCAAATGCCTAACAGCTACTCTCTCATTGGTTCTCCCTCTTCCTTTTCATCCTCTGCCAAATTGGCAACCTGTGAGAACCAGGAGGTTAAAGGGGCAGTCTCTCCAAGTTGGGAGATTGATAATAAAACAGTTGGATAGTCAAACTGGAGCACCAGGAGAGGGACTATTCGTTGAGTTTTAGAAACCTTTCGTATTCACAGTGTGTCCATTCTCTAGGTTTCCCGTACATGTTATAGCTGTAGTAATATTCCCTTCAACCTGGAGAGTTGGGACCCATGGAGTGGGTGCCATGCATTATTGCTTTAAAGGGTCTGCATTTGCTCACCCAATCTCACCAATCCTCTCAGTCCCAAGTGTCCAGACTTATGACACATCCAGCTGTCATTGTAGACAGGGTCATTCCACGTTTCATCAGAGACCCTGAAGGAATTGTAAAGAATTTCCCTGTTTTTTTTGGTTTGTTTTTGAAATTCCTTTTTATAGTGGGTTTGAGCTTATTCTCGCTTCCATGTTTATGCCAGTCTAGACTCACTTGATTCCCTTACGGAGACATATCAATACATAGGTTTTAAGATTCTTACTAGTCTGATATATTCCTCTGCGGGAAATATGGGGTTTTGAGTCCCTTTCACTGAAGAAGGTATAGGTATTTCTTGTCTATTCCATAGTTGGTTTTTGGAACGATACCTGTGCTTATATCAAACTCTGGTTTTATGCATCACCCCACCTCTCCTTCCCCTTTAAGCAGGCATAAGAGTGTTTTCTAAATGTAAGAATCTGTTCTCTTTCCTAACTCAGTTCATGTGTAGCCATGTTTACAGGATCTTCATAAGTGATATCTTATGATAAGCTTCTTTTTCTGTGTGACTTATTTCACTTAGAATCATCGTACCTGAATCCACTCATTTTGCTGCTACTGGTCTTATGACATTGATTTCGTGGCTGAGGGATATTCCATCGTACATAAGTACCACAATTTTTTGAACCATTTTTATATTTCCTGGGATATTTAAGGTGTACTCAAGTTGAGGTTCTTGTAAGTAGTGCAGCCCTAAATTTGAGGGTGGCTCTGTCTTATTGATTTTCAGTTTTCCCAAAGTATATTCCCTAGCCTGGAAGTGCCCTTGGCTCTGTAGCTCTGTTGTTTACTTGTTTTAGGGAACACAATGCACTCCTCCAGTGAGGCAGTTGGCAATTTACATCCCGCCCATCAGCATAACAAGGCTCCCTGTTCTCCAAGGCCTGTCTTGCCTTTCTGGTATTTACACATTTTGTGGATGTCCCTTTTGACAGGTGGGAAGTGATACTTCTTTGTAGTGCAGATTTGCATTGCCCGCTTGCTTGCTTGGCCAAAAAGGGCGTATGCGTTTTCTGCTGAGTATATTCAGGAGAAAACACATACACCCTTTTTGGCCAAGTGCATCATTGTCGAAGTTGTGCCCCTCTTCCTGTGCTTTACAGACGATTCCAACGTACCTCTTGAAAATTGTTTCCTGCTATTCGGCCTCACTTTCATGTCCGCTTTGTTGCCTTCCATCAACAGATTTTTGGATGAGAGTTGTCCTTTATTACTCTGCCAGTTTGTGAATTGCTGTGCCCCTTAGCTTCATTTTTCAACTCGTTTTTTGTGAGCTCAACGCAAGTCCACAATTTTGATTCAGGACGTAATCTGGATCCTGGGGTGTGGCTGAGACTTTGGTTAATCCTTCTTCTTGCCGGGAAATCAGAGTGACATATGCCCGTCCAAATGCCTTACAGCTACTCTCTCATTGGTTCTCCCTCTTCCCTTTCATCCTCTGCCAAGTTGGCAACCTGTGCGAACCAGGAGGTTAAACGGGCTGTCTCTCCAAGTTGGGAGATTGATAGTAAAGCAGTTGGAAAGTAAAACCGGAGCACCAGGAGAGGGACTATTCGTTGAGTTTTAGAAGCCTTTCGTATTTACAGTGTGTCCATTCTCTAGGTTTCCCGTACATGTTATAGCTGTAGTAATATTGACTTCAACCTGGAGAGTTGGGACAAATGGAATGGGTGCCACACATTATTGCTTTAAAGGGTGTGCATTTGCTCAACCAATCTCACCAATCCTCTCAGTCCCAAGTGTCCAGCCTTATGCCATATCCAGCTGTCATTGTAGATAGGCTCATTCCAGGTTTCATTAGAGCCCCTAAAGTAATTGTAAAGAATTTCCATGTTTTTTGTTTTTTGTTTTTTTGAAATTCCTTTTTATAGTGGGTTTGAGCTGATTCTCACTGCAATGATTATGCCAGTCTAGACACACTTGATTCCATTACGGAAACATATTAATACATAGGTTTTAATATTCTTACTCTTCAGATATATTCCTCTGTGGGAAATATCGTGTTTTGAGTTCCTTTCACTGAGGAAGGTGTAGGTCTTGTATATTCCATAGTTGGTTTTTGAAATGGTACGTGTGGTTATATCAAACGCTTGTTTTCTGTAGCACCCCACCTCATCTTCCCCCTTAAGCAGGCATAAGAGTGTTTTCTAAATGTGAGACTCTGTTCGCTTTCCTAACTCTGTTCATGTGTAGCCATGTTTAGAGGACCTTCATAAGTGATATCTTATGATAAGTTTCTTTATCTGTGTGACTTATTTCAGTTAGAATCATCGTACCTGAATCCACTCATTTTGCTGCTACTGGTCTTATGACATTGATTTCATGGCTGAGGGATATTCCATCGTACATAAGTACCAAAATATTTTAAACCATATTTATATTTCCTGGGATATTTAAGCTGTACGCAATTTGAAGTTCTTGTAAGCAGTGCAGCCCTAAATTTTGGGGTGGCTCTGTCTTATTCATTTTCTGCTTTCCCAAGGTATATTCCCCAGACTGCAAGTGCCCTTGGCTCTGTAGCTCTGTTGTTTACTTGTTTTAGGGAACACAATGCACTCCTCCAGAGAGGCAGTTGGCAATTTACATCCCGCCCATCAGCATAACAAGGCTCCCTGTTCTCCAAGGCCTGTCTTGACTTTCTGGTATTTACACATTTTGTGGATGTCCCTTTTGACAATTGGGAAGTGATACTTCTTTGTAGTGCAGATTTGCATTGCCCGCTTGCTTGCTTGGCCAAAAAGGGCGTATGCGTTTTCTCCTGAATATATTCAGGAGAAAACGCATACGCCCTTTTTGGCCAAGTGCATCATTGTCGATGTTGTGCCCCACTTCCTTTGCCTTAAAAGCGATTCCAACGTACCTCTTGAAGTCTGTTTCCTGCTATTCTGCCTCGCTTTCAAGTGCGCCTCGTTGCCTTCCCTCAACAGATTTTTGAACGATAGTTGTCCTTTATTACTCTGCCTGTTTGTGAATTGTTGTGCACTGAGCTACATTATTTAACTCGTTTTTTTGTGAGCTGAACGCAAGTCCAATATTTTGGTTCAGGACCTATACTTGTTCCCGGTGGGTGGCTGAGGCTTTGGTTATTTCTTCTTCTTCCCGCGAAGTAAGATGACATGTGCCCGTACAAATGTCTAACAGCTACTCTCTCACTGGTTCTCCCTTTTCCCTTTCATCCTCTGCCAAATTGGCAACCTGTGAGAACCAGGAGGTTAAAGGTGCTTTCTCTCCAAGTTGGGAGATTGATAGTAAAGCAGTTGGAAAGTCAAATGGGATCACCAGGAGTGGGACTATTCGTTGAGTTTTAGAAACCTTTCGTATTCACTGTGTCCATTCTCTAGGGTTCCCGTACATATTATAGCTGTAGTAATATGCCCTTAAACCTGGCCTGTTGGGACCCATGGAATGCGTGCCACACATTATTGCTTTAAAGGGTCTACATTTGCTCACCCAATCTCACCAATCCTCTCAGTCCCAAGTGTCCAGCCTTATGCCACATCCAGCTGTCGTTGTAGATAGGGTCATTCCAGGTTTCATCAGCGACCCTGAAGGTATTGTGTAAGAATTGTTCTGTTTTTATGTTTTGTTTTGAATTTCATTTTTATATTGGGTTTGAGCTGATTCTCCCTGCCATGTTTATGTCATTCTAGACACACTTAGTTACCTTACGGAGACATATCAATACATAGGTTTTAAAATTCTTACTAGTCAGTTATATTTCTCTGTGGGGCATAGGGATGTTGAGTTCCGTTCACTGAGGAAGGAGTAGGGCTTGTCTCTTTTGTTTTTGGATTATGGAACGGTGCCTGTGCTAATATCAATCTTTTGTTTTGTGCATCTCCCCACCTGTCTTTCCCCTTAAGCAAGCGTTAGAGTGTTTTCTAAATCTGAGACTCTGTTCTCTTCCCTAAATCTGTTCATATGTAGCCATGTTTACATTCCCTTCATAAGTGATATCTTATGTCAGAATGCACCATGGCCCTTGTCATAATAATGCTTCATGACCCCTGTCATCACAATGATCCATGCCCTGGTTATCAAAATGCTCCATGTCCCTTGTCATCAAAATTCTCCACATATTTGTCATCACAGTTCTACATGACACTTCTCATCAAAATGTTACATGCTCTTGTCATCACAATTCTCCATTCTCTTGACATTGCAATGCTCCATGCCCTTGTCATCACAATGCTCCATGCCTTTGTCATCACATTGCTCCATGACCCCTGTCATCAAATTGCTCCCTGACACCTGTCATCACAATGCTTCATGCCCCTTGTCATTACAGTGCTCCATGATGCTCGACATCACAATTACCCAAAGTCTTCTCATCACAATGCTCCACGGTTTTGCCATCACCATGCTCCATGCCTTGTCATCTCAAAGTTCAATGTCCCTTGTCCTCACAATTCTCCACGTCCTTGTCATTACAGTGCTCCATGGCACTTCACATCACAATGTTATATGCTCTTGTCATCACAATACTCCATGCACTTGTCATCGCAATGCTCCATGACCCCTGTCCTAGGAAGCTCCATGCGCTTTTCATCAAAATGTTTCACGACCAGGACATTAAAATTCTCAGTGGCCCTTGATATCACAATGCTCCATGCCCTTGTCATCACAATGCTCCTTTACTTTGTCACAACAATCCTCCATAACAATTGGCATCACAATGCTCCATGATATTGTCATCAAACTGGAACATGACATATTTCATCACAATGCTCCCTGACACCTTTCTTCACAATAATCCATGACCTTGTCATCACAGTGCTCCATGACCTTGTCATCACAATGTGCCATGCCCATTCTTATCACAATAATCCAAGAAACTTGACAGACCAATGCTCCATGCCACTTTTCATCACAATGCACCATGAACGCTGTCATCAAAATGCACCATGCCCATCATCATAATGCTTCATGCTATTGTCATCACAATGAAATCAAAAAGCTCCATGACAACTGTCATCACAATGCAGCAAACCCTTGTGATCACAATGTCCCATAACAGTTGCCATCACAATGCCCCATGACGCTGGTCACCACAGTTATCCATGGGCTTCTCATCACAATGCACCATGACTTTTGTCAACACAATGCTCAATACCCTTGTCAACACAATGCTCTCTGATTATTGACCTCAGTATGCACCGTGCACTCTTTCATGACAAGGCTCCATGCATTTTTCATCACAATGATCCATGCCCTTCTCATCAAAATGTTCAAAGACACCTGTGATCACAATGTTCCTTGCACTTGTCATCACAAAGCTCCATGAGGAATGTCATCAGAATGCTCCATGGCCTTCTCATCATAATGTTCCATGCCCTTGTCATCACATGCTCCAAGAGCCCTGTAATCAAAATGATCCCTGCGCCTTTTCATCAGAATGCTCCATGAGACTTGTCATCACAAGGTTCCATGGTCTTCACATCACAGTGCTCCAGGACCTTGTCACCACAGTGCTCCATTCCCTTGTCTTCACAATGCAACATGACCACTGTCATCACAATAATCCATGAACATTTTCAGCCCAATGCTCCACGAAATTCTCATCACAATGCTCCATAGCCCATATCACCACAATGCTTCATGACCACTGTAATCAAAACACTCCATGACACCTGACAACACAATGATCCGGGACACTTGTCATCACAGTGCTCCATTCCCTAGTCATCACAATGCTCCATGACCCCTGTCATCACAACACTCCATGAACATTTTCAGCCCAGTGCTCCATGACACTTGTCATCACAATGATCCATGCCCTTGTCATCCCAATGCTCCATGACCCCTGTATTCACAATGCTCCGTGACGCTTGTCATCACAGTGCTCCATGACACCTGTCATCACAATGCTCCATGCCTTTGTCAGCAAAATGTTACATGACCTTGTCATTACAATACTCTAAGCGCTTGTCATCACAATACTCCATTTCCATTGTCATCACAATCTTCCATGAAATTGGGATTACATTGCTTCATGCCATTTTCATCACAATGCTCCATGCTCCTTGAAATCAAAATGATCCATGACCTCTCTCATCACAATGCTCCAAAACGTTGTGATCACAATGTTCCATAACACTTGTCATCACAACGCTCCATGATGCCTGTCATCACAATAATCCATGCCCTTTTGATCACAATGCTCCATGACCTTTGTCATCACAATTCTCAATACACTTGTCATCAAAATGCTCCCTGACACTTGTCATCAGAATGCTCCTTGAACCCTGTCACGAAAAGGCTCCATGCCATTTTCATCACAATGCACCATGCCGTTTTCATCACAATGCTCCAGGCCATTTTCATCAAAAACCTCCACAAGCTTGTCATCAGAATGCTCCATGAGCCTTCTCATCACAATTCTTCATGCACTTGTCAGCACAATGCTCCCTGACCCTTGTCATCACAATGATCCAAGCCATTGTCATCACAATGCTCCATTACATTTGTCATCAGAATTCTCCATGACACTTGGCATCACAATGTGCCATGACATTGTCATCACAATGGGCCATTCCAAATGTCATTGCAATAATCCATGAAACATATTAGACCAATGTTCCATGCCCTTGTCATCACAATACTCCATGCCCTTGTTATCACAATGCTCCATGACCCCTGTCATCACAATGCTCCGTAACTCCCGTCATCACAATTCTTCATGAAATTTGTCATCACAATGGTCCATGCCGTCATCATCAACAGTCTCTGACTTTTTAAACACAATGCTCCATGAACTTTTCATCACAATGCTCTTTGACCCTTGTCATCACAATGCTCCATGCGCTTGTCAGCACAATGCTGCATGACATGTCATCACAGTGCACCATGCACTTGTCATCACAGTGCTCCACAATCTTGTCATCACAATGCTCCTTAAAATTTGTCATCACAATGCTCCATGCACTTCTCATCAAAATGCTCTCTCACCACTGATATCACAATGCTACATCACTGTTTGTCACAATACACCTACACCCCTGTCATCAGAATGTTCCATGACTCCTGTCAACCCAATGCTACATGCACTGTTCATCACAATGTTCGTTGACCCGTGACATCACAATGTTCCATAACACCTGTCATCAAAATGTTCCATGAAAATTTTCATCAAAGTGCTCCATGTCCCTGTCATCAGAATGCTCCAAGGCATTCTCATCACAATGCACAACGACCTTGCCATCAAAATGTTCCATGACCTTTGTCATCACAATGATCCATGATCCTTGGCATCACAATGCTCCATGTCATTGTCATCACAATTCTCCATGAACGCTCTCATCACATTGCTCCATGCCCTTGTCTTCACAAAGCTCCATGACACATGTCATCAGAATGCTCCATGTTCTTCTCATCACAATGCTCCATGCCCTTGCCATCACAATGCTCAATTACCCCAGTCATCACAATGCTCCATGACCCCTGCCATCACGATGTTCCATGGCCTTGTTATCACAAAGCTCCATGACCCTTCTCATCACAATGCTCCAAGAACCGTGTAATCACAATGCTGTATGCCCCTTTTCATCTCAATGATCCATGAAACTTGTCATCACAATGCACCATGCCCATCATCATAATGCTTCATGCTATTGTCATCACAATGAAATCAAAATGCTCCATGACCTCTGGCATACAAATGCTCCAAACCCTTGTGACCACAATATTCCATAACACTTGTCATCACAATGCCCCATGACGCATGTCATCAGAATGCTCCATATCCTTCTCATCACAATGCTCCGTGCCTTAGTCATCACAATGCTCCAAGACCCCTGTAATCACATTGCTCCATGCCCGATTTCATCAGGATGTTCCATGAGATTTGTCATCACAAGTCTCCATTGTCTTCTCATCACAATGCTCCAGGACCTTGTCATCACCATGCTCCATTCCCTTGTCATCACAATGCTCCATGACCCCTGTCATCACAATAATCCATGAACATTTTCAGCCCAGTGCTCCACGACCTACTCATCACAATGCTCCATGGCCAATATCATCACAATGCTCCATGACCACTGTCATCACAACACTATATGACACCTGACAACACAATGATCTGGAACTCTTGTCATCACAATGCTCCATTCCCTAGTCATCACAATGCTTTATGACCCCTGTCATCACAACATTCCATGAATATTTTCAGCCCAGTGCTCCATGACCGTTCTCATCACAATGATCCATGCCATTGTCATCCCAATGCTCCATGACCCAGTATTCACAATGCTCCATGACGCTTGTCATCACAGTGCTCCATGACACCTGTCATCACAATGCTCCATGCCTTTGTCAGCAAAATGCTACATGACGTTGTCATTACAATGCTCTATGCGCTTGTCAGCACAATACTTCATTTCCATTGTCATCACACTCCTCCATGAACATTGGGATCACATTGCTTCATGCCCTTGTCATCTCAATGCTCCATGCTCCTTGAAATCCAAATGATCCATGACCTCTGTCATCACAATGCTCCAAACCCTTGTGATCACAGTGTTCCATAACACTTCTCATCACAACGCTCCATGGTGCCTCTCATCACAATACTCCATGCACTTTTCATCACAATGCACCATGACCATTTTCATCACAATTCTCAATACACTTGTCATCAAAATGCTCCCCGACACTTGTCGTCAGAATGCTCCTTGAACCCTGTCACGAAAAGGCTCCATGCCTTTTTCATCACAATGCCGCATGTGGTTTTCATCACAATGCTCCATGCCATTGTCATCAAAATACTCCACAAGCCTGTCATCAGAATGCTCCATGATCCTTGTCATCACAATTCTCCATGCACTTGTCAGCACAATGCTCCCTGACCCTTATCATCACAATGATCCAAGCCATTGTCATCACAATGGGCCATTACATATGTCATCACAATGCTACCTGACACGTGTCTTCACAATACTGCATGAACTGGTCATCACAATGTTCCATGCCCTTTTCATCACAATGCGCCATTACAACTGTCATCACAATAATCCATGAAACTTATTAGACCAATGTTCCATGCCCTTGTCATCACAACACTCCATGCACTTATTATCACAATGCTCCATGGCCCCTGTCATCACAATGCTCCGTGACTCCAGTCATCACAGTGCTTCATGACCTTTGTCATCACAATGGTCCATGCCCTCGTCATCAACAGTCTCTGTGACATTTTTAACCACAATGCTCCATGAACTTTTCATCACAATGCTTTTTGACCCTTGTCATCACAATGCTCCATACGCTTGTCAGCACAATGCTCCATGACACATGTCATCACAATGCACCATGTGCTTATCATCACAGTGCTCCACAATCTTGTCATCACCATGCTCCTTAAAATTTGTCATCACAATGCTCCATGCACTTCTCATCAAAATGCTCTCTCACCACTGATATCACAATGCTACATCACTATTTGTCACAATACTCCCTCACCCCAGTCATCACAATGTTCCATGACTCCTGTCATCACAAGGCTACATGCACTTTTCACAATGTTCGATGACCCCTGACATCACAGTGTTCCATAACACCTGTCATCAAAATGTTCCATGACACTTTTCATCAAATTGCTCCAAGACACTGTCATCAGAATGCTCCCTGCCCTTCTCATCACAATGCACAACTCCCTTGCCATCTAAATGCTCCGTGACCTTTGTCATCACAAAGATCCATGACCCCTGTCTTCACAATACTCCGTGACTCCAGTCATCACAATGTTTCATAACGTTTGTCATCACAGTGGTCCATGCCCGTGTCATCACAAGGCTCTGTGACCTTTGTAACAAGAATGCTCCCTGAAATTTTCATCACAATTCTCTGTGACCCTTGTCATCATAATGCTCCATGTCTTTTTCAGAACAATGCTCCATGACCATTGTCATCACAATGTGCCACGCAATTTTCATCACAACGGCCCACAACATTGTCATTGAAATGCTCCATAAACCTTGTAATCACAATGCTCCATGCACTTCTCATCAAACTGCTCTCTCACACGAGATATCACAATGTTCGATCACTAGTCATCACAATACTCTCTCACCCCTGTAATCACAATTTTCCATGAACCTGTCATCACAATGCTACATCTGCTTATCATCACAATGTTCCATGACCCCTGACATCAAAATGTTCCATAACCCCTGTCATCAAAATGCTCCATGACGCTTTTCATCCCAAAGCTCCAAGACCCCTGACATCACAATGTTCTCTAACCCCTGCCATCAAAATGTTCCATTACACTTTTCATCAAATTGCTGCATGACCCGGTCATCAAAATGCTCCCTGCCCTTCTCATCACAATACACCATGCCCTTGTCATCAAAATGCTCCATGACTTGTCATCACAAAGCTCCATGACCGTTGGCATCACAATGCTCCATGTCATTTTCATCACAATGCTCCATAAACCCACTTATCACATTGCTCCATGCCCTTGTATTCACAAAGATCCCTGATACTTGTCATCACAATGCTCGATGGCCTTCTCATCATAATGCTCCATGCATTTGTCAGTACCATACTGAATGACCCATGTATCACAGTGCTCCGTGCCCTTGTCATCACAATGCTCCATGCCCACTCTCATCACAATAATCCATGAAATATTTCAGACCAATGTTCCATGCCCTTCTCATCACAATGATCCATTACCCCTGTCATAACAATGCACCATGACCCTTGCCATCAAAATGTTCCTCGGCCTAGTCATCACAAGGTTCCATGACACTTGTCATCACAATGCTTAAGACCCCTGAAATCACAATGCTCCATGACCTTGTCATCAGAAAGCTCCATGACGCATGTCATCAGAATGTTTCATGGCCTTTTCATCACAATGCACCATACCCTTGTCATCAGAATGCTCCATGACGCTTGTAAACACAATGCTCCATGCCCCTTTTCATCTCAATGCTCCATGAACCCTGCCATCACAATGCACCATGCCCATCATCATAATGCTTCAGGCTATTGTCATCACAATGAAATCAATATTCTCCATGACCTCTGTCATCATAATGCTCCAAACCCTTGTGATCACAATGTTCCATAACACTTATCATCACAACACCCCATGACGCTCATCATCACAATTATCCATGGTCTTCTCATCACAATGCTCCATGACCTTTGTCATCACAATGCTCAATACACTTGTCGTCACAATGCTCCCTGACACTTGTCGTCAGTATGCTCCTTGAACCCTGTCATGACAAGGCTCCATGCCTTTTTCATAACAATGATCCATGCCCTTTTCATCACAATGCTCCAAGATCCCTGTAATCACAATGCTCCATGCACATCTCATCAAAATGCTCTCTCACCAGAGATATCACAATGTTCCATCACTAGTCATCACAATACTCCCTCACCCCTGTAATCACAATGTTCCATGACACTGTCATCACAATGCTACATCCCCTTATCATCACAATGTTCCATGACCCCTGACATCACAATGTTCCATAACCCCTATCATCAAAATGCTCCATGACCCTTTTCTTCCCAAAGTTCCAAGACCCCTGACATCACAATGTTTTATAACCCCTGCATCAAAATGTTCCTTTACACTTTTCATCAAATTGCTGCATGAACCGGCCATCAAAATGCTCCCTGAATTTCTCATCACAATGCACCATGCCCTTGTCATCAAAATGCTCCATGACTTGTCATCACAAACTCCATGACCCTTGGCATCAAAATGCTCCATGTCATTGTCATCACAATGCTCCATGAACCCTCTTATCACATTGCTCAATGCCCTTGTCATCACAAAGCTCCATGACACTTGTCATCACAATTCTCGATGCCCTTCTCATCACAATGCTCCATGCTCTTGTCATTACAATCCTGCATGACCCATGTATCACAGTGCTCCATGCCCTTGTCATCACAATGCTCCATGACCACTCTCATCACAATATTCCATGAAATATTTCAGACCAATGTTCCATGCCCTTCTCATCAAAATCTTGCATTACCCCTGTCATAACAATGCACCATGACCTTTGCCATCCAAATGTTCCACGTCCTAGTCATCACAAGGTTCCATGACACTTGTTATCACAATGCTTAAGACCACTGAAATCACAATGCTCCTTGCCCTTGTCATCACAAAGCTCCATGACGCAGGTCATCAGAATGTTCCATGGCCTTTTCATCACAATGCTCCATGCCCTTGTCATCAAAATGTTACAAGACCCTTGTAATCACAATGCTCCATGCCCCTTTTCATCTCAATGCTCCATGAACCCTGTCATCACAATTCACCATGCCCATGATCATAACGCTTCAGGGTATTGTCATCACAATGAAATCAATATTCTCCATGACCTCTGTCATCATAATGCTCCAAACCCTTGTGATCACAATGTTCCATAACACTTATCATCACAACACCCCATGACGCTCATCATCACAATTATCCATGGTCTTCTCATCACAATGCTCCATGATCTTTGTCATCACAATGCTCAATACACTTGTCATCACAATGCTCCATGACACTTGTCGTCAGTATGCTCCTTGAACCCTGTCATGACAAGGCTCCGTGCCTTTTTCATAACAATGATCCATGCCCTTTTTATCACAATGCTCCAAGATGCCTGTAATCACAACGCTCCATGCCCTTGTCATCACAGAACTCTATGATGCATGACATCAGAATGCCCCATCACCTTCTCATCACAATGCTCCATGCTCTACTCATCACAATGCTCCATGGCCAATACCATCACAATGCTCCATGACCACTGTCATCACAACACTCCATGACACCTGACAACACAATGATCTGGGACTCTTCTCATCACAATCCTCCATTCCCTAGCCATCACAATGCTTCATGACCCCTGTCATCACAACACTCCATGAACATTTTCAGCCCAGTGCTCCATGACCCTTGTCATCACAATGCTCCATGACCACTGTATTCACAATGCTCCGTGATGCTTGTCATCACTGTGCTCCATGACACATGTCATCACAATGCTCCATGTCTTTGTCAGCAAAATGCTACATGATCTTGTCATTACAATGCTCTATGCGCTTGTCATCACAATACTCCATTTACATTGTCATCACAATCTTCCATGAACCTTGGGATCATATTGCTTCATACCCCTGTCATCACAATGCTCCATGCTCCTTGAAATCAAAATGATCCATGACGTCTGTCATCACAATGTTCCAAACCCTTGTGATCACAGTGTCCCATAACACTTGTCATCACAATGCTCCATGATGCCTGTCATCACAATACTCCATGCCCTTTTCATCCCAATGCTCCATGAGCTTTGTCATCACAATTCTCAATACACTTGTCATCACAAAGCTCCCTGACCCTTGTCATCAGAATGCTCCTTCAAACCTGTCACGAAAAGGCACCATGCCTCTTTCATCACAATGCCCCATGCCATTTTCATCTCAATGCTCCATGCCATTCTCATCAAAATACTCCACAAACTTGTCATCAGAATGCTCCATGACCCTTGTCATCACAGTTCTACATGCACTTGTCAGCACAATGTTCCCTGACCCTTGTCATAACAATGCTTCAAGCCATTGTCATCACAATGCTCCATTACCTTTGTCATCAGCATCCTCCATGACACTTGGCATCACAATGCTCCATGCCATTGTCATCACATTGGGCCATTACTTATGTCATCACAATGCTTCCTGACACCTGTCTTCACAATACTGCATGACCTGGTCATCACATTGCTCCATGCCCTTGTCATCACAATGCGCCATTCCTACTGTCATCACAATGATCCATGAAACTTATTAGACCAATGTTCCATGCCCTTGTCATCACAATGCTCCATGCCCTTGTCATCACAAAACTCCATGACGCATGTCATCAGAATGCTCCATGGCCTTCTCATCACATTGCTCCATGCCCTAGTCATCACAATGCTCCAAGAACCCTGTAATCACAATGTTCCATGCCCATTTTCATCACAATGCTCCATGAGATTTGTCATCACAATTCTCCATGGACTTCTCATCACAATGCTCCAGGACCTTGTCATCACCATGCTCCAATCCCTTGTCATCATAATGCTCCATGACCACTGTCATCACAACACTCCATGACACCTGACAACACAATGATCCTTGACTCTTGTCATCACAATTCTCCATTCCCTAGTCATCACAATGCTGCATGACCCGTGTCATCACAACTCTCCATGAACATTTTCAGCCCAGGGCTCCATGACCCTTGTCATCACAATATTCCATGCCCTTGTCATCCCAATGGTCCATGACCCCTATATTCACAAAGCTCCGTGACGCTTGTCATCACAGTGCTCCATGACACATGTCATCACAATATTCCATGCCAATGCCAGCAAAATGCTACATGACTTTTTCATTACAATGCTCTATGCGCTTGTCATCACAATACTCCATTTCCATTGTCATCACAATCCTCCATGAACTTTGGGATCACATTGCATCATGCCCTTGTCATTAAAATGCTCCATGCTCGTTGAAATCAAAATGATCCATGACCTCTCTCATCACAATGCTCCAAACCCTTGTGATCACAGTGTTCCAAAACACTTGTCATCACAACGCTCCATGATGCCTGTCATCAATATACACCATGCCCTTTTCATCACAATGTTCCATGCCATTGTCATCAAAATAATCCACAAGCTTGTCATCAGAATGCTCCATGACCCTTGTCATCACAAATCCCATGCACTTTTCAGCACAATGCTCCCTGTCCCTTGTCATCACAATGCTCCAAGCCATTGTCATCACAATGCTCCATTACCTTTGTCATCAGAATCCTCCATGACACTTGGCCTCACAATGCTCCATGCCATTGTCATGACAATGGGCCATTACATATGTCATCACAATGCTCCCTGACACCTGTCTTCACAATACTGCATGACCTGGTCATCACAATGCTCCATGCCCTTGTCATCACAATGCACCATTCCAACAGTCATCGCAATAATACATGAAACATATTAGACCAATGATCCATGCCCTTGCCATCACAATGCTCCATTACCCCAATCATAACAATGCTCCATGACCCCTGCCATCACGATGTTCCATGGCCTAGTCATCACAAGGCTCCATGACCATTCTCATCACAATGCTCCAAGACCCCTGTAATCACAATGCTCCACAACATTCTCATCACAATGCTCCATGGCCAATATCATCAAAATGCTCCATGACCACTGTCGTCACAACACTCCATGACAACTGACAACCCAATGATCCGGGACTCTTGTCATCACAGTGCTCCATTCCCTAGTCATCACAATTCTCCATGACCCCTGTCATCACAACACTCCATGAACATTTTCAGCCCATTGCTCCATGACCCTTGTCATCACAATGATCCATGCCCTTGTCTTCCCAATGCTCCATGACCCCTGTATTCACAATGATCCATGACGGTTGTCATCACAGTGTTCCATGATACCTGTCATCACAATGCTCCATGCCTTTGTCAGCAAAATGCTACATGACCTTGTCATTACAATGCTCTATGCGCTTGTCATCACAATACTCCATTTCCATTGTCATCATAGTCCTCCATGAAACTTGGGATCACATTGCTTCATGCCCTTTTCATCACAGTGCTCCATGCTCCTTGAAATCAAAATGATCCATGACCTCTGTCATCACAATGCTCCAAACCCTTGTGATCACAGTGTTCCATAACACTTGTCATCATAACACTCCATGATGCCTGTCATCACAATACTCCATGCACTTTTCATCACAATGGTACATGACCTTGGTCATCACAATGCTCAATACACTTGTCATCAAAATGCTCCCTGACACTTGTTGTCGGTATGCTCCTTGAACCCTGTCGTGACAAGGCTCCATTCCTTTTTCATCACAATGATCCATGTCCTTTTCATCACAATGCTCCAAGATCAATGTAATCTCAATGCTCCATGCCATTGTCATCACAAAGCTCAATGACGCATGTCATCAGAATGCTACATGGCTTCTCATCACAATGATCCATGCCCTAGTCAATACAATGCTCCAAGACCCCTGTAATCACAATGCTCCATGCCCCTTTTCATCAGAATGTTCCATGAGACTTGTCATCACAAGTCTTCATGGCCATCTCATCACAATGTTCCAGGACCTTGTAATCCCCATGCTCCATTCCCTGGTCTTCAAAATGCTCCATGACCACTGTCATCACAACACTCCATGACACCTGACAACACAATGATCCGGGACTCTTGTCATCACAATGCTCCATTCCCTAGTCATCACAATGCTCCATGACCCGTGTCATCACAATACTCCATGATCATTTTCAGCCAAGTGCTCCATGACACTTGTCATCCCAATGATCCATGCCCTTGTCATCCCAATGCTCCATGACCGGTGTATTCACAATGCTCCGTGACACTTGTCATCACAGTGCTCCATGACACATGTCATCACAATTCTCCATGCCTTTGTCAGCAAAATGCTCCACGACCTTGTCATTATAATGCTTTATGCACTTGTCATCCCAATACACCATCTCCATTGTCATCACAATCCTCCATGAACCTTGTAATCACATTGCTTCATGCCCTTGTCATCACAATGCTCCATGCTCCTTGAAATCAAAATGATCCATGACCTCTGTCATCACAATGCTCCAAAGCCTTTTGATCACATTGTTCCATAATACTTGTCATCACAACGCTCCATGATGCCTGTCATCACAATACTTCATGCCCTTTTCATCACAATGCTCTATGACCTTTGTCATCACAATGCTCAATACACTTGTCGTCACAATGCTCCCTGACACTTGTCGTCAGTATGCTCCTTGAACCCTGTCATGACAAGGCTCCATGCCTTTTTCATAACAATGATCCATGCCCTTTTCATCACAATGCTCCAAGATCCCTGTAATCACAATGCTCCATGCACATCTCATCAAAATGCTCTCTCACCAGAGATATCACAATGTTCCATCACTAGTCATCACAATACTCCCTCACCCCTGTAATCACAATGTTCCATGACACTGTCATCACAATGCTACATCCCCTTATCATCACAATGTTCCATGACCCCTGACATCACAATGTTCCATAACCCCTGTCATCAAAATGCTCCATGACCCTTTTCTTCCCAAAGTTCCAAGACCCCTGACATCACAATGTTTTATAACCCCTGCATCAAAATGTTCCTTTACACTTTTCATCAAATTGCTGCATGAACCGGCCATCAAAATGCTCCCTGAATTTCTCATCACAATGCACCATGCCCTTGTCATCAAAATGCTCCATGACTTGTCATCACAAACTCCATGACCCTTGGCATCAAAATGCTCCATGTCATTGTCATCACAATGCTCCATGAACCCTCTTATCACATTGCTCAATGCCCTTGTCATCACAAAGCTCCATGACACTTGTCATCACAATTCTCGATGCCCTTCTCATCACAATGCTCCATGCTCTTGTCATTACAATCCTGCATGACCCATGTATCACAGTGCTCCGTGCCCTTGTCATCACAATGCTCCATGACCACTCTCATCACAATATTCCATGAAATATTTCAGACCAAAGTTCCATGCCCTTCTCATCAAAATCTTGCATTACCCCTGTCATAACAATGCACCATGACCTTTGCCATCCAAATGTTCCACGTCCTAGTCATCACAAGGTTCCATGACACTTGTCATCACAATGCTTAAGACCACTGAAATCACAATGCTCCTTGCCCTTGTCATCACAAAGCTCCATGATGCAGGTCATCAGAATGTTCCATGGCCTTTTCATCACAATGCTCCATGCCCTTGTCATCAAAATGTTACAAGACCCTTGTAATCACAATGCTCCATGCCCCTTTTCATCTCAATGCTCCATGAACCCTGTCATCACAATTCACCATGCCCATGATCATAACGCTTCAGGGTATTGTCATCACAATGAAATCAATATTCTCCATGACCTCTGTCATCATAATGCTCCAAACCCTTGTGATCACAATGTTCCATAACACTTATCATCACAACACCCCATGACGCTCATCATCACAATTATCCATGGTCTTCTCATCACAATGCTCCATGATCTTTGTCATCACAATGCTCAATACACTTGTCATCACAATGCTCCATGACACTTGTCGTCAGTATGCTCCTTGAACCCTGTCATGACAAGGCTCCGTGCCTTTTTCATAACAATGATCCATGCACTTTTTATCACAATGCTCCAAGATGCCTGTAATCACAATGCTCCATGCCCTTGTCATCACAAAACTCTATGACGCATGACATCAGAATGCCCCATCACCTTCTCATCACAATGCTCCATGCTCTACTCATCACAATGCTCCATGGCCAATACCATCACAATGCTCCATGACCACTGTCATCACAACACTCCATGACACCTGACAACACAATGATCTGGGACTCTTCTCATCACAATCCTCCATTCCCTAGCCATCACAATGCTTCATGACCCCTGTCATCACAACACTCCATGAACATTTTCAGCCCAGTGCTCCATGACCCTTGTCATCACAATGCTCCATGACCACTGTATTCACAATGCTCCGTGATGCTTGTCATCACTGTGCTCCATGACACATGTCATCACAATGCTCCATGTCTTTGTCAGCAAAATGCTACATGATCTTGTCATTACAATGCTCTATGCGCTTGTCATCACAATACTCCATTTCCATTGTCATCACAATCTTCCATGAACCTTGGGATCATATTGCTTCATACCCCTGTCATCACAATGCTCCATGCCCCCTTGAAATCAAAATGATCCATGACGTCTGTCATCACAATGTTCCAAACCCTTGTGATCACAGTGTCCCATAACACTTGTCATCACAATGCTCCATGATGCCTGTCATCACAATACTCCATGCCCTTTTCATCCCAATGCTCCATGAGCTTTGTCATCACAATTCTCAATACACTTGTCATCACAAAGCTCCCTGACCCTTGTCATCAGAATGCTCCTTCAAACCTGTCACGAAAAGGCACCATGCCTCTTTCATCACAATGCCCCATGCCATTTTCATCTCAATGCTCCATGCCATTCTCATCAAAATACTCCACAAA
Source organism: Mesoplodon mirus (assembly GCF_964341445.2). NCBI lineage: Eukaryota > Metazoa > Chordata > Mammalia > Artiodactyla > Ziphiidae > Mesoplodon > Mesoplodon mirus. Next base: position 499,867 of record NW_028295721.1, read on the forward strand.
CTTGTCATCAGAATGCTCCATGACCCTTGTCATCACAGTTCTACATGCACTTGTCAGCACAATGTTCCCTGACCCTTGTCATAACAATGCTTCAAGCCATTGTCATCACAATGCTCCATTACCTTTGTCATCAGCATCCTCCATGACACTTGGCATCACAATGCTCCATGCCATTGTCATCACATTGGGCCATTACTTATGTCATCACAATGCTTCCTGACACCTGTCTTCACAATACTGCATGACCTGGTCATCACATTGCTCCATGCCCTTGTCATCACAATGCGCCATTCCTACTGTCATCACAATGATCCATGAAACTTATTAGACCAATGTTCCATGCCCTTGTCATCACAATGCTCCATGCCCTTGTCATCACAAAACTCCATGACGCATGTCATCAGAATGCTCCATGGCCTTCTCATCACATTGCTCCATGCCCTAGTCATCACAATGCTCCAAGAACCCTGTAATCACAATGTTCCATGCCCATTTTCATCACAATGCTCCATGAGATTTGTCATCACAATTCTCCATGGACTTCTCATCACAATGCTCCAGGACCTTGTCATCACCATGCTCCAATCCCTTGTCATCATAATGCTCCATGACCACTGTCATCACAACACTCCATGACACCTGACAACACAATGATCCTTGACTCTTGTCATCACAATTCTCCATTCCCTAGTCATCACAATGCTGCATGACCCGTGTCATCACAACTCTCCATGAACATTTTCAGCCCAGGGCTCCATGACCCTTGTCATCACAATATTCCATGCCCTTGTCATCCCAATGGTCCATGACCCCTATATTCACAAAGCTCCGTGACGCTTGTCATCACAGTGCTCCATGACACATGTCATCACAATATTCCATGCCAATGCCAGCAAAATGCTACATGACTTTTTCATTACAATGCTCTATGCGCTTGTCATCAAAATACTCCATTTCCATTGTCATCACAATCCTCCATGAACTTTGGGATCACATTGCATCATGCCCTTGTCATTAAAATGCTCCATGCTCGTTGAAATCAAAATGATCCATGACCTCTCTCATCACAATGCTCCAAACCCTTGTGATCACAGTGTTCCAAAACACTTGTCATCACAACGCTCCATGATGCCTGTCATCAATATACACCATGCCCTTTTCATCACAATGTTCCATGCCATTGTCATCAAAATAATCCACAAGCTTGTCATCAGAATGCTCCATGACCCTTGTCATCACAAATCCCATGCACTTTTCAGCACAATGCTCCCTGTCCCTTGTCATCACAATGCTCCAAGCCATTGTCATCACAATGCTCCATTACCTTTGTCATCAGAATCCTCCATGACACTTGGCCTCACAATGCTCCATGCCATTGTCATGACAATGGGCCATTACATATGTCATCACAATGCTCCCTGACACCTGTCTTCACAATACTGCATGACCTGGTCATCACAATGCTCCATGCCCTTGTCATCACAATGCACCATTCCAACAGTCATCGCAATAATACATGAAACATATTAGACCAATGATCCATGCCCTTGCCATCACAATGCTCCATTACCCCAATCATAACAATGCTCCATGACCCCTGCCATCACGATGTTCCATGGCCTAGTCATCACAAGGCTCCATGACCATTCTCATCACAATGCTCCAAGACCCCTGTAATCACAATGCTCCACAACATTCTCATCACAATGCTCCATGGCCAATATCATCAAAATGCTCCATGACCACTGTCGTCACAACACTCCATGACAACTGACAACCCAATGATCCGGGACTCTTGTCATCACAGTGCTCCATTCCCTAGTCATCACAATTCTCCATGACCCCTGTCATCACAACACTCCATGAACATTTTCAGCCCATTGCTCCATGACCCTTGTCATCACAATGATCCATGCCCTTGTCTTCCCAATGCTCCATGACCCCTGTATTCACAATGATCCGTGACGGTTGTCATCACAGTGTTCCATGACACCTGTCATCACAATGCTCCATGCCTTTGTCAGCAAAATGCTACATGACCTTGTCATTACAATGCTCTATGCGCTTGTCATCACAATACTCCATTTCCATTGTCATCATAGTCCTCCATGAAACTTGGGATCACATTGCTTCATGCCCTTTTCATCACAGTGCTCCATGCTCCTTGAAATCAAAATGATCCATGACCTCTGTCATCACAATGCTCCAAACCCTTGTGATCACAGTGTTCCATAATACTTGTCATCACAACACTCCATGATGCCTGTCATCACAATACTCCATGCACTTTTCATCACAATGGTACATGACCTTGGTCATCACAATGCTCAATACACTTGTCATCAAAATGCTCCCTGACACTTGTTGTCGGTATGCTCCTTGAACCCTGTCATGACAAGGCTCCATTCCTTTTTCATCACAATGATCCATGTCCTTTTCATCACAATGCTCCAAGATCAATGTAATCTCATTGCTCCATGCCATTGTCATCACAAAGCTCAATGACGCATGTCATCAGAATGCTACATGGCTTCTCATCACAATGATCCATGCCCTAGTCAATACAATGCTCCAAGACCCCTGTAATCACAATGCTCCATGCCCCTTTTCATCAGAATGTTCCATGAGACTTGTCATCACAAGTCTTCATGGCCATCTCATCACAATGTTCCAGGACCTTGTAATCCCCATGCTCCATTCCCTGGTCTTCAAAATGCTCCATGACCACTGTCATCACAACACTCCATGACACCTGACAACACAATGATCCGGGACTCTTGTCATCACAATGCTCCATTCCCTACTCATCACAATGCTCCATGACCCCTGTCATCACAACACTCCATGAACATTTTCAGCCCAGTGCTCCACGACCTACTCATCACAATGCTCCATGGCCAATATCATCACAGTGCTCCATGACCACTGTCATCACAACACTATATGACACCTGACAACACAATGATCTGGAACTCTTGCATCACAATGCTCCATTCCCTAGTCATCACAATGTTTTCTGACCCCTGTCATCACAACATTCCATGAATATTTTCAGCCCTGTGCTCCATGACCGTTCTCATCACAATGATCCATGCCATTGTCATCCCAATGCTCCATGACCCAGTATTCACAATGCTCCATGACACCTGTCATCACAACACTCCATGAACATTATCAGCCCAGTGCTCCATGACCCTTGTCATCACAATGATCCATGCCCTTGTCATCCCAATGCTCCATGACCCCTGTATTCACAATGTTCCGTGACGGTTGTCATCACAGTGCTCCATGACACCTGTCATCACAATGCTCCATGCCTTTGTCAGCAAAATGCTACATGACCTTGTCATTATAATGCTCTATGCGCTTGTCATCTCTATACTCCATTACCATTGTCATCACAATCCTCCATGAACCTTGGGATCACATTGCTTCATGCAGTTTTCATCACAGTGGTCCATGCTCCTTGAAATCAAATTGATCCATGACCTCTGTCATCACAATGCTCCAAACCCTTGTGATCACAGTGTTCCAAAACACTTGTCATCACAACGCTCCATGATGCCTGTCATCAATATACACCATGCCCTTTTCATCACAATGTTCCATGCCATTGTCATCAAAATAATCCACAAGCTTGTCATCAGAATGCTCCATGACCCTTGTCATCACAAATCCCATGCACTTTTCAGCACAATGCTCCCTGTCCCTTGTCATCACAATGCTCCAAGCCATTGTCATCACAATGCTCCATTACCTTTGTCATCAGAATCCTCCATGACACTTGGCCTCACAATGCTCCATGCCATTGTCATGACAATGGGCCATTACATATGTCATCACAATGCTCCCTGACACCTGTCTTCACAATACTGCATGACCTGGTCATCACAATGCTCCATGCCCTTGTCATCACAATGCACCATTCCAACAGTCATCACAATAATACATGAAACATATTAGACCAATGATCCATGCCCTTGCCATCACAATGCTCCATTACCCCAATCATAACAATGCTCCATGACCCCTGCCATCACGATGTTTCATGGCCTAGTCATCACAAGGCTCCATGACCATTCTCATCACAATGCTCCAAGACCCCTGTAATCACAATGCTCCACAACCTTCTCATCACAATGCTCCATGGCCAATATCATCAAAATGCTCCATGACCCCTGTCGTCACAACACTCCATGACAACTGACAACCCAATGATCCGGGACTCTTGTCATCACAGTGCTCCATTCCCTAGTCATCACAATTCTCCATGACCCCTGTCATCACAACACTCCATGAACATTTTCAGCCCATTGCTCCATGACCCTTGTCATCACAATGATCCATGCCCTTGTCTTCCCAATGCTCCATGACCCCTGTATTCACAATGATCCATGACGGTTGTCATCACAGTGTTCCATGACACCTGTCATCACAATGCTCCATGCCTTTGTCAGCAAAATGCTACATGACCTTGTCATTACAATGCTCTATGCGCTTGTCATCACAATACTCCATTTCCATTGTCATCATAGTCCTCCATGAAACTTGGGATCACATTGCTTCATGCCCTTTTCATCACAGTGTTCCATGCTCCTTGAAATCAAAATGATCCATGACCTCTGTCATCACAATGCTCCAAACCCTTGTGATCACAGTGTTCCATAACACTTGTCATCACAACACTCCATGATGCCTGTCATCACAATACTCCATGCACTTTTCATCACAATGGTACATGACCTTGGTCATCACAATGCTCAATACACTTGTCATCAAAATGCTCCCTGACACTTGTTGTCGGTATGCTCCTTGAACCCTGTCGTGACAAGGCTCCATTCCTTTTTCATCACAATGATCCATGTCCTTTTCATCACAATGCTCCAAAATCAATGTAATCTCAATGCTCCATGCCATTGTCATCACAAAGCTCAATGACGCATGTCATCAGAATGCTACATGGCTTCTCATCACAATGATCCATGCCCTAGTCAATACAATGCTCCAAGACCCCTGTAATCACAATGCTCCATGCCCCTTTTCATCAGAATGTTCCATGAGACTTGTCATCACAAGTCTTCATGGCCATCTCATCACAATGTTCCAGGACCTTGTAATCCCCATGCTCCATTCCCTGGTCTTCAAAATGCTCCATGACCACTGTCATCACAACACTCCATGACACCTGACAACACAATGATCCGGGACTCTTGTCATCACAATGCTCCATTCCCTAGTCATCACAATGCTCCATGACCCGTGTCATCACAATACTCCATGATCATTTTCAGCCAAGTGCTCCATGACACTTGTCATCCCAAAGATCCATGCCCTTGTCATCCCAATGCTCCATGACCGGTGTATTCACAATGCTCCGTGACACTTGTCATCACAGTGCTCCATGACACATGTCATCACAATTCTCCATGCCTTTGTCAGCAAAATGCTCCACGACCTTGTCATTATAATGCTTTATGCACTTGTCATCCCAATACACCATCTCCATTGTCATCACAATCCTCCATGAACCTTGTAATCACATTGCTTCATGCCCTTGTCATCACAATGCTCCATGCTCCTTGAAATCAAAATGATCCATGACCTCTGTCATCACAATGCTCCAAAGCCTTTTGATCACATTGTTCCATAATACTTGTCATCACAACGCTCCATGATGCCTGTCATCACAATACTTCATGCCCTTTTCATCACAATGCTCCATGACCTTTGTCATCACAATGCTCAATACACTTGTCGTCACAATGCTCCCTGACACTTGTCGTCAGTATGCTCCTTGAACCCTGTCATGACAAGGCTCCATGCCTTTTTCATAACAATGATCCATGCCCTTTTCATCACAATGCTCCAAGATCCCTGTAATCACAATGCTCCATGCACATCTCATCAAAATGCTCTCTCACCAGAGATATCACAATGTTCCATCACTAGTCATCACAATACTCCCTCACCCCTGTAATCACAATGTTCCATGACACTGTCATCACAATGCTACATCCCCTTATCATCACAATGTTCCATGACCCCTGACATCACAATGTTCCATAACCCCTGTCATCAAAATGCTCCATGACCCTTTTCTTCCCAAAGTTCCAAGACCCCTGACATCACAATGTTTTATAACCCCTGCATCAAAATGTTCCTTTACACTTTTCATCAAATTGCTGCATGAACCGGCCATCAAAATGCTCCCTGAATTTCTCATCACAATGCACCATGCCCTTGTCATCAAAATGCTCCATGACTTGTCATCACAAACTCCATGACCCTTGGCATCAAAATGCTCCATGTCATTGTCATCACAATGCTCCATGAACCCTCTTATCACATTGCTCAATGCCCTTGTCATCACAAAGCTCCATGACACTTGTCATCACAATTCTCGATGCCCTTCTCATCACAATGCTCCATGCTCTTGTCATTACAATCCTGCATGACCCATGTATCACAGTGCTCCGTGCCCTTGTCATCACAATGCTCCATGACCACTCTCATCACAATATTCCATGAAATATTTCAGACCAAAGTTCCATGCCCTTCTCATCAAAATCTTGCATTACCCCTGTCATAACAATGCACCATGACCTTTGCCATCCAAATGTTCCACGTCCTAGTCATCACAAGGTTCCATGACACTTGTCATCACAATGCTTAAGACCACTGAAATCACAATGCTCCTTGCCCTTGTCATCACAAAGCTCCATGACGCAGGTCATCAGAATGTTCCATGGCCTTTTCATCACAATGCTCCATGCCCTTGTCATCAAAATGTTACAAGACCCTTGTAATCACAATGCTCCATGCCCCTTTTCATCTCAATGCTCCATGAACCCTGTCATCACAATTCACCATGCCCATGATCATAACGCTTCAGGGTATTGTCATCACAATGAAATCAATATTCTCCATGACCTCTGTCATCATAATGCTCCAAACCCTTGTGATCACAATGTTCCATAACACTTATCATCACAACACCCCATGACGCTCATCATCACAATTATCCATGGTCTTCTCATCACAATGCTCCATGATCTTTGTCATCACAATGCTCAATACACTTGTCATCACAATGCTCCATGACACTTGTCGTCAGTATGCTCCTTGAACCCTGTCATGACAAGGCTCCGTGCCTTTTTCATAACAATGATCCATGCACTTTTTATCACAATGCTCCAAGATGCCTGTAATCACAATGCTCCATGCCCTTGTCATCACAAAACTCTATGACGCATGACATCAGAATGCCCCATCACCTTCTCATCACAATGCTCCATGCTCTACTCATCACAATGCTCCATGGCCAATACCATCACAATGCTCCATGACCACTGTCATCACAACACTCCATGACACCTGACAACACAATGATCTGGGACTCTTCTCATCACAATCCTCCATTCCCTAGCCATCACAATGCTTCATGACCCCTGTCATCACAACACTCCATGAACATTTTCAGCCCAGTGCTCCATGACCCTTGTCATCACAATGCTCCATGACCACTGTATTCACAATGCTCCGTGATGCTTGTCATCACTGTGCTCCATGACACATGTCATCACAATGCTCCATGTCTTTGTCAGCAAAATGCTACATGATCTTGTCATTACAATGCTCTATGCGCTTGTCATCACAATACTCCATTTCCATTGTCATCACAATCTTCCATGAACCTTGGGATCATATTGCTTCATACCCCTGTCATCACAATGCTCCATGCCCCTTGAAATCAAAATGATCCATGACGTCTGTCATCACAATGTTCCAAACCCTTGTGATCACAGTGTCCCATAACACTTGTCATCACAATGCTCCATGATGCCTGTCATCACAATACTCCATGCCCTTTTCATCCCAATGCTCCATGAGCTTTGTCATCACAATTCTCAATACACTTGTCATCACAAAGCTCCCTGACCCTTGTCATCAGAATGCTCCTTCAAACCTGTCACGAAAAGGCACCATGCCTCTTTCATCACAATGCCCCATGCCATTTTCATCTCAATGCTCCATGCCATTCTCATCAAAATACTCCACAAACTTGTCATCAGAATGCTCCATGACCCTTGTCATCACAGTTCTACATGCACTTGTCAGCACAATGTTCCCTGACCCTTGTCATAACAATGCTTCAAGCCATTGTCATCACAATGCTCCATTACCTTTGTCATCAGCATCCTCCATGACACTTGGCATCACAATGCTCCATGCCATTGTCATCACATTGGGCCATTACTTATGTCATCATAATGCTTCCTGACACCTGTCTTCACAATACTGCATGACCTGGTCATCACATTGCTCCATGCCCTTGTCATCACAATGCGCCATTCCTACTGTCATCACAATGATCCATGAAACTTATTAGACCAATGTTCCATGCCCTTGTCATCACAATGCTCCATGCCCTTGTCATCACAAAACTCCATGACGCATGTCATCAGAATGCTCCATGGCCTTCTCATCACATTGCTCCATGCCCTAGTCATCACAATGCTCCAAGAACCCTGTAATCACAATGTTCCATGCCCATTTTCATCACAATGCTCCATGAGATTTGTCATCACAATTCTCCATGGACTTCTCATCACAATGCTCCAGGACCTTGTCATCACCATGCTCCAATCCCTTGTCATCATAATGCTCCATGACCACTGTCATCACAACACTCCATGACACCTGACAACACAATGATCCTTGACTCTTGTCATCACAATTCTCCATTCCCTAGTCATCACAATGCTGCATGACCCGTGTCATCACAACTCTCCATGAACATTTTCAGCCCAGGGCTCCATGACCCTTGTCATCACAATATTCCATGCCCTTGTCATCCCAATGGTCCATGACCCCTATATTCACAAAGCTCCGTGACGCTTGTCATCACAGTGCTCCATGACACATGTCATCACAATATTCCATGCCAATGCCAGCAAAATGCTACATGACTTTTTCATTACAATGCTCTATGCGGTTGTCATCACAATACTCCATTTCCATTGTCATCACAATCCTCCATGAACTTTGGGATCACATTGCATCATGCCCTTGTCATTACAATGCTCCATGCTCGTTGAAATCAAAATGATCCATGACCTCTCTCATCACAATGCTCCAAACCCTTGTGATCACAGTGTTCCAAAACACTTGTCATCACAACGCTCCATGATGCCTGTCATCAATATACACCATGCCCTTTTCATCACAATGTTCCATGCCATTGTCATCAAAATAATCCACAAGCTTGTCATCAGAATGCTCCATGACCCTTGTCATCACAAATCCCATGCACTTTTCAGCACAATGCTCCCTGTCCCTTGTCATCACAATGCTCCAAGCCATTGTCATCACAATGCTCCATTACCTTTGTCATCAGAATCCTCCATGACACTTGGCCTCACAATGCTCCATGCCATTGTCATGACAATGGGCCATTACATATGTCATCACAATGCTCCCTGACACCTGTCTTCACAATACTGCATGACCTGGTCATCACAATGCTCCATGCCCTTGTCATCACAATGCACCATTCCAACAGTCATCGCAATAATACATGAAACATATTAGACCAATGATCCATGCCCTTGCCATCACAATGCTCCATTACCCCAATAATAACAATGCTCCATGACCCCTGCCATCACGATGTTCCATGGCCTAGTCATCACAAGGCTCCATGACCATTCTCATCACAATGCTCCAAGACCCCTGTAATCACAATGCTCCACAACATTCTCATCACAATGCTCCATGGACAATATCATCAAAATGCTCCATGACCACTGTCGTCACAACACTCCATGACAACTGACAACCCAATGATCCGGGACTCTTGTCATCACAGTGCTCCATTCCCTAGTCATCACAATTCTCCATGACCCCTGTCATCACAACACTCCATGAACATTTTCAGCCCATTGCTCCATGACCCTTGCCATCACAATGATCCATGCCCTTGTCTTCCCAATGCTCCATGACCCCTGTATTCACAATGATCCGTGACGGTTGTCATCACAGTGTTCCATGACACCTGTCATCACAATGCTCCATGCCTTTGTCAGCAAAATGCTACATGACCTTGTCATTACAATGCTCTATGCGCTTGTCATCACAATACTCCATTTCCATTGTCATCATAGTCCTCCATGAAACTTGGGATCACATTGCTTCATGCCCTTTTCATCACAGTGCTCCATGCTCCTTGAAATCAAAATGATCCATGACCTCTGTCATCACAATGCTCCAAACCCTTGTGATCACAGTGTTCCATAATACTTGTCATCACAACACTCCATGATGCCTGTCATCACAATACTCCATGCACTTTTCATCACAATGGTACATGACCTTGGTCATCACAATGCTCAATACACTTGTCATCAAAATGCTCCCTGACACTTGTTGTCGGTATGCTCCTTGAACCCTGTCATGACAAGGCTCCATTCCTTTTTCATCACAATGATCCATGTCCTTTTCATCACAATGCTCCAAGATCAATGTAATCTCATTGCTCCATGCCATTGTCATCACAAAGCTCAATGACGCATGTCATCAGAATGCTACATGGCTTCTCATCACAATGATCCATGCCCTAGTCAATACAATGCTCCAAGACCCCTGTAATCACAATGCTCCATGCCCCTTTTCATCAGAATGTTCCATGAGACTTGTCATCACAAGTCTTCATGGCCATCTCATCACAATGTTCCAGGACCTTGTAATCCCCATGCTCCATTCCCTGGTCTTCAAAATGCTCCATGACCACTGTCATCACAACACTCCATGACACCTGACAACACAATGATCCGGGACTCTTGTCATCACAATGCTCCATTCCCTACTCATCACAATGCTCCATGACCCCTGTCATCACAACACTCCATGAACATTTTCAGCCCAGTGCTCCACGACCTACTCATCACAATGCTCCATGGCCAATATCATCACAGTGCTCCATGACCACTGTCATCACAACACTATATGACACCTGACAACACAATGATCTGGAACTCTTGCATCACAATGCTCCATTCCCTAGTCATCACAATGTTTTCTGACCCCTGTCATCACAACATTCCATGAATATTTTCAGCCCTGTGCTCCATGACCGTTCTCATCACAATGATCCATGCCATTGTCATCCCAATGCTCCATGACCCAGTATTCACAATGCTCCATGACACCTGTCATCACAACACTCCATGAACATTATCAGCCCAGTGCTCCATGACCCTTGTCATCACAATGATCCATGCCCTTGTCATCCCAATGCTCCATGACCCCTGTATTCACAATGTTCCGTGACGGTTGTCATCACAGTGCTCCATGACACCTGTCATCACAATGCTCCATGCCTTTGTCAGCAAAATGCTACATGACCTTGTCATTATAATGCTCTATGCGCTTGTCATCTCTATACTCCATTACCATTGTCATCACAATCCTCCATGAACCTTGGGATCACATTGCTTCATGCAGTTTTCATCACAGTGGTCCATGCTCCTTGAAATCAAATTGATCCATGACCTCTGTCATCACAATGCTCCAAACCCTTGTGATCACAGTGTTCCATAACACTTGTCATCACAACGCTCCATGATGCCTGTCATCACAATACCCCATGCCCTTTTCATCACATTGCTCCATAACCTTTGTCATCACAATTCTCAATACACTTGTCATCACAATGCTCCCTGACACTTGTCATCAGAATGCTCCTTGAAACCTGTCACGAAAAGGCTCCATGCCTTTCTCATCGCAATGCACCATGCAGTTTTCTTCACAATGCTCCATGCCATTGTCATCAAAATACTCCACAAGCTTGTCCTCAGAATGCTCCATGACCCTTGTCATCACAATTCTCCATGCACTTGTCAGCACAATGCTCCCTGACCCTTGTCATCACAATGCTCCAAACCATTGTTATCACAATGCTCCATTACCTTGTCATCAGAATCCTCCATGACACTTGGCATCCCAGTGCTCCATGCCATTGTCATCACAATGGGCCATTACTAATGTCATCACAATGCTCCCTAAAACCTGTCTTTACAATACTGCATGACCTGGTCTTCACAATTATCCATTCCAAATGTCATCGCAATAATCCATGAAACTTTTTAGACAAATTTCCATGCCCTTGTCATCACAATGTTCCATGGCCTTGTTATCACAATGCTCCATGACACCTGTCATCACAATGCTCCGTGACTCCAGTCATCACAGTGCTTCATGACCTTTGTCATCACAATGGTCCATGCCCTCGCCATCAACAGTCTCTATGACCATTTTAACCACAATGCTCCATGAACTTTTCATCACAATGCTCTTTGACCCTGGTCAGCACAATGGTCCATGCACTTCTCAGCACAATGCTCCATGACACATGTCATCACAATGCACCATGCGCTTGTCATCACAGTGCTCCACAATCTTGTTATCACAATGCTCCATAAAATTTGTCATCACAATGCTCCATGCACTTCTCATCAAAATGCTCTCTCACCACTGATATCACAATGCTACATCACAATTTCTCACAATACCCCCTCACCCCTGTCAACACATTGTTCCATGACTCCTGTCATCACAATGCTACATGCACTTATCATCACAGTGTTCGATGACCCCTGACATCACAATGTTCCATAACCACTGTCATCAAAATGTTCCATGACACTTTTCATCAAATTGCTCCATAACCCTGTCATCACAATGCTCCCTGCCCTTATCATCACAATGCCCAACGCACTTGCCATCAAAATGCTCCATGACCTTTGACATCACAAAGATCCATGACCCTGGGCATCACAATGCTCCATGTCATTGTCATCACAATGCTCCATGAACACTCTCATCACATTGCTCCATGCCCTTGTCTTCACAAAGCTCCATGACACGTATCATCAGAATGCTCCATGGCCTTCTCATCACATTGCTCCATACCCTTGCCATCACAAAGTTCCATTACCGCTGTCATAACTATGCTCCATGACCACTGCCATCACGATGTTCCCTGGCCTCGTCATCACAAAGCTCCATGACCCTTCTCATCACAATGCTCCCAGAACCCTGTATTCACAATGCTGTATGCCACTTTTCATCTCAATGATCCATGAACCCTGTCATCACAGTGCACCATGCGTATCATCATAATGCTTCATGCTATTGTCATCAAAATGAAATCAAAATTCTCCATGACTTCTGTCATAAAAATGCTCCAAACCCTTGTGATCACAATATTCCATAACTCTTGTCATCACAATGCCCCATGATGCTCGACATCACAATTATCAATGGTCTTCTCATCACAATGGTCCATGACATTTGTCATCACAATGCTCTATACACTTGTCATCAAAATGCTCCCTGACACTTGTGGTCTGTATGCTCCTTGAGCCCTGTCATGACAAGGCTCCATGCCCTTGTCATCACAATGTTCCAAGACCCCTGTAATCACAATGCTCCATGCCCCTTTTCATCAGTATGCTCCAAGAGACTTGTCATCACAAGGATCCATGGTTTTGTCATCACAATGATCCAGGACCTTGTCATCACAATGCTTCTCGACCTTGTCATGACAATTTTCAACGGCCCTTGTCATCATAATGCTCCAGCCCTAATCATCACAATGCTCCATTATATTTGTCATCACAATTCTCCATTACATATGGCATCACAATGTTCCATGCCATTGTCATCGCAATGGACCATGACATATGTCATCACAATGATCCCTGACACCTGTCTTCACAATATTCCATGACCTTCTCATCACAATGCTCCATGCCCTTGTCATCACTATGCACCATGCCCACTGACATCACAATAATCTATGAAACTTGTCAGACAAATGCTCCATGCCCTTGTCATCACAATGCTACAAGACCCCCGTAAACACAATGCTCCATGCCCATTTTCATCTCAATGCCCATGAACCCTATCATCACAATGCACCATTCCCATCATCATAATGCTTCAGGCTATTGTCATCACAATGAAATCAATATTCTCCATGACCTCTGTCATCATAATGCTCCAAAACCTTGTGATCACAATGTTCCATAACACTTATCATCACAACACCCCATGACGCTCATCATCACAATTATCCATGGCCTTCTCATCACAATGCTCCATGATCTTTGCCATCACAATGCGCAATACAATTGTCATCACAATGCTCAATGACACTTGTCGTCATTATGCTCCTTGAACCCTGTCATGACAAGTCTCCATGCCTTTTTCATCACAATGATCATTGCCCTCTTCATCACAATGCTCCATGACCATTGTCATCACAATTCTCAATACACTTGTCATCACAATGCTCCCTGCCACTTGTCATCAGAATGCTCCTTGAAACCTGTCATGAAAAGGCTCCATGCCATTTTCATCACAATGCCCCATGCCGTTTTCATCACAATGCTCCATGCCATTGTCATCAAAATACTCCACAAGCTTGTCATCAGAATGCTCCATGACCCTTGTCATCACAATTCTCCATGCACTTGTCAGCACAATGCTTCCTGACCCTTGTCATCACAATGCTCCAAGCCATTGTCATCACAATGCTCCATTACCTTTCTCATCAGAATCCTCCATTAAACTTGGCATCACAATGCTCCATGCCATTGTCATCACAATGGGCCATTACATATGTCATCACAATGCTCCCTGACACCTCTCTTCACAATACTGCATGACCTGTTCATCACAATGCTCCATGCCTTTGTCATCAAAAAGCGCCATTCCAAATGTCATCGCAATAATCCATGAAACTTATTAGACCAATGTTCCATGCCCTTGTCATCACAATGCTCCATGCCCTTGTTATCACAGTGCTCCATGACCCCTGTCATCACAATGCTCCGTGACTCCAGTCATCACAATGCTTCATGACCTTTTTCATCACAATGATCCATGCCCTCGTCATCAACAGTCTCTGTGACATTTTTAACCACAATGCGCAATGAACTTTTCATCACAATGCTCTTTGACCCTTGTCATCACAATGCTCTATGCCTTTCTCAGCAAAATGCTCCATGACACTTGTCATCACAATGCTCCATGCGCTTGTCTGCACAGTCCTCCATGACACATGTCATCACAATGATCCATGACCCCTGTCATCACAATGCTCCGTGACTCTAGTCATCACAATGCTTCATAACATTTGTCATCACTATGCTCCATGCCCGCATCATCACAATGCTCTGTGACCTTTGTAACCACAATTCTCCATGAACTTTTCATCACCATTCTCTGTGACCCTTGTCATCACAATGCTCCAAGTTTTTGTCAGAACAATGCCCCATGACCATTGTCTTCAAAATGTGCCACACGCATTTCATCACACTGGTCCGCAGCATTGTCATTGCAATGCTCCATAAACCTTTTAATCACAATGGTCCATGCACTTCTCATCAAAATGCTCTCTCACCAGAGATATCACAGTGTTCCATCACTAGTCATCACAATACTCCCTCACCCCTGTAATCACAATGTTCCATGACCCTGTCATCACACTGCTACATCCCCTTATCATCACAATGTTCCGTGACACCTGTCATCACAATGCTCCATAACCCCTGTCATCAAAATGCTCCATGACCCTTTTCTTCCCAAAGTTCCAAGACCCCTGACATCACAATGTTTTATAACCCCTGCATCAAAATGTTCCTTTACACTTTTCATCAAATTGCTGCATGAACCGGCCATCAAAATGCTCCCTGAATTTCTCATCACAATGCACCATGCCCTTGTCATCAAAATGCTCCATGACTTGTCATCACAAACTCCATGACCCTTGGCATCAAAATGCTCCATGTCATTGTCATCACAATGCTCCATGAACCCTCTTATCACATTGCTCAATGCCCTTGTCATCACAAAGCTCTATGCCTTTCTCAGCAAAATGCTCCATGACACTTGTCATCACAATGCTCCATGCGCTTGTCTGCACAGTCCTCCATGACACATGTCATCACAATGATCCATGACCCCTGTCATCACAATGCTCCGTGACTCTAGTCATCACAATGCTTCATAACATTTGTCATCACTATGCTCCATGCCCGCATCATCACAATGCTCTGTGACCTTTGTAACCACAATCCTCCATGAACTTTTCATCACAATTCTCTGTGACCCTTGTCATCACAATGCTCCAAGTTTTTGTCAGAACAATGCCCCATGACCATTGTCTTCAAAATGTGCCACACGCATTTCATCACACTGGTCCGCAGCATTGTCATTGCAATGCTCCATAAACCTTTTAATCACAATGGTCCATGCACTTCTCATCAAAATGCTCTCTCACCAGAGATATCACAGTGTTCCATCACTAGTCATCACAATACTCCCTCACCCCTGTAATCACAATGTTCCATGACCCTGTCATCACACTGCTACATCCCCTTATCATCACAATGTTCCGTGACACCTGTCATCACAATGCTCAATACACTTGTCTTCACAATGCTCCCTGACACTTGTCGTCAGTATGCTCCTTGAACCCTGTTATGACAAGGCTCCATGCCTTTTTCATCACAATGATCCATGCCCTGTTTATCACAATGCTCCAAGATCCCTGTAATCACAAAGCTCCATGCCCTTGTCATCACAAAACTCCATGATGCATATCAAGAGAATGCTCCATTGCCTTCTCATCAAAATGCTCCATGCCCTTGTCATCACAATGCGCCATTCCAACTGTCATCGCAATAATCCATGAAACATATTAGACCAATGTTCCTTGCCCTTGTCATCACAATGCTCCATGACACATTTCATCACAATTCACCATGCGCTTGTCATCACAGTGCTCCACAATCTTGTCATCACAATGCTCCTTAAAATTTGTCATCACAATGCTCCATGCACTTCTCATCAAAATGCTCTCTCACCACTGATATCACAATGCTACATCACTCTGTGTCACAATACTCCCTCACACCAGTCATCACAATGTTCCATGACTCCTGTCATCACAATGCTACATGCACATATCATCACAAAGTTCGATGACCCCTGACATCACAATGTTCCATAACACCTGTCATCAAAATGTTCCATGACACTTTTCATCAAATTGCTCCATGACCCTGACATCAGAATGCTCCCTGCCCTTCTCATCACAATGCACAACGCACTTGCCTTCAAAATGCTCCATGACCTTTGTCATCACAAAGATACATGACCCTTGGCATCACAATGCTCCTTGCCCTTGTCATCACAATGCTCCATGACACATGTCATCACAATGCACCATGCGCTTGTCATCACATTGCTCCACACTTTTGTCATCACAATGCTCCTTAAAATTTGTCATCACAATGCTCCATGTACTTCTCATCAAAATGATCTCTCACCACTGATATCACTATGCTACATCACTATTTGTCACAAGACTCCCTCACCCCAGTCATCACAATATTCCATGACTCCTGTCATCACAATGCTACATGCACATATCATCACAATGCTCGATGACCCCTGACATCACAGTGTTCCATAACAACTGTCATCAAAATGTTCCATTACACTTTTCATCAAATTGCTCCATGACCCTGACATCAGAATGCTCCCTGCCCTTCTATCACAATGCACAACGCACTTGCCATCAAAATGCTCCATGACCTTTGTCATCACAAAGATCCATGACCCTTGGCATCACAATGCTTGATGACCTTCTTATCACAATGCTCCATGCCCTTGTCATTACAATCCTGCTTGACCCATGTATCATAGTGTTCCGTACCCTTGTCATCACAATGCTCCATGCACACTCTCATCACAATAATCCTTGAAACATTTCGGACCAATGTTCCATGCCCTTCTCATCACAATGCTCCATTACCCCTGTCATAACAATGCACCATGACACCTGCCATCACAATGTTCCACGGCCTTTTCATCACAAGGTTCCATGACACTTGTCATCACATTGCTGAAGACCCCTGTAATCACAGTGCTCCATGCCCTTGTCATCACAAAGCTCCATGACGCATGTCATCAGAATGTTCCACGGCCTTCTCATCACAATGCTCCATGCCCTTGTCATCACAATGCTCCAAGACCCCTGTAAACACAATGCTCCATGCCCCTTTTCATCTCAATGCTCCATGAACCCTGTCATCACAATGCACCATGCCCATCATCATAATGCTTCAGGCTATTGTCATCACAATGAAATCAATATACTCCATGACCTCTGTCATCATAATGCTCCAAACTCTTGTGATCACAATGTTCCATAACACTTATCATCACAACACCACATGACGCTCATCATCACAATTATCCATGGTCTTCTCTTCACAATGCTCCATGATCTTTGTCATCACAATGCTCAATACACTTGTCAACACAATGCTCCCTGACACTTGTCGTCAGTATGCTCCTTGAACCCTGTTATGACAAGGTTCCATGCATTTTTAATCACCATTATCCATGCCCTTTTCATCACAATGCTCCAAGATCACTGTAATCACAATGTTCCATGAACTTGTCATCAAAAAGCTCCATGACGCTTATCATCAGAATGCTTCATGGCCTTCTCCTCACAATGCTCCATGCCCTTGTATTCACAAAGTTCCAAGACCCCTGTAATCACAATGCTCCATGCCCCTTTTCATCAGTATGCTCCATGAGACTTGTCATCACAAGGCTCCATGGTTTTGTCATCACAATGCTCCAGGACCTTGTCATCTCAGTGCTTCTCGACCTTGTCATGAAAATTTTCAATGGCCCTTGTCATCATAATGCTCCACGCCCTAATCATCACAATGCTCTATTACATTTTTCATTACAATTCTCAATTACATTTGGCATTACAATGCTCCATGCCATTGTCATAGCAATGGACCATGACATATGTCATCACAATGCTCCCTGACACCTCTCTTCACAATATTCCTTGACCTTCTCATCACAATGCTCCATGCCCTTTTCATCACAATGCACCATGCCCACTCTCCTCACAATAATCTGTGAAACTTGTCAGACCAATGCTCCATGCCCCTGTCATCACAATGCTCCATGCCCTTGTCACCAAAATGCTCCATGACCCCTGTGAACAAAATGCTCCGTGACTCCAGTCATCACAATGTTTCATAACGTTTGTCATCACAGTGGTCCATGCCCGGGTCATCACATGCCTCTGTGACCTTTGTAACCACAATGCTCCATGAACTTTTCATCACAATTCTCTGTGACCCTTGTCATCACAATGCTCCATGTCTTTGCCTGAACAATGCTGTATGACCATTATCATCACAATATGCCACATGCATTTCATCACAACGGTCCACAACCTTGTCATTGCAAAGCTCCATAAACCTTGTAATCACAATGGTCCATGCACTTCTCATCAAAATGCTCTCTCATCAGAGATATCACAATATTCCAACAATAGTCATCACAATACTCACTCACACCTGGAATCACAATGTTCCATGAATCTGTCATCACAATGCTACATCCCCTTATCATCACAATGTTCCATGACCCATGATATCACAATCATCCTTAACCCCTGTGAAGAAAATGCTCCATGACCCGTTTCATCCCAAAGCTCCAAAACCCTTAACAACACAATGTTCTATAACCCCTGCCATCAAAATATTCCATTACAATTTTTATCAAATTGCTGCATGACCCGGTCATCAAAATGCTCCCTGCCCTTCTCATCACAATGCACCATGCCCTTGTCATCAAAATGCTCATGATTGTCATCACAAAGCTCCATGACCCTTGGCATCACAATGCTCCATGTCATTGTCATCACAATGCTCCATGAACACTCTCATCACATTGCTCCATGCCCTTGTCATCACAAAGCTCCATGACCCTTGTCATCACAATGCTCGATGCCTTTCTCATCACAATGCTACATGCCCTTGTCATTACAGTCCTGCATGATCCATGTATAACAGTGTTCCGTACCCTTGTCATCACAATGCTCCATGCCCACTCTCATCACAATAATCCATGAAACATTTCAGACGAAGGTTCCATGCCCTTCTCATCACAATGCTCCATTACCTCTGTCATAACAATGCACCATGACCCCTGACATCACAATGTTCCAAGGCCTAGTCATCACAAGGTTCCAAGACACTTGTCATCACAATGCTGAAGGCCCCTGTAAACACAATGCTCCTTGCCCTTGTCATCACAAAGCTCCATGACGCATGTCATCAGAAATTTCCTTGGCCTTCTCATCACAATGCTCCATGCCCTTGTCATCACAATGCACCAAGACCTTTGTAAACACAATGCTCCATGACCCTTTTCATCTCAAAGCTCCATGAACCCTGCCATCACAATGCACCATGCCTATCATCATAATGCTTCAGGCTATTGTCATCACAATGAAATCAATATTCTCCATGACCTCTGTCATCATAATGCTCCAAACACTTGTGATCACAATGTTCCATAACACTTATCATCACAACACGCCAGGACGCTCATTATCACAATTATCCATGGTCTTCTCATCACAATGCTCCATGAATTTTGACATCACAATGCTCAATACACTTGTCATCACAATGCTCCCTGACACTTGTCGCCAGTATGCTCCTTGAACCCTGTCATGACCAGGCGCCATGACTTTTTTTTTTTAAATTTTATTTTATTTTATTTTTTTGCTTTATAACAAATTTAATCAGTTATACATATACATATGTTTCCATATCCCCTCCCTTTTGCGTCTCCCTCCCACCCTCCCTATCCCACCCCTCCAGGCAGTCACAAAGTATCGAGCTGATCTCCCTGTGCTATGCGGCTGCTTCCCACTAGCTATCTACCTCACGTTTGGTAGTGTATATATGTCCATACCGCTCTTTCACTTTGTCACAGCTTACCCTTACAGCATCCTTTCATGTGTTTGTTGGCAGTCTGTATATCTTCTGTGGAGAAATGTCTATTTAGGTCTTCTGCCCATTTTTGGATTGGGTTGTTTGTTTTTTTGTTATTGAGCTGCATGAGCTGCTTATAAATTTTGGAGATTAATCCTTTGTCAGTTGCTTCATTTGCAAATATTTTCTCCCATTCTGAGGGTTGTCTTTTGGTCTTGTTTATGGTTTCCTTTGCTGTGCAAAAGCTTTTAAGTTTCATTAGGTCCCATGTGTTTATTTTTGTCTTTATTTCCATTTCTCTAGGAGGTGGGTCAAAAAGGATCTTGCTGTGATTTATGTCATAGAGTGTTCTGCCTATGTTTTCCTCTAAGAGTTTGATAGTGTCTGGCCTTACATTTAGGTCTTTAATCCATTTTGAGCTTATTTTTGTGTATGGTGTTAGGGAGTGATCTAATCTCATACTTTTACATGTCCCTATCCAGTTTTCCCAGCACCACTTATTGAAGAGACTGTCCTTTCTCCACTGTACATTCCTGCCTCCTTTATCAAAGATAAGGTGACCATATGTCCGTGGGTTTAACTCTGGGCTTTCTATCCTGTTCCATTGATCTATCTTTCTGTTTTTGTGCCAGTACCATACTGTCTTGATTACTGTAGCTTTGTAGTATAGTCTGAATTCAGGGAGCCTGATTCCTCCAGCTCCATTTTTCGTTCTCAAGATTGCTTTGGCTATTCGGGGTCTTTTGTGTTTCCATACAAATTGTGAAAGTTTTTGTTCTAGTTCTGTGAAAAATGCCAGTGGTAGTTTGATAGGGATTGCATTGAACCTGTAGATTGCTTTGGGTTGTAGAGTCATTTTCACAATGTTGATTCTTCCAATCCAAGAACATGGTACATCTCTCCATCTATTTGTATCATCTTTAATTTCTTTCATCAGTGTCTTATAATTTTCTGCATACAGGTCTTTTGTCTCCTTAGGTAGGTTTATTCCTAGATATTTTATTCTTTTTGTTGCAATGGTAAATGGGAGTGTTTCCTTGATTTCACTTTCAGATTTTTCATCATCAGTATATAGGAATGCCAGAGATTTCTGTGCATTAATTTTGTATCCTGCAACTTGACCAAATTCATTGATTAACTCTAGTAGTTTTCTGGTAGCATCTTTAGGATTCTCTATGTATAGTATCATGTCATCTGCAAATAGTGACAGCTTTACTTTTTCTTTTCCAATTTGGATTCCTTTTATTTCCTTTTCTTCTCTGATTGCTGTGGCTAAAACTTCCAAAACTAGGTTGAATAAGAGTGGTGAGAGTGGGCAACCTTGTCTTGTTCCTGATCTTAGTGGAAATGGTTTCAGTTTTTCACCATTGAGGACGATGCTGGCTGTGGGTTTGTCATATATGGCCTTTATTATGTTGAGGAAAGTTCCCTCTATGCCTACATTCTGCAGAGTTTTTATCATAAATGGGTGTTGAATTTTGTCGAAAGCTTTCTCTGCATCTATTGAGATGATCATATGGTTTTTCTCCTTCAATTTGTTAATATGGTGTATCACGTTGATTGATTTGCGTATATTGAAGAATCCTTGCATTCCTGGAATAAACCCCACTTGATCATGGTGTATGATCCTTTTAATGTGCTGTTGGATTCTGTTTGCTAGTATTTTGTTGAGGATTTTTGCATCTATGTTCATCAGTGATATTGGCCTGTAGTTTTCTTTCTTTGTGACATCCTTGTCTGGTTTTGGTATCAAGGTGATGGTGGCCTCGTAGAATGAATTTGGGAGTGTTCCTCCCTCTGCTATATTTTGGAAGAGTTTCAGAAGGATGGGTGTTAGCTCTTCTCTAAATGCTTGATAGAATTCGCCTGTGAAGCCATCTGGTCCTGGGCTTTTGTTTGTTGGAAGATTTTTTATCACAGTTTCAATTTCAGTGCTTGTGATTGGTCTGTTCATATTTTCTATTTCTTCCTGATTCAGTCTTGGCAGGTTGTGCATTTCTAAGAATTTGTCCATTTCTTCCAGGTTGTCCATTTTATTGGCATAGAGTTGCTTATAGTAATCTCTTATGATCTTTTGTATTTCTGCAGTGTCAGTTGTTACTTCTCCTTTTTCATTTCTAATTCTATTGATTTGAGTCTTCTCCCTTTTTTTCTTGATGAGTCTGGCTAATGGTTTATCAATTTTGTTTATCTTCTCAAAGAACCAGCTTTTAGTTTTATTGATCTTTGCTATCGTTTCCTTCATTTCTTTTTCATTTATTTCTGATCTGATTTTTATGATTTCTTTCCTTCTGCTAACTTTGGGATGCTTTTGTTCTTCTTTCTCTAATTGCTTTAGGTGCAAGGTTAGGTTGTTTATTCGAGATGTTTCCTGTTTCTTAAGGTGGGATTGTATTGCTATAAACTTCCCTCTTAAAACTGCTTTTGCTGCATCCCATAGGTTTTGGGTCGTCGTGTCTCCATTGTCATTTGTTTCTAGGTATTTTTTAATTTCCTCTTTGATTTCTTCAGTGATCACTTCATTATTAAGTAGTGTATTGTTTAGCCTCCATGTGTTTGTATTTTTTACAGCTCTTTTCCTGTAATTGATATCTAGTCTCGTAGCATTGTGGTCAGAAAAGATACTTGATACAATTTCAATTTTCTTAAATTTACCAAGGCTTGATTTGTGACCCAAGATATGATCTATCCTGGAGAATGTTCCATGAGCACTTGAGAAAAATGTGTATTCTGTTGTTTTTGGATGGAATGTCCTATAAATATCAATTAAGTCCATCTTGTTTAATGTATCATTTAAAGCTTGTGTTTCCTTATTTATTTTCATTTTGGATGATCTGTCCATTGGTGAAAGTGTGGTGTTAAAGTCCCCTACTATGAGTGTGTTACTGTCGATTTCTCCTTTTATGGCTGTTAGTATTTTCCTTATGTATTGAGGTGCTCCTATGTTGGGTGCATAAATATTTACAATTGTTATATCTTCTTCTTGGATCGATCCCTTGATCATTATGTAGTGTCCTTCTTTATCTCTTCTAGTAGTCTTTATTTTAAAGTCTATTTTGTCTGATATGAGAATTGCTACTCCAGCTTTCTTTTGGTTTCCATTTGCATGGAATATCATTTTCCATCCCCTTACTTTCAGTCTGTATGTGTCTCTAGGTCTGAAGTGGGTCTCTTGTAGACAGCATATATATGGGTCTTGTTTTTGTATCCATTCAGCCACTCTGTGTCTTTTGGTGGGAGCATTTAGTCCATTTACATTTAAGATAATTATCGATATGTATGTTCCTATTCCCATTTTCTTAATTGTTTTGGGTTCGTTATTGTAGGTCTTTTCCTTCTGTTGTGTTTCTTGCCTAGAGAAGTTCCTTTAGCATTTGTTGTAAAGCTGGTTTGGTGGTGCTGAACTCTCTCAGCTTTTGCTTGTCTGTAAACGTTTTAATTTCTCCATCAAATCTGAATGAGATCCTTGCTGGGTAGAGTAATCTTGGTTGCAGGTTTTTCTCCTTCATCACTTTAATTATGTCCTGCCACTCCCTTCTGGCTTGTAGAGTTTCTGCTGAGAGATCAGCTGTTATCCTGATGGGGATTCCCTTGTGTGTTATTTGTTGTTTTTGCCTTGCTGCTTTTAATATGATTTCTTTGTGTTTAATTTTTGACAGTTTGATTAATATGTGTCTTGGCGTATTTCTCCTTGGATTTATTCTGTATGGGACTCTCTGTGCCTCCTGGACTTGATTAACTATTTCCTTTCCCATATTAGGGAAGTTTTCAACTATAATCTCTTCAAATATTTTCTCAGTCCCTTTCTTTTTCTCTTCTTCTTCTGGAACCCCTATAATTCGAATGTTGGTGCGTTTAATGTTGTCCCAGAGGTCTCTGAGACTGTCCTCTGTTCTTTTCATTCTTTTTTCTTTATTTTGCTCTGCAGCAGTTATTTCCACTATTTTATCTTCCACCTCACTTATCCGTTCTTCTGCCTCAGTTATTCTGCTATTGATCCCGTCTAGAGTATTTTTTATTTCATGTATTGTGTTTTTAATTGATGCTTGATTCATCTTTAGTTCTTCTAGGTCCTTGTTAACTGTTTCTTGCATTTTGTCTATTCTATTTCCAAGATTTTGGATCTGGGAAATAGAATCTTGGATCATCTTTACCATCATTATTCTGAATTCTTTTTCAGGTAGAGTGCCTATTACCTCTTCATTTGTTAGGTCTGGTGGGTTTTTATCTTGCTCCTTCTCCTGCTGTGTGTTTTTCTGTCTTCTCATTTTGCTTATGTTACTGTGTTTGGGGTCTCCTTTTTGCAGGCTGCCGGTTCGTAGTTCCTGTTGTTTTTCGTGTCTGTCCCCAGTGGCTAAGGTTGGTTTAGTGGGATGTGTAGGCTTCCTGGTAGAGGGGACTAGTGCCTGTGTTCTGGTGGATGAGGCTGGATCTTGTCTTTCTGGTGGGCAGGTCCACGTCTGGTGGTGTGTTTTGGGGTGTCTGTGGACTTTTTATGATTTTAGGCCACCTCTCTTCTAATGGGTGGCGTTGTGTTCCTGTCTTGCTAGTTGTTTGGCTTAGGGTGTCCAGCACTGTAGCTTGCTGGTCGTTGAGTGAAGCTGGGTGCTGGTGTTGAGATGGAGATCTCTGGAAGATTTTCGCCGTTTGATATTATGTGGAGCTGGGAGGTCTCTTGTGGACCAGTGTCCTGAAGTTGGCTCTCCCACCTCAGAGGCACAGCACTGACTCCGGGCTCCTCAATTTGGGATGATGTGTTGTCTATTCATGTATTCCACAGATGCAGGGTACATCAAGTTGATTGTGGAGCTTTAATCCGCTGCTTCTGAGGCTGCTGGGAGAGGTTTCCCTTTCTCTTCTTTGTTCTCACAGCTCCTGGGTCTCAGTTTTGGATTTGGCCCCGCCTCTGCGTGTAGGTCGCCGGAGGGCGTCTGTTCTTCACTCAGACAGGACAGGGTTAAAGGAGCAGCCTCTTCGGGGACTCTGGCTCACTCAGGCCGGGAGGGAAGGAGGGGCACGGAGTGCGGGGCGGGCCTGCAGCAGCAGAGGTCGGCGTGACGTTGCACCAGCCCGAGGCGCGCCGTGCGTTCTCCCAGGGAAGCCGCCCCTGGATCCCGGGACCCCGGCAGTGGCGGGCTGCACAGGCTCACGGAAGGGCGGTGTGGGCAGTGACCTGCGCTCACACACTGGCTTCTTGGCGGCGGCAGCAGCAGCCCCAGCGTCCCATGCCTGTCACTGGGCTCCGCGCTTTCAGTCGCGACTCGCGCCCGTCCGTGGAGCCCCTTTAAGCAGCGCTCTTAATCCCCTCTCCTCGTGCACCAGGAAACCAAGAGGGAAGAAAAAGTCTCTTGCCTCTTCGGCAGCTCCAGAGTTTTCCCGGACTCCCTCCCGGCTAGCTGTGGCACATTAGCCCCCTTCAGGCTGAGTTCTCGCCACCTGCCCCAGTCCTCTCCCTGCGCTCTGACCGAAGCCCGCGCCTCAGCTCCCAGTGCCGACTGCCCCGGCGGGCGAGCAGACAAGCCTCTCGGGCTGGTGAGTGCCGCTCGGCACCGATCCTCTGTGTAGGGATCTCTCCGCTTTGCCCTACCCAGGTATGTGGGGAGTTTCTTGCCTTTTGGGAGGTCTGGGGTCTTCTGCCAGCGTACAGTAGGTGTTCTGTAGGAGTTGTTCCACGTGTAGCTGTATTTCTGGTGTACCCGTGGGGAGGAAGGTGATCTCCGCGTCTTACTCTTCCGCCATCTTGAAGTGCTGATTGGAAACCTTCTTCCGCCATGACATTTTCATCACAATAATCCATGCCCTTGTCATCACAATGCTCCAAGACACCTGTAATCACAATGCTGCATGCCCCTTTTCATCAGAATGCTTCATGATACTTGTCATCACAAGTCTCCATTGTCTTCTCATCACAATGCTCCAAGACCTGTCATCACCATGCTCCATTCCCTTGACATCACAATGCTCCATGACCCCTGTCATCACAATAATCCATGAATATTTTCAGCACAGTGCTCCAGGACCTACTCATCACAGTGCTCGATGGCCAATATCATCGCAATGCTCCATGACCACTGTCATCACAAAACTCCATGACACCTGACAACACAATGATCCGGGACTCTTTTCATCACATTGCTCCATTCCCTAGTCATCACAATGCTCTATGTCCCCTGTCATCACAACACTCCATGAACATTTTCAGCCCAGTGCTCCATGACCCTTGTAATCACACTGATCCATGCGTTTGTCATCACAGTGCTCCATGACACATGTCATCACAATGCTCCATGCCTTTGTCAGCAAAATGCTTCATGACCTTGTCATTACACTGCTCTATGCGCTTGTCATCACAATACTCCATTTCCATTGTCATCACAATCCTCCATGAACCTTGGGATCACATTGCTTCATGCCCTTGTCATCACAATGCTCCATGCTCCTTGAAATCAAAATGATCCATGACCTCTGTCATCACAATGCTCCAAACACTTGTGATCACAATGTTCCATAGCACTTGTCATCACAACGCTCCATGATGCCTGTCATCACAACACCCCATGCCCTTTTCATCACAATGCTCCCTGACATTTGTCATCACAATTCTCAATACACTTGTCATCACAATGCTCCCTGACACTTGTCATCAGAATGCTCCTTGAAACCTGTCACAAAAAGGCTCCATGACTTTTTCATCACAATGCCGCATGTGGTTTTCATCACAATGCTCCATGCCATTGTCATCAAAATACTCCACAAGCTTGTCATCAGAATGCTCCATTATCCTTGTCATCACAATTCTCCATGCACTTGTCAGCACAATGCTCCCTGACCCTTGTCATCACAATGCTCCAAGCCATTGTCATCACAATGCTCCTTTACCTTTCTCATCAGGATCCTCCATGACACTTGGCATCACAATGCTCCATGCCATTGTCATCACAATGGGCCTTTACATATGTCATCACAATGCTCCCTGACAACTCTATTCAAAATATTGCATGACCTGGTCATCACAATGCTCCATGCCCTTGTCATCACAATGCGTCATTCCAACTGTCATCGCAATAATCCATGAAACATATTAGACCAATGTTCCATGCCCTTGTCATCACAATGCTCCATGCCCTTGTTATCACAATGCTCCATGACGCCTGAAATCACAATGCCCCGTGACTCCAGTCATCACAATGCTTCATGACCTTTGTCATCACAATGGTCCTTGCCCTCGTCATCAACAGTCTCTGTGACCTTTTTAACCACAATGCTCCATGAACTTTTCCTCACAATGCTCTTTGACCCTTGTCATCACAATGCTCCATGTGCTTGTCAGCACAATGCTCCATGACACATGTCATCACAATGCACCATGCGCTTATCATCACAGTGTTCCACAATCTTCTCATCACAATGCTCCTTAACATTTGTCATCACAATGATCCATGCACTTCTCATCAAAATGCTCTATCACCACAGATATCACAATGCTACATCATTATTTGTCACAATACTCCCTCACCCCTGTCATCACAATGTTCCATGACTCCTGTCATCACAGGGCTACATGCACTTATCATCACAATGTTCGATGACCACTGACATCACAATATTCCATAACACCTGTCATCAAAATGTTCCATGACACTTTTCATCAAATTGCTCCATGACCCTGTCATCCGAATGCTCCCTGCCTTTCTCATCTCAATGCACAACGCCCTTGCCATCAAAATGCTCCATGACCTTTGTCATCACGAAGATCCATGACGCTTGGCATCACAATGCTCCATGTCATTGGCATCACAGTGCTCCATAAATGCTCTCATCACATTGCTTCATGCCCTTGTCTTCACAGAGCTCCATTACACATGTCATCAGAATGCTCCATTGCCTTCTCATCACAATGCTCCATGCCCTTGCCATCACAATGCTCCACTACACTTGTCATGACTATGCTCCATGACCCCTGCCATCACGATGTTCCATGGCCTTGTCATCACAAAACTCCATGAACCTTCACATCACAATGCTCCAAGAACCCTGTAATCACAATGCTTTATGCCCCTTTTCATCTCAATGATCCATGAATCCAGTCATCAGAATGCATCATGCCCATCATAATAATGCTTCATGCTATTGTCATCACAATGAAATCAAAATGCTCCAAGACCTCTGTCATAACAATGCTCCAAACCCTTGTGATCACAATATTTCATAACCCTTGTCATCACAATGCCCCATGACGCTCGTCATCACAATTATCCATGGTCTTCTCATCACAACGCTCCATGACCTTTGTCATCACAATGCTCAATACACTTGTCATCAAAATGCTCCCTGACAGTTGTTGTCTGTATGCTCCTTGAACCCTGTCATGACAAGGCTCCATGCCTTTTTCATCACAATGATACATGCCCTTTTCTTCACAATGCTCCAAGATCCCTGTAATCACAAATCTCCATGCCCTTTTCATCAAATGCTCCATGACGCATGTCATCAGAATTCTTCATGGACTTCTCCTCACAATGCTCCATGCCCTTTTCATCACAATGCTCGAAGACCCATGTAATCACAATGCTCCATGCCCCTTTTCATCAGCATGATCCATGAGTCTTGTCATCACAAGTCTCCAAGGTCTTCTCATCACAATGCTCCAGGACCTTGTCATCACCATGTTCCATTCCCTTGTCTTCACAATGCTCCATGACCCGAGTCATCACAACAGTCCATGAACATTTTCAGCCCAGTGCTCCATGACCCTTGTCTTCACAATGATCCATGCCCTTGTCATCCCAGAGCTCCATGACCCCTGTATTCACAATGCTCCGTGACACTTGTCATCACAGTGCTCCATGACACATGTCATCACAATGCTTCATGCCTTTGTCATCAAAATGCTACATGACCTTATCATTACAATGCTCTATGCAATTGTCATCACAATACTCCATTTCCATTGTCATCAAAATCCTCCATGAACCTTGGGATCACATTGCTTCATGCCTTTGGCATCACAATGCTCCATGCTCCTTGAAATCAAAATGATCCATGACCTCTGTCATCACTATGCTCCAATCCATTGTGATCACAATGTTCCATAACACTTCTCATCACAACGCTCCATGATGCCTGTCATCACAATACTCCATGCACTTTTCATCACAATGCTCCATGACCTTTGTCATCACAATTCTCAATACACTTGTCATCACAATGCTCCCTGACAGTTGTCATCAGATTGCTCCTTGAATCCTGTCACGAAAAGGCTCCATGCCTTTTTAATCACAATGCCCCATGCCATTTTCATAAAAATGCTCCATGTCATTTTCATCAAAATACTCCACAAGCTTGTCATCAGAATGCTCCATCACCCTTGTTATCACAATACTCCATGCACTTGTCAGCACAATGCTCCCTGACCCTTGTCATCACAATGCTCCAAGCCATTGTCATCACAATGCTCCATTACATTTGTCATCAGAATCCTCCATCACACTTGGCATCACAATGCTCCATGCCATTGCCATCAAAAAGGGCCATTACATATGTCATCACAATGCTCCCTGACACCTCTCTTCACAATAATGCATGACCTGGTCATCACAATGCTCCATGCCCTTGTCATCACAATGCGCCATTCCAACTGTCATCACAATAATCCATGAAACTTATTAGACCAATATTCCATGCTCTTGTCATCACAATGATCCATGCCCTTGTTATCACAATGCTCCATGACCCCTGTCATCACAATGCTCGGGGACTCCAGTCATCACAATGCTTCATGACCTTTGTCATCACAATGGTCCATGCCCTCGTCATCAACAGTCTTTGTGACCGTTTTTACCACAATGCTCCATGAACTTTTCCTCACAATGCTCTTTGACCCTAGTCATCACAATGCTCCATGCGCTTGTCAGCACAATGCTCCATGACACATGTCATCACAATGCACCTTGCGCTTGTCATCACAGTGCTCCACAAACTTGTTATCACAATGCTCCATAAAATTTGTCATCACAATGCTCCATGCACTTCTCATCAAAATGCTCTCTCACCACTGTTATCACAATGCTACATCACTATTTGTCACAGTACTCCATCACCCCTGTCATCACAATGTTCCAAGACTCCTGTCATCACAATGCTACATGCCCTTTTCATCACAATGCTCCATGACCTTTGTCATCACAATTCTCAATACACTTGTAATCACATTGCTCCCTGACAGCTCTCTTCACAATACCGCATGACCTGGTCATCACAATGCTCCATGCCCTAGTCATCACAATGCGCCATTTCAACTGTCTTCACAATAATCCATGAAACTTATTAGACCAATGCTCCATGCCCTTGTCATCACAATGCTCCATGCCCTTGTTATCACAATGTTCCAAGACCCCTGTAATCAGAATGCTCCATGCCCCATTTCATCAGTATGTTCCATGAGACTTGTCTTCACAAGGCTCCATGGTTTTCTCATAACAAACTGCAGGACATTTTCATCACAATGCTTCGCGACCTTGTCATGAAAATTCTCAACAGCCATTGTGATCATAATCCTGCAAGCCCTAGTCATCACAATGCTCCATTATATTTGCCATCACAATCCTCCATTTCATTTTGCATCACAATGCTCCCTGCCATTGTCATCGCAATGGACCATGACATATGTCATCACAATGCTCCCTGACACCTGTCTTCACAATACTCCATGACGTTCTCATCACAATGCTCCATGCCCTTGTCATCACAATGCACGATGTCCGCTGTCATCACAATAATTTATG
This sequence comes from Mesoplodon mirus, assembly GCF_964341445.2. Taxonomy (NCBI): domain Eukaryota; kingdom Metazoa; phylum Chordata; class Mammalia; order Artiodactyla; family Ziphiidae; genus Mesoplodon; species Mesoplodon mirus. Next base: position 531,542 of record NW_028295721.1, read on the forward strand.
AAACATGTCAGACCAATGCTCCATGCCCCTCTCTTCACAATGCTCCATGCCCTTCTTATCACAAGGCTCCATGACCCCTTCCCTCACAATGCTCCATGACTCCAGTCATCACAATGCTTCACAACGTTTGTCATCACAGCGGTCCATGCCCGCGTCATCACAAGGCTCTGTGTCCTATGTAACCACAATGCTCCATGAACATTTCCTCACAATGCTCCGTGACACTTGTCATCACAGTGCTCCAGGTCTTTGTCAGAACAATGCTCCATGACCCTTATCATCACAGTGTGCCACGCGCTTTTCATCACAATGATCCACAACCTTGTCATCGCTGTGCTCCATAAACCTAGTAATCACAATTGTCCATGCACTTCTCATCAAAATGCTCTCTCACCAGAGATATCACAGTGTTCCATCAGTAGTCATCACAATAATCCCTCACCCCTTTAATCACAATGATCCATGACCCTGTCATCACAATGCTACATCCCCTTATCATCACAATGTTCCATGACCCATGACATCACAATGTTCCATAACCACTGTCATCAAAATGCCCCATGACCCATTTCATCCCAAAGCTCCATGACCCCTGTTATCACAATGTTTTATAACCCCTGTCATCAAAATGTTCCATTACACTTTTCATCAAATTGCTGCATGACTCTGTCATCAAAATGCTCCCTGCCCTTCGCATCACAATGCACCACACCTTTGTCATCAAAATGCTCCATGACCTTTGTCATCACAAATCTCCATGACCCTTGGCATCACAGTGCTCCATGTCATTGTCGTTACCATGCTCAATGAAAAATCTCATCACATTGCTCCATGCCCTTGTCATCACAAAGCTCCATGACACTTGTCATCACAATGCTCGATGCCCTTCCCATCACAATGCTCCATGCCCTTGTCATTACAATCCTCCATGACCCATGTATCACAGTGTTCCTTGCCCTTATCATCTCAATGCTCCATGCCCACTCACATCTCAATAATCCATGAAATATTTCAGACCAATGCTCAATGCCCTTCTCATCAAAATGCTCCATTACTTCTGTCATAACAATGCTCCATGACCACTGCCATCACAATATTCCACGGCCTTGTTATCACAAGGCTCCATGACACTTGTCATCACAATGTTCCAAGAACCCTGTAACCACAATGCTCCATGCCCTTGTCATCACAATGCTCCAAGATCCCTGTAATCACAATGCTCCATGCCCCTTTTCATCTCAATGCTCCATGAAACCTGTCATCACAATGCACCATGACCATCATCATAATGCTTCAGGCTATTGTCATCACAATGAAATCAAAATTCTCCATGACCTCTGTCATCATAATGCTCCAAAACCTTGTGATCACAATGTTCCATAACACTTATCATCACAACACGCCATGACGCTCATCATCACAATTATCCATGGCCTTCTCATCACAATGCTCAATGAACTTTGTCATCACAGTTCTCAATACACTTGTCATCACAATGCTCCCTGACACATGTCGTCAGAATGCTCCTTGAACCCTGTCACAAAAAGGCTCCATGCCATTTTCATCACACTGCCCAATGCCGTTTTCATCACAATGCTCCATACCATTGTCATCAAAATACTCCACAAGCTTGTCATCAGAATGCTCCATGAACCTTGCCATCACAGTTCTCCATGCACTTGTCAGCACAATGCTCCCTGACCCTTGTCATCACAATGCTCCAAGCCATTGTCATCACATTGCTCCATTACCTTTGTCATCAGAATCTTCAATGACACTTGGCATCACAATGCTCCATGCCATTGTCATCACAATGGGCCATTACATACGTCATCACAATGCTCCCTGACACCTGTCTTCACAATACTGCATGACCTGGTCATCACAATGCGCCATTCCAACTGTCATCGCAATAATCCATGAAACTTATTAAACCAATGTTCCATGCCCTTGTCATCACAGTGCTCCAAGACCCTTGTTATCAAAATGCTCGATGCCCATTTTCATCTCAAAGCTCCATGAATCCTATCATCACAGTGCACCATGCCCATCACAATAATGCTTCAGGCTGTTGTCATCACAATGAAATCAAAATGCTCCATGACCTCTGTCATCACAAAACTCCAAACCATTGTGATCACAATATTCCATAACACTTATCATCACAACACCCCATGATGCTCATATTCACAGTTATCCATGGTCTTCTCATCACTATGCTCCATAACCTTAGTCATCACAATGCTCAATACACTTTTCATCACAATGCTCCCTGACACTTGTCGTCAGTATGTTCCTTGAACACTGTCATGACAAGGCTCCATGCCTTTTTCATCAGAATGATCCATGCCCTTTTCATCACAGTGCTCCAAGACACCTGTAATCACAATGCTCCATGCACTTGTCATCACAGTGCTCCATGACGCATTCATCAGAATGCTCCACGTCATTCTCTTCACAATGTCCCATGCCCTTGTCATAACAATGCTCCAAAACCACTGTAATCACAATGCTCCATGCCCCTTTTCATCAGAATACTCCATGAGACTTGTCATCACATGTCTCCATGGTCTTCTCATCACAATGCTCCAGGACAAATATCAACACAATGCTCCATGACCACTGTCATCACAACACTCAATTACCCCTGACAACACAGTGATCCGGAACTCTTGTCATCACAATGCTCCATGACCCCTGTCATCACAATACTCCATGAACATTTTCAGCCAAAGCTTCCATGACGCTTGTCATCAAAATGATCCATGCCCTTTTCATCCCAATGCTCCATGACCCATGTATTCACAATGCTCTGTGACGCATGGCATCACAGTGCTCCATGACACCTGTCATCACAATGCTCCATGCCTTTGTCAGCAAAATGCTACATGAACTTGTCATTACAATGTTCCATGCGCTTGTCATCACTATACTCCATTACCATTGTCATCAAAATCCTCCATGAACCTTTGTATCAAATTGTTTCATGCCCTTGTCATCACAATGCTCCATGCTTCTTGAAATCAAAATGATCCATGACCTGTGTCATCACAATGCTCCAAACACTTGTGATCACCATGTTCCATAACACTTGTCATCACAACGCTCCATGATGCCTCTCATCACAATACTCCATGCACTTTTCATCACAATGCTCCATGACCTTTGTCATCACAATTCTCAATACACTTGTCATCACAGTGCTCCCTGACACTTGTCATCAGAATGCTCCATGAACCCTGTCACGAAAAGGCTCCATGCCTTTTTCCTCACAATGATCCATGCAGTTTTCATCACAATGCTCCATGCCATTGTCAGCAGAATACTCCACAAGCTTGTCATCAAAATGCTCCATGACCTTGGCATCACAATGCTCCAAGCCATTGTCATCACACTGTTCCATTACCTTTGTAATCAGAATCCTCCATGACACTTGCATCACAATGCTCCATGCCATTGTCATCACAATGGGCCATTACATATGTCATCACAATGCTCCCTGACACCTGTTTTCACAATACTGTATGACGTGGTCTTCACAATGCTCCATGCCCTTGTCATCACATTGCACCATTCCAACTGTCATTGCAATAATCCATGAAACTTATTAGACCAATGATCCATGCCCTTGTCATCACAATGCTCCATGCCCTTGATATCACAAAGCTCCATGACCCCTGTCATCCCAATGCTCCGTGACTCCAGTCATCACAATGCTTCATGACCTTTGTCATCACAATGGTCCATGCCCTCATCATCAACAGTCTCTGTGACATTTTTAACCACAATGCTCCATGAACTTTTCATCACAATGCTCTTTGACCCTTGTCATCACAATACTCTATGCCTTTCTCAGCACAATGCTCTATGACCGTTGTCATTGCAATGCTCCATGCACTTGTCAGCACAATGCTCCATGACACATGTCATCACAATTTGCCATGCGCTTGTCATCACAGTGCTCCACAATCTTGTCATCACAATGCTCCATAAACCTTGTCATCACAATGCTCCATGCACTTCTCATCAAAACGCTCTCTCACAACTGATATCAAAATGTTTCATCACTATTCATCACAATACTCCCTCAGCCCTGTCATCACAATGTTCCATGACTCCTGTCATCACAATGCTACATGCACTTATCATCACAATGTTCGATGACCACTGACATCACAATGTTCCATAACCCCTGTCATCAAAATGCTCCATGACCCCTTTCATCAAAATATTCCATGACTCCTGTCATCACAATGCTCCATGCTCCTTGAAATCACAGTGATCCATGACCTCTGTCTTCACAATGCTCCAAACCCATGTGATCACAATGTTCCATAACCCGTCATCACAATGCTCCATGATGCCTGTCATCACAATATTCCTTGCCCTTGTCGTCACAATGCTCCATGATATTTGTCATCACAATTCTCAATACACTTGTCATCACAATGCTCCCTGACACTTGTCGTCAGTATGCTCCTTGAACACTGTCATGAAAAGGCTCCATGCATTTTTCATCACAATACTCCATGCCCTTTTCATCACAATGCTCCATGCCATTGTCATCACAATACTCCACAAGCTTGTCATCAGAATGTTCATTGACACTTGTCATCACAATGCTCCATGAGCACTGTCATCACAATGCTCCATACTCCTTGTCATTACAGTGCTCCATGACGCTCGTCATTCACAATTATCCATGGTCTTCTCATCACAATGCTCCACACCCTTGTCATCAAAATGCTCCATGACTCTTTTCATCACAATGCTCCATGGCCACTGTCATCACAATTCTCCATACCTTTTGTCATTATAGCGCTCCATGGCGCTCATCATCACAATTATCCATGGTCTTCTCATCACAATGCTCCACGGTCTTGCCATCACAATGCTCCATGTTCCCTGTCATCACAATTCTCCACGTTCTTGGCATAACTATGTTCCATGACACTTCCCATCACACTGTTAAATACTTTGTCATCAAAATACTCCACAAGCTTGTCATCACAATACTCCATGACCCTTGTCATCACAATGATCCATGACCCCTGTCCTCTCAATGCTCAATGAGACGTATCATCACAATGCTCCATGCCCCTTGTCATTACAGTGCTCCATGATGCTCGTCACTATAATTATCCATGGTCTTCTCATCAGAGTGCTCCACGGTCTTGCCATCACAATGCTCCATGCCCTGGTCATCACAATGCTCCATGTCCCTTGTCATCACAATTCTTCACGACCTTGTCTTCACAATGCTCCATGACAGTTCTCATCACAGTTTAACATGCTCTTGTCATCACAATTCTCCATGCACTTGTCATCGCAATGCCCCATGACCCCTGTCATAGCAAGCCCCATGCCTTTGTCATCACAATGCTTCACTACATTTTCATCAAAATTCTCAATGGCCGTTGTCATCACAATGCTCCATGCCCTTGTCATCACAATGCTCCATGACCCTTGTCATCACAATGCTCCAAGCCCTTGTCATCACAATGCTCCATTACCTTTGTCATCACAATACTCCATAACACTTGGCATCACAATGCTCCATGCCATTGTCATCACAATGGTACATGAAAGATGCCATCACAATGCTCCCTGACACCTGTCTTCACCATACTCCATGACCTTGTCATCACAATGCTCCATGCCCTTGTCATCACAATGTGCCATGCCCACTGTCAACACAATTATCCATGAAACTTGTCAGACCAATGCTCCATGCCCCTGTCATCACAATGCTACATGACCCCAGTCATCACAATGTTTCATGACCTGTGTCATCACAATAGTCAATGCCCTCATCATCACAAGGCTCTGTGAAATTTGTCACCACAATGCTCCATGAACTTTTCATCAAAATGCAGATACGTCCATGAGTGCAAGTGCCCTATGCTCTGTAGCTCATCTTTTAGATGTTTTAGCAAACACAATACAATTCTCCAGAGTGGCCGTTGGCACATTACATTTCCACTATCAGCCTCACAGGGCTCCCTTTTCTCCTCACCCTGTCCTGCATTTCTGGTGTTTACACTTTATGTGGATGGCCCTTCTGACTGATGTGAAGTGATACATTTTGTAGTATTGATTTCCAGTGCCCACCTGTTTGGTTGGATAAAAAGTGTGTATGGCCTTTACTTGAATATATTCAGAAAAAATTGCATACGCCCTTTTGGGCCAACTGCATCATTGGCGATGTTCAGCCCCTTTTCTTGTGCTTTAATGGGGAGTCCTTTCTACCTCTTCAAATCTGTTTCCTGCCACTCTCCCTTGCTTACAACTCCTTTTCTGTGACTTACCTCAAGACATTTTTCGACGATAGATATTTTCAACTCTGCAGTTTCATGAATTTTAGTGCCCCTGAGTTCCATTATTCAACTTGTGTTTTTGGAAACTGGACACAAAACAGCGGGATTTCCTCTAGCCCTATTCTGTTTCCGTGGGCAATTCTAGCCTTTGATGAATTTGTCTTCCGGATTGGAAATTAGAGTGGCATGTACCTGTCCGAACACCTAAGACTTGTCTCTAAATTTTCTCATCCTTCCACTTCATCCTCTGGACAAATTACAAACTGTGTGGAAAAGGATGTTGACGGTGCTGATATCCCCAAGTGAGGAGATTGTTAGGAAATATGCTGGAGGGGTGAACCCGAGCACCAGACGATGAGTAGATGAGGTGCCTTTTCCAAACTCTTTCTGATCAAATGGTGTAACATCCTCTAGGTGTGAAGGGATGTTTTAGCTGTAGGAAGGGTCCAGTGCATGGAAGGAGAACACCAGGTATTTTTCCAAATCAGTGCCTCCCCGTACCACAAACTGGGGTATTTTTAAGCTACGGCTACACGTATGTCCATTAAGGGCCTTGGGAAATAGGCAGAGCCCAAACTTTAGATGATTGAAATCTTCAGGGTCAGAAGCGTTCACCATCGGCCTTGCTTAGGTTACATTTTATCTGTCTTTGATAGACGATGTCAATAATAATATCTATTATTTTTCAGATTATTTCCCCTTATAGGTTATTGCAAAATATTCAGTGTAGTTCCCTGTGCTTTACAGTAGTTCCTTGTTGATGATCTATTTTATACATAGCAGTGTGTATGTGTTAATCCCATACTGTTAATTTATCCCTTCTCCTACCTTTCCGCTTTGGTAATAATAAATTATAAGATTTTATACTTCTCAGAAATGGGGGAGCTGAAAGAGAGGTATCCTTTTCAATGGAAAAGCATTCAAAACAAGATTGAAGCCTCAGCCAAGAGTATTCGATGTACATCCATGGAAATAAATCACTTCATTTCTCTAACCTTGACCTGACAAATAAGACAGACTTCTTCACTGAACTTGCTTATAGTAAAGTGATGGAAATATCAAAGGTAAGTCTTAGAAACATCTTATTTTACCCGAGCATTATACACTGCTCTGTGTTAACTACAGTTTGGCTGACACATCTGTTCATTGAAGTTACAATGTTCTCAATTTCTGTTACTGATCCTCCAGAGTGGACCCCAACAGAAGTCCCCATGCCCAGTGTCATTGGAGCCAACAGATCAAGACTGAGTTTGGTTCAGAAGCAAAGGAAACATTATTTTGAAAACAGAATGGAGAGGTGAGTGCGTGCACTCCCACACGGGCTGTGGGCTGGGATGCTGTGTAAGGATCCCAGGAGCGTCAGTGGGAGGGAGGGGATGGAGCTCTCGAGGGCTGGGTTGACTGAAGCTCAGGCTCTATGCCGTGGAGTCTGCATGGGACCCCGCTAGCTGAGGTGTTGACCCAGCCATTCTGCACTACGAAATCGGGTCTGAAGTGCCGGGTGTGGGACCACTGCATGCGGAACCCTAGGAGCACGTGAAATTAGACAAAGCACAAAGGAAAAACAGGTAAGACTTTATTTTATTGCCCAGATTCTCTTTTTATCTCCCAGGAATTTTTAATGAACGTTGCCAGAGACGAACACCTCCTCTGCTTTTAGTTCCGTTCCTCATTCTTGGGGTGTTGAGGGTGCAGACCCCTCTTTTGTAACTGCTTCATGCAGTGGTGGGAGCCCTGATACTTGGGGGGAGGGGAAAAACGTCTCCCCACCAGCCTCCAGGTGAGGTTGATTGTCCCAAGGCCTCTTGCCTCACTTCTCGTACGCCTGAGCACCAGCATTGGAAGTGTTATAGATTCTGATGACCTTTACGTGTCCAGGAAAGAGATGTGCAGAGATGCTGAGGCGGCACGTTTCACCCCACCCCACATTTGTTCGGCGACCTTAGGCTGACGGTTTTTGCCAGCCTAGATGCTCTGACCAGTAGTCTGTGCTTTCTTTAATTAGGTCCCTGAATTAATGTACAAACAGCACCATGTGTCAGAACCCTGCCCACGCAACTCCCAGACAGTCCAGGGTCAGTGGTGATCCAGGACCATGACGTCCACTGAGTCAACGGCCTTTAGAAGTAGCCAGCAGTCCAGCCGGTCATATTGGCCACCATCACCGCGGTGTCTGTAGGGTTTTCTATGGTGAAAGCGTGATATACGTTTCCCCCGCCAAGCTTATTAGCTCCCCTCTGGGTGCAGTAAGTCCTGCAAGCAGTAGTCTGCTCTTTCGGGGCACAGTCTTGTTGTTTTCTGAGAGAAACTCCAGGTCAAGTGATGGTCACATGAGTCATCTTGGGGGCCCGTTGCTCCTGTTTGTCTCTCTGGAGTTTGGAATTGGAGGGCCTCCTCACTCGAGGTCAGTGTGTCCACAGAGCGACCCCTGCAACTTCAGGGCATGATGGGTTGTTAGGATCACCACGAGGGGTCCTTTTCCCTTAGGAGGGAGCTGGCCTTGTGGGCTGCTTATTTCCAGCTTTTTAGATACCCCAGTATCCTGGCCTGATGAGTCAGTGGGCAAAGCCCTTGGTGACCATAGTTTATCATACCTGAAGGGCATTCTTGTGTTGCTCCATTTCAAGTGGTCCCAGTTTTTGCACTAAGGCTCCAAGGGCAATTAACCTTGTCCAGGTATGTAAAGGTCAAAGGGTTTAGCTAAATTAGCGAGTTCCTGGGCAAGGGTCTGAATTGACTGATCTTTCTATTCTTGAAAGGCTGCTTCTGGATTCTATACAAAAGGATCATCATCTTTTCGTGTCAGTGTTTCATGTAGAGTCCCAGCTATTAGACTGTAGTTAGGGATCCAGATGCAGAAAACCTTGGCCTCCCCAGGAACCCCTAAGCTGTCTTCTAGTTTTAGAAGAGGTAAGGCTGCAAATGGCTTCTTCCCTATCCTGGGATGCGTTTCTCTGAATATCTGTGAGAATGAAGCCCAGTCATGTCACCTGAGCCTGGTATATTTGAGCCTTTTTCTTGGACACCTTCTATCCTTTCTTGGCTAGGTAGTTCAGAGGCGTCTTTAGTAGGCCTGGCGATCAGAATGTCATCTGCATATTGAAGGAGGGTTCCCTTTTACAGAGGTAGAACTTTTAGGTCTTTAGAGGACATTTCCCCAATGATGGTGTGGGGATTTTTGAACCGTTGTGGCAGGACGGCCCAGCATTATTGCTTGTGTTGCATGTTGTGTCCTGCCACACACAAGCCAAAAACTCTTGTGACTCTGAGATGAATGGAATACAGAAGAAGGCATCATTGAAGTGTAATACAGAATGCCATGACCTGGTGGATGGTACAATGAGCAGCAGGGAGTAGGAAATAGGAGCTACTGGATGCATATCCTCGGTGGCTTCACTGACTGTCCTGATATACATTACCAGGTCTCCAGCAGCCCATGGGGCTCTTGTGGTCAGGCCAATCCCAGGATATGGAGCTCACCTGGGCTGCACCCCCCACCCCACAGCCCACGGGGCTCTCGTGTTCAAATCCCTCCCTGTGTATGGAGCTCACCTGTGCAGCTACCCTGCAGCCCATGGGGCTCTCATAGTCAGGCCCTTCCCAGGATACGGAGCTCCCCAGGGCAGGTACGCCAGCGGGGCGGCACACACAGGAACTGTGCACATAGCCCACCTTGCAGAGAACCCCCAGCTCACCTGTCGCTCACAGCTGACACAGAACACCTCAGAGCAGGACTTGAACTAACAAACAGCAGCTCTGACAGGTCTGTGGCCCTGGCTATCACTCTGTGCAGCCTCTCTCTGCCTGGCCTTCCAGACACTTCCACTGCAGCCAGGGCACCAGGCCTCTGTCTCCACCCACCATCACTCCTCTCCCTGACTCCTGGGTTCCTCTTATTAGGATAGGGTCTTCTTGAAGTTGTTTTCCACTCATGGACCAGATAAAATGATAAGAAAACAAGCCGCAGCTGCAGCCCTTTGTCTATCCTGACTCTCAAGAGCCCACACCTGTTCCTTGAGCCTGGCCCGTTTAGCAAGGTTCATTTTCTGCAACTGTGAGCCCCTGAGGGTTGAGGATTGGCTGATTTGGGCAGCCTGACACTGCCTGCTGGCCCTCCCCATGTGTGCCTGGGTTGAGGTCAATATAAACACCTCTCCAGTCAGCAAGAGTCCCTGTATCTGTGCCTGACGCCGTATTCTCTGCCCCGTCAGCTGTGTCGGGGCTGGGGTGGTGGTAGGGAGGGAGAGGCCGTGGCTTTGTGGGTGGCCCAGTGTGAGGGGGGCTCTGCTGGACTTTTTCAGGAGTTGCCAGGCTGCCACCTGCTAAAGAAGAGGATGTGTCACCCATACCTGCCACTGGAATTTCTCCCCAGGCAGAGGTGAGGAAGTAAAAAAGCAGTGGGGGCCGTGGCAGGAGGGGTATCTCAGACAGGGAAATGGAAAGCTTCCAGAAGAGCATCTGGGGCCAGGACCATCCTGGCTGGCCTGCAGGCACCAAGTCGGCCTGCGTGCTGTCGCTGGTGTGGATCCACAGCCCTTCCTCTAGGCTTGCAAGTGCTTGTACATATTCAGGTGTTTTACCTGGAAAGGGAGGGAAGAGTTCAGCTGCAGCAGGACTGCGGCTCAGCTCACATTTACTCACAGACGCCTCGACACAGTCCCCCAGCTTTGCAATGAGGATGCTCCTTGTGGGGGGGAGTGCTGCTGACTGCATTGGAGACGATTTCCCAACTCTGACCAACTTAAGAATTTTTTACCACTGGAGCAAGTGCCCTTATACGATTTTCCTCTGTATAAATGGTGGGTTCTGTTTTTTTTTTTTTTTTTTTTTCTTCTTCTTTTTGGTTCAAGGTAGATTTTATTTTTTCCTCTTTTTTTAAATTTCGAGATATAAACATGGAAATAATGCATTAATATAAAGAAATCTATGTGAAGGGAAAAACTTTTTTTCTGTTTTATTTTATTAAATGTTATTTATTTATTTTTAATTTTTTAAAATTTATTTATTCATTTTATACAGCAGGTTCTTATTGGATATCTATTTTATACATATAAGTGTGCACATGTGAATCCTAGTCTCCCAGTTCATCCCACCAACACCCTCACATGGTGTTCCCCCCTTGGTGTCCATATGTTTGTTCTCTACATCTGTGTCTCTATCTCTGCCCTGTAAACCGGTTCATCTGTACCATTTTTCTAGGTTCCACATATATGCATTAATATACAATATTTGTTTTTCTCTTTCTGACTTACTTCACTCTGTATGACAGTCTCTAGATCCAACAAGGTCTCTACAAATGACCCAATTTCATTCCTATGTATGGCTGAGTAATATTCCATTATATATATGTACCATATCTTTATCCATTCGTCTGTCTGTGGGCACTTAAGTTGCTTTCATTACCTGGCTATTGTAAATAGTGCTGCAATGAACATTGTGGTGAATGTGTCTTTTTGATTTATAGTTTTTTCTGGGTATATGCCCAGTAGTGGGATTGCTGGATTATATGGTAATTCTATTTTTAATTTTTTTAAGGAACCTCCATACTGTTCTCCATAGAGTCTGTATCGATTTACATTCCCAACAATAGTGGAATAAGGTTCCTTTTCTCCACACCCTCTCCAGCATTTGTTGTTTGTAGATTTTCTGATGATTTGACGTGATACCTCATTGTAGTTTCGATTTCCATTTCTCTAATAATTAGTGATGTTGAGCAGATTTTCATGTGTGTACTGGCCATCTCTATGTCTTCTTGGAAGAAATATCTATTTGGATCTTCTTCCATTTTTGTATTGGGTTGTTTGTTTTATTAATATTGAGCTGCATGAGCTGTTTATATATATTGGAGATTAATCATTTGTCCATTGATTCGTTTGCAAATATTTTCTGCCATTCTGAGGGTTGTCTTTTCGTCTTGTTTGTAGTTTCCTTTGCTTTGCAAAAGCTTTTACGTTTCATTAGGTCCCATCTGTTTAGTTTTCTTTTTTATTTCATTACTATAGGAGGTGGATCAAAAAAGATCTTGCTGTGATTTACGTCAGAGTATCTTTCGTAAGTTTTCCTCTCAGAATTTTATACTGTCTGGTCTTACATTAAGGTCTCTAATCCATTTTGAATATATTTTTATGTATGGTGTTGGGGAGTGTTCTAATTTCATTCTTTTACATGTAGCTGTCCATATTTCCCAGCACCAATGATTGAAGAGACTGTCTTATCTCCATTGTATAGTCTTGCTTCCTTTGTCATAGATTAGTTGACCATAGGTGTGTAGGTTTATCCCTGGGCTTTCTTTTTTATTTTTTTCCTTTTACAGGTTTATTGGATTATAATTGCTTTACAATGGAGTGTTCGTTTCTGCTGTATAACAAAGTGAATCAGCTATACATATACAAATATCACCAGATCCCCTCCCTCTTGCATCTCCCTCCCACACTCCATATCCCACCCCTTTATGTGCACACAGAGCACCAAGCTGATCTCCCTGTTCTATGTGGCTGCTTCCCAGTAGCTATCGGTGTTACATTTGGTAATGTATTTATGTCCATGCCACTCTCTCACTTCGTCCAAGCTTACCCATCCCCCTTCCGGTGTCCTCAAGTCCTTTCTCTATGTCTGAGTCCTTAATCCTGTCCTGCCACTAGGTTCTTCAAAATCTTTTTTTTTTCTTCATTAGATTCCGTATATCTCTGTTAACATACAGTATTTGTTTTTCCCTTTCTGACTTACTTCACTGTGTAGGACATATTCTAAGTCCATCCACTTCAGTACAAATAGCTCAGTTTGATTCTTTTTTTGTCTGAGTAATATTCCATTGTATATATGTGCCAGATCTTCTTTATCCATTCATCTGTCGATGGACACTTAGGTTGCTTCCATGTCCTGGCTATTGCAAATAGAGCTGCAATGAACATTTTTGCACATAACTCTTTTTGAATTATGGTTTTCACAAGGCAGATGTCCAGTAGTTGGTTTGTTGTGTCATATGGTACTTCTATTTTTAGTTATTTAAAGGAACCTCCGTAATGTTCTCCCTAGTGCCCATATCAATTTACATTCCCACCCACAGTGCAAGTGTGTTCCCTTTTCTCCAATAAAGGCCTCTCCAGCGTTTATTGTTTTGTAGATTTTTTTGATGATTGCCACTCTGACTGCTGTGAGGTGATACCTCAGGGTAGTTTTGATTTGCATTTCTCTAATGATTAGTGATGTTCAGCATCCTTTCATGTGTTTCTTGGTAATCTGTATATCTTCTTTGGAGAAATGTCTATTTAGGTCTTCTGCCCGTTTTTGGATTTGGTTGTTTGTTTTTGTGATATTGAGCTACATACGGTGCTTGTAAAGTTAGGAGATTAATCCTTTGTCAATTGCTTCATTTGAAAATATTTTCTCCCATTCTAAGGGTTGTTTTTGCATCTTGTTTATGTTTTCCTGTACTGTGTAAAAGCTTTTAAGTTTCATTAGGTCCCATTTGTTGATTTCTGTTTTTATTTCCATTTCTCTAAGTGGTGGGTCAAAAAGGATCTTGCTGTGATTTATGTCATAGACTGTTCTGCCTATGGTTTCCTCTAAGTGTTTTATAGTGTCTGGTCTTATATTTAGATCTCTAATCAATTTAGAGTTTATTTTTGTGTATGGTGTTATGGAGTGTTCTAATTTCATTCTTTTATGTGTAGGGGTCCAGTTTTCCCAGCACCAATTACTGAAGAGACTGTCTTTTCTCCATTGTATATCCTTAGCTCCTTTGTCATAGATGAGATAGCCATAGGTATGTAGGTTTATCTCTGGGCTTTCTGTCCTATTCCATTGATCTGTGTTTATGCCAACCTACATACACTTGATTCCATTATGGAGACATATAAATACATAGGTTTCAAGGTTATTACCAGTCAGATATATTCCTCTTCAGTGAATAGGGTGTTTTGTGTCCAGTTCATTGAGAAAGGAGTAGGTCTTGTCTATTACATATTTGGTATATGGAATGGGATCTGTGCTAATTTCAAACTCTGCTTTTACACATCACCCCACGTCACCTTTCCCCTTAAGGAGGCATAAGTGTGTTTTTTAAATGTGTAACTCTGTTCTCTTTTGAAATTCAGTTCATGTGTAGCCATGTTTACATTCCCTCTATAAGTGATATATTACAATACATTTCTTTTACTTTGTGGCTCATTTCACTTAGCATCATCGTACGTAAAGCCACTCATTAAGCTGCTATTGGCCTTATGACATTGATTTTATGTCTGAGTGACATTCCATTGTATGTAAGTACCACAACATCTATATCCATTTTTTTTCCTTTCCTGGGATATTTAAAGTGTACTGAAGTCGAGGTTCTTGTAAACAGAGCAGCCCTAAAGTTTGGGCTGGCTGTGTGTTATGGATTTTTGTTTTTCACAAAATACACGCCCATGAGTGGAAGTGTGCTATGCTCTGTAGCTCTGTTTTAGAAAACAACATACAGTTCTCCAGAGAGGCTGTTGGCAATTTACATCCTGTCCATCGGCGTAACCAGGCTCCCTTTTCTCCATGGCCTGTCCTGCATTTGCGGTTTTTACACTATTTGTGGATGGCCCTTTTGACTGGAGGTAAGGGACACTTCTCTGTAGTGTGGATTTGCAATGCCTGACGGCTTGCTTGGCCAAAAAGGGCGTATGCATTTTTTCCCGAATATATTCAAGAAAATACACATACTCCCTTTTCAGCCAAGGGCAACATTGTCGAAATTCTGTCGCTTTTCATGTGCTTTAAAGACGACTCCAATCTACCTCTTGAAATCTGTTTCCTTCAATTCTGCCTTGCATTCAAATCCTCTTCACTGCCTTTCCTCAATATATTTCTGGATGATAGTTGTCCTTTATAACTCTGCAAGTTTGTGAATTGCTGTGCCCCTGATTTCCATTTTTCAACTCGCCTCTTTGTGAGCTGGAGGCAATACCGCAGGATGGCTTTAGGCCATAGTCTGGTTCCGGGGCTTCAGGCTGAGCCTCTGGTTAATTCTTCTTCCTGGTGGGAAACTAGAGTGACATGTGCCCATCCAAACACCTACAGCTAATCTCTCATTTATTCCCCCTCTTCATGTTCATCCTCTGCACAATTTGCAAACTGTGCATAACAGGAGGGTAAAAGCGCTGACACTCCAAGTGGGGAGATTTTTAGTAATGCAGATGGAATGGCGAAGCCGAGCACGACAAAAGGAAAAATGAGGTACCTTTTAGAAAACTTTCCCAATTACACAGTGTACCATCCACTGGGTTTCCCATGCATGTTTTAACTGGAGGAAGATTCCCTTAAACTTGGAGAGTTGGGACCACAAGAATGGGTAGCACACAGTATTGCTCTAAGTGGTGTTCTTTTGCTCACACAACCTCAGCAATCTTGTCAGCCTCAAGTGTCCAGTCTTATGTCTCATCCAGCTGTGGGTGTAAAGGTGGTCAATCCAGGTTGCATCACAGGCCCTGAACGTAATTTTTAAGACTTTCTCACTGTTTCGCTGTTTTTGCATTTTGCTTTTGAAATTTATTTTTATAAGTGGGTTTAACTGAATTTCAGTGCTGTGTTCATGCCGTTATACACACACATGTTTCCTTTATGGAGACATGAGAATACATATGTTTTAAAATACAGAGAGTCAGACTTATTCCTCTGCAATGAATAGGGGGTGTTGAGTCCAGTTCATTGTGGCGGGAGTAGGTGTTGTCTATTACATACTTGGTTTATGTAACGGTATCAGTGCTAATTTAAAACTGTGATTTTATGCATCACCCCACCTCGCCTTTCCCCTTAACCAGGCAGAAGATTGTTTTCTAAATGTGTGATTCCGTTGTGTTTGTAAATCAGTTCATGTGTAGCCATGTGTACATTCCCGCTATGAGTGATATCTTATGATAAGATTCGTTACTCTGGTATCTTTCCTAACTCAGTTCATGTTAGGCCATGTTTATAGGACCTTCATAAGTGATATCTTATGATAAGATTCTTTTTCTGTGTGACTTATTTCACTTAGAATCATCGTACCTGAATCCACTCATTTTGCTGCTACTGGCCTTATGAAATTGATTTCATGGCTGAGGGATACTCCATCGTACGTAAGTACCAAAATTTCTTGAACCATTTTTGTCTTTCCTGGGATATTTAAGGTATACACAAGTTGAGGTTCTTGTAAGCATTGAATCCCTAAATTTTGGGGTGGCTCTGTCTTATTGATTTTCAGTTTTCCCAAGGTATATTTCCTAGACTGGAAGTGCCCTTGACTCTGTAGCTCTGTTGTATACTGGTTTTAGGGAACACAATGCACTGCTCCAGAGAGGCAGTGGGCAATTTAAATTCCGCCCATCAGCATAACAATGCTCCCTGTTCTCCAGGGCCTGTCTTGCCTTTCTGGTTTTTACACATTTTGCAGATGTCCCTTTTGACCAGTGGGAAGTGATACTATTTTGTAGTGCAGATTTGCATTGCCCGCTTGCTTGCTTGGCCAAAAAGGGCGTATGCGTTTTCTCCTGAATATATTCAGGAGAAAACGCATATGCTCATTTTGGCCAAGTGCATCATTGTCGAAATTGTGCCCCTCTTCCTGTGCTTTAAAGGCGATTCCAACATACCTCTTGAAATCTGTTTCCTGCTATACTGCCTCCCTTTCAAGTCCGCCTCGATTCCTTCCCTCAACAGATTTTTAGGCGCTAGTTGTCCTTTATTACTCTGCCAGTTTCTGAATTCCTGTGCCCCTGAGCTCCATTTTTAAATTCGTTTTTTGTGAGCAGACCGCAAGTCCAAAATTTTGGTTCAGGACCTATACTGGTTCCCGGCGCGTGGCTGAGACTTTGGTTAATTATTCTTCCTACGGGGCAATTAGTGTGACATGTACCCGTCCAAATGCCTAACATCTACTCTCTCGTTTGTTCTCCCTCTTCCCTTTTATTTTTGCCAAATTGGTAACTGTGCGAACCAGGAGGTTAAAGGGGCTGTCTCTCCAAGTTGGCAGATTGATAGTAAAGCAGTTGGAAAGTCAAACCGGAGCACCAGGAGAGGGATTATTAGTTGAGTTTTAGAAACATTTCGTATTCACAGTGTGTCCATTCTCTAGGTTTCCCGTACATGTTATAGCGGTAGTAATAGTCCCTTCAACCTGGACACATGGGACCCATGGAATGGGTGCTACGCATTATTTCTTTAAAGGGTCTGCATTTGCTCACCCAATCTCACCAATCCTCTCAGTCCCATGTGTCCAGCTTTATGCCACATCCAGCTCTCATTGTAGATAGTGTCATTCAAGGTTTCATCAGAGACACTGAAGGAATTGTAAAGAATATCCCTTTTGATTTGTTTTTCAAATTCCTTTTTATAGTAGGTTTGAGCTGAATCTCGCTGCCATGTTTATGCAAGTCTAGACACACTTGATTCCCTTACGGAGACATATCAATACATAGGTTTTAAAATTCTTACTAGTCAGATATAATCCTCTGTGGGAAATATGGGTTTTTGAGTCTCTTTCACTGAGGAAGGTGTAGGTCTTGTCTATTCCATAGTTGGTTTTTGGAAGGGTACCTGTGCTTATATCAAACTCTGGTTTTATGCATCACCCCACCTCTCCTTCCCCGTTAAGCAGGCATAAGAGTGTTTTCTAAATGTGAGACTCTGTTCTCTTTCCTAACTCAGTTCATGTGTAGCCATGTTTACAGGATCTTCATAAGTGATATCTTATGATAAGTTTCTTTTTCTGTGTGACTTATTTCACTGAGAATCATCGTACCTGAATCCACTCATTTTGCTGCTACTGGTCTTATGACATTGATTTCATGGCTGAAGGATATTCCATTGTATGTAAATAACATAATTTTTTGAAACGTTTTTATCTTTCCTTGGATATTTAAGGTGTACCCAAGTTGAGGTTCTTGTAAGCAGTGCAGCCCTAAATTTTGGAATGGCTCTGTCTTATTGATTTTCAGTTTTCCCAAGATATATTCCATAGACTGGATGGGCCCTTGGCTCTGTAGCTCTGCTGTTTACTTGGTTTAGGGAACACAGTGCACACCTCCAGAGAGGCAGTTGGCAATTTACATCCTGTGCATCAGCATATCATTGCTCCCTGTTCTCCAGGGCCTGTCTTGCCTTTCTGGATTTTACTCATTTTGTGGATGTCCCTTTTGACAGTTGGGAAGTGATACTTCTTTGTAGTGCAGATTTGCATTGCCCTCTTGCTTGCTTGGCCAAAAAGGGTGTATGCGTTTTCTCCTGAATATATTCAGGAGAAAACGCATACACCCTTTTTGGCCAAGTGCATCATTGTCGAAGTTGTGCCCCTCTTCCTGTGCTTTAAAGGTGATTCCAACGTACCTCTTGAAATCTGTTTCCTGCTATTCTGCCTCGCTTTCAAGTCTGCCTCGTTGCCTTCCCTCAACAGATTTTTGGACGATAGTTGTTCTTTATTACTCTGCCTGTTTGTGAATTGCTTTGCCCCTGAGCTCAATTATTTAACTTGTTTTTTGTGAGCTGAACGCAAGTCCAATATTTTGGTTCAGGACCTATACTGGTTCCCGGTGGGTGGCTGAGACTTTAGTTAATTCTTCTTCCTCCCGGGAAATAAGAGTGACATGTGCCCGTCCAAATGCCTAACAGCTACTCTTTCATTGGGTCTCCCTCTTCCCTTTAATCCTCTGCCAAACTGGCAACCTGTGCGAACCAGGAGGCTAAAGGGGCTGTCTCTATAAGTTGGGAGATTGATAGGAAAGCAGTTCGAAAGTCAAAGCGTAGCACCACGAGAGGTTCTATTCGTTTAGTTTTAAAGACCTTTTGTATTCATAGTGTGTCCATTCTGTAGGTTTCCCGTACATGTTATAGCTGTAGTAATATTCCCTTCACCCTGGACAGTTGGGACCATTGGAATGGGTGCCATGTATTATTGCTTTAAAGAGTCTGCATTTGCTCACCCAATCTTACCAATCCTCGCAGTCTCATGTGTCCTGCCTTATGCCACATCCAGCTGTCGTTGCAGATAGGGTCATTACAGGTTTCATCAGAGACCCAGACGGGTTTGTAAAGAATTTATCTTTTATTTTTTTTTTCAAATTCCTTTTTATACTGGGTTTGAGCTGTTTCTCGCTGCCATGTTTATGCCAGTCTAGACACAGTTGACTCCCTTATGGAGACATATCAATACATAGGTTTTAAGATTCTTACTAGTCAGATATATTCCTCTGCGTAAAATATGTGGTTTTGAGTCCCTTTTACTGAAGAAGGTGTAGGTCTTGTCTATACCATAGTTGGTTTTTGGAACGGTACCTGTGCTTATATCAAACTCTGGTTTTATGCATCACCCCACCTCTCCTTCCCCCTTAAGCAGGCATAAGAGTGTTTTCTAAATGTGAGACTCTCTTCTCTTTCCTAACTCAGTTCTTGTGTAGCCATGTTTACAGCATCTTCATAAGTGATAGCTTATGATAAGTTTCTTTTTCTATGTGACTTATTTCACTTAGAATCATCGTACCTGAATCCACTCATTTTGCTGCTAGTGGTCTTATGACGTTGATTTCATGGCTGAGGGATATTCCATCTTACGTAAGTACCACAATTTTTTGAACCATTTTTATCTTTCCTGGGATATTTAAGGTGTACCCAAGTTGAGGTTCTTGTAAGCAGTGCAGCCCTAAATTTTGGTGTGGCTCTGTCTTATTGATTTTCAGGTTTCCCAAGGTATATTCCCTTGACTGGAATTGGCCTTTGCTCTGTAGCTCTGTTGTTTACTTGTTTTAGGGAACACAATGCACTCCTCCAGAGAGGCAGTTAGAAATTTACATCCCACCCTTCAGCATAACAAGGCTCCCTGTTCTACAGGGCCTGTCTTGACTTTCTGGTGTTTATCCATTTTGTGGATGTGCCTTTTGAGTGGTGAGAAGTGCTACTTCTTTGTAGTGCAGATTTGCATTGCCCACTTGCTTGCTTGGCCAAAAAGGGCCTATGCGTTTTCTCCTGAATATATTCAGGAGAAAACACATACACCCTTTTTGGCCAAGTTCATCATTGTCAAAGTTTTGCCTCACTTCCTGTGCTTTAAAGGTGATTCCAACGTACCTCTTGAAATCTGTTTCCTGCTATTCTGCCTCACTTTCAAGTCTGCCTCGTTGCCTTCCCTCAGCAGATTTTTGGACGATAGTTGTCCTTTATTACTCTGCCAGTTTGTGAATTGCTGTGCCCCTGAGCTCCATTTTTTAACTCGTTTTTTGTGAGCTGAACGCAAGACCAAGATTTTGGTTCAGGACCTATACTGGTTTCCGTTGGGTGGCTGAGATTATGATTAATTCTTCTTCCTCACAGGATATAAGAGTGACATGTGCCTGTCCAAATGCCTAACAGCTACTCTCTCATTGGTTCTCCCACTTCCCTTTCATCCTCTGCCAAATTGGCAACCTGTGCGAACCAGGAGGTTAAAGGTGCTGTCTCTCCAAATTTGGAGATTGATAGTAAAGCAGTTGGAAAGTGAAACCGGAGCACCAGGAGGGGGATTGTTCGCTGAGATTTGGAGACCTTTCATATTCACAGTGCGTCCATTCTCTAGGTTTCCCGTACATGTTATAGCGGTAGTAATATTCCCTTCAACCTGGACACATGGGACCCATGGAATGGGTGCTATGCATTATTGCTTTAAACGGTCTGCATTTGCTCACCCAATCTCACCAATCCGCTCAGTCCCATGTGTCCAGCCTTATGCCACATCCAGCTCTCATTGTAGATAGGGTCATTCAAGGTTTCATCAGAGACACTGAAGGAATTGTAAAGAATATCCATTTTTTTGTTATTCAAATTCCTTTTTATAGTGGGTTTGAGCTGATTCTCGCTGCCAAGTTTATGCAAGTCTAGGCACACTTGATTCCCTAACGGAGACATATCAATACATAGGTTTTAAAATTCTTACTATTCAGATATATTCCTCTGTGGGAAATATGGGCTTTTGAGTTCCTTTCACTGAGGAAGGTGTAGGTCTTGTCTATTCCATAGTTGGTTTTTGGAACGGTACCTGTGCTTATATCAAACTCTGGTTTTATGCATCACCCCACCTCTCCTTCCCCGTTAAGCAGGCATAAGCGTGTTTTCTAAATGTGAGACTCTCTTCTCCTTCCTAACTCAGTTCATGTGTAGCCATTTTTACAGGATAGTCCTAAGTGATATCTTATGATAAATTTCTTTTTCTGTGTGACTTATTTCACTTAGAATCATCGTACCTGAATCCACTCATTTTGCTGCTAGTGGTCTTATGACGTTGATTTCATGGCTGAGGGATATTCCATCTTACGTAAGTACCACAATTTTTTGAACCATTTTTATCTTTCCTGGGATATTTAAGGTGTACCCAAGTTGAGGTTCTTGTAAGCAGTGCAGCCCTAAATTTTGGTGTGGCTCTGTCTTATTGATTTTCAGGTTTCCCAAGGTATATTCCCTTGACTGGAATTGGCCTTTGCTCTGTAGCTCTGTTGTTTACTTGTTTTAGGGAACACAATGCACTCCTCCAGAGAGGCAGTTAGAAATTTACATCCCACCCTTCAGCATAACAAGGCTCCCTGTTCTACAGGGCCTGTCTTGACTTTCTGGTGTTTATCCATTTTGTGGATGTGCCTTTTGAGTGGTGAGAAGTGCTACTTCTTTGTAGTGCAGATTTGCATTGCCCACTTGCTTGCTTGGCCAAAAAGGGCCTATGCGTTTTCTCCTGAATATATTCAGGAGAAAACACATACGCCCTTTTTGGCCAAGTGCATCATTGTCAAAGTTTTGCCTCACTTCCTGTGCTTTAAAGGTGATTCCAACGTACCTCTTGAAATCTGTTTCCTGCTATTCTGCCTCACTTTCAAGTCTGCCTCGTTGCCTTCCCTCAGCAGATTTTTGGACGATAGTTGTCCTTTATTACTCTGCCAGTTTGTGAATTGCTGTGCCCCTGAGCTCCATTTTTTAACTCGTTTTTTGTGAGCTGAACGCAAGTCCAAGATTTTGGTTCAGGACCTATACTGGTTTCCGTTGGGTGGCTGAGATTATGATTAATTCTTCTTCCTCACGGGATATAAGAGTGACATGTGCCCGTCCAAATGCCTAACAGCTACTCTCTCATTGGTTCTCCCACTTCCCTTTCATCCTCTGCCAAATTGGCAACCTGTGCGAACCAGGAGGTTAAAGGTGCTGTCTCTCCAAATTTGGAGATTGATAGTAAAGCAGTTGGAAAGTGAAACCGGAGCACCAGGAGGGGGATTATTCGCTGAGATTTGGAGACCTTTCATATTCACAGTGCGTCCATTCTCTAGGTTTCCCGTACATGTTATAGCGATAGTAATATTCCCTTCAACCTGGACACATGGGACCCATGGAATGGGTGCTATGCATTATTGCTTTAAACGGTCTGCATTTGCTCACCCAATCTCACCAATCCGCTCAGTCCCATGTGTCCAGCCTTATGCCACATCCAGCTCTCATTGTAGATAGGGTCATTCAAGGTTTCATCAGAGACACTGAAGGAATTGTAAAGAATATCCATTTTTTTGTTATTCAAATTCCTTTTTATAGTGGGTTTGAGCTGATTCTCGCTGCCAAGTTTATGCAAGTCTAGGCACACTTGATTCCCTAACGGAGACATATCAATACATAGGTTTTAAAATTCTTACTATTCAGATATATTCCTCTGTGGGAAATATGGGCTTTTGAGTTCCTTTCACTGAGGAAGGTGTAGGTCTTGTCTATTCCATAGTTGGTTTTTGGAACGGTACCTGTGCTTATATCAAACTCTGGTTTTATGCATCACCCCACCTCTCCTTCCCCGTTAAGCAGGCATAAGCGTGTTTTCTAAATGTGAGACTCTCTTCTCCTTCCTAACTCAGTTCATGTGTAGCCATTTTTACAGGATAGTCCTAAGTGATATCTTATGATAAATTTCTTTTTCTGTGTGACTTATTTCACTTAGAATCATCGTACCTGAATCCACTCATTTTGCTGCTACTGGTCTTATGACATTGATTTCATGGCTGAGGTATATTCCATTGTATGGAAGTAACACAATTTTTTGAACCGTTTTTATCTTTCCTGGGATATTTAAGGTGTACCCAATTTGAGGTTCTTGTAAACAGTGCAGCCCTAAATTTTGGAATGGCTCTGTCTTATTGATTTTCAGTTTTCCAAAGATATATTCCCTACACTGGAAGTGCCCTTGGCTCTGTAGCTCTGTTGTTTACTTGGTTTAGGGAACACAATGCACTCCTCAAGAGAGGCAGTTGGCAATTTACATCCCGCCCATCAGCATAACAAGGCTTCCTGTTCTCCAGGGCCTCTCTTGCCTTTCTGGATTTTGCCCATTTTGTGGATGTCCCTTTTGACCGGTGGATAGTGATACTTCTTTTAGTGCAGATTTGCATTGACCGCTTGCTTGCTTGCCCAAAAAGGGTGTATGCGTTTTCTCCTGAATATATTCAGGAGAAAACGCATACACCCTTTTTGGCCAAGTGCATCATTGTAGAAGTTGTGCCCCTCTTCCTGTGCTTTAAAAGTGATTCCAACGTACCTCTTGAAATCTGTTTCCTGCTATTCTGCCTCGCTTTCAAGTCTGCCTCTTTGCCTTCCCTGAACAGATTTTTGGACGATAGTTGTCCTTTATTACTCTGCCTGTTAGTGAATTGCTGTGCCCCTGAGCTCAATTATTTAACTTGTTTTTTGTGAGCTGAACGCATGTCCAAAATTTTGGTTCAGGACCTATACTGGTTCCCAGTGTGTGTCTGAGACTTTAGTTAATTATTCTTCCTCCCGGGAAATAAGAGTGACATGTGAACGTCCAAATGCCTAACAGCTACTCTTTCATTGGTTCTCTCTCTTCCCTTTCATCCTCTGCCAAATTGGCAACCTGTGGGAACCAGGAGGTTAAAGGTGTTGTCTCTCCAATCTGGGAGATTGATAGTAAAGCATTTGGAAAGTCAATGCATAGCACCACGAGAGGTTCTATTCGTTGAGTTTTAGAGACCTTTCGTATTCACAGTTTGTCCATTCTCTAGGTTTCCCGTACATGTTATAGCTGTTGTAATATTCCCTTCAACCTGGAGAGTTGGGACCCATGGAATGGGTGCCATGCATTATTGTTTTAAAGGGTCTGCATTTGCTCACCAATCTTACCAATCCTCTCAGTCCCATGTGTCCATCCTTATGCCACATCCAGCTGTCATTGCAGATAAGGTCATTGCAGGTTTTTTTAGAGACCCTGAAGGAATTGTAAAAAATTTACCTTTTTTTTTTTGTTTATCAAATTCCTTTTTATAGTGGGTTTGAGCTGATTCTCACTGCCATTTTTATGCCAGTCTAGACACACTTGATTCCCTTACGGAGACATATCAATACATAGGTTTTAAGTTTCTTACTAGTAAGATATATTACTCTGTGGTGAATATGGGGTGTTGAGTCCCTTTCACTGAGGAAGGTGTAGGTCTTGTCTATTCCGTATTTGGTTTTTGGAACTGTACCTGTACTAATATCAAACTCTGGTTTTATGCATCTCCCCACCCCTCCTTCCCCCTTAAGAAGGCATAAGTGTGTTTTCTAAATGTGAGACTCCCTTCTCTTTCCTAACTCAGTTCATGTGTAGCCATGTTTACAGGATCTTCATCATTGATATCTTATGATAATTTTCTTTTTCTGTGTGACTTATTTCACTTAGAATTATCGTACCTGAATCCACTCATTTTGCTGCTACTGGTCTTATGACATTGATTTCATGGATGGGGGATATTTCGTCATATGTAAGTACCACAATTTCTAGAACCATTTTTGTCTTTCCTGGGATATTTAAGGTGTACCCAAGTTGAGGTTTTTGTAATCATTGCAGCCCTGAATTTTGGTGTGGATCTGTCTTATTAATTTTCAGTTTTCCCAAGCTATATTCCCTAGACTGGAAGTACACTTGGCTCTGTAGCTCTGTTGTTTACTTGTTTTAGGGAACACAATGCACTCCTCCAGAGAGGCAGTTGGCAATTTACATCCTGCCCATCAGCATAACAAGGCTCCCTGTTCTCCAGTGCCTGTCTTGCCTCTCTGGTTTTTACACATTTTGCGGATATCCCTTTTGGCTGGTGGAAAGTGATAGTTCTTTGTAATGCAGATTTGCATTGCCCGCTTGCTTGCTTGGCCGAAAAGGGCATATGCATTTTCTCCTGAATATATTCACGTGAAAACCCACATGCCCTTTATGACCATTTCCATTATTTTCGAAGTTGTGATGCTTTTCCTGTGTTTAAAGGCGATTCCAATGTACCTCTTGAAATCTGTTTCATGCCACTCTGCCTCATTTTCACTTCCGCCTCGTGGCTTTCCCTCAACAGATTTTTGGAAGAGAGTAGTCCTTTATAACTCTGCAGGTTAGTGAATTGCTGTGGCCCTGAGTTCCATTTTTCAGCTCGCGTTTTTGTGAGCTGACCGCAAATCCACAGTTTTGCTTCTGGACCTATACTGGTTCTGGGTGGGGCAGGCTTAGTCTTTGGTTAATTCCTCTTCGTGACGGGAAATTAGAGTGAAATGTGGCCGTCCAAATGCCTACAGCTACTCGCTCATTGGTTCTCTCTCTTCCCTTATATCCTCTGCACAATTTGCCAGCTGTTCGAACCAGGAGGTTATAGGGCCTGACTCTCCAAGTTGGGAGATTGATAGTAAAGCAGTTGGAATGTCAAACTGGAGCACAAGGAGAGAAAAAAGTAGTAGAGTTTTAGAAACCTTTCACCATCAGATGGTTTCCATTATCTAGGTTCCCATACATGTTATAACTGTAGTGATATTCCCTTCTACTTGGAGAGTTGGGAACCATGGAATGCGTGGCAGGAATTATTGCTTTAAAGGGTCTGCATTTTTTCACCCAATCTCACCAATCCTCTCAGTCCCAAGTGACCAGCGTTATGCCACATCCAGCTGTCATTGTAGATAGGGTCATTCCAGGTTTCATCAGAACCCCTGAAGGTATTGTGTAAGAATTTTACTGTTTTTATGTTTTGTTTTGAAATTCATTTTTATAGTGGGTTTGAGCTTATTCTCACTGCCATGTTTATGTCGTTCTAGACACACTTAGTTCCCTTACGGAGACATATCAATACATAGGTTTTAAAATTCTTACTAGTCAGATATATTTCTCTGCGGGGAATAAGGATGTTGAGGTCCGTCCACTGAGGAAGGAGTAGGGCTTGTCTCTTCTGTTTTTGTATTATGGAACGGTACCTGTGCTAATATCAAACTTTTTTTTGTGCATCTCCCCACCTGTCTTTCCCCTTAAGCAAGCGTTAGAGTGTTTTCTATATCTGAGACTCTGTTCTCTTCCCTTATTCAGTTCATATGTAGCCATGTTTACATTCCCTTCATAAGTGATATCTTATGTCAGAATGCACCATGGCCTTGTCATAATAATGCTCCATGTCCCCTGTCATCACAATGCTCCATGCCCTGGTTATCACAATGCTCCATGTCCCTTGTCATCACAATTCTCCACGTCCTTGTCATCACAATGCTACATGACACTTCTCATCAAAATATTACATGCTCTTGTCATCACAATTCTCCATGCACTTGAAATTGCAATGCTCCATGCACTTGTCATCACAATGCTCAATGCACTTGTCATCACAATGTTGCATGCCCTTGTCATCAGATTGCTCCATGACACCTGTCATCACAATGCTCCCTGACACCTGTCATCACAATGCTTCATGCCCCTTGTCATTACAGTGCTCCATGATGCTCGACACCACAATTACCCAAGGTCTTCTCATCACAATGCTCCACAGTTTTGCCATCACCATGCTCCATGCCTTGTCATCTCAAAGCTCAATGTCCCTGGTCCTCAGAATTCTCCACGACCTTGTCATTACAATGCTCCATGGCACTTCACAGCAAAATGTTATATGCTCTTGTCATCACAATACTCCATGCACTTGTCATCCCAATGCTCCATGACCCCTGTCATAGGAAGCTCCATGCGCTGTTCATCACAATGTTTCACGACCTGGATATTAAAATGATCAATGACCCTTGATATCACAATGCTCCATGCCCTTGTCATCACAATGATCCTTTAATTTGTCACAGCAATCCTCCATGACACTTGGCATCACAATGCTCCATGATATTGTCATCAAACTGGAACATGTCATATTTCATCACAATGCTCCCTGACACCTTTCTTCACAATAATCCATGACCTTGTCATTACAGTGCTCCATGCCCTTGTCATCACAATGTGCCATGGCCACTCTTATCACAATAATGCATGAAACTTGTCAGACCAATGCTCCATGCCACTTTTCATCACAATGCTCCATGAAAGTTGTCATCACAATGCACCATGCCCATCATCATAATGCTTCATGCTATTGTCATCACAATGAAATCAAAATGCTCCATGACCTCTGTCCTCACAATGCTGCAAACCCTTGTGATCACAATGTTCCATAACACTTGTTATCACAATGCCCCATGACGCTGGTCAGCACAATTATCCATGCTCTTCTCATCACAATGCACCATGATTTTGTCATCACAATGTTCAATACACTTGTCATCACAATGCTCTCTGACTATTGACCTCAGTATGCACCTTGAACTCTTTTATGACAAGGCTCTTTGCCTATTTCATCACAATGATCCATGCCCTTTTCATCACAATGCTCCAAGACACCTGTGATCACAATGCTCCTTGCAATTGTCATCAAAAAGCTCCATGACGCATGTCATCAGAATGCTCCATGGTCTTCTTATCATAATTTTCCATGCCCTTGTCATCACAATGCTCCAATACCCCTGTAATCACAATGTTCCCTATGCCTTTTCATCAGAATGCTCCATGAGAATTGTCATCACAAGGTTCCATGGTCTTCACATAACAGTGCTCCATTCAATTGTCATCACAATGGGCCATTACATATGTCATCACAATGCTCCCTGACATATGTCTTCACAATACTGCTTGACCTGGTCATCAAAATGCTCCATGCCCTTGTCATCACAATACGCCATTCGAGCTGTCATTGCAATAATCCATGAAACATAGTAGACCAATGCTCCATGCCCTTGACATCACAATGCTCCATGCCCATGTTATCAAAATGCTCCATGACCCCTGTCATCACAATGTTCCATGACTCCAGTCATCACAATATTTCATGACGTTTGTCAACACAATGATCCATGCCCTCATCATCAAAAGTCTCTGTGACCTTTTTAACCACAATGCTCCATGAACTTTTCATCACAATGCTCTTTGACCCTTGTCATCAATGTGCTCTATGCCTTTCTCAGCACAATGCTCCATAACACTTGTCATCACAATGCTCCATGAGCTTGTCAGCACAATGCTCCATGACACATGTCATCACAATGTGCCATGCACCTGTCATCACAGTGCTCCACAATCTTGTCATCACAATGCTCCATAAAATTTGTCATCACAATGCTACATGCACTTCTCAACAAAACGCTCTCTCACCACTGATTTCACAATGATACATCACTATTCGTCACAATACTACCTCACCCCTGTCATCACAATATTCCATGACTCCTGTCATCACAATGCTACATGCACTTATCATCACAATGTTCGATGACGACTGACATCACAATGTTCCATAACCCATGTCATCAAAATGCTCCATGACCATTTTCATCAAAATGCTCCATGACCACTGACATCACAATGTTCCATAACCCCTGTCATCAAAATGCTCCATGGCATTTTTAATCAAAATGCTCCATGACCCCTGCCATCACGATGTTCCATGGCCTTGTCATCACAAAGCTCCCTGACCCTTCTCATAAAAATGCTCCAAGAATGCTGACATCACAATGTTCCATAACAACTGTCATCAAAATGTTCCATGACACTTTTCATCAAATAGCTCCATGACCCTGTCATCCGAATGCTCCCTGCCCTTCTCATCACAATGCACAATGCCCTTGCCATCAAAATGTTCCATGACCTTTGTCATCACAAAGATCCATGACCCTTGGCATCACAGTGCTCCATGTCATTGTCATCACAATGCTCCATGAACGCTCTCATCATATTGCTCCATGCCCTTGTCTTCACAAAGCTCCATGACACATGTCATTAGAATGCTCCACGGCCTTCTCATCACAATGCTCCATGCCCTTGCCATAACAATGCTCCATTACACCAGTCATAACAATGCTCCATGAACCCTGCCATCACGATGTTCCATGGCCTTGTCATCACAAAGCTCCATGACCCTTCTCATCACAATGCTCCAAGAACCCTGTAATCACAATGCTCTATGCCCCTTTTCATCTCAATGATCCATGAACCCTGTCATCACAGTGCACCTTGCCCATCATCATAAGGCTTCAGGCTATTGTCATCACAATGAAATCAAAATTATCCATGACCACTGTCATCATAATGCCCCAAACCCTTGTGATCACAATGTTCCATAACACTTGTCATCACAACACCCTGTGATGCTCATCATAACAATTATCCATGGTCTTCTCATCACAATGCTCCATGACCTTTGTCATCACAATTCTCAATACAGTTGTCATCACAGTGCTCCCTGACACTTGTCGTCAGTATGCTCCTTGAAACCTGTCATGGCAAGGCTCCATGCCTTTTCATCACAATGATCCATGCCCTTTTCATCACAATGCTTCAAGACCCCTGTAATCACAATGCTACATGCGCTTGTCATCACAAAGCTCCATGACACATGTCATCAGAATGCTCCATGGCCTTCTCCTCACAATGCTCAATGCCCTTGTCATCACAATGCTCCAAGACCCCTGTAATCACAATGCTCCATGCCCCTTTTCATCAGAATACTCCATGAGACTTGTCATCACAAGTCTCCATGGTCTTATCATCACAATGCTCCAGGACATTGTCATCAACATGCTCCATTCCCTTGTCATCACAATGCTCCATGACACCTGTCATCACAATAATCCATGAATATTTTCAGCCCAATGCTCCATGATATTCTCATCACAATGCTCCATGACAAATATCATCAAAATGCTCCATGACCACGGTCATCACAACACTCCATGACACCTGACAACACAATGATCCGGGACTCTTGTATTCACAATGCTCCATTCTCTACTCATCACAATGCTCCATGACACTTGTCATCACAATGATCCATGCCCTTGTCATCCCAATGCTCCATTACCCATGTATTCACAATGCTCCGTGACACTTGTCATCACAGTGCTCCATGACACATGTCATCACAATGCTCCATGCCTTTGTCAGCAAAATGCTACATGACCTTGTCATTAAAATGCTCTATGCGTTTGTCATCACAATACTCCTTTACAATTGTCATCACAATCCTCCATGAACCTTGGGATCACATTGCTTCATGCCCTTGTCATCACAATGCTCCATGCTCCTTGAAATCAAAATGATCCATGACCTCTGTCATCTCAATGCACCAAACCCTTCTGATCACAATGTTCCATAACACTTTTCATCACAACGCTCCATGATGCCTGTCATCACGATACTCCATGCCCTTTTCATCACAATGCTCCATGACATTTGTCATCACAATTCTCAATACACTTGTCATTACAGTGCTTCCTGACAATTGTCATCAGAATGATCCTTGAACCATGTCACAAAAAGGCTCCATGCCATTTTCATCACAAGGCCCCATGCCGTTTTCATCACAATGCTGCATGACATTGTCATCAAAATACTCCACAATCTTGTCATCAGAATGCTCCATGACACTTGTCATCACAATTCTCCATGCACTTGTCAGCAAAATGCTCCCTGACCCTTGTCATCACAATGCTCCAAGGCATTGTCATCACAATGCTCCATTACCTTTCTCATCAGAATCCTCCATGACACTTGGCATCACAATGCTGCATGCCACTGTCATCAAAATGGGCCACTACATATGTCATCACAATGCTCCCTGACACCTCTCTTCACAATACTGCATGACCTGGTCATCACAATGCTCCATGTCCTTGTCATCACAATGCGCCATTCCAACTGTCATCACAATAATCCATGAAACATATTAGACCAATGTTCCATGCCCTTGTCATCACAATGCTCCATGCTCTTGTTATCAGAATTCTCCATGAACCCTGTTATCACAATGCTCCGTGACTCCAGTCATCACAATGCTTCATGACCTTTGTCATCACAATGGTCCATGCCCTCGTCATCAACAGTTTCTGTGACCTTTTTAACCACAATGCTCCATGAACTTTTCATCACAATGCTCTTTGACTTTTGTCATCACAATGCTCCTTGCGCTTGTCAGCACAAATGTCCATGACCCATGTCATCACAATGCACCATGCGCTTGTCATCACAGTGCTCCACAATCTTCTCATCACAATGCTCCTTAAAATTTGTCATCACAATGCTCCATGCACTCCTCATCAAAATGCTCTCTCACCACTGATATCACAATGCTACAACACTATTTGTCACAATACTCCCTCACCCCTGTCATCAGAATGTTCCATGACTCCTGTCATCACAATGCTACATGCACTTATCATCACAATGTTCAATGACACCTGACATCACAATGTTCCATAACACCTGTCATCAAAAGGTTCCATGACCATTTTCATCAAATTGCTCCATGACCCTGTCATCACAATGCTCCAAGAACCCTGTAATCACAGTGCTCTATGCCCCTTTTCATCTCAATGATCCATGAACACTGTCATCACAATGCACCATGCCCATCATCATAATGCTTCATGCTATTGTCATCACAATGAAATCAAAATGCACCATGACCTCTGTCATAACAATGCTCCAATCCCTTGTGATCACAATATTCCATAACACTTGTCATCACAATGCCCCATGAAGCTCGCCATCACAATTATCAATGGTCTTATCATCACAATGCTCCATGACCTTTGTCATCACAATGCTCAATACACTTGTCATCAAAATGCTCCCTGACACTTGTTTTCTGTATGCTCCTTGAACCCTGTCATGACAAGGCTCCATGCCTTTTTCATCACAATGATCCATGGTCTTTTCATTACAATGGTCCAAGAACCATGTAATCACAATGCTCCATGCCCTTGTCATCACAAAACTCAAGGACGCATGCCATCAGAATGCTCCTTGGTTTTCTCCGTACAATGCTCCATGCACTTGTCATCACAATGTTCCAAGACCCCTGTAATCACAATGCTCCATTCCCCTTTTCATCAGTATGCTCCATGAGACTTGTCATCACAAGGCTCCATGGTTTTGTCATCACAATGCTTCAGGATCTTGTCATCACAATGCTTCTCGACATTGTCTTAAAAATTTTCAATGGCCCATGTCATCATAATGTTCCAAGCCCTAATCATCACAAAGCTCCATTATATTTGTCATCACAATTCTCCATTACATTTGGCATCACAATGCTCCATGCCATTGTCATCGCAATGGACCATGACATATGTCATCACAATGCTCCCTGACACCTGTCTTCAAAATACTCCATGACCTTCTCATCACAATGCTCCATGCCCTTGTCATCACAATGCACCATGCCCACTGTCATCACAATAATCCATGAAAATTGTCAGACTAATGCTCCATGCCCCTATCATCACAATGCTCCATGCCCTTTTCATCACAATGCTCCAGGAACCATGTCATCTCAATGCTCCGTGACTCCAGTTATCACAATGTTTCATAAAGTTTGTCATCACAATGGACCATGCCCGCGTCATCATAAGGCTCTGTGACCTTTGTAACCACAATGCTCCATGAACTTTTCATCACAATTCTCTGTGATCCTTGTCATCACAATGCTCCATGTCTTTGTCAGAACAATGCTCCATGACCATTGTCATCACAATGTTCCACGCGCATTTCATCACAAAGGTCCACAACATTGTCATTGCAATGCTACATAAACTTTGTAATCAAAATGGTCCATGTACTTCTCATCAAAATGCTCTCTCACCAGAGATATCACAATGTTCCATCACAAATCATCACAATATTCCCACACCCCTGGTATCACAAAGTTCCATGACCCTATCATCACAATGCTATATCACTTTATCATCACAATGTTCCATGACCCCTGACATCATAATGTTCCATAACCCCTGTCATCAAAATGCTCCATGACCCTTTTCATCCCAAAGCTACAAGACCCCTGACATCACAATGTTCTATAACCCCTGCCATCAAAATATTCCATTACACTTTTTATCAAACTGCTGCATGACCCGTTCATAAAAATGCTCCCTGCCTTTCGCATCACAATGCACCATGCCCTTGTCATCAAAATGCTCCATGACTTGTCTTCACAAAGCTCCATGACCCATGGCATCACAGTGCTCCATGTCATTGTCATCACAGTGCTCCATGAACCTTCTCATCACATTGCTCCATGCCCTTGTCATCACAAAGCTCCATGACACTTGTCATCACAATGCTCGATGCCCTTCTTATCACAATGCTCCATGCCCTTGTCATTACAATCCTGAATGACCCATGTATCACAGTATTCCGTACCCTTGTCATCACAGTGCTCCATGCCCACTCTCATCACAATAATCCATGAAACATTTCAGACAAATGTTCCAAACCCTTCTTATCAAAATGCTCCATAAACCCTGTCATAACAATGCTCCATGACCCTTGCCATAACAATGTTCCACGGCCTAGTCATCACAAGGTTCCATGACACTTGTCATCACAATGCTCAAGACCCCTGTAATCACAATGCTCCATGACCTTGTCATCACAAAGCTCCATGATGAATGTCATCAGAATGTACCATGGCCTTCTCATCACAGTGCTCCATGCCCATGACATCACAATGCTCCAAGACCCATGTAATCACAATGCTCCATGCCCCTTTTCATCTCAAAGCTCCATGAACCTGTCATCACAATACACCATGCCCATCATCATAATGCTTCAGGCTATTGTCATCACAATGAAATCAATATTCTCCATGACCATTGTCATCATAATGCTCCAAACCCTTGTGATCACAATGTTCCATAACACTTATCATCATAACACCCCATGACGCTCATCATCACAATTATACATGGTCTTCTCATCACAGTGCTCCATGATCTTTGTCATCACAATGCTCAATACACTTGTCATCACAATGCTCCCTGACACTTGTCGTCAGTATGCTCCTTGAAACCTGTCATGACAAGGCTCCATGCCTTTTTCATTACAATAATCCATGCCCTTTTCATCACAATGCTCCAAGATCCCTGTAATCACAAGGCTCCATGCCTTTGTCATTAAAAAGCTCCATGACGCATGTCATCAGAATGCATCATGGCCTTCTCATCACATTGCCCCATGCCCTTGTCATCACAATGCTCCAAGGCCCCTGTAATCACAATGCTCCATGCCCCTTTCAATCAGAATGCTCCATGAGACTTGTCATCACAATTCTCCATGGTCTTCTCATCACAATGTTCCAGGACCTTTTCATCACCATGCTCCATTCCCTTGTCATCACAATGCTCCATGACCCCTGTCATCACAATAATCCATGAACATTTTCAGCCCAATGCTCCACGACCTACTCATCACAATGCTCCATGGCCAATATCATCACAATGCTCAATACAATTGACATCACAATGCTCCCCGACACTTGTCGTCTTTATGCTCTTGAACCCTGTAATGACAAGGCTCCATGCCTTTTTCAACACAATAATCCATGCCTTTTTCATCACAATGCTCCAAGATCCCTGTAATCACAATGCTCCATGCCCCTTTGCATCAGAATGTTCCATAAGACTTGTCATCACAAGTGTCCATAGTCTTCTCATCACAATGCTCCAGGACCTTCTCATCACCATGCTCCATTCCCTTGTCATCACAATGCTCCATGACCCCTGTTATCACAATAATCCATGAACATTTTCAGCCCAATGCTCCACGACCTACTCATCACAATTTTCCATGGCCAATATCATCACTATGCTCCATGACCACTGTCATCACAACACTCCATGACACCTGACAACACAATGATCCGGGACTCTTGTCATCACATTGCTCCATTCCCTAGTTATCACAATGCTCCATGACCCCTGTCATCACAACACTCCATGAACATTTTCAGCCCAGTGCTCCATGACACTTGTCATCACAATGATCCATGCCCTTGTCATCCCAAAGCTCCATGACCCCTGTATTCACAATGCTCCGTGACACTTGTCATCACAGTGCCCCATGACACATGTCATCACAATGCTCCATGACTTTGTCAGCAAATGCTACATGACCTTGTCATTACAATGCTTTATGCGCTTGTCATCACAATACTCCATTTCCATTGTCATCACAATCCTCCATGAACCTTGGGATCACATTGCATCATTCCTTTGTTATCAAAATTCTCCATGCTCCTGGAAATCAAAATGATCCATGACCTCTGTCATCACAATGCTCCAAACCGTTGTGATCACAGTGTCCCATAACACTTGTCATCACAACGCTCCATGATGCCTGTCATCACAATATTCCATGCCCTTTTCATCACAATGCTCCATGATTTTGTCATCACAATTCTCAATACACTTGTCATTACAATGCTTCCTGACACTTGTCATCAGAATGCTCCTTGAACCATGTCACAAAAAGGCTCCATGCCTTTTTCATCACAATGCCCCATGCCGTTTTCATCACAATGCTGCATGCCACTGTCATCAAAATACTCCACAAGCTTGTCATCAGAATGCTCCATGACCCTTGTCATCACAATTCTCCATGCACTTGTCAGCAAAATGCTCCCTGACCCTTGTCATCACAATGCTCCAAGCCATTGTCATCACAATGCTCCATTACCTTTCTCATCAGAATCCTCCATGACACTTGGCATCACAATGCTCCATGCCATTGTCATCACAATGGGCCATTGCATATGTCATCACAATGCTCCCTGACACCTGTCTTCACAATAATGCATGACCTGGTCATCACAATGATCCAGGCCCTTGTCATCACAATGTGCCATTCCAACTCTCATTGCAATAATCAATGAAATTTATTAGACCAATGTTCCATGCCCTTGTCATAACAATGCTCCATTCCCATATTATCACAATGCTGCATGACCCCTGTCATCACAATGCTCCGTGACTACAGTCATCACAATGCTTCATGACCTTTGTCATCACAATGGTCCATGCCTTCTTCATCAACAGTCTCTGTGACCTTTTTAACCACACTGCTCCATGAACATTTATCACAATGCTCTTTAACACATGCCATCACAAAGCTCCTTGCCTTTCTCAGCACAATGCTCCATACCCTTGTCATCACAATGCTCCATGAACCCTGTCATCACAATGCTCCTTGACTCCAGTCATCACAATTCTTCATAACATTTGTCATCACAATCGTCGATGCCCGCGTCATCACAAGGCTCTGTTACCTTTGTAACCACAATGCTCCATGAACATTTCATCACAATACTCCGTGACCCTTGTCATCAAAATGCTCCATGCCTTTGTCTGAAAAATGCTCCATGACCCTTGTCATCACAATGTGCCACACGCTTTTCATCCCAACGGTCCACAAATTTGTCATCGCAATGCTCCCTAAACCTTGTAAACACAATGCTCCATTACCCCAGTCATAACAATGCTCCATGACCCCTGCCATCACAATGTTCCACGGCATTGTCATCACAAGGCTCCATGACCCTTGTCATCACAATGCTCCAAGACCACATAATCACAATGCTCAATGCCCTTGTCATCACAAAGCTCCATCACACATGTCATCAGAATGTTCCATGGCCTTCTCATCAAAATGTTCCATGCCCTTGTCATCACAATGCTACCACACCCCTGTAATCACAGTGCTCCAGGCCCCTTTTCATCTCAATGCTCCATGAAATCTGTCATCACAATGCATCATGCCCATCATCATAATGCTTCTGGCTATTGTCAGCACAATTAAATCAAAATGCTCTATGACCTATGTCATCACAATGCTCCATGACACCTGTCATCACAATACTCCATGAACATTTTCAGCCCAATGCTCCATGACCCTTGTCATCACAATGATCCATGCCATTTTCATCCCAATGCTCCATGACCCCTGTATTCACAATGCTCCTTGACACTTGTCTTCACAGTGCTCCGTGACACCTGTCATCACAATGCTCCATGCCTTTGTCAGCAAAATGCTACATGACCCTGTCATTACAATGCTCTATGCGCTTGTCATCACAATACTCCATTACCATTGTCATCTCAATCCTCCATGAACCTTGGGATCACATTGCTTCATGCCCTTGTCATCACAATGCTCCATGATCCTTGAAATCAAAATGATCCATGACCTCTGTCATCGCAATACTCCAAACCCTTGTGATAACAATGTTCCATAACACTTGTCATCACAACACTCCATAATGCCTGTAATCACAATACTCCATGCCCTTTTCATCACAATGCACCATGACCTTTGTCATCACAATTCGCAATACACTTGTCATCACAGTGCTCCATGACACTTGTCGTCAGAATGCTCCTTGAACCCTGTCACGAAAGGTTCCATGACTTTTTCATCACAATGCCCCATGGCGTTTTCATCAAAATGTTCCATGTCATTGTCATCAAAATACTCCAAAGCTTGTCATCAGAATGCTACATGACTCTTGTCATCATAATTCTCTATGCACTTGACTGCAAAATGCTCCCTGACACTTGTCATCACAATGTTCCAAGCCATTGTTATCACAGTGCTCCATTACATTTGTCATCATAATCCTCCATGACACATGGCATCACAATGCTCCATGCCATTGTCATCACAATGGTCCATTACATATGTCATCACAATGTGCCCTGACACCTCTCTTCACAATACTGCATGACCTGGTCTTCACAATGCTCCATGTCCTTTACATCACAAATCGCCATTCCAACTCTCATCGCAGTAATTCATGAAACTTATTAGACAAATGCTCCATGCACTTGTCATCACAATGCTCCATGCCCTTATTATCACAATGCTCCATGACCCGTGTCATCACAATGTTCCGTGATTCCAGTCATCAAAATGCTTCATGAACTTTGTCATCACAATGGTCCATGACCTCATCATCAGCAGTCTCTGTGAATTTCTTAAGCACAATCCTCCATGAACTTTTCATCACAATGCACTTTGACCATTTTCATCGCAATACTCCATGAATGTTTTCAGCCCAATGCTCCATGACCTTCTCATCACCATGCTCCATGACCAATATCATCACAATGGTCCATGACCACTGTCGTCACAACACTCCATGACACCTGACAACACAATGATCTGGGACTTTTGTCATCACAATGCTCCATTCCCTAACCATCACAATGCTCCATGACCCCTGTCATCACAATACTCCATGAATATTTTCAGCCCAATGCTCCATGACCATTGTCATCCAAATGATCCATGAAATTTGGGATCACATTGCTTCATGCCCTTGTCATCACAATGCTCCATGCTCCTTGAAATCAAAATGATCCATGACCGCTGTCATCACAATGCTCCAAACCCTTGTGATCACAATGTTCCATAACACTTGTCATCACAATGCTCCATGATGCCTGTCATCACAATACTCCATGCCCTTTTCATCACAATGCTCCATGACTTTGTCATCACAATTCTCAATACACTTGTCATCACAATGCTCCCTGACACTTGTCGTCAGAATGCTCCTTGAACCCTGTCAAGAAACGTCTCCATGCCTTTTTCATCACAAAGCCCCATGCCATTTTCATCACAATGCTCCATGCCATTGTCATCAAAATACTCTACAAGCTTGTCATCAGAATGCTCCATGACCCTTGTCATCACAATTCTCCATGCACTTGTCAGCACAATGCTCCCTGACCCTTGTCATCACAATGCTCCAAGCCATTGTCATCACAAAACTCCATTACCTTTGTCATCAGAATCCTCCATGACACTTGGCATCACAATGATCCATGCCATTGTCATCACAATGGGCCATTACATATGTCATCACAATGCTCCCTGACATCTGTCTTCACCATATTCCATGACCTACTCATCTCAATGCTCCATGTCCTTGTCATCACAATGTTCCTAGACCCATGTAATCACTATGGTCCATGCCCCTTTTCATCAGTATGCTCTGTGAGATATTTCATCACAAGGCTCGATGGTTTTCTCATCAAAATGCTCCAGGACCTTTTTATCACAATGCTTCATGACCTTGTTATGAAAATTCTTAATGGCCCTTGTCATCATAATGCTCCAAGCCTTAGTCATCACAATGCTCCATTATATTTTTCATCACAATCCTCCATTACATTCCGCATCACAATGCTCCATTACACTGTCATCGCAATGGACCATGACATATGGCATCACAATGCTCCCTAACATCTGTCTTCACCATATTCCATGACCTTCTCATCACAATGCTCCATGCCCTTGTCATCACAATGCACCATGTCCACTGTCATCACAATAATCTAAGCAACATGTCAGACCAATGTTTCATGCCCGTGTCATCACAATGTTCCATGCCCTTGTTATCACAATGCTCCATGACCCCTCTATTCACAATGCTCCGTGATGCTTGTCATCACAGTGCACCATCACACCGGTCATCACAATGCTCCATGCCTTTGTCAGCAAAATGCTACATGACCTTGTCATTACAATGCTCTATGTGCTTGTCATCACAGTACTCCATTAACATTTTCATCACAATCCTCCATGAACTTTGGAATCACATTGCTTCATGCCCTTGTCATCACAATGCTCCATGATCCTTGAAATCAAAATGATCCATGACCTCTGGCATCACAATTCTTCAAACCCTTGTGATCACAATGTTCCATAACACTTGTCATCACAACGCTCCATGATGCCTGTCATCACAATATTCCATGCCCTTTTCATCACAATTTTCCATGACCTTTTTCATCACAATCCTCAATACACTTATCATCACAATGCTCCCAGACACTTGTCGTCAGAATGCTCCATGCCTTTGTCCGAAAAATGCCCCATGACCCTTGTCATCACAAAGTGCCACACGATTTGCATCAAAATTGTCCACAAATTTGTCATCACAATGCTCCATAAACCTTGTAATCACAATGCTCCATGCCCTTCTCATCACAATGCTCCATTACCCCTGTCATAAAAATGCTCCATGAGCCCTGCCATCACAATGTTCCACGGCCTTGTCCTCACAAGGCTCCAAGACATATGTAATCACAATGCTCCATGCCCTTGTCATCACAAAGCTCCATGACACATGTCATCAGAATGTTCCATGGCTTTCTCATCAAAATGCTCCATGCCCTTGTCATCACAATGCTCCCAGACCCCTGTATTCACAATGCTCCATGCCCCTATTCATCTCAATGCTCCATGAACCCTGTCATCACAATGCATCATGCCCATCAACATAATGCTTCCGACTATTGTCAGAACAATGAAATCCAAATTCTCCATGACCTCTGTCATCACAATGCTCCATGACACCTGTCATCACAATACTCCATGAACATTTTCAGCCCAATGCTCCATGACGCTTGTCATCAAAATGATCCATGCCCTTTTCATCCCAGTGCTCCATGACCCCTGCATTCACAATGCTCCATGACGCTTGTCATCACAGTGCTCCATGACACCTGTCATCACAATGCTCCATGCCTTTGTCAGCAAAATGCTACATGACCTTGTCATTACAATGCTCTATGCGCTTGTCATCAATATACTCCATTACCATTGTCATAACAAT
This sequence comes from Mesoplodon mirus, assembly GCF_964341445.2. Taxonomy (NCBI): domain Eukaryota; kingdom Metazoa; phylum Chordata; class Mammalia; order Artiodactyla; family Ziphiidae; genus Mesoplodon; species Mesoplodon mirus. The sequence continues at coordinate 572,631 of NW_028295721.1, forward strand.
TCTCCATGAACCTTGGGATCACATTGCTTCATGCCCTTGTCATCACAATGCTCCATGCTCCTTTAAATCAAAATGATCCATGACCTCTGTCATCGCAATGCTCCAAACCCTTGTGATCACAATGTTCCATAACAGTTGTCATCACAACGCTCCATGATGCCTGTCATCACAATACTCCATGCCCTTTTCATCACAATGCTCCATGACCTTTGTCATCACAATTCTCAATACACTTGTCATCACAATGCTCCCTGACACTTGTCTTCAGAATGCTCCTTGAACCCTGTCACGAAAAGGCTCCATGACGTTTTCATCACAATGTCCCATGCAGTTATCATCACAATGCTCCATGCCATTGTCATCCCAATGGGCCATTGCATATGTCATCACAATGCTCCCTGACACCTATCTTCACAATACTGCATGACCTGGTCATCACAATGCTCCATGCCCTTGTCATCACAATGCTCCAAGACCCCTGTAATCACAATGATCCATGCCCCTTTTCATCTCAATGATCCATGAACCCTGTCATCACAATGCACCATGCCCATCATCATAATGCTTCATGTTATTGTCATCACAATGAAATCAAAATGCTCCATGACCTCTGTCATAACTATGCTCCAAAACCTTGTGATCACAATATTCCATAACACTTGTCATCACAATGCCCCATGACGCTCGTCATCACAGTTATCTATGGTCTTCTCATCACAATGCTCCATGACCTTTGTCATCACAGTGTTCAATACACTTGTCATCAAAATGCTCCCTGACACTTGTTGTCTGTACTCTCCTTGAACCCTGTCATAACAAGGTTCCATGCCATTTTCATCACAATGATCCAAGACCCTTATAATCACAATGTTCCATGACCCTTTTCATCAGTATGCTCCATGAGATTTGTCATCACAAGGCTCCATGTATTTCTCATCACAATGCTCCAGGACCTTATCATCACAATGCTTCACGACCTTGTCATGAAAATTCTCAATGGCCCTTGTCATCATAATTCTCCAAGCCCTAGTCATCACAATCCTCCATTATGTTTGTCATAACAATCCTCCATTACATTTGGCATCACAATGCTCCATGCCATTGTCATCGCAATGAACCATGACATAGGTCATCACAATGCTCCCTGAAACCTGTCTTCACAATACTCCATGAACTTCTCATCACAATGCTCCATGCCCTTGTCATCACAATGCACCGTGACTCCAGTCATCACAATGCTTCATGACATTTGTCATCACAATGCTCCATGCCTTTGTCATTACAATCCTGCATGACTCATGCATCATAGTGTTCCATACCCTGGTCATCACAATGCTCTATGCCCACTCTCATTACAATAATCCATGAAATATTGTAGACCAATGTTCCATGCCCTTCTCATCACAATGCTCCATTACCCCTGTCATAACAATGCAACATGACACCTGCCATCACAGTGTTCCACGGCCTAGTCATCACAAGGTTCCATGACACTTGTTATCACAATACTGAAGACCCTTGTAATCACAATGCTCCATTCCCTTGTCATCACAAAGCTCCATGACGCATGTCATCAAAATGTTCCATGGCCTTCTCATCACAATGCTCCATGCCCTTGTCATCACAATGCTCCAAGGACCCTGTAAACAAAATGCTCCATGCCCCTTTTCATCTCAATGCTCCATGAACCCTGTCATCACAATGCACCATGCCCATCATCATAATGCTACAGGCTATTGTCATCACAATGAAATCAATATTCTCCATGACCTCTCTCATCATAATGCTCCAAAACCTTGTGATCACAATGTTCCATAACACTTAGCATCACAACACCCCATGACGCTCATCATAACAATTAACCATGGTCTTCTTATCACAATGCTTCATGAGCTTTGTCATCACAATGCTCAATAAACTAGTCATCACAATGCTCCCTGACACTAGTCGTCAGTATGCTCCTTGAACCCTGTCATGACAAGGCTCCATGCCTTTTTCATAAAAATGATCCGTGCCGTTTTCATCACAATGCTCCAAGATCCCTGTAATCACAATGCTCTATGCCCTTGTCATCACAAAACTCCATGACACATGTCATCAGAATGCTCCATGGCCTTCTCATCACAAAGCTCCATGCCCTAGTCATCACAGTGCTCCATGACCCCTGTAATCACAATGCTCCATGCCTCTTTTCATCAGAATGCTCCATGAGACTTGTCATCACAAGTCTCCATGGTCTTCTCATCGCAATGCTCCAGGACATTGTCATCACCATGCTCCATTCCCTTGTCATCACAATGCTCAATGACCCGTATCATCACAATAATCCAGGAACATATTCAGCCCAATGCTCCACGACCTACACATCACAGTGCTCCATGGCCAATATCATCACAATGCTCCATGACCACTGTCATCACAACACTCCATGACTCCTGACAACACAATGATCTGGGACTCTTGTCATCACAATGCTCCATTCACTAGTCATCACAATGCTCCATGACCCCTGTCATCACAACACTCCATGAACATTTCAGCCCAGTGCTCCATGAACCTTGTCATCACAATGATCCATGCACTTGTCATCCCAATGCTCCCTGACGCCTGTATTCAAAATGCTCCGTGACGCCTGTCATCACAGTTCTCCATGACACATGTCCTCAAAATGCTCCATGCCTTTGTCACCAAAATGCTACATGACGTTGTCATTACAATGCTCTATGCACTTGCCATCACAATACTCCATTTCCATTGTCATCACCATCCTCCATGAACTTTGGGATCACATTGCCTCATGCCCTTGTCAGCACAATGTTCCATGCTACTTGAAATCAAAATGATCCATGACCTCTGTCATCACAATGTTCCAAACCCATGTGATCACAGTGTTCAATAACACTTGTCATCACAACGCTTCATGATAACTATCATCACAATATTCCATGCACTTTTCATCACAATGCTCCATGACCTTTGTCATCACAATGCTCAATACAGTTGTCATCACAATGCTCCCTGATATTTGTCATCAGAATGCTCCTTGAACCCTGTCACGAAAAGGCTCCATGCCTTTTTCATCACAATGCTCCATGTCACTGTCATCAAAATAATCCATAAGCTTGTCATGAGAATGCTCCATGACCCTTGTCATCACAATTCTCCATGCATTTGTCATCACAATGCTCCAAGCCATTGTCATCACAATGCTCCATTACCTTTGTCATCAGAATCCTCCATGACACTTGGCATCACAATGCTCCATGCCATTGTCATCACAATGGGCCACTGCATATGTCATCACAATGCTCCCTGACACCTGTCTTCACAATAATGCATGACCTGGTCATCACAATGATCCAGGCCCTTGTCATCACAATGCGCCATTCCAACTCTCATCGTAATAATCAATGAAATTTATTAGACCAATGTTCCATGCTCTTGTCATAACAATGCTCCATTCCCTTATTATCACAATGCTGCATGACCCCTGTCATCACAATGCTCCGTGACTACAGTCATCACAATGCTTCATGACCTTTGTCATCACAATGGTCCATGCCCTCTTCATCAACAGTCTCTGTGACCTTTTTAACCACAATGCTCCATGAAATTTTCATCACAATGCTCTTTGACCCTTGTCATCACAATGCTCTATGCCTTTCTCAGCACAATGCTCCATGACCCTTGTCATCACAATGCTCCATGCGCTTGTCAGCACAATGTTCCATGACACATGTCATCACATTGCTCCATGACCCCTGTCATCACAGTGCTCCATGACTCCAGTCATCAAAATGCTTCATAACCTTTGTCATCACAGTGGTCCATGCCCGCGTCATCACAAGGCTCTTTGACATTTGTAACCACAATGCTCCATGACCTTTTCTTCACAGTTCTCTGTGACCCTTGTCATCACAATGCTCCATGTCTTTGTCAGAACAATGCTCCATGACAGTTATCATCACAATGTTCCATGTGCATTTCATCACAACGGTCCACAACCTTGGCATTGCAATGCTCCATAAAGCTTGGAATCACAGTGCTCCATGCTCTTCTCATCAAAATGCTCTCCCAACAGAGATATCATAGTGTTCCATCAGTAGTCATCACAATACTCCATCACCCCTGTAATCACAATGTTCCATGAGTCTGTCATCACACTGCTACTTCGCCTTATAATCACAATGTTCCATGACCCCTGTCATCAAAATGCTCCATGACCCTTTTCATCCCAAAGCTCCAAGATCCCTGACATCACAATGTTCTATAACCCCTGCCATAAAAATGTTCCATTACACTTTTCATCAAATTGCTGCATGACCCTGTCATCAAAATGCTCCCTGCCCTTCTCATCACAATGCAGAACGCACTTGCCATCAAAATGCCCCATGTCCTTTGTCATTACATAGATCCTTGACCCTTGGAATCACAATGATCCATGAACACTCTAATCACATTGCTCCATGCCCTTGTCATCACAAAGCTCCATGACACATGTCATCAAAATGTTCCATGGCCTTCTCATCACAATGTTCCATGCCCTTGCCATCACAATGCTCCATTACCCCTGTCATAACAATGCCCCATGACCCCTGCCATCACGATGTTCCATGGCCTTGTCATCACAAGGCTCCATGACCCTTCACATCACAATACTCCAAGAAGCCTGTAATCACAATGCTCTATGCCCATTCTAATCTCAATGATCCATGAACCCTGTCATCACAATTCACCATGCCCATCATCATAATGCTTTATGCTATTGTAATCACAATGAAATCAAAATGCTCCATGACCTCTGTCATAACAATTCTCCAAAACCTTGTGATCACAATATTCCATAACACTTGTCATCACAATGCCCCATGACGCTCGTCATCACAATTATCCATGGTCTTCTCATCACAATGCTCCATGACTTTTGTCATCACAATGCTCAATACACTTGTCATCAAAATCCTCCCTGACACTTGTTGCCTGTATGTTCCTTGAACCCTGTCACGACAAGGCTCCATGCCTTTTTCATCACAATGATCCATGCCTTTTTCATCACAATGCTCCATGCCATTGTCATCAAAATACTCCACAAGCTTGTCATCAGAATATTCCATGACCCTTGTCATCACAAATATCCATGCACTTTTCAGCAAAATGCTCCCTGACCCTTGTCATCACAATGCTCCAAGCCATTTTCATCACAATGCTCAATTATCTTTGACAGCAGAATCCTACATGACAATTGGCATCACAATTCTCCATGCCCTTGTCATCACAATGCCCCATTCCAAATGTCATCGCAATAATCCATGAAACATATTAGAACAATGTTCCATGCCCTTGTCATCACAATGCTCCATGCCCTTGTTATCACAATGCTCCATGACCCCTGTCATCACAATGCTCCGTGACTCCAGTCATCACAATGCCTCATCGCATTTGTCATCACAATGGTCCATGCCCTCGTCATCAACAGTCTCTGTGACATTTTTAACCACAGTGCTCCAGGAACTTTTTATCACAATGCTCTTTGACCCTTGTCATCACAATGCTCTACGCCTTTCTCAGCAAAATGCTCAATGACCCTTGTCATCACAATGCTCCATGAGCTTGTCAGCACAATGCTCCATGACACATGTCATCACAATGCTCCATGACTCTTGTCATCACAATGCTCCATGACTCCAGTCATCTCAAATCTTCATAACGTTTGTCATCACAATGTTCCATGCCCGACTCATCACAAGGCTCTGTGACATTTTTAACCACAATGCTCCATGAACTTTTCATCACAATTCTCTTTGACACTTGTCATCACAATGCTCCATGTCTTTGTCAGAACAATGATCCATGACCATTGTCATCACAATGTGCCATGCGCATTTCATCACAAAGGTCCACAATATTTTCATTGCAATGCTCCATAAACATTGAAATCACAATGCTCCATGCACTTCTCATCAAAATGCTCTCTCACCAGAGATATCACAGTGTTCCATCACTAGTCATCTCAATACTCCCTCACCCCTGTAATCACAATGTTCCATGACCCTGTCATCACAATGCTACATACTCTTACCATCACAATGTTCCATGACCACTGACATCACAATGTTCCATAACCACTGTCATCAATACGCTCCATGACCCTTTTCATCCCAAAGCTCCAAGACCCCTGACATCACAATGTTCTATAACCCCTGCCATCAAAATGTTCCATTACAATTTCATCAAATTGCTGCATGACCCGGTTATCAAAATGCTCCCTGCCCTTCTCATCACAATGCACCATGCCCTTGTCATCAAAATGCTCCATGACTTATCATCACAAAGCTCCATGACCCTTGGCATCACAATGCTCCATGTCATTGTCATCACAATGCTCCATGAACCCTCTCATAACATTGCTCGATGCCCCTGTTATCACAAAGCTCCATGAAAATTGTCATCACAATGCTCGATGCCCTTCTCATCACAATGTTCCATGCCTTGTCATTACAATCCTGCATGACCCATGTATCATAGTGTTCCGTACCCTTGTCATCACAATGCTCCATGCCCACTCTCATCACGATAATCCATGAAACATTTCAGACCTATATTCCATTCCCTTCTCATCACAATGATCCATTATTCCTTTCATAACAATGCCCCATGACCCCCCGCCATCACAATGTTCCACGGCCTAGTCATCACATGGTTCCATGAAAATTGTCATCACAATGCTCAAGACCCCTGAAATCACAATGCTCCATGCCCTTCTCATCACAAAGCTCCATGACGCATGTCATCAGAAAGTTCCATGGCCTTCTTATCACAATGCTCCATGCTCATGTCATCACAATGCTCCAAGACCCTTGTAAGCACAGTGTTCCATGCCACTTTTCATCTCAATGCTCCATGAACCCTGTCATCACAATACAGCATGCCCATCATCATAATGCTTCAGGCTATTGTCATCACAATGAAATCAAAATGCTCCATGACCTCTGACATCAGAATACTCCGAACCTTGTGATCACAATGTTCCATAACACTTATCATCACAACAACCCATGACGCACATCATCACAATTATCCATGGCCTTCTCATCACAATGCTCTATGAACTATGTCATAACAATTCTCAATACACTTGTCTTCACAATGCTCCCTGACACTTGTCGTCAATATGCTCCTTGAACCCTGTCATGACAAGGCTCCATGCCTTTTTCATCACAATGATCCATGCCCTTTTCATCACAATGCTCCAAGACCCTTGTAATCACAATGCTCCATGCCCTTGTCATCACAAAGCTCCAGGACGCAAGTCATCAGAATGCTCCATGGCCTTCTCATCACCATGATCCATGCCCTTGTCATCACAATGCTCCAAGACCCCTGTAATCACAATGGTCCATGCTCCTTTTCAACAGAATGCTCCATGAGACTTCTCATCAAAAGTCTCCATGGTCTTCTCATCACAATGCTCCAGGACTTTGTCATCAACATGCTCCATTCGCTTGTCATCGCAATGCTCCATGACCAATATCATCACAATGCTCCATGACCATTGTCATCACAACATTCTATGACACCTGACAACACAATGATCCGGGATTCTTGTCATCACAGTGATCTATGCCCTTGTCATCCCAATGCTCCATGACCCCTGTATTCACAATGCTCCGTGACGCTTATCATCACAGTGCTCCATGACACATGTCATCACAATGCTCAATGCCATTGTCAGAAAAATGCTACATGACCTTGTCATTACAATGTTCTATGCGCTTGTCATCACAATACTCCATTTCCATTGTCATCACAATCCTCCATGAAACTCAGGATCACATTGCTTCATGCCCTTGTCATCACAATGCTCCATGCTCCTTGAAATCGAAATGATCCATGACCTCTGTCATCACAATGCTCCAAATCCTTGTGATCACAGTGTTCCATAGCACTTGTCATCACAACGCTCCATGATGCTTGTCATCACAATACTCCATGCCCTTTTCATCACAATGCTCCATGACCTTTGTCATCACAATGCTCCATGACTTTGTCAGAACAATGCTCCATGACCCTTGTCATCACATTGTGCCATGCGCATTTCATCACAATGATACACAACCTTGTCATTGCTATGCTCCATAAACCTTGTAATCACAATTCTCCATGCACTTCTCATCCAAATGCTCTCTCACAGGGGATATCACAATGTTCCATCACTAGTCATCACAATCCTCCCTTAACCCTGTTATCACAATGTTCCATGACCCCTGTCATCACAGTGCTACATCCCCTTATCAGCACAATGCTCCATGACCCCTGTCATCAAAATACTCCATGAACATTTTCAGCCCAATCCTCCATGACCCTTGTCATCACAATCATCCATGCCCTTGTCATCCCAATGCTCCATGAACCCTGTATTCACAATGTTCCGTGATGCTTGTCATCACAATGCTCCATTACCTCTGTCATAACAATGCTCCATGACACTTGCCATCACAGTGTTCCACGGCCTTGTCATCACAAGGCTCCATGACACCTGTCATCACAATACTTCATGCCCTTGTCATCACAATGCTCCAAGACCCATGTAATCACAATGCTCCATGCCCCATTTCATCAGAATGCTCCATGAGACTTGTCATCACAAGTCTCCATGGTCTTATCATCACAATGCTCCAGGACCTTGTCATCACCATGCTCCATTCCCTTGTCATCACAATGCTCCATGACCTCTGTCATCACAATAATCCATGAATATTTTCAGCCCAATGCTCCATGAAATTCTCATCACAATGCTCCATGACAAATATCATCAAAATGCTCCATGACCACTGTCATCACAACACTCCATGACACCTGACAACACAATGATCCGGGACTCTTGTCATCACAATGCTCCATTCCCTACTCATCACAATGCTCCATGACCCCAGTCATCACAATACTCCATGAACATTTTCAGCCCAATGCTCCATGACTCTTGTCATCACAATGATCCATGCCCTTGTCATCCCAATGCTCCATGACCCCTGTATTCACAGTGCTACATGACACCTGTCATCACAATGCTCCATGCCTTTTTCAGCAAAATGCTACATGACCTTGTCATTACAATGCACTATGAGCTTGTCATCACAATACTCCATTACCATTGTCATCACATTCCTCCATGAACCTTGGGATCACATTGCTTCATGCCCTTGGCATCACAATGCTCCATGCTCCTTGAAATAAAATGATCCATGACCTCTGTCATCACAATGCTCCAAACCCTTGTGATCACAATGTTCCATAACACTTGTCATCACAACGCTCCATGATACCTGCCATAACAATAATCCATGCTCTTTTCATCACAATGCTCCATGACCTTTGTCATCACAATTCTCAATACACTTGTCATCACAATGCTCTCTGACACTTGTCATCAGAATGCTCCTTGAACCCTGTTATGAAAAGGCTCCATGCATTTTTCATCAAAAAGCCCTATGCCATTTTCATCACAATGCTCCATGCCATTGTCATCAAAATACTCCACAAGCTTGTCATCAGAATGCTCCATGACCCTTATCATCACAATTCTCCATGCACTTGTCAGCACAATGCACCCTGACCTTTGTCATCACAATGCTCCATGCCCTTGTCATCACAATGCTCCATTACCTTTGTCATCAGAATCCTCCATGACACTTGGCATCACAATGCTCCATGCCATTGTCATCTCAATGGGCCATTACATATGTCATTACAATGCTCCCTGACAGCTCTCTTCACAATACTGCATGACCTTGTCATCACAATTCTCCATGCCCTTGTCATCACAATGCGCCATTCCAAGTTTCATCACAATAATCCATGAAACTTATTAGACCAATGCTGCATGCCCTTGTCATCACAATGCTCCATGTCCTAGTTATCACAATGTTCCAAAACCCCTGTAATCAGAATGCTCCATGCCCCTTTTCATCAGTATGCTCCATGAGATTTGTCATCACAAGTCTCCATGGTTTTCTCATCACAATGCTCCAGGACCTTGTCATCACAATGCTTCACGACATTTTCGTGAAAATCCTCAATGGCCCTTGTCATCATAATGCTCCAAGCCCTAGTCATCACAATGCTCCATTATATTTGTCATCACAATCCTCCATTACATTTGGCATCACAATGCTCCAAGCCATTGTCATCGCAATGGACCATGACATATGTTATCACAATGCTCCCTGACACCAGTCTTCACAATATTCCATGCCCTTGTCATCACAATGCTCCATGCCCTTGTAATCAAAATGCACCATGTCCACTGTCATCACAATAGTCTAGGAAACTTGTCAGACCAATGCTCGATGCCCCTGTCATCACAATGCTCCATGCCCTTGTCATCACAATGCTCCATGACCCCTGTCATAACAAAGCTCCATGACCCCTGCCATCACAATGTTCCACGGCCTTGTCATCACAAGGCTCCATGACGCTTGTCATCACAATGCTCAAAGACCCCTGTAATCACAATGCTCCATGCCCTTGTCATCACAAAGCTCCATGACACATGTCATCAGAATGTTCCATGGCCTTTAAATCAAAAGGCTCCATGCCCTTGTCATCACAATGCACCATGTCCAATATCATCACAATAATCTATGAAACTTGTCAAACCAATGCTCCATGCCCCTGTCATCACAATGCTCCATGCCCTTGTCATCACAATGCTGCATGACACTTGTCATAACAATGCTCCGTGACTCCAGTCATCACAATGCTTCATAACGTTTGTCATCACAACGGTCCATGCCCGCATCATGACAAGGCTCTGTGACATTTGTAACCACAATGCTCCATGAACTTTTCATCACAATGCTGCGTGACCCTTGTCATTACAATGTTCCATGCCTTTGTCAGAACAGTGCTCCATGACACTTGTCATCACAGTGTGCCATGCGCTTTTCATCACAATGATCCACAGCCTTGTCATCGTTATGCTCCTTAAACATTGTAAGCACCATGCTCCATGCACTTCTCATCCAAATGCTCTCTCACATGAGATATCACAATGTTCCATCACTAGTCATCACAATCTTCCCTCACCCCTGTTATCACAATGTTCCATGAACCCTGTCATCACAATGCTACATCCCCTTATCAGCACAATGTTCTATGACCCCTGACATCACAGTGTTACATAACCACTGTCATCAAAATGCTCCATGACAGTTTTCATCCCAAAGCTCCATGACCCCTGGCATCACAATGTTCTATAACCCCTGTCATCAAAATGTTCCATTACATTTTTCATCAAATTGCTGTATGACCCTGTCATCAAAATGCTCCCTGCCTTTCTCATCACAATGCACCACACACTTGTCATCAAAATGCTCCATGACCTTTGTCATCACAAAGCTCCATGACCCTTGGCATCACAATGCTCCATGCAATTGTCATCACAGTGCTCCATGAACCTTCTCATCACATTGCTCCATGCCCTTGTCATCACAAAGCTCCAGGACACTTGTCATCACAATGCTCAATGCCCTTCTCATCACAGTAATCCATGAAATATTTCAGACCAATGCTCAATGCCCTTCTCATCACAATGATCCATTACCTATGTCATAACAATGCTCCATGACCCCTGCCATCACAATGTTCCATGGCCTTGTCATCACAAAGCTCCATGATCCTTGTCATCACAATGCTCCAAACAGCTGTAATCATAATGCTCCATGACCTTGTCATCGCAAAGCTCCATGACGCATGCCATCAGAATGTTCCATGGCCTTCTCATCACAATGCTACATGCCCTTGTCATGACAGTGCTCCAAGACACCTGTAATCACAATGCTCCATGCTCCTTTTCATCTCAATGCTCCATGAAGCCTGTCATCAAAATGCACCATGCCCATCATCATAATGCTTCAGGCTATTGTCATCACAATGAAGTCAAAATTATCCAAGACCACTGTCATCATAATGCTCCAAACCCTTGTGATCACAAATTTCCATAACACTTATCATCACAACACCCTATGACGCTCATCATCACAATTATCCATGGTCTTCTCATCACAATGCTCCATGACCTTTGTCATGACAATTCTCAGTACACTTGTCATCACAATGCTCCCTGACACATGTCGTCAGTATGCTCCTTGAACCCTGTCATGACAAGGCTCCATGCCTTTTCATCACAATGATCCATGCCCTTTTCATCACAATGCTCCAAGACCCCTGTAATCACAGTGCTCCATGCCCTTGTCATCACAAAGCTCCATGACACATGTCATCAGAATGCTCCAAGACCCCTGTAATCACAATACTCCATGCCCCTTTTCATTAGAATGCTCCATGAGACTTGTCATCACAAATCTCCATGCTCTTATCATCACAGTGCTCCAGGACCTTGTCATCACCATGTTCCATTCCCTTGTCATCAGAATGCTCCATGACCCCTGTCATCACAATACTCCATGAACATTTTCAGCCCAATGCTCCATGAAATTCTCATCACAGTGCTCCATGTCAAATATCATAAAATGCTCCATGACCACTGTCATCACAACACTCCATGACACCTGACAACACAAGGATCCGGGACTCTTGTCATCACAATGCTCCATTCCCTAGTCATCACAATGCTCCATGAACATTTTCAGCCCAATGCTCCATGACCCTTTTCATCACAATCATCCATGCCCTTGTCATCCCAATGCTCCATGACCCCTGTATTCACAATGCTCGGTGACGCTTGTCATCACAATGCTCCATGACACCTGTCATTACAATGCTCCATGACTTTGTCAGCAAAATGCTACATGACCTTGTCATTACCATGCTCTATGCGCTTGTCATCACAGTACTCCATTACCATTGTCATCGCAATCCTCCATGAACCTAGGATCACATTGCTTCATGCCCTTGTCATCACGAAGCTCCATGCTCCTTGAAATCAAAATGATCCATGACCTCTGTCATCACAATGCTCCAAACCCTTGTGATCACAATGTTCCATAACACTTGTCATCACAACGCTCCATGATACCTGCCATAACAATAATCCATGCTCTTTTCATCACAATGCTCCATGACCTTTGTCATCACAATTCTCAATACACTTGTCATCACAATGCTCTCTGACACTTGTCATCAGAATGCTCCTTGAACCCTGTTATGAAAAGGCTCCATGCATTTTTCATCAAAAAGCCCTATGCCATTTTCATCACAATGCTCCATGCCATTGTCATCAAAATACTCCACAAGCTTGTCATCAGAATGCTCCATGACCATTGTCATCACATTTCTCCATGCACTTGTCAGAACAATGCTTCCTGACCCTTGTCATCACAATGCTTCAAGCCATTTTCATCACAAAGGTCCATTATCTTTGTCATCAGAATCCTCCATGACACTTGGCATCACAATGCTCCATGAAATTGTCATCACAATGAGCCATTACATATGTCATCACAATGCTCCATGACACCTCTCTTCACAATAATGCATAACCTGGTCATCACAATGCTCCATGCCCTTGTCATCACAATGCACCATTCCAACTGTCATCACAATAATCCACGAAAATTATGAGAACAATGGTCCATGCCCTTGTCATCACAATGCACCATTCCAACTGTCATCACAATAATCCACAAAAATTATGAGAACAATGGTCCATGCCCTTGTAATCACAATGCTCCATGCCATAGTTATCATAATGTTCCAAAACGCCTGTAATCAGAATGCTCCATGCCCCATTTCATCAGTATGCTCCATGAGATTTGTCATCACAAGGATCCATGATTTTCTCATCACAGTGCTCCAGGACCTTATCATCACAATGCTTCACGACATTGTCATAAAAATTCTCAAAGGCCCTTGTCAACCTAATGCTCCAAGCCCTACTCATCACAATGTTCCATTATATTTGTCATCACAATCCTCCATTACATTTGGCATCACAATGCTCCATGCCATTGTCATCGCAATGGACCATGACATATGTCATCACAATGCTCCCTGACACCTGTCTTCACAATACTCCATGCCCTTGTCATCACAATGCTACATGCCCTTGTCATCACAATGAACCATGTCCACTGTCATCACAATAATCTAGGAAAATTGTCAGACCAATGTTCAATGACCCGGTCATCACAATGCTCCATGCCCTTGTCATCACAATGCTCCATGACCCCTGTCATAATAATGCTCCATAACCCCTGCCATCACAATGTTCCACGGCCTTGTCATCAGAATGCTCCAAGACCCCTGTAATCAAAATGCTCCAAGCACTTGTCATCACAAAGCTCCATGACACATGTCATCAGAATGTTCCATGGCCTTCTCATCAAAATGCTCCATGCCCTTGTCATCACAATGCACCATGTCCAATGTCATCACAATAATCTATGAAACATGTCAGACCAATGCTCCATGCCCCTGTCATCACAATGCTCCATACCCTTGTTATCACAATGCTCCATGACCCCTGTCATCACAATGCTCCGTGACTCCAGTCATCACAATGCTTCATAACGATTGTCATCACAACGGTCCATGCATGCGTCATCACAAGTCTCTGTGACCTTTGTAAACACAATGCTCCATGAACCTTTCATCACAATTCTCCGTGACCCTTGTCATCACAATGCTCCATGCCTTTGTCAGGACAATGCTCCATGACCGTTGTCATTCCAAAGTGCCATGCGCTTTTCATCACAATGATCCACAAACTTGTCATCGCTATGCTCCATAAACCTTGTAATCACAATGCTCCATGAACTTCTCATCGAAATGCTCTCTCACATGAGATATGACAATGTTCCATCACTAGTCATCACAATACTCACACACCCCTGTTATCACAATGTTCCATGACCCCTGTCATCACAATGCTACATCCACTTATGATCACAATGTTCCATGACTCATGACATCACAATGTTCCATAACCACTGTCATCAAAATGCTCCCTGAACCTTGTCATCACAAAGCTCCATTAACTTTGTCATCAGAATCCTCCATGAAACTTGGCATCACACTGCTCCCTCACACCTCTCTTCACAATACTGCAAGACCTGGTCATCACAGTGCTACATGCCCTTGTCATCACAATGCGCCATTCCAAGTGTCATCGCAATACTCCATGAAAATTATTAGACCAGTGCTCCATGCCCTTGTCATCACAATGCTCCACGCCCTTGTTATCACAATGTTCCATGACCCCTGTCATCACAATGCTCCGTGACTCCAGTCATCACAATGCTCCATGACTTTTGTCATCACAGTGGTCTATGCCCTCATCATCAACAGTCTCTGTGACGTTTTTTAAGCACAATGCTCCAAGAACATTTCATCACAATGCTCTTTGACACTTGTCATCACAATGCACTATGCCTTTCTTAGCACAATGCTCCATGCCCTTGTCATCACATTGCTCCATGACCCCTGTCATCACAATGCTCCGTGACTCCTGTCATCACCATTCTTCATAACATTTGTCATCACAATGGTAAATGCTCACGTCATCAAAAGCCTCTGTTACCTTTGTAACCACAATGTTCCATGAACTTTTCATCACAATGCTCAGAGACCCTTGTCATCACAATTCTCCATGCCTTTGTCAGAAAAATGCTCCATAACCCTTGTTATCACAATGGGCGACGCGATTTTCACCCCAACGGTCCACAAATTTGTCATCGCAATGCTCCATAAATCTTGTAATCACAATGCTCCATGCCCTTCACATCACAATGCTCCATTACCCCTGTCATAATAATGCTCCATGACCCCTGCCATCACAATGATCCACGGCCTTGTCATCGCAAGGCTCCATGACCCTTGTCATCACAGTGCTCCAAGACCCCTGTAACCAAAATGCTCCATGCCCTTGTCATCACAAAGCTCCATGACACATGTCATCAGAATGTTCCATGGTCTTCTCATCAAAATGCTTCATGCCCTTGTCATCACAATGCTCCCAGACCCCTGTAATCACAATGCTCCATGCCCCTTTTCATCTCAATGGTCCATGAAACCTGTCATCACAATGCATCATGCCCATCATCATAATGCTTCCAGCTATTCTCAGCAAAATGAAATCAAAATACTCCATGACCTCTGTCATCACAATGCTCCATGAACCCTGTCATCACAATACTCCATGAACATTTTCAGACCACTGCTCCATGACAGTTGTCATCACAATGATCCATGCACTTGTCATCCCAATGCTCCATGACCCCTGTATTCACAATGCTCCATGACGCTTGTCATCACAGTGCTCCATGACACATGTCATCACAGTGTTCCATGCCTTTGTCAGCAAAATGCTACATGACCTTGTCATTACAATGCTCTATGCGCTTGTCATCACAATACTCCATTACCATTGTCATCACAAAACTCCATGAATATTTTGGTCACATTGCTTCATGCCCTTGTCATCACAGTGCTCCATGCTCCTTGAAATCAAAATGATGCATGACCTCTGTCATCACAATGCTGCAAACCCTTCTGATCACAATGTTCAATATTACTTGTGATCAAAACACTCCATGATGACTGTCATCACAATACTCCATGCCATTTTCATCACAATGCTCCATGACCATTGTCATCACAATTCTCAATACACTTGTCATCACAATGCTCCCTGACACTTGTCGTCAGAATGCTCCTTGAACCCTGTCATGAAATGGCTCCATGCCTTTTTCATCACAAAGCCCCATTCCATTTTCATCACAATGCTCCATGCCATTGTCATCAAAATACTCTACAAGCTTGTCATCCGAACGCTCCATGACCGTTGTCATCACAATTCTCCATGGACTTGTCAGCACAATTCTCCCTGACAATTGTCATCACAATGCTCCAAGCCATTGTCATCACAATGCTCCATTACCTTTGTCATCAGAATCCTCCTTGACACTGGGCATCAAAATGCTCCATGCCATTGTCATCACAGTGGGCCATTACATATGTCATCAAGATGCACCCTGACACCTGTCTTCACAATACTGCAAGACCTGGTCATCACAATGCTCCATGCCCTTGTCATCACAATATGCCATTCCAACTGTCATCGCAATAATCCATGAAACATATTAGACCAATGCTCCATGCCCTTGTCATCACAATGCTCCATGCCCTTGTTATCACAATGCTCCATGACCCCTGTCATCACAATGCTCCGTGACTCCAGTCATCACAATGCTCCATGACCTTTGTCATCAAAATGGTCCATGCCCTCATCATCAACCGTCTCTGTGACCTTTTTAACCACAATGCTCCATGAACATTTCATCACAATGCTCTTTGCCCCTTGTCATCACAATGCTATATGCCTTTCTCAGCACAATGCTCCTTGCCCTTGTCATCACAATGCTCTATGACGCCTGTCATCACAATGCTCTTTGACTCCAGTCATCACAATTCTTCATAACATTTGTCATCACAATGGTCGATGCCCGCGTCATCACAGGGCTCTGTTACATTTGTAACTACAGTGCTCCATGAAATTTTCATCACAATGCTCCGTGACCCTTGTCATCTCAATGCTCCATGCATTTGTCCGAAAAATACTCCATGTCCCTTATCATCACAACGTGCCACGCGCTTTGCACCCCAACGGTCCACTAATTTGTCATGGTAATGCTGCATAAACTTTGTAATCACAAAATTCCATGCCCTTCTCATCAAAATGCTCCATTACCCCTGTCATAGCAATGTTCCATGACCCCTGCCATCACAATGTTCCATGGCCTTGACATCACAAGGCACCATGACCCTTATCATCACAATGCTCCAAAACACCTGTAATCACAATGTTCCATGCCCTTGTCATCACAAAACTCCATGACACATGTCATCAGTATGTTCCATGGCCTTCTCATCAAAATGTTCCATTCCCTTGTCATCACAATGCTCCCAGACACCTGTAATCACAATGCTCCATGCCCCTTTACATCTCAATGCTCCATGAACACTGTCATCACAATGCACCATGTCCATCATCATAATGCTTCTGGCTATTGTCAGCACAGTGAAATCAAAATTCTCCATGACCTCTGTCATCACAATGCTCCATGATCCCTGTCATCACAATGATCCATGCCTTTGTCAGCAAAATGCTACATGACCTTTTCATTACAATGCTCTATGCGCTTGTCAACACAATACTCCATTACCATTGTCATCAAAATCCTCCATGAACCTTGGGATCACATTGGTTCATGCCCTTGTCATCACAATGCTCCATGCTCCTTGAAATCAAAATGATCCATGACCTCTGTCATCGCAATACTCCAAACCCTTGTGATCACAATGTTCCATAAGACTTGTCATCACATCACTCCATGATGCCTGTCATCACAATACTGCATGCCCTTTTCATCACAATGCTCCATGACCTTTGTCATCACAATTCTCAATACACTTGTCATCACAATGCTCCCTGACACTTGTCGTCAGAATGCTCCTTGAACCCTGTCACGAAAGGCTCCATGACTTTTTCATCACAATGCCCCATGCCGTTTTCATCACAATGCTCCATGCCATTGCCATCAAAATACTCCACAAGCTTGTCATCAGAATGCTCCATGACCCTTGTCATAATTCTCCATGCAATTCTCAGCACAAAGCTACCTGACCCTTGTCATCACAATGCTCCAAGCCATTGTCATCACAATGCTCCATTACCTGTGTCATCAGAATCCTCCATGACACTTGGCATCACAATGCTCCATGCCATTGTCATCACAATGGGCCATTACATATGTCATCAAGATGCACCCTGACACCTGTCTTCACAATACTGCAAGACCTGGTCATCACTATGCTCCATGCCCTTGTCATCACAGTGCGCCATTCCAAATGTCATCGCAATAATCCATGAAACTTTAGACCAATGTTCCATGCCCTTGTCATCACAGTGCGCCATTCCAACTCTCATCGCAATAATCCATGAAAGTTATTAGACCAATGCTCCATGTCCTTGTCATCACAATGCTCCATTCCCTTGTTATTACAATGCTCCATGACCCCTGTCATCACAATGCTCTGTGACTCCAGTCATCACAATTCTTCTTGACCTTTGTCATCACAGTGGTCCATGCCCTCATCATCAACAGTCTCTGTGACGTTTTTAACCACAATGCTCCATGAACTTTTCATCACAATGCTCTTTGACCCTTGTCATCACCATGCTCTATGCCTTTCTCAGCACAATGCTCCATGATCCTTGTCATCACAATGCTCCATGCGCTTGTCAGCACGATGCTCCACGACACATGTCATCACAATGCACCATGCGCTTGTCATCACAGTGCTCCAAAATCTTTTCATCACAATGCTCCATAAACCTTGTCATCACAATGCTCCATGCACTTCTCATCAGAATCCTCTCTCACCACTGATATCACAATGTTACCATCACTATTCGTCACAATACTCCCTCACCCATGTCATCACAATGTTCCATTAATCCTGTCATCACAATGCTACATGCATTATCATCACAATATTTGATGACCACTGACATCACAATGTTACATAACCCCTGTCATCAAAATGCTCCATGACCCTTTTCATCAAAATGCTCCATGATCCCTGACATCTCAATGTTCCATAACCCCAGTCATCCAAATGTTCCATGACTCTTTTCATCAAATTGCTCCATGACACTTTCATCACAATGCTCCTGCCCTTCTCATCACAATGCACAACGCCCTTGTCATCAAAATGCTCCATGACATTTGTCATCACAAAGATCCATGACGCTTGGCATCACAACGCTCCATGTCTTTGTCATCACGATGCTCCATGAACGCTCTCATCACATTGCTCCATGCCATTGTCATCACAAAGCTCCATGACACATGTCATCAGAATGTTCCATGGCCTTCTCATCGCAATGTTCCATGCCCTTGCCATCACAATGCTCCATTAACCCTGTCATAACAATGCTCCATGTCCCTAGCCAACACGATGATCCATGGCCTTTTCATCACAAGGCTCCATGACCCTTCTCATCACTATGCCCCAAGAACACTGTAATCACAATGCTCTATGAATTTGTCATCACAAATCTCAATGACACATGTCATCAGAATGTTCCATGGCCTTCTCATCAAAATGCTCCATGCCCTTTTCATCACAATGCTCCCAGACCCGTGTAATCACAGTGCTCCATGCCCCTTTTCATATCAATGGTCCATGAACCCTGTCATCACAGTGCATCATGCCCATCATCATAATGCTTCTGGCTATTATCAGCACAATGAAATCAAAATTCTCTATGACCTCTGTCATCACAATGCTCCATGACCCCTGTCATCAAAATACTCCATGAACATCTTCAGCCCAATGCTCCATGACACTTGTCATCACAATGATCCATGCCCTTGTCATCCAAATGCTCCAAGACCCCTGTATTCACAATGCTCCGTGACGGTTGTCATAACAGTGCTCCATGACACCTGTCATCACAATGCTCCATGCATTTTTCAGCAAAATGCTACATGACCTTGACATTACAATGATCTATGCGCTTGTCATCACAATACTCCATTACCATTGTCATCACAATCCTCCATGAACCTTGGGATCACATTGCTTCATGCCCTTGTCATCACAATGCTCCATGCTCCTTTAAATCAAAATGATCCATGACCTCTGTCATCACAATGCTCCAAACCCTTGTGATCACAATGTTCCATAACACTTGTCATCACAACGCTCCATGATGCCTGTCATCACAATACTCCATGCCCTTTTCATCACAATGCTCCATGACCTTTGTCATCACAATTCTAAATACACTTGTCATTACAATGCTTCCTGAAATTTGTCGTCAGAATGCTCCTTGAAACCTGTCACGAAAAGGCTCCATGCCATTTTCATCACAATGCCCAATGCTGTTTTCATCACAATGCTCCATGCCATTGTCATCAAAATACTCCACAAGCTTGTCATCAGAATGCTCCATGACCCTTGTCATCACAATTCTCCATGCACTTGTCAGCACAATGCTCCCTGACCCTTGTCATCACAATGCTCCAAGCCATTGTCATCACAATGCTCCATTGCCTTTGTCATCACAATCCTCCATGACACTTGGCATTACAATGCTCCATGCCATTGTCATCACAATGGGCCATTACATATCTCATCACAATGCTCCCTGACACCTGTCTTCAAAATACTGCATGACCTGGTCATCACAATGCTCCATGCCCTTCTCATCGCAATGCGCCATTCCAACTGTCATCGCAATAATCCATGAAATTTATTAGACCAATGCTCCATGTCCTTGTCCTCACAATTCTCCATGCCCATTTTATCACAATGCTCCATGACTCCAGTCATCACAATGCTTCAGCAACTTTGTCATCACAATGGTCCATGCCCTCATCATCAACAGTCTCTGTGACCTTTTAACCACAATGTTCCATTAACTTTTTATCACAATGCTTTTTGACCCTTGTCATCACAATGCTGTATGCCTTTCTAAGCACAATGCTCCTTGCCCTTGTCATCACAGAGCTTCATGACCCCTGTCATCGCAATGTTCTGTGACTCCCGTCATCACAATGCTTCATAACATTTGTCATCACAATGGTCCATGCCCGCATCATCACTAGGCTCTGTTACCTTTGTTACCACAATGCTCCATGAACTTTTCATCACAATGCTCCGTGACACTTGTCATCACAATGTTCAATGCCATTGTCAGAAAAATACTCCATGACCCTTGTTATCAAAATGTGCCACGCGCCTTTCATCACAACGGTCCACAAATTTGTCATCGCAATGCTCCATAAACATTGTAATCTCAATGCTCCATGCCCTTCTCATCACAGTGCTCCATTACCCCGGTCATAACAATGATCCATGACCCCTGCCATCACAATGTTCCACTGCCTTGTCATCTCAAGGCTCCATGACAGTTGATATCACAATGCTCCAAGACCCCTGTAATCACAATTCTCCATGCCCTGGTCATCACAAAGCTCCATGACACATGTCATCAGAATGTTCCATGGCCCGCTCATAAAAATGAGGCATGCCCTTGTCATCACAGTGCTCCAAGACCCCTATAATCACAATGCTCCATGCCCCTTTTCATCTCAATGCTCCATGAACCCTGTCCTCACAATGCATCATGCCCATCACCATAATGCTTCCGGCTATTCTCAGTGCAATGAAATCAAAACTCTCCATGACCTCTGTCATCACAATGCTCCATGACTCCTCTCATCACAATACTCCATGAATATTTTCAGGGCAGTGCTCCATGACACTTTTCATCACAATGATCCATGCCCTTGTCATCCCAATGCTCCATGACCCCTGTATTCACAATGATCCGTGACACATGTCATCACAGTGCTCCATGACACCTGTCATCACAATGCTCCATGCCTTCGTCAGCAAAATTCTACATGACCTTGTCATTACAATGCTCTATGCGCTTGTCATCACAATGCTCCAAGACCCCTTAAATCACAATGCTCCATGCCCTTTTTCATCTCAATTTTCCATGAACACTGTCATCACAATGCAGCATGCCCATCATTATAATGCTTCAGGCTATTATCATTACAATGAAATCAAAATTCTCCATGACCTCTGTCATCAAAATGCTCCCAACCGTTGTGATCATAATGTTCCATAACACTTATCATCACAACACCCCATGACGATCATCATCACAATTATCCATGGTCTTGTCATCACAATGCTCCATGATCTTTGTCATCACAATGCTCAATACACTTGTCATCACAATGCTCCCTGACACTTGTCAGTATGCTCCTTTAACCCTGTCATGACAAGGCTCCATGCCTTTTTCATCACAATTATCCATGCCCTTTTCATCACAATGTTCCATGACCACTGTAATCACAATGCTCCTAGCCCTTGTCATCACAAATCTACCTGATGCATGTAATCGGAATGCTCCATGGCCTTCTCCTCACAATGCTCCATGTCATTGTCATCACAATGCTCCATGAACTCTCTCATCACATTGCTCCATGCCCTTGTCCTTACAATCATCCATGACCCATGTATCACAGTGTTCCGTGCCCTTGTCATCACAATGCTTCATGCCCACTCTCATCACAATAATCCATGAAATATTTCAGACCAATGTTCAATGCCCTTCTCATCAAATGCTCCATTAACTCTGTCATAACAATGCTCCATGACCCCTGCCATCACAAAGTTCCATGGCCTTGTCATCACAAGGCTCCATGACCCTTGTCATCACAATGCTCCAAGACACCTGTAATCAAAATGCTCCATGCCCTTGTCATCACAAAGCTCCATGACGCATATCATCAGAAGGTTCCATGGCCTTCTCCTCACAATGCTCCATGCCCTTGTCATCACAATGCTCCAAGAACCCTGTAATCACAATGCTCCATTCCCTTTTTCATCTCCATCCTCCAAAAACACTGCCATCACAATGCACCATGCCCATCATCATAATTCTTCAGGCTATTGGCATTACAATGAAATCAAAATTCTCCATGACCTCTGTCATCATAATGCTCCAAACCCTTGTGATCACAATGTTCCATAACACTTATCATCACAACACCACATGACGCTCATCATCACAATTATCCATGGTCTTGTCATAACAATGCTCCATGATCTTTGTCATCACAATGCTAAATACACTTGTCATCACAATGCTCCTTGACACTTGTTGTCAGTATGCTCCTTGAACCCTGTCATGACAAGTATCCATGCCTTTTTCATCACAATGATCCATGCCCTTTTCATCACAATACTCCATGAACATTTTCAGCCCAATGCTCCATGACCTTCTCATCACAATGCTCCCTGACCAATATCATCAAGATGCTCCATGACCACTGTCATCACAACACTCCATGACACCTGACAACACAATGATCCGGGACTCTTGTCATCACAATGCTCCATGTCCTTGTCATCACAATGCTTCATTCCAACTGTCATCGCAATAATCCATGAATTTTATTAGACCAAAGTTCCATGCCCTTGTCATCACAATGCTCCATGCCCTTGTTATCCCAATGCTCCATGACCCCTGTCATCACAATACTCCATGAACTTTTTCAGCCCAATGCTCCATGACCCTTGTCATCACAATGATCTATGCCCTTGTCATCCCAATGCTCCATGACACCTGTCACCACAATGCTCCATGCCTTTGTCAGCAAAATTCTACATGACCTTCTCATTACAATGCTCTATGCGCTTGTCATCACAATACTCCATTACAATTGTCATCACAATCCTCCATGAACCTTGGGATCACATTGCTTCATGCCCTTGTCATCACAACGCTCCATGATCCCTGTCATCACAATACTCCATGGCCTTTTCATCACAATGCTCCATGACCTTTCTCATCACAATTCTCAATACAATTGTCATCACAATGCTTCCTGACACTTGTCGTCAGAATGCTCATTGAACCCTGTCACAAAAGTGCTCCATGCATTTTTCATCACAAAGCCCCATGCCGTTTTCATCACAATGCTCCATGCCATTGTCATCAAAATACTCCACAAGGTTGTCATCAGAATGCTCCATGACACTTGTCATCACAATTCTACATGCACTTGTCAGCACAATGCTCCCTGACCCTTGTCATCACAATGCTCCAAGCCATTGTCATCTCAATGCTCCATTACATTTGTCATCAGAATCCTCCATGACACTTGGCATCACAATGCTCCATGCCATTGTCATCACAATGGGCCATTACATATGTCATCACAATGCTCCCTGACACCTCTCTTCACAATAATGCATGATCTGGTCATCACAATGCTCCATGCCCTTGTCATCACAATGTGCCATTCCAACTGTCATCGCAATAATCCATGAAACTAATTAGAACAATGTTCCATGCACTTGTCATCACAATGCTCCATGCCCTTCTTATCACAAAGTTCCAAGAACCCTGTAATCAGAATGCTCCTTGCCCCTTTTCATCAGTATGCTCCATGAGACTATTCATCAAAAGGCTCCATGGTTTTCTCATCACAATGCTCCAGGAGCTTGTCATCACAATGCTTCACGACCTTGTCATGAAAATTCTCAATGACCCTAGTCATCATAATGCTCCAAGCCCTAGTCATCACAATGCTCCATTATATTTGTCATCCCAATCCTCCATTACAGTTGGCATCACAATGCTCCCTGCCATTGTCATCGCAATGGACCATGACATATGTCATCACAATGCTCTCTGACAGCTCTCTTCACAATACTCCATGACCTTCTCATCACAATGCTCCATGCCCTTGTCTTCACAATGCACCATGTCCACTGTCATCACAATAATCTCTGAAAATTGTCACCACAACTCTCCATGTCCCTGTCATCACAATGTTCCATGCTCTTGTCATCACAATGCTCCATGACTCCTGTCATCACAATGCTCCGTGAATCCAGTCATCACATTGCTTCATAACTTTTGTCATCACAATGGTCCATGCCCACTTCATCACAAGGCTCTGTGACTTTTGTAACCACAATGCTCCATGAACTTTTCATCACAATTCTCCGTGACCCTTGTCATCACAATGCTCCATGCCTTTGTCAGAACAATGTTCCCTGACCCTTGTCATCACAATGTGCCACACGCTTTTCATCACAATGATCCACAACCTTGTCATCGCTATGCTCCATAAAACGTGTAATCACAATGCTCCATGCACTTCTCATCCAAATGCTCTCTCACCTGAGATATCACAATGTTCCATCACTAGTCATCACAATCCTCCCTCAACCCTGTAATCACAATGTTCCAGGACCCCTCTGACATCAAAATTTTCCATAACCACTCTCATCAAAATGCTCCATGACACTTTTCATCCCAACGCTCCATGACCCATGGCATCACAATGTTCTGTAACCCCTGTCAACAAAATGTTCCATTACACTTTTCAACAAATTGCTGCATGACCCTGTCATCAAAATGATCCCTCACCTTATGGGGGCTTCCCTGGTGGTGCAGTGGTTGAGAGTCTGTCTGCCAATGCAGGGGACATGGGTTCGAGTCCTGGTCTGGGAAGATCCCACATGCCACGGAGCAGCTAGCCCTGTGAGACACAATTACTGTGCCTGCGCGTCTGGAGCCTGTGCTCTGCAACAAGAGAGGCTACGATAATGAAAGGCCCGCACACCGTGATGAGGAGTGGCCGCCACTTCCCACAACTAGGGAAGGCCCTCGCACAGAAACGAAGACCCAACACAGCCATAAATAAATAAATAAATAAATAAATAAATAAATAAATAAAAAGTGGGTTAAAAAAAAACTATAATAAAAACATTTCTCAAAATGGCCCTAACAAATTTTATTAAATCATTAAAAAAAATGATCCCTCACATTCTCATCACAATGCACCACATGCTTGTCATCAAAACGCTCCATGACCTTTGTCATCACAAAGCTCCAGGACACTTGGCATCACAATGCTCCATTTCATTGTCATCACAATGCTCCAAGAACCCTCTCATTCCATTGCTCCATGCACTTGTCATCACAAAGCTCCATGACACTTGTCATCACAATGCTCGATGCACTTCTCATTAAAATGCTCCATGCCATTTTCATCACAATCCTCCATGACTCATGTATCACAGTGTTCTGTGCCCTTGTCATCACAATGCTCCATGCCCACTCTCATCACAATAATCCATGAAAGCTTTCAGGCCAATGCTCAATGCCCTTCTCACCACAATGCTCCATTACATCTGTCATAACAATGCTCCATGACCCCTGCCATCACAATGTTCCACGGACTTGTCATAACAAGGCTCCATGACAATTGTCATCACAATGCTCCAAGACTCCTGTAATCACAATGCTCCATGCCCTTTTCATCACAAAGCTCAATGACACATGTCATCAGAATGTTCCATGGCCTTCTCATCACAATGCTCCATGTCCTTGTCATCACAATGCTCCAAGACCCCTGTAATCACAATGCTCCATGCCCTTTTTCATCTCAATGCTCCATGAAACCTGTCATCACAATGCACCATGCCCATCATCATAATGCTTCAGGCTATTGTCATCACAGTGAAATCAAAATGGTCCATTACCTCTGTCATCATAATGCTCCAAACACTTGTGATCACAATGTTCCATAACACTTATCATCACAACACCCTATGACGCTCATCATCACAATTATCCATGGTCTTCTCATCACAATGCTCCATGACCTTTGTCATCACAATGCTCAATACTATTGTCATCACAATTCTCCCTGACAATTGTCATCAGTATGCTGCTTGAACCCTGTCATGACAAGGCTCCATGCATTTTCATCACAATGCTCCGTGCCCTTTTCATCACAATGCACCAAGATCACTGTAATCACAATGATCCATGGGCTTGTCATCACAAAACTCCATGAAGCATGTCATCAGAATGCTCGATGGCCTTCCCATCACAATGATCCATGCCCTAGTCATCACAATGCTCCAAGACCCCTGTAATCACAATGTTCCATGCCCCGTTTCATCAGAATGCTCCGTGAGACTTGTCATCACAAGACTCCATGGTCATCTCATCACAGTGCTCCAGGACCTTGTCATCACCATTCTCCATTGCCTTGTCATACAATGCTCCATGACACTTGTCATCACAATAATCCATTAACATATTCAGCCCAATGCTCCACGACCTACACATCACAATGCTCCATGGCCAATATCATCAAAATGCTCCATGACCACTGTCATCACAACAATCCATGACTCCTGACAACACAATGATCCGGGACTCTTGTCATCACAATGCTCCATTCTCTACTCATCACTATGCTCCATGACACCTGTCATCACAACACTCCATGAACATTTTCAGCCCAGTGCTCCATGACACTTGTCATCACAATGATCCATGTCCTTGTCATCCCAATGCTCCATGACCCATGTATTCACAATGCTCCATGACGCTTGTCATCACAGTGCTCCATGACACATTTCATCACAATGCTCCATGCCTTTGTCAGCAGAATGCTACATGACCTTGTCATTACAATGCTCTATGCGCTTGTCATCAAAATACTCCATTTCCATTGTCATCACAATACTCCATGAACCTTGGGATCACATTGCTTCATGCCCTTGTCATCTCAATGCTCCATGCTCCTTGAAATCAAAATGATCCATGACCTCCGTCATCACAATGCTTCAAACCCATGTGACAACAATGTTCCATAACACTTGTCATCAAAACGCTCCATGATGCCTGTCAACACAATACTCCATGCCCTTTTCATCACAATTCTCCATGACCTTTGTCATCACAATTCTCAATATACATGTCATCACAATGCTCCCTGACATTGTCATCAGAATGCTCCTTGAACCCTGTCACGAAAAGGCTCCATGACTTTTTCATCACAATGCCCCATGCCGTTTTCATCACAATGCTCCATGCCATTGTCATCACAATACTCCACAAGCTTGTCATCAGAATACTCCATGACCCTTGTCATCACAATTCTCCATGCACTTGTCAGCACAATGCTCCCTGACCCATGTCATCACAATGATCCCAGCCATTGTCATCACAATGTTCCATTACCTTTCTCATGAGAATCCTCCATGACCCTTGGCATCACAATGCTCCATGCCATTGTAATCACAATGGACCATTACATATGTTATCACAATGCTCCCTGACAGCTGTCTTCACAATACTGCATTACCTGGTCATCACAATGCTCCATGCCCTTGTCATGACAATGTGCCATTCAAACTGTCATCGCAACAATCCATGAAACTTATTAGACTAATGTTCCATGCCCTTGTCATCACAATGCTCCATGCCCTTGTTATCACAATCCTCCATGACCCCTGTCATCACAGTGCTCCGTGACTCCAGTCATCACAATGCTTCATGACCTTTGTCATCACAATGGTCCATGCCCTCGTCATCAACAGTCTCTGTGACCATTTTAACCACAATGCTCCATGAAATTTTCATCACAATGCACTTTGACCCTTGTCATCACAATGCTCTATACCTTTCTCAGCACAATGCTCCATGACCCTTGTCATCACAATGCTCCATGCGCTTGTCAGCACAATGCTCCATGACATATGTCATCACAATGCACCATGCGCTTGTCATCACATTGCTCTACAATCTTGTCATCACAATGCTCCATAAACATTGTCATCATAATGCTCCATGCACTTCTCATCAAAGTGCTCTCTCTCCACTGATATCTAAATGCTACATCACTATTTGTCACAATACTCCCTCACCCTGTCATCACAATGTTCCATGACTCCTGTCATCACCATGATACATGCACTTATCATCACAATGTTCGATGACCCCTGACATCACAATGTTCCATAACACCTGTCATCAAAATGTTCCATGACACTTTTCATCAAATTGCTCCATGACCCTGACATCAGAATGCTCCCTGCCCTTCTCATCACAATGCACAACACACTTGCCATCAAAATGCTCCATGACCTTTGTCATCACAAAGATCCTTGACCCTTGGCATCACAATGCTCCATGTCATTGTCATCACAATGCTCCATGAACGCTCTCATCACATTGCTCCATGCCCTTGTCTTCACAAAGCTCCATGACACATGTCATCAGAATGCTACATGGCCTTCTCATCACAATGCTCCATGCCATTGCCATCACAGTGCTCCATTACCCCTGTCATAACAATGCTCCATGACCCCTGCCATTACGATGTTCCATGGCCTTGTCATCACGAGGAGCCATGACATTTCTCATCACAATGCTCAATACAATTGTCATCAAAATGCTCCCTGACACATGTTGTCAGTATGCTCCTTGAGCCCTGTCATGACAAGGCTCCATGCCTTTTTCATCACAATGATCCATGCCCTTTCCATCACAATGCTCCAAGACACATTTAAACCCAATGCTCCATGCTCTTGTCATCACAAAGCTCAATGAAACATGTCTTCAGAATGCTCCTTGGCCTTCTCCTCACAATGCTCCATGCCCATGTCATCACAATGTTCCAAGACACCTGTAATCACAATGGTCCATGCCCCTTTTCATCAGTATGCTCCATGAGATTTGTCATCACAAGTCTCTATGGATTTCACATCACAATGCTCCAGGACCTTGTCATCACAATGCTTCACGACCTTTTCATGAAAATTCTCAATGCCCCTTGTCATCAAAATGCTCCAAGCCCTAGTCATCACTATGCTTCATTATATTTGTCATCAAAATCCTCCATGACATTTGGCATCACAATGCTCCCTGCCATTGTCATTGCAATGGACCATGACATATGTCATCACAATGCTCCCTGACACCTGTCTTCACAATACTCCATGACCTTCTCTTCACAATGATCCATGCCCTTGTCATCACAATGCACCATGTCCACTGTCATCACTATAATATATGAAACTTGTCAGACCAATGCTCCATGCCCCTGTCACCACAATGCTCCATGCCCTTGTCATCACAATGCTCCATGACCAATGTCATCACAATGCTCCGTGACTCAAGTCATCACAATGCTTCATAACATTTGTCATCACAATGGTCCATGCCCGCATCATCACAAGGCTCTGTGACCTTTATAACCACAGTGCTCCATAAACTTTTCATCACAATGCTCCGTGACCCTTGTCATCAAAATGCTCCATGCTTTTGTCAGAACAATGCTCCATGACACTTGTCATCACAATGTGCTACGAGCTTTTCATCACAACGGTCCACAAATTTGTCATGGTAATGCTCCATAAAACTTGTAATCACAATGCTCCATGCCCTTCTGATCACAGTGCTCCTTTACCTCTGTCATAACAATGCTCCATGACACCTGCGATCACAATGTTCCACGGCCCTGTCATCACAAGGCTCCATGACCCTTGTCATCACAATGCTCCAAGACACCAGTAATCAAAAAGCTCCATGCCGTTGTCATAACAAAGCTCCATGATACATGCCATCAGAATGTTCCATGTCCTTCTCATCAAAATGCTCCATGCGCTTGTCATCACAGTGCTCCAAGACCCCTGTAATCACAATGCTCCATGTCCCATTTCATCTCAATGATCCATGAACCCTGTCATCACATGCCCATCATCATAATGCTTCATGCTATTGTCATCACAATGAAATCAAAATGCTCCATGACCTCTTTCATCACAATGCTCCATGACCCCTGTCATCACAATACTCCATGAACATTTTCAGCCCAATTCTCCATGACCCTTGTCATAACAATGATCCATGACCCCTGTATTCACAATGCTCCGTGACGCTTGTCATCACAGTGCTCCATGACACTTGCCATCACAATTCTCCATGCACTTGTCAGCACAATGCTCCCTGACCCTTGTCATATCAATGCTCCAAGCTATTGTCATCACAATGCACCATTACCTTTGACATCAGAATCCTCCATGACACTTGGCATCACAATGCTCCATGCCATTGTCATCACAATGGACGATTACATATGTCAACACAATGCTCCCTGACACCAGTCTTCACAATACTGCATGGCCTGGTCATCACAGTGCTCCATGACCTTGTCACCACAATGCACCATTCCAACTGTCATCGCAATAATCCATGAAACTTATTAGACCAATGCTCCATGCCCTTGTCATCACAATGCTCCATGACCCTTTGCATCACAATGCTCCATGAACTTTTCATCACAATGCTCTTTGATCCTTGTCATCACAATTCTCTATGCCTTTCTTAGCACAATGCTCCATGACCCTTGTCATCACAATGCACCATGTGCTTGTCAGCACGATGCTCCATGACACATGTCATCACAATGCACCATGCACTTGTCATCACAGTGCTCCACAATCTTGTCATCACAATGATCCATAAAACTTGTCATCACAGTGCTCCATGCACTTCTCATCAAAGTGCTCTCTCACCACAGATATCACAATGTTACATCACTATTTGTCACAATACTCCCTCACCACTGTCATCACAATGATCCATGACTCCTGTCATCACAATTGTACATGCACATATCATCACAAGGTTCGATGACCCCTGACATCACAATGTTCCATAACCCCTGTCATCAAAATGCTCCGAAAACCTTTTCATCAAAATGCTCCATGACCCCTGGCATCACAATATTCAATAACCGCTGTCATCAAAATATTCCATTACAATTTTCATCAAATTGCTGCATGACCCTGTCATCAAAATGCTCCCTGGCCTTCTCATCACAATGCACCATGCCCTTGTCATCAAAATGCTCCGTGCCTTTTGTCATCACAAATCTCCTTGACCCTTGACATCACAATGCTCCTTGTCATTGTCATCACAATGCTCCATGAACCTTCTCATCACATTTCTCCATGCCCTTGTCATCACATAGCTCCATGACACATGTCATCACAATGCTCGATGCCCTTCTCATCACTATTCTCCATGCCCTTGTCATTACAATCCTCTATGACCATTGTATCACAGTGTTCCGTGCTCTTGTCATCACAATGCTCCATGTCCACTCTCATCACAATAATCCATGAAACATTTCACACCAATGCTTCCTGTCCTTCTCATCACAATGCTCCATTACACCTGTCATAACAATGTTCCATGACCCCTGCCATCACAAAGTTCCACGGCCTTGTCATTCACAAGGCTCCATGACACTTGTCATCACAATGTTCCAAGACCCTTGTAATCACAATGCTCCATGCTCTTGTCATCACAAAGCTCCATGACGCATGTCATTAGAATGTTCCATGGACTTCTCATCACAATGCTCCAAGACAATTTTTATCACAATGCTCCATGCCCCTTTTCATCTCAAAGCTCCATGAATCCTATCATCACAATGCACCATGCCCATTATCATAATGCTTCAGGCTATTTTCCTCACAATGAAATCAAAATGCTCCATGACCTCTGTCATCACAATGCTCCAAACCGTTGGGATCACAATGTTCCATAACACTTCTCATCACAACACCCCATGATGCTCATAATCACAATTATCCATGGTCTTCTCATCACTATGCTCCATAACCTTTGTCATCACAATGCTCCCTGACACTTGTCGTCAGTATGCTCCTTGAACACTGTCATTACAGGGCTCCATGCCTTTTTCATCACAATGATCTATGCCCTTTTCATCACAATGCTCAAAGACACCTGTAATCACAATGCTACATGCACTTGTCATCAAAGTGCTCCATGACGCATTCATCAGAATGCTCCATGGCCTTCTCTTCACAATGATCCATGCCCTTGTCATCACAATGCTCCAAGACCCCTGTAAACACAATGCTCCATGCCGCTTGTCATTATAGCACTCCATGACGCTCGTCATCACAATTATCCATGGTCTTCTCATCACAGTGCTCCACGGTCTTGCCATCACAATGCTCCATGCCCTGGTCATCACAATGCTCTATGTTCCCTTTCATCACAATTCTCCACGTTCTTGGCATCACTATGTTCCATGACACTTCCCATCACAGTGTTAAATGCTTTGTCATCACAATAGTGCACAAGCTTGTCATCAGAATACGCCATGACCCTTGTCATCACAATGATCCATGACCCCTGTCATCACAATGCTCCATGAGACCTATCATCACAATGCTCCATGCCCCTTGTCATTACAGTGCTCCATGATGCTCGTCACCAGAATTATCCATGGTCTTCTCATCACAGTGCTCCACGGTCTTGCCATAACAATGCTCCTTGCCCTGGTCATCACAATGCTCCATGTCCCTTGTCATCACAATTCTCCAGGTCCTTGTCATCACAATGCTCCATGACAGTTCTCATCCCCATGTTACATGCTTTTGTCATCACAATTCTCCATGCACTTGTCATCGCAATGTCCCATGACCCCTGTCATAGCAAGCTCCATGCCTTTGTCATCACAATGCTTCACGACGTTTTCATCAAAATTCTCAAAGGCCGTTGTCATCACAATGCTCCATGCCCTTGTAATCACAATGCTCCATGGCCCTTGTCATCACAATCCTCCAAGCCCTTGTCATCACAATGCTCCATTACCTTTGTCATCACAATCCTCCATAACACTCGGCATCACAATGCTCCATGCCATTGTCATCACAATGGAACATGAAATATGCCATCACAATGCTCCCTGACACCTGTCTTCACAATAATCCATGACCTTGTCATCACAATGCTCCATGCCCTTGTCATCACAATGTGCCATGCCCACTGTCAACACAATTATCCATGAAACTTGTCAGACCAATGCTCCATGCTCCTGTCATCACAATGCTACATGACCCCAGTCATCACAATGCTCCTTGTGTCCCGTCATCACAAGACGCCATGACCTGTGCCACCACAAAAGTCAATGCCCTCATCATCACAAGGCTCTGTGAAATTTGTCACCACAATGCTCCATGAACTTTTCATCAAAATGCTCAATGTCATTGTCATCACAATGCTCCATGAACGCTCTCATCACATTGCTCCAAGCCCTTGTCATCACAATGCTCCATTATCTTTGTCATCACAATCCTCCATAACACTCGGCATCACAATGCTCAATGCCATTGTCATCACAATGGAACATGAAATATGCCATCACAATGCTCCCTGACACCTGTCTTCACAATAATCCATGACCTTGTAATCACAATGTTCCATGCCCTTGCCATCACAATACTCCATTAACCCTGTCATAACAATGCTCCATGACCCCTGCCATCACGATGTTCCATGGTCTTGTCATCACAAGGCTCCATGACCCTTCTAATCACAATGCTCCAAGACCCCTGTAATCACAATGCTTCATGCCCCTTTTCATCTCAATGATCCATGAACCCGGTCATCACAATGCACCATGCCCATCATGAAAATATTTCATGCTATTTTCATCACAATGAAATCAAAATTCTCAATGATCTCTGTCATCACAATGCTCCAAATCCGTGTGATCAAAATGTTCCATAACGCTTATCATCACAACGTCCCATGACGCTCGTCATCAAAATTATATATGGTCTTCTCATCACAATGCTCCATGACCTTTTTCATCACAATGCTCAATACACTTGTCATCACAATGCTCCCTGACACTTGTCGTCAGTATGCTCCTTGAACCATGTCATGACAAGGCTCCATGCCTTTTTCATCACAATGCTCCATGCCCTTGTCATCACAAAGCTCCATGATGCATGTCATCAGAACTTTCCATGGCCATCTCATCCCAATGCTCCAAACCCTTGTCATCACAATGCCCCAAGACCCCTGTAATCACAATGCACCACGCCCTTTTCATCAGAATATTCCTTGAGACTTGTCATCACAAGTCTCCATGGTCTTCTCATCACAATGCTCCAGTACCTTCTCATCACAAGCCTCCATGGCCCCTGTCATCACAATACTCGATGAACGTTTTCAGCCCAATGCTCCTTGACCTTCTCATCACAATGCTCCATGACCAATATCATCACAATGCTCCATTACCACTGTCATCACAACACTCCATGACACCTGACAACACAATGATCCGAGACTCCTCTCATCACAATGCTCCAAGACCCCGGTAATCACAATACTCCAGGAACATTTTCAGCCCTATGCTCCATGACACTTGTCATCACAATCATCCATGCCCTTGGCATCCCAATTCTCCATGACCCCTCTATTCACAATGCTCTGTGACGCTTGTCATCACAGTGCTCCATGACAACTGTCATCACAATGCTCCATGACTTTGTCAGCAAAATGCTTCATGACCTTGTCATTACAATGCTCTATGCGCTTGTCATCACAATACTCCACTACCATTGTCATCACAATCCTCCATGAACCTTGGGATCACATTGCATCATGCCCTTGTCATTACAATGCTCCATGCTCGTTGAAATCAAAATGATCCATGACCTCTGTCATCACAATGCTCCAAACACTTGTGATCAAAATGTTCCATAACAATTGTCATCACAATGCTCCATGATGCCTGTCATCACAATACTCCATGCCCTTTTCATCACAATGCTCCATGACCTTTGTCATCACAATTCTCAGTACACTTGTCATCACAATGCTCCCTGACACTTGTCGTCAGAATGCTCCTTGAACCCTGTCAAGAAAAGGCTCCATGCCTTTTTCATCAAAATGCCCCATGCCGTTTTCATCACAATGCTCCACGCCACTGTCATCAAAATACTCCACAAGTTTGTCATCACAATGCTCCATGACCTTTGTCATCAGAATTCTCCATGCACTTGTCAGCACAATGCTCCCTGACCCTTGTCATCTCAATGCTCCAAGCCACTGTCATCACAATCCACCATTACTTTTGTCATCAGAATCCTCCATGACACTTGGCATCACAATGCTCCATGCCCTTGTCACCACAATGCACCATTCCAACAGTCATCACAATAATACATGAAAATTATGAGACCAATGATCCATGCCTTTGTCATCACAATGCTCCATGCCCCTTGTCATCACAGTGCTCCGTGACCCCTGTCATCACAGTGCTCCGTGACTCCAGTCATCACAGTGCTTCATGAAGTTTGTCATCACAATGGTCCATGCCCTCGTCATCAAGAGTCTCTGTGACCTTTTTAACCACAATTCTCCATGAACTTTTCATCACAATTCTCTTTGACACTTGTCAACACAATGCTCTATGCCTTTCTCAGCACAATGCTCCATGACCCTTGTCATCACAATGCTCCATGCGCTTGTCAGCAAAATGCTCCATGACACATGTCATCACAATGCACCATGCGCTTGTCATCACAGTGCTCCACAATCTTGTCATCACAATGCTCCATAAAACTTGTCATCACAATGCTCCATGAACTTCTCATCAAAATGCTCTCTCACCACTGATATCACAATGTTACTTCACTATTCGCCACAATACTCCCTCACCCCTGTCATCACAATGTTCCATGACTCCTGTCATCACAGTGCTACATGCACTTATCATCACAATGTTCGATGACCCCTGACATCACAATGTTCCGTAACCCCCGTCATCAAAATGCTCCCTGACCCTTGTCATCTCAATGCTCCAAGCCATTGTCATCACAATGCACCATTACATTTGTCATCAGAATCCTCCATGACCCTTGGCATCACATTGCTCCATGCCCTTGTCATCACTAAGCTCCATGACACATGTTATCAGAATGCTCCATGGCGTTCTCATCACAATGCCCCATGACATTTGTCATCACAATGCTCAATACACTTGTCATCAATATGCTCCATGACACTTGTTGCCTGTATGCTCCTTGAACCCTGTCATGACAAGGCTCCATGCATTTTTCATCACAATGTTCCATGCCCTTTTCATCACACTGCTACAAGACCCATGTAATCAAAATGCTCCATGTGCTGGTCATCACAAAGCTCAATGACGCATGTCCTCAGAATGCTCCTTGGCCTTCTCTTCACAATGCTCCATGCCCTTGTCATCACAATGTTCTAAGACCACTGTAATCACAGTGGTCCATGCCCCTTTTCATCAGTATGCTATATGAGAATTGTCATCACAAGGCTCCATGGATTTCTCATCACAATGCTCCAGGACCTTGTCATCACAATGCTTCACTACTTTGTGAAGAAAATTCTCAATAGCCCTTGTCATCATATTGCTCCAAGCCCTAGTCATCACAATGCTCCATTTTATTTGTCATCACAATCCTCCATTACATTTAGCATCACAATGCTCCATGCCATTATCATCGCAATGGACCATGACATATGTCATCACAATGCTCCCTGACACCTGTCTTCACAATACTCCATGACCTTCTCATCACCATGAACCATACACTTGTCATTACAATGCA
This sequence comes from Mesoplodon mirus, assembly GCF_964341445.2. Taxonomy (NCBI): domain Eukaryota; kingdom Metazoa; phylum Chordata; class Mammalia; order Artiodactyla; family Ziphiidae; genus Mesoplodon; species Mesoplodon mirus. The sequence goes on from NW_028295721.1 coordinate 610,473, forward strand.
CCATGTCCACTGTCATCACAATAATCTATGAAACTTGTCAGACCAATGCTCCATGCCCCTGTCACCACAATGCTCCATGCCCTTGTCATCACAATCCTCCATGACCCCTATCATCACAATGCTCCTTGACTCCATTCATCACAATGCTTCATAACGTTTGTCATCAAAACGGTCCTTGCCTGTTTCATCACAAGGCTCTGTGACCTTTGTAACCACAATGCTCCATGAACTTTTCATCACAACGCTCCGTGACCTTTGTCATCACAATGCTCCATGCCTTTGTCAGAACAATGCTCCATGACCCTTGTCATCACAATGTGCCACGTGCTGTTCATCACATCGGTCCACAACCTTGTAAGCGCTATGCTCCATAAACCTTGTAATCACAATGCTCCATGCACTTCTCATCCAAATGCTCTCTCACCAGAGATATCACAATGTTCCATCACTAGTCATCACAATACCCCTCACCCCTGTAATCATAATGTTCCATGACCCCTGTCATCACAGTGCTACATACCCTTATCATCACAATGTTCCATGACCCCAGACATCACAATGTTCCATAACCCCTGTCATCAAAATGCACCATGACCCTTTTCATCCCAAAGCTAAATGATCCCTGGGGGCACAATGTTCAATAACTCCTGCCCTCAAAATATTCCATTACATTTTCATCAAATTGCTTCATGACCCTGTTATCAAAATGCTCCCTGCCCTTCTCATCACAATGCACCACACCATTGAAATCGAAATGCTCCCTGTTATTTGTCATCACAAATCTCCATGATCATTGACAGCACAATGCTCCATGTCATTGTCATCACAAAGCTCCATGAACACTCTCATCACATTGCTCCATGCCCTTGTCATCACAAAGCTCCATGACAATTGTCATCACAATGCTCGATGCACTTCTCATCACAATGCTCCATGCCCTTGTCATTACAATCCTCCATGACCCATGTATCACAGTGTACATTGCCCTTGTCATCAAAATGCTCCATGCCCACTCTCATCACAATAATCCATGAAACATTTCATTCCAATGCTCAATGCCCTTCTCATCACAATGCTCCATTACCTATGTCATAAAAATGCTCCATGACCCCTGCCATCAAAATGTTCCACGGCCTTGTCATCACAAGGCTCCATGGCCCTTGTCATCACAATGCTCCAAAACCCCTGTAATCACAATGCTCCATGCCATTGTCATCACAATGCTCCATGACATTTGCCATCACAATTCTCAATACACTTGTCATCACAATGCTCCCTGACACTTGTCGTCAGAATGCTCCTTGAACCCTGTCACGAAAAGGCTGCATGCCTTTTTCATCACAAAGCCCCATGCCGTTTTCATGACAATCCTCCATGCCACTGTCATCAAAATACTCCACAAGCTTGTCATCAGAATGCTCCATGACCCTGGCCATCACAGTTCTCCATGCACTTGTCAGCACAATGCTCCCTGAACCGTGTCATCACTATGATCCAAGCCATTGTCATCAAAATGCTCCATTACCTTTGTCATCAGAATCATCCATGACAATTTGCATCACAATGCTCCATGCCATTGTCATCACAATGGGCCAATACATATGTCATCACAATGCTCCGTGACACCACTTTTCAAAATACTGCATGAATTTTTCATCACAAAGCTCCATGCCCTTGTCATCACAAAGCTCCATGACGCATGTCATCAGAATGTTCCATGGCCTTCTCCACACAATGCTCCATGCCCTTGTCATCACAATGCTCCAAGACCCATGTAATCACAATGCTCCATGCCCCTTTTCATCAGAATGCTCCATGAGACTTGTCCTCACAAGTCTCCATGTTCTTATCATCACAATGCTCCAGGACCTTGTCATCACCATGCTCCATTCCCTTGTCATCACAATGTTCCATGACCCCTGTCATCACAATACTCCATGAATATTTTCAGCCCAATGCCCCATGACCTTCTTATCACAATGCTCCAAGACCAATATCATCACAATGCTCCATGATCACTGTCATCACAACACTCCATGACACCTGACAACACAATGATCCGGGACTCTTGTCATCACAATTCTCCATTCCCTAGTCATCACAATGCTCCATGACCACTGTCATTACAATACTCCATGAATATTTTCAGCCCAATCCTCCATGACGCTTGTCATCACAATGATCCATGCCCTTGTCATCCCAATGCTCCATGACCCCTGTATTCACAATGCTCCGTGACGCTTGTCATCACAGTGCTCCATGACACCTGTCATCACAATGCTCCATGCCTTTGTCAGCAAAATGCTACATGAATTTCTCATTACAATACTCTATGCACTTGTCATCACAATACACCATTACCATTGTCATCACTCTCCTCCATGAACCTTGGGATCACATTGTTTCATGCCCTTGTCATCACAATGCTACATGCTCCTGGAAATCAAAATGATCCATGACCACTGTCATCGCAATGCTCCAAACACTTGTGATCACAATGTTCCATAACATTTGTCATCACAACGCTCCATGATGCCTGTCATCACAATACTCCATGCACTTTTCATCACAATGCTCCATGACCTTTGTCATCACAATTCTCAATACACTTGTCATCACAATGCTCCCTGACACTTGTCGTCAGAATGCTCCTTTAACCCTGTCACGAAAAGGCTGCATGCATTTTTCATCACAAAGCCCCATGCCGTTTTCATCACAATGCTCCATGCCATTGTCATCAAAATAATCCACAAGCTTTTCATCAGAATGCTCCATGACCCTTGTCATCACAATTCTCCATGCACTTGTCAGCACTATGATCCCTGAACCTTGTCATCACTATGCTCCAAGCCATTGTGATCACAATGCTCCATTACCTTTGTCATCAGAATCCTCCATGACACTTCTCATCACAATGCTCCATGCCATTGTCATCAAAATGGGCCAATATATTTGTCATCACAATGCTCCGTGACACCTCTTTTCACAATACTGCATGACCTGGTCATCACAATGCTCCATGCCCTTGTCATCACAATGCGCCATTCCAACTGTCATCACAATAATCCACTAAATTTATTAGACCAATGCTCCATGCACTTGTCATCACAATGCTCCATGCCCTTGTTATCACAATGTTCCAAGACCCCTGTAATCAGAATGCTCCATGCCCCTTTTCATCAGTAGGCTCCATGAGACTTGTCATCACAAGGCTCCATGGTTTACTCATCGCAATGCTCAAGGACCTTGTCATCACAATGCTTCACGACATTGTCATGAAAATTCTCATTGGCCCTTGTCATCATAATGCTCCAAGCCGTAGTCATCACAATGCTACATTATATTTGTCATTACAATCCTCCATTACATTTGGCATCACAATGCTCCATGCCATTGTCATCGCAATGGACCATGACATATGTCATCACAATGCTCCCTGACACCTGTCTTCACAATACACCATGCACTTGTCATCACAATGCTCCATGCCCTTTTCATCACAAGGCACCATGTCCACTGTCATCACAATCATCTATGAAAATTGTCAGACCAATGCTCCATGCCCCTGTCATCACAGTGCTCCATGCCCTTGTCATCACAATGCTCCATGAACCCTGTCATCACAATGCCCCGTGACTCCAGTCATCACAATGCTTCATAACATTTGTCATCACAACGGTCCATGCCCGCGTCATCACAAGGCTCTGTGACCATTTTAACCACAATGCTCCATGAACATTTCATCACAATGCTCCGTGACCCTTGTCATCAAAATGCTCCATGCCTTTGTCAGAACAATGCTCCATGACCTTTGTCATCACAATGTGCCATGCACTTTTCATCACAATGATCCACAACCTTGTCATCGCTATGCTCCCTAAACCTTGTAATCACAATGCTCCATGAACTTCTCATCCAAATGCTCTCTCACATGAGATATCACAATGTTCCACCACTAGTCATCACAATCCTCACTCACCCATGTTATCACAATGTTCCATGACCCCTGTCATCACAATGCTACATCCCCTTATCTGCACAATGTTCCATGACCCCTGACATCGCAATGTTCCATAACCCCTGTCATCAAAATGTTCCATTACAATTTTCATCAAATTGCTGCATGACCCTGTCATCAAAATGCTCCCTGCCCTTCTCATCACAATGCACCACACACTTGTCATCAAAATGCTCCATGACCATTGTCATCACAAAGCTCCATGGCCCTTGGCATCACAATGCTCTATGCCATTGTCAGCAGAATGCTCCATGAACCCTCTCATCACATGGCTCCATGCCCTTGTCATCACAAAGCACCATGACACTTGTCATCACAATGATCGATGCCCTTCCAATCACAATTCACCATGCCTTTGTCATTACAATCCTCCATGACCCATGTATCAAATTGTTCCGGGCCCTTGTCATCACAATGCTCCATGCCCACTCTCATCACAATAATCCATGAAACAATTCAGACCAATGCTCAATGCCCTTCTCTTCACAATGCTCCATTATCTCTGTCATAACAATGCTTCATGACCCCTGCCATCACAATGTTCCACGGCCTTGTCATCACAAGGCTCCATGACCCTTGTCATCACAATGCTCCAAAACCCCTGTAATCACAATGCTCCATGCCCTTGTCATCACAAAGCTCCATGACGCATGTCATCAGAATGTTCCATGGCCTTCTCCTCACAATGCTCCATTCCCTGGTTATCACAATGCTCCAAGACCCCTGTAATCACAATACTCCATGCCCCTTTTCATCAGAATGCTCCATGAGACTTGTCATCACAAGTCTCCATGGTCATCTCATCACAATGCTCCAGGAACTTGTCATCACCATGCTCCATTCCATTGTCATCACAATGCTCCATGTCCCCCGTCATCACAATACTCCATGAACATATTCAGCCCACTGTTCCATGACCTTCTCATCACAATGCTCCATGAACAGTATCATCACAATGATCCATGACCACTGTCATCACAACACTCCATGACAGCTGACAACCCAATGATCCGGGACCTCTGTCATCATAATGCTCCAAGACCCCTGTAATCACAGTGCCCCATGACACCTGTCATCACAATACTCCAGGAACATTTTCAGCCCAATTCTCCATGACCCTTGTCATCACAATGATCCATGCCCTTGTCATCCTAATGCTCCTTGACCCCAGTAATCTCAATGGTCCGTGACTCTTGTCATCACAGTGCTCCATGAAACATGTCATCACAATGCTCTATGCCTTTCTCAGCACAGTGTTCCATGCCCTTTTCATCACAATGCTTCATGACCCCTGTCATCACAATGCTCCATGACTCCAGTCATCAAAATTCTTCATAACATTTGTCATCACGATGGGAGATACCCACGTCATCACAAGGCTCTGTTACCTTTGTAACCACAATGCTCCATGAACTTTTCATCACAATGCTCCGTGATCCTTGTCATCACAATGTTCCATGCCTTTGTCAGAAAAATGCTCCATGACCCTTGTCATCACAATGTGCCACGCGCTTTTCATCACAACGGTCCAAAAATTTGTCATCGCAATGCTCCATGAACCTTGTAATCACAATGCTCCATGCCCTTCTCATCACAATGCTGCATTACCCCTGTCATAACAATACTCCATGACCCAAGCCATCACAAATTTCTATGCCCTTGTCATCACAAAGCTCCATGACACGTCATCAGAATGTTCCATGTACTTCTCATCAAAATGCTCAATGCCCTTGTCATCACAATGCTCCAAGACCCCTGTAATCACAAAGCTCCATGCCCCTCTTCATCCAAATGCTCCATGAACCCTGTCATCACAATGCATCATGCCAATCATCATAATGCTTCCGGCTATTGTCAGCACAATGAAATCAAAATTCTACATGACCCCTGTCATCACAGTACTCCATGAACATTTTCAGCCCAATGCTCCATGACACTTGTCATCACAATGATCCATGCCCTTGTAATCCCAATGCTCCATGACCCCTTTATTCACAATGCTCCGTGACGCTTGTCATCACAGTGCTCCATTAAACTTGTCATCACAATGCTCCATGCATTTGTCAGCAAAATGCTACATGACCTTGTCATTACAATGCTCTTTGCGCTTGTCATCAGAATACTCCTTTACCATTGTCATCACAATCCTCCATGAAACCTGGGATCACATTGCTTCATGCCCTTGTCATCACAATGCTCCCTGCTCCTTGAAATCAAAATGATCTATGACCTCTGTCATCACAATGCTCCAAACCCTTGTGATCACAATGTTCCGTAACACTTGTCATCACAAAGCTCCATGATGCCTGTCATCACAATAATCCATGCCCTTTTCATCACAATGCTCCATGACCTTTGTCATCACAATGCTCAATACACTTGTCATCACAATGCTGCCTGACACTTGTCGTCGTATGCTCCTTGATCCCTGTCATGACAAGGCTCCATGCCTTTTTCATAACAATGATCCATGCCATTTTCATCACAATGCTCCAAGATCCCTGTAATCACAATGCTCCATGCCCTTGTCATCACAAAACTCCATGACACATGTCATCAGAATGCTCCAAGGCCTTCTCATCACAATGCTCCATGCCCTAGTCATCACAATGCTCCAAGACCCCTGTAATCACAATGCTCCATTCCCCTTTTCATCAGAATGCTCCATGAGACTTGTCATCACAAGTCGCCATGGACTTCTCTTCACAATGCTACAGGACATTGTCATCACCATGCTCCATTCCCTTTTCATCACAATGCTCCATGACTCCTGTCATCACAATAATCCATGAACAATTTCAGCCCAGTGCTCCACGACCTACTTATCACAATGCTCCATGGCCAATATCATCACAATGCTCCAGGACCACTGTTAACACAACACTCCATGACACCTGGCAACACAATGATCCGGGACACTTGTCATCACAATGCTCCATTCCCTAGTCCCCACAAAGCTCCATGACGCCTGTCATCACCACACACCTTGAAAATATTCAGACCAGTGCTCCATGACCCTTGTCATCACAATGATCCATGCCCATGTCATCTCAATGCTCCATGACCCCTGTATTCACAATGCTCCATGACGCTTGTCATCACAGTGCTCCATGACACCTGTCATCACAATGCTCCATGCCTTTTTCAGCAAAATGCTACATGACCTTGTCATTACAATGCTGTATGCGCTTGTCATCACAATACTCTATGAAACTTGGGATCACATTTCTTCATGCCCTTTTCATCACAATGCTCCATGCTCCTTGAAATCAAAATGATCCATGACCTCTGTTATCATAATGCTCCAAACCCTTGTGATAACAATGTTCCATAACACTTGTCATCACAATGCTCCATGATGCCTGTCATCACAATACTCCATGCCCTTTTCATCCCAATGCTTCATGACCTTTGTCATCACAATTCTCAATACACTTGTCATCACAATGCTCCCTGACACTTGTCATCAGAATGCTCCTTGAACCCTGTCACTAAAAGGCTCCATGCGATTTTCATCACAATACCCTAAGCCGTTTTCATCACAATGCTCCATGACATTGTCATCAAAACACTCCACAAGCTTGTCATTATAATGCTCCATGACCATTGTCATCACAGTTCTCCATGCACTTGTCAGCACAATGCTCCCTGACCGTTTTCATCACAATGCACCAAGCCGTTGTCATCACAATGCTCCATTAGCTTTGTCATCAGAATCCTCCATGACATTTGTCATCACAATGCTCCATGCCTTTGTCATCACACTGGGCCATTACATATATCATCACAATGCTCCCTGACACCAGTCTTCACAATACTGCATGACCTGGTCATCACAATGCTCCATGACATTGTCATCACAATGTGCCATTCCAACTGTCATCACAATAATCAATGAAACTTATTTGAACAATGTTCCATGCCCTTGTCATCACAATGCTCCATGCCCTTGTTATCACAATGCTCCATGACCCCTGTCATCACAATGATCCGTGACTCCAGTCATCACAATGCTTCATGACCTTTGTCATCACAATGGTCCATGCCCTCGTCATCAACAGTCTCTGTGACCTTTTTAACCACAATGCTCCATGAACTTTTCATCACAATGCTCTTTGACCCTTGTCATCACAATGTTCCATGTGCTTGTCAGCACAATGCTCCATGACACATGTCATCACAATGCACCATACGCTTGTCATCACAGTGCTCTACAATCTTGTCATCACAATGCTCCATAAAATTTGTCATCACAATGCTCCATGCACTTCTCATCAAAATGCTCTCTCACCACTGGTATCACAATGCTACATCACTATTTGTCAGAATACTCCCTCACCCCTGTCATCACAATGTTCCATGACTCCTGTCATCCCAATGCTACATGCACTTATCATCACAATGTTCGATGACCCCTGACATCACAATGTTCCATAACACCTGTCATCAAAATGTTCCATGACACTTTTCATCAATTTGCTCCATGACCCTGTCATCACAATACTCCCTGCCCTTCTCATCAGAATGCACTACGCACTTGCTATCAAAATTCTCCATGAGTTTTTTCATCACAAAGATCCATGACCTTTGGCCTCACAATGCTCCTTGTCATTGTCATCACAATGCTCCCTGAACGCTCTCATAACATTGTTCAATGCCCTTGTCTTCACAAAGCTCCAAGACAAATGTCATCAGAATGCTCCATGGCCTTCTCATCACAATGATCCACGCCCTTGCCATCAGAATGCTCCATTACACCTGACATAACAATGCTCCATGACCCCTGCCATCACGATGTTCCATATCCTTGTCATCACAAAGCTCCATGACCCTTCTCATCACAATGCTCCAAGAACCCTGTAATCACAATGCTCTATGCCGCTTTTCATCTCAATGATCCATGAACCATGTCATCACAATGCACCATGCCCATCATCATAATGCTTCATGCTATTGTCATCACAATGAAATCAAAATGCTCCATGACCTCTGTCATAACAATGCTCCAAACCCTTGTGATCACAATATTCCATAATACTTGTCATCATAATGCCCCATGATGCTCGTCATCACATTTATCAATGGTCTTCTCATCTCAGTGCTCCACGACCTTTGTCCTCACAGTGCTCAATACACTTGTCATCAAAATGCTCCCTGACACTTGTTGTCTGTATGCTGCTTGAATCCTGTCATGACAAGGCTCCATGCCTTTTTCATCACAATGATCCATGTCCTTTTCATCACAATGCTCCAAGACACATATAATCTCAATGCTCCATGCTCTTGTCATCACAAAGCTCAATGACGCAGGCCATCAGAATGCTCCTTGGTCTTCTCCTCACATTGCTCCATGCCCTTTTCATCACAATGTTCCAAAACCCCTGTAATCACAAGGCTCCATGCCCTTGTCATCAAAAAACTCCATGACGCATGTCATCAGAATGCTTCATGGCCTTCTCATCACAATGCTCCATGCCCTAGTCATCACAATGCTCCAAAACCCCTGTAATCACAATGCTCCATGCCCCTTTTCATCAGAATGCTCCATGAGACTTGTCATCACAAGTCTCCATGGTCTTCTCATCACAATGCTCCAGGACCTTGTCATCACGGTGCTCCATTCCTTTGTCATCACAATGCTCCATGACCCCTGTCATCACAATAATCCATGAACATTTTCAGCCCAATGCTCCACGACCTACTCATCACAATGCTCCATGGCCAATATCATCACAATGCTCCATGACCACTGTCATCACAACACTCCATGACACCTGACAACACAATGATCCGGGACTATTGTCATCACAATGCTCCATTCCCTAGTCATCACAATGCTCCATGACCCCTGTCATAACAACACTCCATGAACATTTTCAGCCCAGTGCTCCATGACCCTTGTCATCACAATGATCCATGCCCTTGTCATCCCAATGCTCCATGACCTCTGAATTCACAATGCTCCGTGACGCTTGTCATCACAGTGCTCCATGACACCTGTCATCACAATGCTCCATGCCTTTGTCAGCAAAATGCTACATGACCTTGTTATTACAATGCTCTATGCGCTTGTCATCACAATACTCCATTTCCATTGTCATCACAATCCTCCATGAACTTTGGGATCACATTGCTTCATGCCCTTGTCATCACAATGTGCCATTCCAACTCTCATCACAATAATCTATGAAACTTATTAGAACAATGTTCCATGACTTTGTCATCACAATGCTCCATGCCCTTGTTATCACAATGCTCCATGACCCCTGTCATCACAATGTGCCGTGACTCCAGTCATCACAATGCTTCATGACCTTTGTCATCACAATGGTCCATGCCCTCGTCATGAACAGTCTCTGTGACCTTTTTAACCACAATGCTCCATGAACTTTTCATCACAATGCTCTTTGACCCTTGTCATCACAATGCTCCATGCGCTTGTCAGCACAATGCTCCATGACACATGTCATCACAATGCACCTTGCGCTTGTCATCACAGTGCTCCACAATCTTCTCATCACAATGCTCCATATTTGTCATCAAAATGATCCATGCACTTCTCATCCAAATGCTCTCTCAGCACTGATATCACAATGCTACATCACTATTTGTCACAATACACCCTCACTCCTGTCATCACATTGTTCCATGACTCCTGTCATCACAATGCTACATGCACTTATCATCACAACGTTCGATGACCCATGACATCACAATGTTCCATAACACCTGTCATCAAAATGTTCCATGACACTTTTCATCAAATTGCTCCATGACCCTGACATCAGAATGCTCCCTGCCCTTCTCATCACAATGCACAACACACTTGCCATCAAAATGCTCCATGACCTTTGTCATCACAAAGATCCTTGACCCTTGGCATCACAATGCTCCATGTCATTGTCATCACAATGCTCCATGAACGCTCTCATCACATTGCTCCATGCCCTTGTCTTCACAAAGCTCCATGCCACATGTCCTCAGAATGCTCCATGGCCTTCTCATCACAATGCTCCATGCCCTTGCCATCACAATTCTCCATTACCCCTGTCATAACAATGCTCCATGACCCCTGCCATCACGATGTTCCATGGCCTTTTCATCACAAGGCTCCATGACCCTTCTCATCACATTGCTCCAAGCACACTGTAATCACAATGCTCTATGCCACTTTTCATCTCAATGATCCATGAACCCTGTTATCACAGTGCACCATGCCAATCATCATAATGCTTCATGCGATTGTCATAGCAAAGAAATCTAAATGTTCCATCACCTCTGTCATAACAATGCTCCAAACCCTTGTGATCACAATATTCCATAACACTTGTCATCACAATGCCCCATGACGCTCGTCATCAAAATTATCCATGGTCTTTTCATCACAATGCTCCATGACCTTCGTCATCACAATGCTCAATACACTTTTCATCAAAATGCTCCCTGACACTTGTTGTCTGTATGCTCCTTGAACCCTGTCATAACAAGTCTCCATGATTTTTTCATCACAATGATCCATTCTCTTTTCTTCACAATGCTCCAAGACCCATGTAATCACAATGCTCCATGCCCTTGTCATCACAATGTTCCAAGACCCTGTAATCACAATGCTCCATGCCCGTTTTCATCAGTATGCTCCATGAGATTGGTCATCACAAGGCTCCATGGTTTTGTCATCACAATGCTCTAGGGCATTGTCATCAAAATGCTTCACAACCTTGTGATGAAAATTTTCAGTGGCCCTTGTCATCATAATGCTCCAAGCCCTAATCATCACAATGCTCCATTATATTTGTCATCACAATCCTCCATTCCATTTGGCATCACAATGCTCTATGCCATTGTCATCGCAATGGACCATGACATATGTCATCACAATGTTCCCTGACACCTGTCTTCACAGTACTCCATGACCTTCTCATCACAATGCTCCATGCACTTGTTATCACAATGCACCATGCCCACTGTCATCACAACAATCTATGAAATTTCTGAGACCAATGCTCCATGCCCCTGTCATCACAATGCTCCATGCCCTTTTCATCAAACTGCTCCATGACCCCTGTCATCACAATGCTCCGTGACTTCAGTCATCACAATGCTTCATAAAGTTTGTCATCACAATGGGCCATGCCTGCGTCATCACAAGGCTCTGTGACCTTTGTAAGCTCAGTGCTCCATGAACATTTCATCACAGTTCTCCGTGACCCTTGTCATCACAATGCTCCATGTCTTTGTCAGAACAGTGCTCCATGACCATTGTCATCACAATGTGCCACGTGCATTTCCTCACAACGGTTCACAACTTTGTCATTGCAATGCTCCATAAACCTTGTAATCACAATGGTCCATGCTCTTCTCATCAAAATGCTCTCTCACCAGGGACATCACAGTGTTCCATCACTAGTCATCACAATACTCCCTCACCCCTGTAATCACAATGTTCCATGACCCAGTCATCACAATGCTACATCCCCTTATCATCACAATATTCCATGACCACTGCCATCACAATGTTCCATAACCCCTGTCATCAAAATTCTCCATGACCCATTTCATCCCATAGCTCCAAGACCACTGACATCACAATGTTCTATAACCCCTGCCCTCAAAATGTTCCATTACACTTTTTATCAAATTGCTGCATGACCCGGTCATCAAAATGCTCCCTGCCCTTCTCGTCACAATGCACCATGACTCTTGGCATCACAATGCTCCATGTCATTGTCATCACAATGTTCCTTGAAACCTCTCATCACACTGCTCCATGCCCTTGTCATCACAAAGCTCCATGAGATTTGTCATCACAATGCTCGATGCCCTTCTCATCACAATTCTCCATGCCTTTGTCATTACAATCCTGCATGACCCATGTATCACAGTGTTCCGTGCCCTTGTCATCACAATGCTCCATGCCCTCTCTCATCACAATAATCCATGAAACATTTCAGACCAATGATCCATATCTTTCTCATCACAATGCTCCATTACCCCTGTCATAACAATGCACCATGACACCTGCCATCACAATGTTCCACGGCCTTGTCATCACAAGGTTCCACGACACTTCTCATCACAATGCTGAAGACCCCTCAAATCATAATGCTCCATGCCCTTGTCATCACAAAGCTCCATGACGCATGTCATCAGAATGTTCTATGGCCTTCTCATCACAATGCTCCATGCCCTTGTCATCACAATGCTCCAAGACCCTTGTAATCACAATGATCCATGCCTCTTTTCATCTCAAAGCTCCATGAACCCTGTCATCACAATGCACCATGCCCATCATCATAATGCTTCAAGCTATTGTCATCACAGTGAAATCAGTATTCAGCAAGACCCATGTCATCATAATGCTCCAAACACTTGTGATCACAATGTTCCATAACACTTATCATCACAACACCCCATGAAGCTCATTATCACAATTATCCATGGTCTTCTTATCACAATTCTCCATGATCTTTGTCATCACAATGCTCAATACAATTGTCATCACAATGCTCCCTGACACTTGTCTTCAGTATGCTCCTGGAACCCTGTCACGAAAAGGCTCCATGTCTTTTTCATCACAAAGCCCCATGCAATTTTCATCACAATGCTCCATGCCATTGTCATCAAAATACTCCACAAGCTTGTCATCAGAGTGCTCCATGACCCTTGTCATCACAATTCTCCATGCACTTGTCAGCACAATGCTCCCTGACCCTTGTCATCACAATGCTCCAAGCCATTGTCATCACAATGCTCCATTACCTATGTCATCAGAATTCTCCATGACACTTGGCATCACAATGCTCCATGCCATTTTCATCACAATGGGCCATTACATATGTCATCACAATGCTCCCTGACACCTCTCTTCACAATACTGCATGACGTGGTCATCACAATGCTCCATGCCCTTGTCATCACAATGCTCCATTCCCACTGTCATCACAATAATCCCTGAAACTTATTAGAGCAATGCTCCATGCGATGTCATCACAATGCTCCATGACCCCTGACATCACAATGCTCCGTGACTCCAGTCATCACACTGCTTCATAACGTTTGTCATCAGAACGGTCCATGCCCGCCTCAACACAAGGCTCTGTGACATTTGTAACCACAATGCTCCATGAACCTTTCATCACAATGCTCCGTGAACCTTGTCATCACAATGCTCCATGTCTTTGTCAGAACAATGCTCCATGACCCTTGTCATCACAATGTGCCATGTGCTTTTCATCACAATGATCCACAACCTTGTCATCGCTATGCTCCATAAACGTTGTAATCACAATGCTCCATGCACTTCTCATCCAAATGCTCTCTCACATGAGATATCACAATGTTCCATCACTAGTCATCACAATCCTCCCTCACCCCGGTTATCACAATGTTCCATGACCCCTGTCATCACAATGCTACATCCCCTTATCAGCACAATGTTCCATGACCCCTGACATCACAATGTTCCATAACCCCTGTCATCAAAATGCTCCATCATCCTTTTCATCGCAAAGCTCCATGAACCCTGGCATCACAATGTTCTATAACCCCTGTCATCAAAATGTTCCATTACAATTTTCATCAAATTGCTGCATGACCAGGTCATCAAAATGCTCCCTGCCCTTCTCAACACAATGCACCATGCCCTTGTCATCAAAATGCTCCATGACTTGTCATCACAAAGCTCCATGACCCTTGACATCACAGTGCTCCATGTCATTGTCATCACAATGCTCCATGAACCGTCTCATTACATTGCTCAATGCACTTGTCATCACAAAGCTCCATGACACTTGTCATCACAATGCTCGATGCCCTTCTCATCACAATGCTCCATGCCCTTGTCATTACAATCCTGCATGACCCATGTATCATAGTGTTCTGTACCCTTGTCATCACAATGCTCCATGCCCACTCTCATCACAATAATCCATGAAACATTTCAGACCAATGTTCCATGTCCTTCTCATCACAATGCTCCATTACCTCTGTCATAACAACGCTCCATGACACTTTTCATCACAATGCTCCAAGACCCCATTAATCACAATGCTCCATGCTGTTGTCATCACAAAGCTTCATGACATATGTCATCAGAAAGTTCCATGGCCTTCTCATCAAAATGCTCCATGCCCTTGTCATCACAATGCTCCAAGACTCCTGTAAACACAAAGCTCCATGCCCCTTTTCATCTCAATGCTCCATGACCCATGTCATCACAATACTCCATGAACATTTTCAGCCCAATGCTCCATGACTTTCTCATCACAATTCTCCATGACCAATATCATCACAATGCTCCATGAACAATGTCATCACAACACTCCATGACACCTGACAACACAATGATCCGGGACTCTTGTCATCACAATGCTCTATTCCCTACTCATCACAATGCTCCATGACCCCTGTCATCACAGTACTCCATGAACATTTTCAGCCCAATGCTCCATGACGCGTGTCATCACAATGATCCATGCCCTTGTCATCCCAATGCTTCATGACCCCTGTATTCACAATGCTCCGTGACGCTTGTCATCACAGTGCTCCATGACACCTGTCATCACAATGCTCCATGCCTTTGTCAGCAAAATGCTACATGACCTTGTCATTACAATGCTCTAGGCGCTTGTCATCACAATACTCCATTACCATTGTCATCACCATCCTCCATGAACCTTGGGATCACATTGCTTCATGCTCTTGTCATCACAATGCTCCATGCTCCTTGAAATCAAAATGATCCATGACGTCTGTCATCACAATGCTCCAAACCCTTGTGATCACAGTGTTCCATAACACTTGTCATCACAACATTCCAGGATGCCTGTCATCACAATAATCCATGCCCTTTTCATCACAATGCTCCATGAACTTTTTCATCACAATTCTCAATACACTTGTTATCACAATGCTCCCTGACACTTGTCGTCAGAATGCTCCTTGAACCCTGTCATGAAAAGGCTCCATGCCTTTTTCATAACAAAGCCCCATGCCATTTTCATCACAATGCTCCATGCCATTGTCATCAAAATACTCCACAAGCTCGTCATCAGAATGCTCCATGACACTTGTCATCACAATTTTCCATGCACTTGTCAGCACAATGCTCCCTGACCCTTGTCATCACCATGCTCCAAGCCATTGTCATCACAATGCTCCATTACCTTTGTCATCAGAATCCTCCATGACACTGGGCATCACAATGCTCCATGCCATTGTCATCACAATGGGCCATTACATATGTCATCACAATGCTCCCTGACACCTCTCTTCATAATACTGCATGACCTGGTCATCATAATGCTCCATGCCCTTGTCATCACAATGTGCCATTCCAACTGTCATCACAATAATCCATGAAACTTATTACACCAATGCTCCATGCCCTTGTCATCACAATGCTCCATGCCCTTGTTATCACAATCTTCCAAGTCCCCTGTGATCACAATGCTCCATGCCCCTTTTCATCAGTATGATCCATGAGATTTGTCATCACAAGGCTCCATGGTTTTCTCATCACAATGCTCCAGGACTTTGTCATCACAATGCTTCACGACATTGTCAGGAAAATTCTCAATGGCCCTTGTCATCATTATCTTCCAAGCCCTAGTCTTCACAATGCTCCATTATATTTGCCATCACAATCCTCCATTACATTAGGCATCACAATGCTCCATGCCATTGTCATCGCAAAGGACCATGACAAATGTCATCACAATGCTCCCGGACACATGCCTTCACAATACTCCATGCCCTTGTCTTCATAATGCTCAATGCCCTTGTCATCACAATGCACCATGCCCACTGTCATCACAATAATCTATGAAACATGTCAGACCAATGCTCCATGCCCGTTTTCATTAGAATGCTCCATGAGACTTGTCATCTCAAGTCTCCATGGTCATCTCATCACAGTGCTCCAGGAACTTGTCATCACCATGCTCCATTTCTTTGTCATCACAATGCTCCATGACGCCTGTCATCACAATACTCCATGAATATTTTCAGCCCAATGCTCCATGACTTTCTCATCACAATTCTCCATGACCAATATCATCAAAATATTCAATGACTACTGTCATCACAACACTCCATGACACCTGACAACACAATGATCCCAGACACTTGTCATCACAATGCTCAAACAACCCTGTAATCACAATGCTCCATGACCCCTGTCATCACAATACTCCATGCACATTTCCTGCACAACGCTCCATGAACCTTGTCATCAAAATGATCCATGCCCTTGTCATCCCAATGCTCCATAAACCCTGTATTTACAATGCTCCGTGACACTTGTCATCACAATGCTCCATGACACCTGTCATCACAATGCTCCATGCCTTTGTCAGCAAAATGCTACATGACCTTGTCATTTCAATGCTCTATGTGCTTGTCATCACAATACTCCATTACCATTGTCATCACAATCCTCCATGAACCTTGGTATCACATTGCTTCATTCCCTTGTCATCACAATGCTCCATGCTCCTTGAAATCAAAATGATCCATGACCTTTTTCATCACAATGTTCCATATCACTTGTCATCACAACGCACCATGATGCCTGTCATCACAATACTCCATGCCCTTTTCATCACAATGCTCCATGACCTTTGTCATCACAATTCTCAATATACATGTCATCACAATGCTCCCTGACACTTGTCGTCAGAATGCTCCTTGAACCCTTTCACGAAAAGGCTCAATGCATTTTTCATCACAAAGCCCCATGCCATTTTCATCACAATGCTCCATGCCATTGTCATCCAAATACTCCACAAGCTCGTCATCAGAATGCTCAATGACCCTTGTCATCACAATTCTCCATGCACTTGTCAGGACAATGCTCCCTGACCCTTGTCATCACAATGCTCCATTACCTTTGTCATCAGAATCCTCCATGACACTTGGCATCACAATGCTCCATGCCATTTTCATCACAATGGGCCATTACATATGTCATCACAAGGCTCCCTGACACCTCTCTTCACAATACTGCATGACGTGGTCATCACAATGCTCCATGCCCTTGTCATCACAATGCTCCATGACCCCTGACATCACAATGCTCCGTGACTCCAGTCATCACACTGCTTCATAACGTTTGTCATCAGAACGGTCCATGCCCGCCTCAACACAAGGCTCTGTGACATTTGTAACCACAATGCTCCATGAACCTTTCATCACAATGCTCCGTGAACCTTGTCATCACAATGCTCCATGTCTTTGTCAGAACAATGCTCCATGACCCTTGTCATCACAATGTGCCATGTGCTTTTCATCACAATGATCCACAACCTTGTCATCGCTATGCTCCATAAACGTTGTAATCACAATGCTCCATGCACTTCTCATCCAAATGCTCTCTCACATGAGATATCACAATGTTCCATTACTAGTCATCACAATCCTCCCTCACCCCGGTTATCACAATGTTCCATGACCCCTGTCATCGCAATGCTACATCCCCTTATCAGCACAATGTTCCATGACCCCTGACATCACAATGTTCCATAACCCCTGTCATCAAAATGCTCCATCATCCTTTTCATCGCAAAGCTCCATGAACCCTGGCATCACAATGTTCTATAACCCCTGTCATCAAAATGTTCCATTACAATTTTCATCAAATTGCTGCATGACCAGGTCATCAAAATGCTCCCTGCCCTTCTCAACACAATGCACCATGCCCTTGTCATCAAAATGCTCCATGACTTGTCATCACAAAGCTCCATGACCCTTGACATCACAGTGCTCCATGTCATTGTCATCACAATGCTCCATGAACCGTCTCATTACATTGCTCAATGCACTTGTCATCACAAAGCTCCATGACACTTGTCATCACAATGCTCGATGCCCTTCTCATCACAATGCTCCATGCCCTTGTCATTACAATCCTGCATGACCCATGTATCATAGTGTTCTGTACCCTTGTCATCACAATGCTCCATGCCCACTCTCATCACAATAATCCATGAAACATTTCAGACCAATGTTCCATGTCCTTCTCATCACAATGCTCCATTACCTCTGTCATAACAACGCTCCATGACACTTTTCATCACAATGCTCCAAGACCCCATTAATCACAATGCTCCATGCTGTTGCCATCACAAAGCTTCATGACATATGTCATCAGAAAGTTCCATGGCCTTCTCATCAAAATGCTCCATGCCCTTGTCATCACAATGCTCCAAGACTCCTGTAAACACAAAGCTCCATGCCCCTTTTCATCTCAATGCTCCATGACCCATGTCATCACAATACTCCATGAACATTTTCAGCCCAATGCTCCATGACTTTCTCATCACAATTCTCCATGACCAATATCATCACAATGCTCCATGAACAATGTCATCACAACACTCCATGACACCTGACAACACAATGATCCGGGACTCTTGTCATCACAATGCTCTATTCCCTACTCATCACAATGCTCCATGACCCCTGTCATCACAGTACTCCATGAACATTTTCAACCCAATGCTCCATGACGCGTGTCATCACAATGATCCATGCCCTTGTCATCCCAATGCTCCATGACCCCTGTATTCACAATGCTCCGTGACGCTTGTCATCACAGTGCTCCATGACACCTGTCATCACAATGCTCCATGCCTTTGTCAGCAAAATGCTACATGACCTTGTCATTACAATGCTCTAGGCGCTTGTCATCACAATACTCCATTACCATTGTCATCACAATCCTCCATGAACCTTGGGATCACATTGCTTCATGCTCTTGTCATCACAATGCTCCATGCTCCTTGAAATCAAAATGATCCATGACGTCTGTCATCACAATGCTCCAAACCCTTGTGATCACAGTGTTCCATAACACTTGTCATCACAACACTCCAGGATGCCTGTCATCACAATAATCCATGCCCTTTTCATCACAATGCTCCATGACCTTTTTCATCACAATTCTCAATACACTTGTTATCACAATGCTCCCTGACACTTGTCGTCAGAATTCTCCTTGAACCCTGTCACGAAAAGGCTCCATGCCTTTTTCATAACAAAGCCCCATGCCATTTTCATCACAATGCTCCATGTCATTGTCATCAAAATACTCCACAAGCTCGTCATCAGAATGCTCCATGAGAGTTGTCATCACAATTCTCCATGCACTTGTCAGCACAATGCTCCCTGACCCTTGTCATCACCATGCTCCAAGCCATTGTCATCACAATGCTCCATTATCTTTGTCATCAGAATCCTCCATGACACTTGTCATCACAATGCTCCATGCCATTGTCATCACAATGGGCCATTACATATGTCATCACAATGCTCCCTGACACTTCTCTTCATAATACTGCATGACCTGGTCATCATAATGCTCCATGCCCCTGTCATCACAATGTGCCATTCCAACTGTCATCACAATAATCCATGAAACTTATTACACCAATGCTCCATGCCCTTGTCATCACAATGCTCCATGCCCTTGTTATCACAATCTTCCAAGACCCCTGTGATCAGAATGCTCCATGCCCCTTTTCATCAGTATGATCCATGAGATTTGTCATCACAAGGCTCCATGGTTTTCTCATCACAATGCTCCAGGACCTTGTCATCACAGTGCTTCACGACATTGTCAGGAAAATTCTCAATGGCCCTTGTCATCATTATCTTCCAAGCCCTAGTCTTCACAATGCTCCATTATATTTGCCATCACAATCCTCCATTACATTAGGCATCACAATGCTCCATGCCATTGTCATCGCAATGGACCATGACAAATGTCATCACAATGCTCCCGGACACATGCCTTCACAATACTCCATGCCCTTGTCTTCATAATGCTCAATGCCCTTGTCTTCACAATGCACCATGCCCACTGTCATCACAATAATCTATGAAACATGTCAGACCAATGCTCCATGCCCGTTTTCATTAGAATGCTCCATGAGACTTGTCATCTCAAGTCTCCATGGTCATCTCATCACAGTGCATCAGGAACTTGTCATCACCATGCTCCATTTCTTTGTCATCACAATGCTCCATGACGCCTGTCATCACAATACTCCATGAATATTTTCAGCCCAATGCTCCATGACTTTCTCATCACAATGCTCCATGACCAATATCATCAAAATGCTCAATGACTACTGTCATCACAACACTCCATGACACCTGACAACACAATGATCCTGGACACTTGTCATCACAATGCTCAAACAACCCTGTAATCACAATGCTCCATGACCCCTGTCATCACAATACTCCATGCACATTTCCTGCACAACGCTCCATGAATATTGTCATCAAAATGATCCATGCCCTTGTCATCCCAATGCTCCATGACCCCTGTATTTACAATGCTCCGTGACACTTGTCATCACAATGCTCCATGACACCTGTCATCACAATGCTCCATGCCTTTGTCAGCAAAATGCTACATGACCTTGTCATTTCAATGCTCTTTGTGCTTGTCATCACAATACTCCATTACCATTGTCATCACAATCCTCCATGAACCTTGGTATCACATTGCTTCATTCCCTTGTCATCAAAATGCTCCATGCTCCTTGAAATCAAAATGATCCATGACCTTTTTCATCACAATGTTCCATATCACTTGTCATCACAACGCACCATGATGCCTGTCATCACAATACTCCATGCCCTTTTCATCACAATGCTCCATGACCTTTGTCATCACAATTCTCAATATACATGTCATCACAATGCTCCCTGACACTTGTCGTCAGAATGCTCCTTGAACCCTGTCACGAAAAGGCTCAATGCATTTTTCATCACAAAGCCCCATGCCATTTTCATCACAATGCTCCATGCCATTGTCATCCAAATACTCCACAAGCTCGTCATCAGAATGCTCAATGACCCTTGTCATCACAATTTTCCATGCACTTGTCAGCACAATGCTCCCTGACCCTTGTCATCACAATGCTCCATTACATTTGTCATCAGAATCCTCCATAACACTTGGCATCACAATGCTCCATGCCATTGTAATCACAATGGGCCATTACATATGTCATCACAATGCTCCCTGACAACTCTCTTCACAATACTGCATGACCTGGTCATCACAATTCTCCATGCCCTTGTCATCACAATGCGCCATTCCAACAGTCATCACAATAATCCATGAAACTTATTAGACCAATGCTCCATGCCCTTGTCATCACAATGCTCCATGCCCTTGTTATCACAATTTTCCAAGACCCCTGTAATCAGAATGCTCCATGCCCCTTTTCATCAGAATGATCCATGAGATTTGTAATCACAAGGCTCCATGGTTTTCTCAACACAATGCTCCAGGACCTTGTCATCACAATGATTCACGACATTGTCATGAAAATTCTCAATGGCCCTTGTCATCAATATGCTCCAAGCCCTAGTCATCACAATGTTCCATTATATTTGTCATCACAATCCTCCATTACATTTGGCATCACAATGCTCCATGCCATTGTCATCGCAATGGACCATGACATATGTCATCACAATGCTCCCTGACACATGTATTCACAGTACTCCATTCCCTTGTCTTCAAAATGCTCCATGCCCTTGTCATCACAATGCACCATGCCCACTGTCATCACAATAATCTATGAAAATTGTCAGACCAATGCTCCATGCCCCTGTCATCACAATGCTCCATGACCCCTGTCATCAAAATGCTCAGTGACTCCAGTCATCTCAATGCTTCATAACGTTTGTCATCACAACGGTCCATGCCCGCATCATCACAAGGCTCTGTGACATTTGAAACCACAATGCTCCATGAACTTTTCACCACAATTCTCCGTGACCCTTGTCATGACAATGCTCCATGCGTTTTTCAGAACAATGCTCCATGACCCTTGTCATCACAATGTGCCATGCGTTTTTCATCACAATGATCCACAACTTTGTCATCGCTATGCTCCATAAACCTTGTAATCACAATGTTCCATGCAATTCTCATCCAAATGCTCTCTCACATGAGATATCACAATGTACCATCACTTGTCATCACAATCCTCCCTCACCCCAGTTATCACAATTTTCCATGACCCCTGTCATCACAATGCTACATCCCCTTATCAGCACAATATTCCATGATCCCTGACATCACAATGTTCAATAACCCGTGTCATCAAAATACTCCATGACCCTTTCCATCCCAAAGCTCCATGCCACCTGGCATCACAATGTTCTCTATCACCTGTCATCAAAATGTTCCATTACAATTTTCATCAAATTACTGCATGAACCTGTCATCAAAATGCTTCCTGCCCTACTCATCTCAATGCACCACACCATTGTCATCAAAATGCTCCATGACTATTGTCATCACAAAGCTCCATGACTCTTGGCATCACAATGCTCCATGTCATTGTCATCATAATGCTCCATGAACCCTCTCATCACATTGCTCAATGCCCTTGTCATCACAAAGCTCCATGACACTTGTCATCACAATGTTCGATGCCCTTCTCATCACAATGCTCCATGCCCTTGTCATTACAATCTCCCATGACCCATGTATCACAGTGTACGTGCCCTTGTCATCACAAATCTCCCTGACGCATGTTATCAGAATGTTCCATGGACTTCTCCTCACACTGCTCCATGCCCTTGTCATCACAATGCTCCAAGACCCCTGTAATCACAATGCTCCATGCCCCTTTTCATCAGAATGCTCCATGAGACTTGTCATCACAAGTCACCATGGTCATCTCATCACAATGCTCCAGGACCTTCTCATCACCACGCTCCATTCCCTTGTCATCACAATGCTCCATGACACCTGTCATCACAATATTCCATAAACATTTTCACCCCAATGCTCCATGACCTTCTCATCACAATGTGCCATGACCAATATCATCACAATGCTCCATGACCACTGTCATCACAACACTCCATGAAACCTGACAACACAATGATCCAGGACTCTTGTCATCACAATGCTCCAAGACCCCTGTAATCACAATGCTCCATGCCACTTTTCATCAGAATGCTCCTTGAGACTTGTCATCACAAGTCTCCATTGTCATCTCATCACAATGCTCCAGGACCTTGTCATCACCGTGCTTCATTCCCTTGTCATCACAATGCTCCATGACCCCTGTCATCACAATACTCCATGATCATTTTCATCCCAGTGCTCCATGACACTTGTCATCACAATGATCCATGCCCTTGTCATCCCTATGCTCCATGACCCCTGTATTCACAATGGTCCGTGATGCTTGTCATCACAGTGCTCCATGACACCTGTCATCACAAAGCTCCAAGCCTTTGTCAGCAAAATGCTACATGATCTTGTCATTACAATGCTCTATGCGCTTGTCATCACAATACTCCATTACCATTGTCATCACAATCCTCCAAGAACACTGGGATCGCATTGCTTCATGCCCTAGTCATCACAATGCTCCATGCTCCCTGAAATCAAAATGATCCATGACCTCTGTCATCGCAATGCTCCAAACACTTGTGATCACATTGGTCCATAACACTTGTCATCACAACGCTCCATGATGCCTGTCATCACAATACTCCATGCCCTTGTCATCACAATGCTCCAAGACCCATGTAATCACAATGCTCCATGCCACTTTTCATCAGAATGCTCCATGAGACTTGTCATCACAAGTCTCCATGGTCTTCTCATCACAATGTCCCAGGACCTTGTCATCACAATGCTCCAGGAACACTGTCATCAGAATATTCAATGAACATTTTCAGCCCAATGCTCCATGACCTTCTCATCCCAATGCTCCATGACCCCTGTATTCACAATGCTCTGTGGCGCTTGTCATCACAGTGCTCCATGACATCTGTCATCACAATGCTCCATGCCTTTGTCAGCAAAATGCTCAGTACACTTGTCATCACAATGCTCCCTGACACTTGTCATTAGTCTGCTCCATTAACCCTGTCATGACACGTCTCCATGCCTTTTTCATCACAATGATCCATGCCCTTTTAATCACAATGCTCCAATACCCCTGTAATCACAATGCTCCATGCCCTTGTCGTCACAAAACTCAATGACGCATGTCATCAGAATGCTCCATGGCCTTCTCCTCACAATGCTCCATGCCCTTGTCATCACAATGCTCCAAGACCCCTGTAATCACAATGCTCCATGTCCCTTTTCATCAGAATGCTCCATGAGACTTGTCATCACAAGTCTCCATTGTATTCTCATAAAAGTGCTCCAGGAACTTGTCATCATAATGCTCCATTATCCCTGTCATCACGATACTCCATGAATATTTTCAGCCCAATGCTCTATGACCTTCTCATCAAAATGCTCCATGACCCCGGTCATCACATTACTCCATGAACATATTCAGCCCAATGCTCCATGACCCTTGTCATCACAATGATCCATGCCCTTGTCATCCCAATGCTCCATGACCCCTGTATTCACAATGTTCCGTGATGCTTGTCATCACAGTGCTCCTTGACACCTGTCATCACAATGCTCCATGCCCTGGTTATCACACTGTTCCGTGACCCCGTCATTTCTATGCTCTGTGACTTCATTCATTACAATGCTTCATGACCTTTGTCATCTCAATGGTCCATGCCCTCATCATCAACAGTCTCTGTGACCATTTTAACCACAATGCTACATGAACTTTTCATCACAATGCTCTTTGACCCTTGTCATCACAATCCTCTCTGCCTTTCTCAGCACAATGCTCCATGGCACTTGTCATCACAATGCTCCATGCGCTTGTCAGCACAATGTTCCATGACACATGTCATCAAAATCCACCATGCGCTTGTCATCACAGTGCTCCACAATCTTGTCATCACAATGCTCCATAAAACTTGTCATCACAATGCTCCATGCACTTCTCATCAAAATGCTCTCTCACCACTGATATCACAATGTTACATCACTATTCGTCACAATACTCCCTCACACCTGTCATCACAATGATCCATGACTCCTGTCATCACAATTGTACATGCACATATCATCACAATGTTCGATGACCCCTGACATCACAATGTTCCATAACCCCTGTCATCAAAATGCTCCCAAATCCTTTACATCAAAATGCTCCATGACCCCTGGCATCACAATGTTCAATAACCCCTGTCATCAAAATGTTCCATGACACATTTCATCCAACTGCTCCATGACCCTGTCATCACAATGCTCCCTGCCCTTCTCATCACAATGCACAAGGCCCTTGTCAACAAAATCCTCCATGACCTTTGTCATCACAAAGATACATGACCCTTGGCATCACAATGCTCCATGTCATTTTCATCACAATGCTCCATGATCGCATTCATCACATTGCTCCATGCCGTTGTCATCACAAAGCTCCATGACACATGTCATCAGAATGCTCCATGGCCTTCTCATCACAATCCTCCATGCCATTGCCATCACAATGTTCCATTACCCCTGTCATAACAATGCTCCATGACCCCTGCCATCACGATGTTCCATGGCCTTGTCATCACAAGGCTCCAGGACCATTCTCATCACAATGCTCCAAGAACCGGTAATCACAATGTTCCATGACCCCTGTCATCACAATGCTACATCCCCTTATCATCACAATGTTCCATGACAACTGACATCACAATGTTCCACAACCCCTGTCATCAAAATGCTCCATGACACTTTTTATCCCAAAGTTCCATGACCCCTGACATCACAATGTTCTATAACCCCTGTCATCAAAATATTCCATTACAATTTACATCAAATTGCTGCATGACACTGTCATCAAAATGCTCCCTGGCCTTCTCATCACAATGCACCACGCCCTTGTCATGAAAATGCTCCGTGACTTTTGTCATCACACATCTCCTTGACCCTTTACATCACAATGCTCCATGTCATTGTCATCACAATGCTCCATGAACCTTCTCATCACATTTCTCCATGCCCTTGTCATCACAAAGCTCCATGACACATGTCATCACAATGCTCGATGCCCTTCTCATTACTATGCTCCATGCCCTTGTCATTACAATCTTCTATGACCATTGTATCACAGTGTTCCGTGCTCTTGTCATCACAATGCTCCATGTCCAGTCTCATCACAATAATCCATGAAACATTTCACACCAATGCTTCCTGTCCTTCTCATCACAATGCTCCATTACACCTGTCATAACAATGTTCCATGACCCCTGCCATCACAAAGTTCCACGGCCTTGTCATTCACAAGGCTCCATGACACTTGTCATCACAATGTTCCAAGACCCTTGTAATCACAATGCTCCATGCCCTTGTCATCACAAAGCTCCATGACGCATGTCATTAGAATGTTCCATGGACTTCTCATCACAATGCTCCATGACACTTTTTATCACAATGCTCCATGCCCCTTTTCATCTCAAAGCTCCATGAATCCTATCATCACAATGCACCATGCCCATTATCATAATGCTTCAGGCTATTTTCCTCACAATGAAATCAAAATGCTCCATGACCTCTGTCATCACAATGCTCCAAACTGTTGGGATCACAATGTTCCATAACACTTCTCATCACAACACCCCATGATGCTCATAATCACAATTATCCATGGTCTTCTCATCACTATGCTCCATAACCTTTGTCATCACAATGCTCCCTGACACTTGTCGTCAGTATGCTCCTTGAACACTGTCATTACAGGGCTCCATGCCTTTTTCATCACAATGATCCATGCCCTTTTCATCACAATGCTCAAAGACACCTGTAATCACAATGCTACATGCACTTGTCATCACAGTGCTCCATGACGCATTCATCAGAATGCTTCATGGCCTTCTCTTCACAATGCTCCATGCCCTTGTCATCACAATGCTCCAAGACCCCTGTAAACACAATGCTCCATGCCGCTTGTCATTATAGCACTCCATGACGCTCATCATCACAATTATCCATGGTCTTCTCATCACAGTGCTCCACGGTCTTGCCATCACAATGCTCCATGCCCTGGTCATCACAATGCTCTATGTTCCCTTTCATCACAATTCTCCACGTTCTTGGCATCACTATGTTCCATGACACTTCCCATCACAGTGTTAAATGCTTTGTCATCACAATACTCCACAAGCTTGTCATCAGAATACTCCATGACCCTTGTCATCACAATGATCCATGACCCCTGTCATCACAATGCTCCATGAGACCTATCATCACAATGCTCCATGCCCCTTGTCATTACAGTGCTCCATGATGCTCGTCACCAGAATTATCCATGGTTTTCTCATCACAGTGCTCCACGGTCTTGCCATAACAATGCTCCATGCCCTGGTCATCACAATGCTCCATGTCCCTTGTCATCACAATTATCCAGGTCCTTGTCATCACAATGCTCCATGACAGTTCTCATCCCCATGTTACATGCTCTTGTCATCACAATTCTCCATGCACTTGTCATCGCAATGTCCCATGACCCCTGTCATAGCAAGCTCCATGCCTTTGTCATCACAATGCTTCACGACCTTTTCATCAAAATTCTCAAAGGCCGTTGTCATCACACTGCTCCATGCCCTTGTCATCACAATGCTCCATGGCCCTTGTCATCACAATGCTCCAAGCCCTTGTCATCACAATGCTCCATTACCTTTGTCATCACAATCCTCCATATCACTCGGCATCACAATGCTCCATGCCATTGTCATCACAATGGAACATGAAATATGCCATCACAATGCTCCCTGACACCTGTCATCACAATAATCCATGACCATGTCATCACAATGCTCCATGCCCTTGTCTTCACAATGTGCCATGCCCTCTGTCAACACAAATATCCATGAAACTTGTCAGACCAATGCTCCATGCTCCTGTCATCAAAATGCTACATGACCCCAGTCATCACAATGCTCCGTGTGTCCCGTCATCACAAGACACCATGACCTGTGTCACCACAAAAGTCAATGCCCTCATCATCACAAGGCTCTGTGAAATTTGTCACCACAATGCTCCATGAACTTTTAATCAAAATGCTCAATGTCATTGTCATCACAATGCTCCATGAACGCTCTCATCACATTGCTCCATGAACTTGTCATCACAAAGCTCCATGACGCATGTCATCAGAATGCTCCATGGCCTTCTCATCACAATGTTCCATGCACTTGCCATGACAATTCTCCATTAAACCTGTCATAACAATGCTCCTTGACCCCTGCCATGACGATGTTCCATGGCCTTGTCATCACAAGGCTCCATGACCCTTCTAATCACAATGCTCCAAGAACTCTGTAATCAAAATGTTCCATGCCCCTTTTCATCTCAATGATCCATGAACCCCGTCATCACAATGCACCATGCCCATCATCAAAATGCTTCATGCTATTGTCATCACAATGAAATCAAAATTCTCCCTGATCTCTGTCATCACAATGCTCAAAATCCTTGTGATCAAAATGTTCCATAACACTTATCATCACAACGTCCCATGACGCTCGTCATCACAATTATACATGGTCTTCTCATCACAATGCTCCATGACCTTTTTCATCACAATGCTCAATACACTTGTCATCACAATGCTCCCTGACACTTGTCCTCTGTATGCTCCTTGAACCATGTCATGACAAAGCTCCATGCCTTTTTCATCACAATGCTCCATGCACTTGTCATCACAAAGCTCCATGATGCATGTCGTCAGAACGTACCATGGCCATCTCATCCCAATGCTCCAAGTCCTTGTCATCACAATGCCCCAAGAACCCTGTAATCAAAATGCTCCATCCCCCTTTTCATCCGAATATTCCATGAGACTTGTCATCACAAGTCTCCATGGTCTTCTCATCACAATGCTCCAGTACCTTGTCATCACAAGCCTCCATGGCCCCTGTCATCACAATACTCGATGAACGTTTTCAGCCCAATGCTCCTTGACCTTCTCATCACAATGCTCCATGACCCCTGTCATCACAATGCTCCATGACTCCTGTCATCACAACGATCCATGAACCCTGACAACACAATGATCCGGGACTCTTGTCAAGAAAATGCTCCATGCCCATGTCATCCCAATGCTTCATGACCCCTGTAATCACAATGCTCCGTGACGCTTGTCATCACAGTGCTCCATGAACCTTGTTTTCACAATGCTCCATGCCTTTGTCAGCAATATGCTACATAATCTTGTCATCACAATGCTCCATTCGCTTGTCATCACAATCCTTCATGACACTTTGGATCATATTGCTTCATGCCCTTGTCATCTCCCTCTTGCCTTTCTGGTTTTTACAGATTTTCGGATGTCCCTTTTGACCCGTGGGAAGTGACAGTTCTTTGTAGTGTGGATTTGCATTGCGTGCTTGCTTGATTGTCCAAAAAGGTCGTATGCGTTTTCTCCTGAATATATTCAGGAGAAAACGCATACGCCCTTTTTGGCCAAGTGCATCACTGTCGAAGTTGTGATGCTTTTCCTGTGCTTTAAAGGCGATTCCAATTTACCTCTTGAAATATGTTTTGTGCAATTCTGCCTCATTTTCAAGTCAGCTTCGTTGCCTTCCCTCAACAGATTTTTGGAAGACAGTAGTCCTTTATAACTGTAGGTTTGTGAATTGCTGTGCCCGTGAGCTCCAATTTTCAAATCCCATTTTTGGGAGCTGACCGCAAATCCACAATTTTGCTTCAGGACCTATACTTGTTCCAGGGGTGGCTATACTCTTCCCTGCAGGTGTCTGAGGCTTTGGTTAATTCTTCTTCCTGACGGGAATTTACAGTGACATGTACCCGTCCAAATGCCTACATCTACTCTCTGATTGGTTCTCCCTCTTCCCTTTCATCCTCTGCACAATTAGCAAACTGTGCGAACCAGGAGGTTATAGGGGCTGGCTCTCCTAAGTTGGGAGATTGACAGTAAAGCAGTTGGAATGCCAAACTGGAGCACAAGGAGAGGAAAAATTAGGAGACTTTTAGAAACCTTTCACCATCACAGGGTGTCCATTCTCTAGGTTTCCCATACATGTTATAACTGTAGTGATATTCCCTACTACCTGGAGATTTGGTATCCATGGAATGGTGGCATGCATTACTACTTTAAAGGGTCTGCATTTTCTCTCCCAATCTCACCAGTCCTCTCAGTCCCAAGTGTCCAGCCTTATGTCTCATCCAGCTGACTTTGCAGATAGGGTCATTCCCGGTTTCATCAGAACCCCTGAAGGAATTGTGTAAGAATTTCGCTGTTTTTTGTTTTGTTTTTGAAATTCATTTTTATAATGGGGTTGAGCTGATTTTCACTGACGTGTTTATGCCAGTCTAGACACACTTGATTCCCTTATGGAGACAAATCAATACATAGGTTTTAAGATTCTCACTATTCAGATATATTCCTCTGTGGGGAATAGGGGGTTTGAGTCCCGTTCACTAAGGAAGGGGTAGGTCTCGTCTGTTCTCTATTTGGTTTATGGAATGGTACCTGTGCTAATATCAAACTCTGGTTTTATGCATCACCCCACCTCTCCTTTCCCATTAAACAGGCATAAGAGTGTTTTCTAAATGTGAGACTCTGTTCTCTTTCTTAATTCAGTACATGTGTTGTGATGTTGACATTCCCTCTGTAAGTGATATCTTATGATAAGATTCTTTTTCTGTGTGACTAACTTCACTTAGAATCATCATACCTAAATCCACTCTTTATGCTGCTACTGGCCTTATGACATTGATTTCACGTCTGAGTGATATTCTGTTGTACAAAATTACCACAAGTTATTTATGCATGTTTCTTTTTCCTGGGATATTTTAGGTGTACCGAATTTGAGGTTCTTGTATGCAGAGCAGCCCTAAACATTGGGGTGCCTGTGTGTTGTCGATATTTACTCTTCCCAAGTTATATGTCTATGAGTTGAAGTCCCCTTTGCTTGGGGGCTTTGTATTTAAATGTTTTAGGAAACAGCATACACTTCTTCAGAGTGGCTCTTGGATATTTATACCCCACCCATCAGCGTGACTAGGCTCCCTCTTCTCCATGGCCTCTCCAGCATTTCTGGTTTGTACACATTTTTTGGATGGCCTTTCTGAGCAGTGGAAATTGAGACTTCTTTGTTGTGCGGATTTGCATTTCCCGCTTGCTTGGTTGGCCAAAAACTCTGTATGTGTTTTTTTCCTGAAGATATTCACGAAAAAAAGGCATACACCCTTTTGCCCAACTGCATCATTTTAGAAATTCTGCTGCTTTTCATATGCTTTAAATGTGAGTACAATCTACCTTTTGAAATCTGTTTCCTGCAATTCTGCCTCTCATTCAGATCCCCTTCGTTGCCTTACCTGAATATATTTTTGGACGTTGGTTATCATTTATATCTTTGCAGGTCTTTGATTTGTCTGCTCCTGAGCTCCATTTTACAACTCGCTTTTATTGTGAGCTCGCCGCCAAACCATTGGATTGCTTCTGGCCCTATTCTGGTTCTGAGGAGGCAGGCTGAGCCTTTGGTTAATTCTTGTTCCTAATGGGAAATTAGAGTGACATGTGCCTGTCAAAACTCCTACAGCTTATCTCTCATTGGTTCCCCCCTTCCCATTTATCCTCTGCACAAATTGCAAACTGTGTGAAACAGGAGGTTAAAGGTGCTGATTCTCCAAGAGGGGATATTGTTAATAATGTGGCTGGAATGGCGAACCCCAGCACCAGGAGATCAAAAATGAGGTGCATTTTAGACACCTTTCCTGAGCACACGGTGTACATTCATCTCGGGTTCGCAGGCATGTTTTCGCTGTCAGAAGATTCCCTTGAACCTGCCGATTTGGGATCCATGGAATGGGTACCAGGCGGTATTACTTTAAAAGGTCTGCATTTCCTCACCCAGCCTCTCTAACATCTCTTAGCGTGCATAGCTTCCAGCCTTATATATCATCCTGCTGTGGGTCTACATGTGTTCAATCCATGTTACATTGTAGCCCTTCAACAAAAGTTGTAGGAATTTTTGTCTGTCTCACTGTTTTTATAAATATTTTTAAATTTATTTTTATATTGGTTACAGCTGATTTTCAAAGCTCTGTTTTTTGCTGCTGTACATCCACTTGATTCATGTACTGTGTGACAACAATAAATTCTTTCTCAGATACTTACGAGTCATATGTATTATTTTCCAGTGACTTGAGTGGACTGAGTGCAGTTCTTTGAGGTACCGTGTAGGCCTTGCCAGTTATTCAATTCGGTACTTGGAATGGTATCTTTGCTAATTTCAACCTCCTGGATAATACCTCACCATTCCCCACCTTTCCCATTTAGCAGCCTTATGTCTCTTTTCTACATATTTGACTATGTTTCTGTTTTGTAGTTTATTTCATGTGTAGCCATTTTTGATTCCACCTTTAAGTGACATCTTATGATATGTGTCTTTTTCTTTCTGACATGTGTCACTTAGAATGATCGTATGTAACTCCTCCAGAGTTGTTCCAACTGGCCTTATTTCATTGATTTCGGGATGAGTAATATTCCACTCTACATAAGTACCCCATCTCTTTTATCCATTTTATCCTTCCAGGGACATTTAGGTTATATCCAAGTGGAGGCCCTTTTTAACAGAGAGGTGGTAAACGTTGGGGTGCCTGTTTTCTGTCCATTTTTGTTTTTCCCAAGGTATACGCCCATGAGTGCAAGTGCACTATGCTCTGTAGCTCATCTTTTAGATGTCTTAGCAAACACAATACACTTCTCCAGAGTGGCCATTGGCAAATTACATTTCCACTATCAGCCTCACAGGGCTCCCTTTTCTCCTCGCCCTGTCCTGCATTTCTGGTGTTTACACTTTATGTGGATGGCCCCTCTGACTGATGGGAAGTGATATATTTTGTAGTATTGATTTCCAGTGCCCACCTGTTTGGTTGGATAAAAAGTGTGTATGGCCTTTACTTGAATATATTCACAAAAAAATGCATACGCCCTTTTGGGCCAACTGCATCATTGGCCATGTTCAGCCCCTTTTCTTGTGCTTTAATGGGGAGTCCTTTCTACATCTTCAAATCTGTTTCCTGCCACTCTCCCTTGCTAACAACTCCTTTTCTGTGACTTACCTCAAGACATTTTACGACGATAGATATTTTCAACTCTGCAGTTTCATGAATTTTAGTGCCCCTGAGTTCCATTTTTCAACTTTTGTTTTTGGAAACTGGACACAAAACAGCGGGATTTCCTCTAGCCCTATTCTCTTTCCGTGGGCAATTCTAGCCTTTGAGGAATTTGTCTTCCAGATTGCAAATTAGAGTGGCATGTGCCTGTCCAAACAACTAAGACTTGTCTCTAAATTTTTCTCATCCTTCCGCTTCATCCTCTGGACAAATTCCAAACTGTGTGCAACAGGATGTTAACGGTGCTGATATCCCCAAGTGAGGAGATTGTTAGGAAAGATGCTGCAGGGGTGAACCCGAGCACCAGGCGATGAGGAGATGAAGTGCCTTTTCCAAACTCTTTCCGATCAAACGGTGTACCATCCTCTAGGTGTGACAGGCATGTTTTAGCTGTAGGAAGGGTCCCGTGCATGGAAGGAGAACACCAGGGATTTTTCCAAATCAGTGCCTCCCCGTACCCCAAACTGGGGAATTTTTAAGATACAGCTACACGTATGTCCATTAAAGGCCTTGGGAAATAGGCAGAGCCCAAACTTTAGATGATTGAAATCTTCAGGGTCAGAAGCGTTCACCATGGGCCTTGCTTAGGTTACATTTTATCTGTCATTGATAGATGATGTCAATAAAAATATCTATTCTTTTTCAGATTATTTCCCCTTATAGGTTATTGCAAAATATTCAGTGTAGTTCCCTGTGCTATACAGTAGTTCCTTGTTGATGATCTATTTTATACATAGCAGTGTGTATGCGTTAATCCCACACTGTTAATTTATCCCTTCTCCTACCTTTCCCCTTTGGTAATAATAAATTATAAGATTTTATACTTCTCAGAAATGGGGGAGCTGAAAGAGAGGTATCCTTTTCAATGGAAAAGCATTCAAAACAAGATTGAAGCTTCAGCCAAGAGTATTCGATGTACATCCATGGAAATAAATCACTTCATTTCTCTAATGTTGACCTGACAAATAAGACAGACCTCTTCACTGAACTTGCTTATAGTAAAGTGATGGAAATATCAAATGTAAGTCTTAGAAACATCTTATTTTACCCGAGCATTATACACTGCTCTATGTTAACTACAGTTTGGCTCACACATCTGTTCATTGAAGTTACAATGTTCTCAATATCTGTTACTGATCCTCCAGAGTGGACCCCACCAGGAGTCCCCGTGCCCAGTGTCATTGGAGCCAAGAGATCAAGACTGAGTTTGCTTCAGAAGCAAAGGAAACATTATTTTGAAAACAGAATGGAGAGGTGAGAGCGTGCAGTCCCCCACGGGCTGTGGGCTAGGCTGCTGTGTAGGGATCCCAGCAGCGTCAGTGGGAGGGAGGGTATGGAGCTCTCGAGGGCTGGGTTGGCTGCAGCTCAGGGTCTATGCCGTGGAGTCTGCATGGGACCCCGCTAGCTGAGGTGTCGACCCAGCCATTCTGCACTAGGAAATCGGGTCTGAAGTGCCGGGTGTGGGACCTCTGCATGCGGAAGCCTAGGAGCACGTGAAATTAGACAAAGCACAAAGGAAAAGCAGGTTAGACTTTATTTTATTGCCCAGATTCTCTTTTTATCTCCCAGGAATTTTAATGAACGTTGCCGGAGATGAACACCTCCTCTGCTTTTTGTTCCGGACCTAATTCTTGGGGTGTTGAGGGTGCAGACCCCTCTTTCGTAACTGCTTCATGCTGTGGTGGGAGCCCTGATACCTGAGGGGAGGGGCAAAACTTCTCCCCACCAGCCTCCAGGTGAGGTTGATTGTCCCAAGGCCTCCTGCCTCACTTCTCATATGCATGAGCACCAGCATTGGAAGTGTTATAGATTCTAATGACCTTTAAGGGTCCAGGAAAGAGATGCACAGAGATGCTGAGGTGGCAGGTTTCACCCCACCCCACATTTGTTTGGCGACGTTAGGTTGACGGTTTTTGCCAGCCTAGATGCTCTGACCAGTAGTCTGTGCTTTCTTTAATTAGGTCCCTGAATTAATGTACAAACAGCACCATGTGTCAGAACCCTGCCCGCGCAACTCCCAGACAGTCCAGGGTCAGTGGTGATCCAGGACCATGACGTCCACTGAGTCAACGGCCTTTAGAAGTAGCCAGCAGTCCTGCCGGTCATATTGGCCACCATCACCGCGGTGTCTGTAGGGTTTTCTATGGTGAAAGCGTGATATACGTTTCCCCCGCCAAGCTTATTAGCTCCCCTCTGGGTGCAGTAAGTCCTGCAAGCAGTAGTCTGCTCTTTCGGGACACAGTCTTGTTGTTTTCTGAGAGAAACTCCAGGTCAAGTGATGGTCACACGAGTCATCTTGGGGGCCCGTTGCCCCCATTTGTCTCTCTGGAGGTTGCAGTTGGAGGGCCTCCTCACTCGAGGTCAGTGTGTCCACAGAGCGACCCCTGCAACTTCAGGGCATGATTGGTGGTTAGGATCACCACGTGGGGTCCTTTTCCCTTAGGAGGGAGCTGGCCTTTTGGGCTACTGATTTCTTGCTTTTTAGATACCCTAGTATCCTGGCCTGATGAATCAGTGGGCAAAGCCCTTGGTGACCATAGTTTATCATACCTGAAGGGCATTCTTGTGTTGCTCCATTTCAAGTGGTCCCAGTTTTTGCACTAAGGCTCCAAGGGCAATTAACCATTGACCGGGTATGTAAAGGTCAAAGGGTTTAGCTAAATTAGGGAGTTCCTGGGCAAGGGTCTGAATTGACTGCTATTTCCATTCTTTAAAGTCTGCTTCTGGATTCTATACAAAAGGATCATCATCTTTTCGTGTCAGTGTTTCATGTAGAGGCCCAGCTATTAGACTGTAGTTAGGGATCCAGATGCAGAAAACCTTGGCCTCCCCAGGAACCCCTAAGCTGTCTTCTAGTTTTAGAAGAGGTAAGGCTGCAAATGGCTTCTTCCCTATCCTGGGATGCGTTTCTCCGAATATCTGTGAGAATGAAGCCCAGGCATGTCACCTGAGCCTGGGATATTTGAGCCTTTTTCTTGGACACCTTCTATCCTTCCTTGGCTAGGTAGTTTAGAGGCGACTTTAGTAGGCCTGGTGATCAGAATGTCATCTGCATATTGAAGGAGGGTTCACTTTTACAGAGGTAGAACGTTTAGGTCTTTAGAGGTCATTTCCCCAATGATGGTGTGGGGATTTTTGTACCGTTGGGGCAGGACGGCCCAGCATTATTGGTTTTGTTGCATGTTGTGTCCTGCCACTCACAAGCCAAAAATTCTTGTGACTCTGAGATGAATGGAATACAGAAGAAGGCATCATTGAAGTCTAATAGAGAATGCCTTGGCCTGGTGGATGGTAGAATGAGCAGCAGGGTGTAGGAAATAGGAGCTACTGGATGTATATCCTCGGTGGCTTCACTGACTGTCCTGATATCCTTTACCAGGTCTCCAGCAGCCCATGGGGCTCTCGTGGTCAGGCCAATCCCAGGATATGGAGCTCACCTGGGCTGCACCACCCATTCCCCACAGCCCACGGGGCTCTCGTGTTCAAGTCCCTCCCTGGGTATGGAGCTCCCCTGTGCAGCTACCCAGCAGCCCATGGGGCTCTCATAGTCAGGCCCTTCCCAGGATACAGAGCTCCCCTGGGCAGGTACACCAGCAAGGCTGGACACACAGGAACTGTGCACATAGCCCACCTTGCAGAGAACCCCCAGCTCACCTGTCGCTCACAGCTGACAGAGAACACCTCAGAGCAGCACTTGAACTAACAAACAGCAGCTCTGACAGGTCTGTGACCCTGGATATCACTCTGTGCAGTCTCTCTCTACCTGGTCTTCCAGACACTTCCACTGCAGCCAGGGCACCAGGCCTCTGTCTCCACCCACCATCTCTCCTCTCCCTGACTCCTGGGTTCCTCTCATTAGGATAGGGTCTTCTTGAAGTTGTTTTCCACTCATGGACCAGATAAAATGATAAGAAAACAAGCGGCAGCTGCAGCCCCTTGTCTAGCCTGACTCTCAAGGGCCCACACCTGTTCCTTGGGCCTGGCCCGTTTAGCAAGGTTCATTTTCTGCTACTGTGAGCCCCAGAGGGGTGAGGATTGGCTGATTTGGGCAGCCTGACACTGCCTGCCTGCCCTCCCCAGGTGTGCCTGGGTTGAGGTCAATATAAACACCTCTCCAGTCAGCAAGAGCCCCTGTAGCTGTGCCTGACGCCATATTCTCTGCCCCGTCAGCAGTGTCGGGGCTGGGGTGGTGGGAGGGTGTGAGGGGCCGTGGCTTTGTGGGTGGCCCAGTGTGAGTGGGGCTCTGCTGGAGTTTCCACAGGAGTTGCTAGGCTGCCACCTGCTAAAGAAGAGGATGTGTCATCCATACCTGACGCTTGAATTTCTCCCCAGGCAGAGGTGAGGAAGTAAAAAAGCAGTGGGGGCCGTGGCAGGAGGGGTATCTCAGTCATGGAAATGGAAAGCTTCCAGAAGAGCATCTGGGGCCAGGACCATCCTGACTGGCCTGCAGGCACCAAGTCGGCCTGCGTGCTGTCGCTGGTGTGGCTCCACAGCCCTTCCTCTAGGCTTGCAAGTGCTTGTACATATTCAGGTGTTTTACCTGGAAAGGGTGGGAAGAGTTCAGCTGCAGCAGGACTGGGGCTCAGCTCACATTTACTCACAAACGCCTCGACACAGTCCCCCAGCTTTGCAATGAGGATGCTCCTTGTCGGGGGGAGCACTGCTGACTGCATGGGAGACGATTTCCCACCTCTGACCAACTTAAGAATTTTTTACCACTGGAGCAAGTGCCCTGATACGATTTTCCTCTGTATAACTGGTGGGTTCTGTTTTAATTTTTTTTCTTTTTTTTCTTTTTGGTTCAAGGTAGATTTTATTTATTCCTCTTTTTTTTTAATTTGCAGATATAAACATGGAAATAATGCATTAATATAAAGACGTCTATGTGAAGGGAAATACTTTTTTTTCTGTTTTCTTTTATTAAATGCTATTTATTTTTATTTTTTAAAATTTATTTCTTTTATACAGCAGGTTCTTATTGGATATCTATTTTATACATATAAGTGTGCACATGTGAATCCCAGTCTCCCATTTCATCCCACCACCACCCTCACTTGGCGTTTCCCCCTTGGTGTCCATATATTTGTTCTCTACATCTGTGTCTCTATCTCTGCCCTGCACACCGGTTCATCTGTACCATTTTTCTAGGTTCCACATATATGCATTAATATACAATATTTGTTTTTCTCTTTCTGGCTTACTTCACTCCGTATGACAGTCTCTAGATCCATTAAGGTCTCTACAAATGACCCAATTTCAATCCTATGTATGGCTGAGTAATATTCCATTGTATATATGTACCACATCTTTATCCATTCGTCTGTCTGTGGGCACTTAGGTTGCTTTCATTACCTGTCTATTGTAAATAGTGCTGCGGTGAACATTGTGGTGAATGTGTCTTTTTGATTTATGGTTTTCTCTGGGTATATGCCCAGTAGTGGGATTGCTGGATTATATGGTAATTCTATTTTTACTTTTTTAAGGAACCTCCATACTGTTCCCCATAGAGACAGTATCAATTTACATTCCCAACAATAGTGGAAGAAGGTTCCTTTCCTCCATACCCTCTCCAGCATTTGTTGTTTGTAGATTCTCTGTTGATGCCCATTCTAACAGGTGTGACATGACACCTCATTGTAGTTTCCATTTCCATTTCTCTAATAATTAGTGATATTGAGCAGATTTTCATGTGCGTACTGGCCACCTCTATGTCTTCTTGGAAGAAATGTCTATTTATATCTTCTTCCATTTTTGTATTGGGTTGTTTGTTTTATTAATATTGAGCTGCATGAGCTGTTTATATATATTGGAGATTAATCATTTGTCCATTGATTCGTCTAAAAATATTTTCTGCCATTCTGAGGGTTGTCTTTTTGTCTTGTTTGTAGTTTCCTTTGCTTTGCAAAAGCTTTTACGTTCCATTAGGTCCCATCTGTTTAGTTTTCTTTTTTATTTCATTACTATAGGAGGTGGATCAAAAAAGATCTTGCTGTGATTTACGTCAGAGTATCCTTCGTAAGTTTTCCTCTCAGAGTTTTATACTATCTGGTCTTACATTAACGTCTCTAATCCATTTTGAATATATTTTTTGTATGATGTTGGGGAGTGTTCTAATTTCATTCTTTTACATGTAGCTGTCCATATTTCCCAGCACCAATGATTGAAGAGACTGTCTTATCTCCATTGTATAGTCTTGCCTCCTTTGTCATAGATTAGGTGACCATAGATGTGGAGGTTTATCCCTGTGCTTTCTTTTTTTTTTCCTTTTACACGTTTATTGGAGTGTAATTGATTTACAATGGAGTGTTCGTTTCTGCTGTATAAAAAAATGAATGAGCTATACATATACAAATATCACCAGATCCCCTCCCTCTTGCATCTCCCTCTCACACCCCATATCCCACCCCTTTATGTGGTCACAAAGCACCGAGCTGATCTCCCTGTTCTATGTGGCTGCTTCCCAGTACCTATCGGTGTTACATTTGGTAATGTATTTATGTCCATGCCACTCTCTCACTTCGTCCCAGCTTACCCATCCCCCTTCCGGTGTCCTCAAGTCCTTTCTCTATGTCTGTGTCCTTAATCCTGTCCTGCCACTAGGTTCTTCAAAATCTTTTTTTTTTCTTCATTAGATTCCGTATATCTCTGTTAACATACAGTATTTGTTTTTCCCTTTCTGACTTACTTCACTGTGTAGGACAGATTCTAAGTCCATCCACCTCAGAACAAATAACTCAGTTTTGCTTCTTTTTATGGCTGAGTAATACTCCATTGTATATATGTGCCAGATCTTCTTTAAACATTCATCTGTCGATGGACACTTAGGTTGCTTCCATGTCCTGACTATTGTAAATAGAGCTGCAATGAACATTTTTCTACATAACTCTTTTTGAATTATGGTTTTCACAAGGCAAATGCCCAGTAGTTGGATTGTTGTGTCATATGGTACTTCTATTGTTAGTTATTTAAAGGAACCTCCGTACTGTTCTCCCTAGTGCCCATATCAATTTACATTCCCACCCACAGTGCAAGTGTGTTCCCTTTTCTCCAATAAAGACCTCTCCAGCATTTATTGTTTTGTAGATTTTTTTGATGATTGCCACTCTGACTGCTGTGAGGTGATACCTCAGGGTAGTTTTGATTTAGATTTCTCTAATGATTAGTAATGTTCAACATCCTTTCATGTGTTTCTTGGTAATCTGTATATCTTCTTTGGAGAAATGTCTATTTAGGTCTTCTGCCCGTTTTTGGATTGGGTTGTTTGTTTTTGTGATATTGAGCTACATGCGGTGCTTGTAAAGTTAGGAGATTAATCCTTTGTCAATGGCTTCATTTGAAAATATTTTCTCCCATTCTGAGGGTTGTTTTTGCATCTTGTTTATGTTTTCCTGTACTGTGTAAAAGCTTTTAAGTTTCATTAGGTCCCATTTGTTGATTTCTGTTTTTATTTCCATTTCTCTAGGAGGTGGGTCCAAAAGGATCTTGCTGTGATTTATGTCATAGAGTGTTCTGCCTATGGTTTCCTCTAAGTGTTTTATAGTGTCTGGTCTTATATTTAGATCTCTAATCAATTTAGAGTCTATTTTTGTGTATGGTGTTATGGAGTGTTCTAATTTCATTCTTTTATGTGTAGGGGTCCAGTTTTCCCAGCACCAATTACTGAAGAGACTGTCTTTTCTCCATTGTATATCCTTAGCTCCTTTGTCATAGATGAGATAGCCATAGGTATGTAGGTTTATCTCTGGGCTTTCTGTCCTGTTCCATTGATCTGTGTTTATGCCAATCTACATACACTTGATTCCATTATGGAGACATATAAATACATAGGTTTCAAGGTTATTACCAGTCAGATATATTCCTCTTCAGTGAATAGGGTGTTTTGTGTCCAGTTCATTGAGAAAGGAGTAGGTCTTGTCTATTACATATTTGGTATATGGAATGGGATCTGTGCTAATTTCAAACTCTGCTTTTACACATCACCCCACGTCACCTTTCCCCTTAAGGAGGCATAAGTGTGTTTTCTAAATGTGTAACTCTGTTCTCTTTTGAAATTCAGTTCATGTGTAGCCATGTTTACATTTCCTCTATAAGTGATATATTACAATAAGTTTCTTTTTCTTTGTGGCTCATTTCACTTAGCATCATCGTACCTAAAGCCACTCATTATGCTGCTATTGGCCTTATGACATTGATTTTATGTCTGAGTGACATTCCATTGTATATAAGTACCACAACATCTATATCCATTTTTTCCCTTTCCTGGGATATTTAAAGTGTACCGAAGTTGAGGTTCTTGTAAACAGAGCAGCCCTAAAGATTGGGCTGTCTGTGTGTTGTGGATTTTTAGTTTTCCCAAAATACACGCCCATGAGTTG
The DNA here is from genome assembly GCF_964341445.2 of Mesoplodon mirus. NCBI lineage: Eukaryota > Metazoa > Chordata > Mammalia > Artiodactyla > Ziphiidae > Mesoplodon > Mesoplodon mirus. Next base: position 652,909 of record NW_028295721.1, read on the forward strand.
AAGTGTGCTATGCTCTGTAGCTCTGTTTTAGAAAACAACATACAGTTCTCCAGAGAGGCTGTTGGCAATTTACATCCTGACCATCAGCGTAACCAGGCTCCCTTTTCTCCATGGCCTGTCCTGCATTTGTGGTTTTTACACTATTTGTGGATGGCCCTTTTGACTGGAGGTAAGGGACACTTCTATGTAGTGTGGATTTGCAATGCCTGATGGCTTGCTTGGCCAAAAAGGGCATATGCATTTTTTCCCGAATATATTCAAGAAAATACACATACTCCCTTTTCGGCCAAGGGCAACATTGTCGAAGTTCTGTCGCTTTTCATGTGCTTTAAAGACAACTACAATCTACCTCTTGAAATCTGTTTCCTTCAATTCTGCCTTGCATTCAAATCCTCTTCACTGCCTTACCTCAATATATTTCTGGATGATAGTTGTCCTTTATAACTCTGCAAGTTTGTGAATTGCTGTGCCCCTGATTTCCATTTTTCAACTGGCCTCTTTGTGAGCTGGCTGCAATACCGCAGCATGGCTGTAGGCCCTAGTCTGGTTCTGGGGTGTCAGGCTGAGCCTTTGGTTAATTATTCTTCCTGATGGGAAACTAGAGTGACATGTGCCCATCCAAACACCTACAGCTAATCTCTCATTTGTTTCCCCTCTTCCTGTTCATCCTCTGCACAATTTGCAAACTGTGCATAACAGGAGGGTAAAGGCGCTGACACTCCAAGTGGGGAGATTTTTAGTAATGCAGATGGAATGGCGAAGCTGAGCCCGACAAACGGAAAAATGAGGTACCTTTTAGAAAACTTTCCCAATTACACAGTGTACCATCCACTGGGTTTCCCATGCATGCTTTAACTGTAGGAAGATTCCCTTAAACTTGGAGAGTTGGGACCACAAGAATGGGTAGTACACAGTATTGCTCAAAGTGGTGTTCTTTTGCTCACACAACCTCAACAATCTTGTCAGCCCCAAGTGTCCAGTTTTATGTCTCATCCAGCTGTGGGTGTAAAGGTGGACAATCCAGGTTGCATCACAGGCCCTGAACGTAATTCTTAAGGCTTTCCCTCTGTTTCACTGTTTTTGCATTTTGCTTTTGAAATTTATTTTTATAAGGGTGTTTAGCTGAATTTCAGTGCTGTGTTCATGCCATTATACACACACATGATTCCTTTATGGAGACATGATAATACATATGTTTTAAAATTCTTGGAGTCAGATATATTCCTCTGCAATGAATAGGGGGTGTTGAGTCGAGTTCATTGTGCGGGGAATAGGTGATGTCTATTACATACTTGGTTTATGTAACGGTATCTGTGCTAATTTAAAACTGTGGTTTTATGCATCAACCCACCTCGCCTTTGACCTTAAGCAGGGAGATTATTGTTTTCTAAGTGTGTGACTCTGTTGTGTTTGTAATTCAGATCATTCGTAGCCAAGTGTACATTTCCACTATAAGTGATATCTTATTATAAGATTCAGTACTCTGTTATCTTTCCTAACTCAGTTCATATGTAGCCATGTTTACAGGATCTTCATAAGTGATATCTTATGATAAGTTTCTTTTTCTGTGTGACTTATTTCACTTAGAATCATCGTACCTGAATCCACTCATTTTGCTGCTAATGGTCTTATGACATTGATTTCATGGCTGAGGGATATTCCATCGTATGTAAGTAACACAATTTTTTGAACCATTTTAATCTTTCTTGGGATATTTAAGGTGTGCCCAAGTTGAGGTTCTTGTACCAGTGCAGCCCTAAATTTTGGGGTGGCTCTGTCTTATTGATTTTCAGTTTTTCCAAGGTATATTCCCTAGACTGGAATTGCCCTTGGCTCTGTAGCTCGCTTGTTTACTTGTTTATGGAACACAATGCACTCCTCCAGTGAGGCAGTTGGCAATTTACATCCCGCCCATCAGCATAACAAGGCTCCCTGTTCTCCAGGGCCTGTCTTGCCTTTCTGGTTTTTATCCATTTTGTGGATATGCATTTTGACTGGTGAGAAGTGATACTTCTTTGGAGTGCAGATTTGCAATGCCCGCTTTCTTGCTTGGCCAAAAAGGGCGTATGCGTTTTCTCCTGGATATATCCAGGAGAAAACGCATACGCCCTTTTTGGCCAAGTGCATCATTGTCGAAGTAGTGCCCCTCTTCCTGTGCTTTAAAGCCGATTCCATCGTACCTATTGAAATCTCTTTCCTGCTATTCTGCCTCGCTTTCAACTCCGCCTCGTCGCCTTCCCTCAACAGATTTTTGGACGATAGTTGTCCTTTATTACTCTGGCCAGTTTGTGAAGTGCTGTACCCCTGAGCTCAAATTTTTAACTCGTTTTGTGTGAGCTGAACGCAAGTCCAATATTTTGGTTCAGGAACTCTACTGGTTCCCGTTGGGTGGCGGAGACTTTGGTTAATTCTTCTTCCGCACGGGATATAAGAGTGACCTGTGCCCGTCCAAATGCCTAACAGCTACCCTCTCATTTGTTCTCCCTCTTCCCCTTCATCCTCTGCAAAATTGGCAACCTGTGAGAACCAGGAGGTAAAAGGTGCTGTCTCTTCAAGTTGGGAGATTGATAGTAAAGCAGTTGGAATGTCAAACCGGAGCACCAGGAGGGGGACTATTCGTTGAGTTTTAGAGACCTTTCGTATTCACAGTGTGTCCATTTTCTACATTTCACGTACATGTTATAACTGTAGTAATATTCCCTTCAACCTGGAGACATGGGACCCATGGAATGGGTGCCATGCATTATTGCTTTAAAGGGTCTGCATTTGCTCACCCAATCTCACCAATCCTCTCAGTCCCATGTGTCCAGCCTTATACCACATCCAGCTGTCATGTAGATAGCGTCATTCCAGGTTTTATCAGAGACCCTGAAGGAATTGTAAAGAATTTCCGTTTTTTTTTTTGAAATTCCTTTTAATAGTGGGTTTGAGATGATTCTCACTGCCATGTTTATGCCAGTCTAGACACTCTTGATTCCCTTAAGGAGACATACCAATACATAGGTTTTAAGATTCTTCCTAGTCAGATATATTCCTCTGCAGGAAGTATGGGTTGTTGAATCCCTTTCACTGACGAAAGTGTAGATCTTGTCTATTCTGTATTTCGTTTTTGGAACGGTGCCTGTTCTAATATTAAACTCTGATTTTATGCAACACCCCACCTCTCCTTCCCCCTTAAGGAGGCATAAGAGTGTTTTCTGAATGTGAGACTCTGTTCTCTTTCCTAACTCAGTTCATGTGTAGCCATTTTTACAGGAACTTCGTAAGTGATATCTTATGATAAGCTTCTTTTTCTGTGTGACTTATTTCACTTAGAATCATCAAACCTGAATCCACTCATTTTGTTGCTACTGGTCTTATGACATTGATTTCGTGGCTGAGGGATATTCCATCGTACCTAAGTACCATAATTTTTTGTAAATTTTTTAACTTTCCTGGGATAATTAAGGTGTACCCAAGTTGAGGTTCTTGTAAGCAGTGCAGCCCTAAATTTTGGGGTGGCTCTGTCTTATTGATTTTCAGTTTTCCCAAGGTATATTCCCTAGACTGGAAGTGCCCTGGGCTCTGTAGCTTTGTTGTTTACTTGTTTTAGGGAACACAGTGCACTCCTCCAGAGAGGCAGTTGCCAAGTTACATCCCACCCATCAGCATAACAAGGCTCCCTGTTCTCCAGGTCCTCTCTTGCCTTTCTGGTTTTTACACATTTTGCCGATGTCCCTTTTGACCAGTGGGAAGGGATACTTCTTTGTACTGCAGATTTGCCTTGCCCGCTTGCTTGCTTGGCCATAAAGGGCGTATACGTTTTCTCCTGAATATATTCAGGAGAAAACGCATACGCCCATTTTGGCCAAGTGCATCATTGTCAAAGTTGTGCCCCTCTTCCTGTGCTTTAAAGGCCATTCCAACGTACCTATTGAAATCTGTTTCCTGCTATTCTGCCTCGCTTTCATGTCCGCCTCGTTGCCTTCCCTCAACAGATTTTTGGACGATAGTTGTCCTTTATTACTCTGCCAGTTTGTGAAGTGCTGGGCCCCTGATCTCCATTTTTTAACTCGTTTTTTGTGAGCTCAACGCAAGTCCAAAATTTTGGTTCAGGACCTATACTGGTTCCCGGTGGGTGGCTGAGACTTTGGTTAATTCTTCTTCGTGCCAGGCATTTAGAGTGACATGTGCCTGTCCAAATGTCTAACCGGTATTCTCTCATTGGTTCTCCCTCTTCCCTTTCACCCTCTGCCAAATTGGCAACCTGTGTTTTCCAGGAGGAGAAAGCGGCTGTCTCTCCAAGTTGGGAGATTGATAGTAAAGCAGTTGGAAAGTCAAACTGGAGCACCAGGAGAGGGACAATTAGTTGAGTTTTAGAAAACTTTTCTATACACAGTGTTTCCATTCTCTAGGTCTCCCGTACATGTTTTAGCTGTAGTAATATTCCCTTCAACCTGGAGATTTGGAACCATGGAATGGAGGCCAAGCATTTTTGCATTAAACGGTCTGTGTTTGCTCACCCAGTCTCACCAATCCTCTCAGTCCCAAGTATCCAGCCTTATGCCACATCAAGCTGTAGTTGTAGATAGGTTCATTCCAGGTTTCATCAGAGACCCTGAAGGAATTGTAAAGAATTTCGCTGTTTTTTTGTTTTGTTTTGAAATTCCTTTTTATAGTCGGTTTGAGCTGATTCTCGCTGCCATGTTTATGCCAGTCTAGACACACTTGTTTCCCTTACAGAGACATATCAATACATAGGTTTTAAGATTCTTACTAGTCAGATATATTCCTCTGCGGGAAATATGGGGTTTTGAGTCCCTTTCACTGAGGAAGGTATAGATAGGTCTTGTCTATTCCATAGTTGGTTTTTGGAAAGGTACCTGTGCTTATATCAAACTCTGGTTTTATGCATCACCCCACCTATCCTTCCCCCATAAGCAGGCATAAGATTGTTTTCTAAATGTGAGACTCTGTTCTCTTACCTAACTCAGTTCATGTGTAGCCATGTTTACAGGACCTTCATAAGTGATATCTTATGATAAGCTTCTTTTTCTGTGTGACTTATTTCTCTTGAAATAATCGTATCTGAATCCACTCATTTTGCTGCTACTCGTCTTATGACATTGATTTCATGGCTGAGGGATATTCCATCGTATGTAAGTACCACAATTTTTTGAACGATTTTTATCTTTCCTGGGATATTTCAGGTGTACCCAGTTGAGGTTCTTGTAAGCACTGCAGCCCTAAATTTGAAGGTGGATCTGTCTTATTGATTTTCAGTTTTCCCAAGGTATATTCCCTAGACTGGAAGTGCCCTTGGGTCTGTAGCTCTGTTGTTTACTTGTTTTAGGGAACACAATGCACTCCTTCAGAGAGGTAGTTGGCAATTTACATCACGCCCATCAGCATAACAAGGCTCCCTGTTCTCCAGGGCCTGTCTTGCCTTTCTGGTTTTTACACATTTTGTGGATGTCCCTTTTGACTGGTGGGAAGTGACACTTCTTTGTAGTGCAGATTTGCATTGCCCGCTTGCTTGCTTGGCCAAAAAGGGGCGTATGCGTTTTCTCCTGCATATACTCAGGAGAAAATGCATACGCCCTTTTTGGCCAAGTGCATCATTGTCGAAGTTGTGACCCTCTTCCTGTGCTTTACAGGTGATTCCAACGTACCTCTTGAAATCTGTTTCCTGCTATTCTGCCTCACTTTCAAGTCTGCCTCGTTGCCTTCCCTGAACAGATATCGGGCTGAAAGTTGTCCTTTATTACTCTGCCAGTTTGTGAATTGCTGTGCACTTGAGCTCCATTTTTGAAGTCGTTTTTTGTGAGCTGAACGCATGTCCAAAATTTTGGTTCAGTACCTATACTGGTTCAAGTTGGGTGGCTGAGACTTTGGTTAATTCTTCTTCCTGCCGGGAAATTGGAGTGATATATGCCCGTCCAAATGCCTAACAGCTACTCTCTCATTGGTTCTCCCTCTTCCCTTTCATCCTCTGCCAAACTGGCAACCTGTGAGAACCAGGAGGTTAAAGGGGCTCTCTCTCCAAGTTGGGAGATTGATAGTAAATCAGTTGGAAAGTCAAACCGGAGCACCAGGAGAGGGACTATTCTTTGAGATTTAGAGACCTTTTGTATTCACAGTGTGTCCATTCACTAGGTTTCCCGTACATGTTATAGGTGTAGTAATATTCCCTTCAACCTTGAGAGTTGGGACCCATGGAATGGGTGCCATGCATTATTGCTTTAAAGGGTCTGCATTTGCTCACCCAATCTCACCAATCCTCTCAGTCCCAAGTGTCCAGCCTTATGCCACATCCAGCTGTCCTTGTAGACAGGGTCATTCCACGTTTCATCAGAGACCCTAAAGGAATTGTAAAGAAATTCCCTGTTTTTTTGTTTTGTTTTTGAAATTATTTTTTATAGTGGGTTTGAGCTGATTCTCGCTGCCATCTTTATGCCAGTCTAGACACACTTGATTCCCTTACGGAGACATATCAATACATAGGTTTTTAGATTCTTACTAGTCAGATATATTCCTCTGTGGGAAATATGGGGTTTTGAGTCCCTTTCACTGAGGAAGGTATAGGTAGGTCTTGTCTATTCCATAACTGGTTTTGGGAACGGTACCTGTGCTTATATCAACCTCTGGTTTTATGCATCACCCCACCTCTCCTTCCCCCTTAAGCAGGCATAAGAGTGTTTTCTAAATGTGAGACTCTGTTCTCTTTCCTAACTCAGTTCATGTGTAGCCATGTTTACAGGATCTTCATAAGTGATATCTTATGATAAGCTTCTTTTTCTGTGTGATTATTTCACTTAGAATCATCGAACCTGAATCCACTCATTTTGCTGCTACTGGTCTTATGACATTGATTTCATGGCTGACGGATATTCCATTGTACGTAAGTACCACAATTTTTTGAACCATATTTATATTTCCTTGGATATTTAAGGTGTACCCAAGTTGAGGTTCTTGTAAGCAGTGCAGCCCTAAATTTGAGGGTGGCTCTGTCTTATTGATTTTCAGTTTTCCGAGGGTATATTCCCTAGACTGGAAGTGCCCTTGGCTCTGTAGCTCTGTTGTTTACTTGTTTTAGGGAACACAATGCACTCCTCCAGAGAGGCAGTTGGCAATTTACATCCCGCCCATCAGCATAACAAGGCTCCCTGTTCTCCAGGGCCTGTCTTGCCATTCTGATATTTACACATTTTGTGGATGTCTCTTTTGACCGGTGGGAAGGGATACTTCTGTGTAGTGCAGCTTTGCATTGCCTGCTTGCTTGCTTGGCCAAAGAGGGCGCATGCGTTTTCTCTTGCATATATTCAGGAGAAAATGCATACGCCGTTTTTGGCCAAGTGCATCATTGTCGAAGTTGTGCCCCTTTTCCTGTGCTTTACAGGTGATTTCAACCTACCTCTTGAAATCTGTTTCTTGTTATTCTGCCTCGCTTTCAAGTCTGCCTCGTTGCCTTCCCTCAACAGATTTTTGGATGATAGTTGTCCTTTCTTACTCTGCCAGTTTTTGAATTGTTGTGCCCTTGAGCTCCATTTTTCAACTCGTTTTTTGTGAGCTGAACTCATGTCCAATATTTTGGTTGAGGACCTAAACTGTTTCCCGCTGGGTGGCTGAAATTTGGTTAATTCTTCTTCCTCCCGGGAAATAAGAGTGACATGTGCCCGTCCAAATGCCTAACAGCTACCCTCTCATTGGTTCTCCCTCTTCCCTTTCATCCTCTGCCAAATTGGCAACCTGTGCGAACCCGGAGGCCAAGGGGCTGTCTCCCAAGTTGGGAGATTGATAGTAAAGAAGTTCGAAAGTCAAACGGGAGCACCAAGAGAGGGAGAATTTGTTGAGTTTTGGAGACGTTTCTTATTCAGAGTGTGTCCATATTCTATGTTTCCCGTACATGTTATCGCTGTAGTAATATTCCCTTCAACCTGGAGACATGGGACCCATGGAATGGGTGTCATGCATTATTGCTTTAAAAGGTCTGTATTTGCTCCCCCAGTCTCACCAATCCTCTCAGTCCTATGTGTCCAGACATATGCCACCTCCAGCTGTCGTTGTAGATAGGGTCATTCCAAGTTTCATCAGAGACCCTGAAGGAATTGTAAAGAATTTCCCTGTTTTTTTGTTTTGTTTTTGAAATTCCTTTTTATAGTGGTTATGAGCTTATTCTCGCTGCCATATTTATGCCAGGCTAGAAACACTTGATTCCCTTACAGAGACATATCAATACATATGTATTAAGATTCTTACTAGTCAGATATATTCCTCTGCGGGAAATATGGTGTTTTGATTCCCTTTCACTGAGGAATGTGTAGGTCTTGTCTATTCCATAGTTGGTTTTTGGAACGGTACGTGGGCATATATCAAACTCTAGTTTTATGCATCACCCCACCTCTACTTCCCCCTTAAGCAGGCATAAGAGTGTTTTCTAAATGTGAGACTCTGTTCTCTTTCCTAACTCAGTTCATGTGTAGCCATGTTTACAGGATCTTCCTAAGTGATATCTTATGATAAGTTTCTTTTTCTGTGTGACTTATTTCACTTAGAATCATCGTACCTGAATCCACTCATTTTGCTGCTACTGGTCTTATGACATTGATTTCATGGCTGAGGGATATTCCATCGTACGTAAGTACAATAATTTTTTGAACCATTTTTATCTTTCCTGGGATATTTAAGGTGTACCCAAGTTGAGGTTCTTGTAAGCAGTGCAGCCCTAAATTTTGGGGTGGCTCTGTCTTATTGATTTTCAGCTTTCCCACAGTATATTCCCCAGACTGGAAGTGCCCTTGGCTCTGTAGCTCTGTTGTTTACTTGTTTTAGGGAACACAATGCACTCCTCCAGAGAGGCAGTTGGCAATTTACATTATGCCCATCAGCATAACAAGGCTCCCTGTTGTCCAGTGCCTGTCTTGACTTTCTGGTTTTTTCACATTTTGTGGATGTCCCTTTTGACCGGTCGGAAGTGATACTCCTTAGTAGTGAAGATTTGCATTGCCCGCTTGCTTGCTTTTCCAAAAAGGGCATATGCGTTGTCTCCTGAATATATTCAGGTGGTAATGCATATGCCCTTTTTGGCCAAGTGCATCATTGTCGAAGTTGTGCACCTCTTCCTGTGCTTTAAAGGCTATTCCAACGTATCTCTTGAAAGCTGTTTCCTGCAATTCTGCCTTGCTTTCAAGTCTGTGTCATTGCCTTCGCTCAACAGATTTTTGGACGATAGCTGTCCTTCACTATTCTGCCAGTTTGTGAATTGTTGTGCCCCTGAGCTCCGTTTTTCACCTCGATTTTTGTGAGCTGAAGGCAAGTCCAAAATTTTGGTTCAGGACCTATACTGGATCACGGTGGGTGGTTGAGACTTTGGTTACTTCTTCTTCCTGCCGGGAAATTAGAGTGACATGTGCCCGTCCAAATGCCTAACAACTACTCTCTCATTGGTTCTCCTTCTTCCCATTCATCCTCTGCCAAATTGGCAACCTGTGTACCAGGAGGTTAAAGGTGCTGTCTCTCCAAGTGGGGAGATTGTTAGTAAAGCAGTTGTTAAGTCAAACCGGAGCACCAGGAGAGGGACTATTAATTGAGTTTTAGAAATCTTTCGTATTCACTGTGTGTCCATTCTCTAGGTTTCCCGTACATGTTATAGCTGTAGTAATATTGTCTTCAACCTGGAGAATTGGGACCCATGGAATGGGTGCCATGCATTATTGCTTTAAAGGGTCTACATTTGCTCACCCAATCTCACCAATCCTCTCAGTCCCAATTGTCCAGCCTTATGCCACATCCAGCTGTCGTTGTAGATAGGGTTATTCCAGGTTTCATCAGCGACCCTGAAGGTATTGTGTAAGAATTTTTCTGTTTTTATGTTTTGTTTTGAAATTCATTTTTATATTGAGTTTGAGCTGATTCTCACTGCCATATTTATGTCGTTCTAGACACACTTAGTTACCTTACGGAGACATATCAAAACATAGGTTTTAAAATTCTTACTAGTCAGATATATTTCTCTGCGGGGAATAGGGATGTTGAGTTCCGTTTACTGAGGAAGGAGTAGGGCTTGTTTCTTTTGTTTTTGGATTATGGAACAGTACCTGTGCTAATATCAAACTTTTGTTTTGTGCATCTCCCCACCTGTCTTTCCCCTTAAGCAAGCGTTAGAGTGTTTTCTAAATCTGATACTCTGTTCTCTTCCCTAAATCAGTTCATATGTAGCCATGTTTACATTCCCTTCATAAGTGGTATCTTATGTCAGAATGCACCATGGCCGTTCTCATAATAATGCTCCATGACCCCTGTCATCACAATGCACCATGCCCTGGTTATCAAAATGCTCCATGTCCCTTGTCATCAAAATTCTCCACGTCCTTGTCATCACAATGCTACATGACACTTCTCATCAAAATGTTACATGCTCTTGTCATCACAATTCTCCATTCTCTTGACATTGCAATGCTCCATGCCTTTGTCATCACATTGCTCCATGAACCCTGTCATCACATTGCTCCCTGACACCTGTCATCACAATGCTTCATGCCCCTTGTCATTACAGTGCTCCATGATGCTCGACATCACAATTACCCAATGTCTTCTCATCACAATGCTCCACGGTTTTGCCATCACCATGCTCCATGCCTTGTCATCTCAAAGCTCAATGTCCCTTGTCCTCACAATTCTCCACGTCCTTGTCATTACAATGCTCCATGGCACTTCACATCACAATATTATAAGCTCTTGTCATCACAATAATCCATGCACTTGTCATCACAATGCTCCATGACCCCTGACATAGGAAGCTCCATGCGCTTTTCATCAAAATGTTTCACGACCAGGACATTAAAATTCTCAATGGCCCTTGATATCACAATGCTCCATGCCCTTGTCATCACAATGCTCCTTTACTTTGTCACAACAATCCTCCATAAAAATTGGCATCACAGTGCTCCATGTTATTGTCATCAAACTGGAACATGACATATTTCATCACAATGCTCCCTGACACCTTTCTTCACAATAATCCATGACATTGTCATCACAGTGCTCCATGACCTTCTCATCAAAATGTGTCATGCCCATACTTATCACAATAATCCAAGAAACTTGTCAGACCAATGCTCCATGCCACTTTTCATCACAATGCTCCATGAACGCTGTCATCCAAATGCACCATGCCGATCATCATAATGCTTCATGCTATTGTCATCACAATGAAATCTAAATGATCCATGACATCTGTCATCAAATTGTTGCAAACCCTTGTGATCACAATGTCCCATAACACTTGTCATCACAATGCCCCATGACACTGGTCAGCACAGTTATCCATGGTCTTCTCATCACAATGCACCATGACTTTTGTCAGCACAATGCTCAATACCCTTGTCAGCACAATACTCTCTGACTACTGACCTCAGTATGCACCGTGCACTCTTCATGACAAGGCTCCATGGCTTATTCATCACAATGCACCATGGCATTTTCATCACAATACATCATGCCATTGTCATCAAAATACTCCACAAGCTTGTCATCAGAATGCTCCATGACCCTTGTCATCACAATTCTCCATGCACGTGTCAGAACAATGCTTCCTGACCCTTATCATCACAATGCTCCAAGCCATTGTCATCACAATGGGCCATTACATATGTCATCACAATGCTACCTGACACGTGTCTTTAAAATACTGCATGACCTGGTCATCACAATGCTCCATGCCATTTTCATCACAATGCGCCGTTCCAACTGTCATCACAATAATCCATGAAACTTATTAGACCAATGTTCCATGCCCTTGTCATCACAACGCTCCATGCCCTTGTTATCACAATGCTCCATGGCCCCTGTCATCACAATGCTCCGTGACTCCAGTCATCACAGTGCTTCATGAATTTTGTCATCAAAATGGTCCATGCCTGCGTCATCAACAGTCTCTGTGACCTTTTTAACCACAATGTTCCATGAACATTTCATCACAATGCTCTTTGACCCTTGTCATCACAGTGCTCCATGCGCTTGTCAGCACAATGCTCCATGACACATGTCATCACAATGCACCATGCGCTTGTCATCACAGTGCTCGACAATCTTTTCATCACAATGCTCCTTAAAATTTGTCATCACAATGCTCCATGCATTTCTCATCAGAATGCTCTCTCACCACTGATATCACAATGCTACATCACTATTTGTCACAATACTCCCTCACCCCTGTTATCACAATGTTCCATGACTCCTGTCATCACAATGCTTCATGCACTTCTCATCACAATGTTCGATGAGCCCTGACATCACAGTGTTCCATAACACCTGTCATCAAAATGTTCCATGACACTTTTCATCAAATTGCTCCATGACCCTGTCATCAGAATGCTCCCTGCCCTTCTCAACACAATGCACAACGCCCTTGCCATCAAAATGATCCATGACCTTTGTCATCACAAAGATCCATGACCCTTGGCATCACAATTCTCCATGTCATTGTCATCACAATGCTCCATGAACGCTCTCATCACATTGCTCCATGCCAATGTCTTCACAAAGCTCCATGACACATGTCATCAGAATGCTCCATGGCCTTCTCATCACAATGCTCCATGCCCTTGCCATCACAATGCTCCATTACAACAGTCATAACAATGCTCCATGACCCCTGCCATCATGATGTTCCATGGCCTTGTCATCACAAAGCTCCATGACCCTTCTCATCACAATGCTCCAAGAACCCTGTAATCACAATGCTCTATGCCATTTTTCATCTCAATGATCCATGAACCCTGTCATCACAGTGCACCATGCCCATCATCATAATGCCTCATGCTATTGTCATCACAATGAAATCAAAATGCTCCATGACCTCTGTCATAACAATGCTCCAAACCCTTGTGATCACAATATTCCATATCACTTGTCATCACAATGCCCCATGACACTCGTCATTCCAATTATCAATGGTCTTCTCATCACAATGCTCAATACACTTGTCATCAATATGCTCCCTGACACTTGTTGTCTGTATGGTCCTTGAACCCTGTCATGACAAGGCTCCATGCCTTTTGCATCACAATGATCCATGCCCTTTTCATCACAATGCTCCAAGACCCATGTAATCACAATGCTCCATGCCCTTGTCATCACAAAGCTCAATGACGCATGCCATCAGAATGCTCCTTGTCTTCTCCTCACAATGCTCCATGCCCTTGTCATCACAATGTGCCAAGACCCCTCTAATCACAATTCTCCATGCCCCTTTTCATCAGTATGCTCCATGAGACTTGTCATCACAAGGCTCCATGGTTTTGCCATCACAATGCTCCATGACCTTGTCATCACAATGCTTCTCGACCTTGTCATGAAAATTTTCAATGGCCCTTGTCATCATAATGCTCCAAGCCCTAATCATCGAAATGCTCCATTACACTTGTCATCACAACTCTCCCTTATATTTTGCATCACAATGCTCCATGCCATTGTAATGGCAATGGACCATGACATATGTCATCACAATGCTCCCTGACAACTGTCTTCACAATACTCCATGACGTTCTCATCAAAATGCTCCAGGCCCTGGTCATCACAATGCACCATGCCCACTGTCATCACAATAATCTATGAAACGTGTCAGAACAATGCTCCATGCCCCTGTCATCACAATGCTCCATGCCCTTGTCATCACAAAGCTACATGACCCCTGTCTTCACAATGCTCCCTGACTCCAGTCATCACAATGTTTCATAACGTTTTTCATCACAATGGTCCATGCCCGCGTCATCACAAGGCTCTGTGACCTTTGTAACCACAATGCTCCCTGAAATTTTCATCACAATTCTCTGTGACCCTTGTCATCATAATGCTCCATGTATTTTTCAGAACAATTCTCCATGACCATAGACATGACAGTGTGCCACGTGCATTTCATCACAACGGTCCACAACATTGTCACTGCAATGCTCCCTAAACCTTGTAATCACAATGCTCCATGCACTTCTCATCAAAATGTTCTCTCACCAGAGATATCACAATGTTCCATCACTAGTCATCACAATACTCCCTCACCCCTCTAATCACAATGTTCCATTAAACTGTCATCACAGTGCAACATCCCCTTATCAGCACAATGTTCCATGACCCCTGACATCACAATGTTCCATAACCCCTGTCAACAAAATGCTCCATGACCCTTTTCATCCCAAAGCTCCAAGACCCCTGACATCACAATGTTCTATAACCCATGCAATCAAAATGTACCTTTACTCTTTTCATCAAATTGCTGCATGACCCGGCCATCAAAATGCTCCCTGCCTTTCTCATCACAATGCAACATGCCCTTGTCATCAAAATGCTCCATGACATATCATCACAAAGCTCCATGAAACGTGGCATCACAGTGCTCAATGTCATTGTCATCACAATGCTCCGTGAACCCTCTTATCACATTGCTCCATGCCCTTGTCATCACAAAGCTCCCTGATACTTGTCATCAGAATGCTCGATGCCCTTCTCATCACAATGCTCCATGCCCTTGTCATTACAATCCTGCATGACCCATGTATCACAGTGTTCCGTGCCCTTGTCATCACAATGCTCCATGCCCACTCTCATCACAATAATCCATGAAATATTTCAGACCAATGTTCCATGCCCTTCTCATCAAAATCCTGCATTACACCTGTCATAACCGTGCACCATGACCTTTGCCATGAAAATGTTCCACGGCCTAGGCATCACAAGGTTCCATGACACTTGTCATCACAATGCTTAAGACCACTGAAATCACAATGCTCCATGCCCTTGTCATCACAAAGCTCCATGACGCATGTCATCAGAATGTTCCGGGGCCTTTTCATCACAATGCTCCATGCCCTTGTCATCACAATGTTACAAGACCCTTGTAATCACAATGCTCCCTGCCCCTTTTCATGTCAATGCTCCATGAACACTGTCATCACAATGCACCATGCCCATCATCATAATGCTTCAGGCTATTGTCATCACAATGAAATCAATATTCTCCATGACCTCTGTCATCATAATGCTCCAAATCCTTGTGATCACAATGTTCCATAACACTTATCATCACAACACCCCATGATGCTCATCATCACAATTATCCATGGTCTTCTTATCACAATGCTCCATGATCATTGTCATCACAATGCTCAATACACTTGTCATCACAATGCTCCTTGACACTTGTCGTCAGTATGCTCCTTGAACACTGTCATGACTAGGCTCCATGCCTTTTTCATAACAATGATCCATGCCCTTTTCATCACAATGCTCCAAGATCCCTGTAATCACAATGCTCCATGCCCTTGTCATCACAAAACTCCACGACACATGTCATCAGAATGCTCCATGGCTTTCTCATCACAATGCTCCATGCCCTACTCATCAGAATGCTCCATGAGACTTGTCATCACAAGTCTCCATGGTCTTCTCATCACAATGCTCCAGGACCTTGTCATCACCATGCTCCATTCCCTTGTCATCACAATGCTCCATGACCCCTGTCATCACAATACACCATGAACATTTTCAGCCCAATGCTCCACGACCTACTCATCACAATGCTCCATGGCCAATATCATCAAAATGCTCCATGACCACTGTCATCACAACACTCCATGACACCTGACAACACAATGATCAGGGACTCTTGTCATCACAATGCTCCATTCCCTAGTCATCACAATGCTTCATGACCCCTGTCATCACAACACTCCATGAACATTTTCAGCCCAGTGCTCCATGAACCATGTCATCAAAATGCTCCATGACCCCTGTATTCACAATGCTCCGTGACGCTTGTCATCACAGTGCTCCATGACACATGTCATCACAATGCTCCAAGAACCCTGTAATCACAATGTTCTATGCCCTTTTTCATCTCAATGATCCATGAACCCTGTCATCACAATGCACCATGCCCATCATCATAATGCTTCATGCTATTGTCATCACAATGAAATCAAAATGCTTCATGACCTCTGTCATAACAATGCTCCAAACACTTGTGATCACAATATTCCATAACACTTGTCATCACAATGCCCCATGATGCTTGTCATCACAATTATCAATGGTCTTCTCATCACAATGCTCCATAACCTTTGTCATAACAATGCTCAATACACTTGTCATCAAAATTCTCCCTGACACTTGTTGTCTGTATGCTCGTTGAATCCTGTCATGAAAAGGCTCCATGCCTTTTTCACCACAATGATCCATGTCCTTTTCATCACAGTGCTCCAAGACACATGTAATCACAATGCTCCTTGCCCTTGTCATCAAAAAATTCCATGACGTATGTCATCAGAATGCTCCATGGCCTTCTCATCACAATGCTACATGCCCTAGTCATCACAATGCTCCAAGACCCCTGTAATCACAATGTTCCATTTTCATTTTCATCAGAAAGCTCCATGAGACTTGTCATCACAAGTCTCCATGGTCTTCTCATCACAATGCTCCAGGACCTTGTCATTGCCATGCTCCATTCCCTTGTCATCACAATGCTCCATTACCCCTCTCATCACAATAATCCATGAACATTTTCAGCCCAATACTCCACGACCTACTCATCACAATGCTCCATGGCCAATATCATCACATTGCTCAATGACCACTGTCATCACAACACTCCATGACACCTCAGAACACAATGATCCGGGACTCTTGTCATCACAATACTCCATTCCCTAGTCATCACAATGCTACATGAACCCTGTCATCACAACACTCCATGAATATTTTCAGCCCAGTGCTCCATGACCCTTGTAATCCCAATGCTCCATGACCCCTGTATTCACAATGATCCATGACGGTTGTCATAACAGTGTTCCATGACACCTGTCATCACAATGCTCCATGCCTTTGTCAGCAAAATGGTACATGACCTTGTCATTACAATGCTTTATGCTCTTGTCACTACAATACTCCATTTCCATTGTCATCACAATCCTCCATGAACCTTGGGATCACATTGCCTCATGCCCTTTTCATCACAATGCTCCATGTCCTTGAAATCAAAATGATCCATGACCTCTCTCATCACAATGCTCCAAACCCTAGTGATCACAGTGTTCCATAACACTTGTCATCAAAACGCTCGATGATGCCTGTACATCACAATACTCCATGCACTTTTCATCACAATGCTCCATGACCTTTGTCATCACAATGCTCAATACACTTGTCATCAAAATGCTCCCTGACACTTGTTGTCTGTATGCTCCTTGAACCCTGTCATGACAAGGCTCCATGCCTTTTTCATCACAATGATCCATGCCCTTTTCATCACAATGCTCCAAGACCCATGTAATCTCAATCTCCATGCCATTGTCATCACAAAGCTCAATGACACATGCCATTAGAATGCTCCGTGGTCTTCTCCTCACAATGCTCCATGCCCTTGTCATCACAATGTACCAAGATCCCTGTAATCACAATACTCCATGGCCTTGTCATCAAAAAACACCATGACGCATGTCATCAGAATGCTCCATGGCCTTCTAATCACAAAGCTCCATGCGGTAGTCATCACAATGGTCCAAGACCCCTGTAATCACAATGATTCATGCCCCTTTTCATCAGAATGTTCCATGAGACTTGTCATCACAAGTGTTCATGGACTTTTCATCACAATGCTCAAGGACCTTGTCATCCCCATGCTCCATTTCCTGGTCATCACAATGCTCCAGGACCACTGTCATCACAACACTCCATGACACCTGACAACACAATGATCCGGGACTCTTGTCATCACAATGCTCCATTCCCTAGTCATCACAATGCTCCATGACCCGTGTCATCACAATAATCCATGAATATTTTCAGCCAAGTGCTCCATGACACTTGTCATCCCAATGATCCATGCCCTTGTCATCCCAATGCTCCATGACCCGTGTATTCACAATGCTCCGTGACGCTTGTCATCACAGTGCTCCATGACACATGTCATCACAATGCTCCATGCCTTTGTCAGCAAAATGCTACATGACCTTGTCATTATAATGCTCTATGCGCTTGTCATCTCAATACTCCATTTCCATTGTCATCACAATCCTCCATGAACCTTGAGATCACATTGTTTCATGCCCTTGTCATCACAATGATCCATGCTCCTTGAAGTCAAAATGATCCATGACCACTGTCATCACAATGCTCCAAACCCTTGTGATCACATTGTTCCATAACACTTGTCATCACAACGCTCCATGATGCCTGTCATCACAATACTCCATGCCCTTTTCATCACAATGCTCCATGACCATTGTCATCACAATGCTCAATACACTTGTCATCACAATGCTCCCTGACACTTGTCATCAGAATGCTCCTGGAACCCTGTCACGAAAAGGCTCCATGCCTTTTTTATCACAATGCCCCATGCCGTTTTCATCACAATGCTCCATGTCATTGTCATCAAAATACTCCACAAGCTTGTCATCAGAATGCTCCATGACCCTTGTCATCACAATTCTCCATGCACTTGTCAGCACAATGTTCCCTGACCCTTGTCATCACAATGCTCCAAGCCATTGTCATCACAATTCTCCATTACCATTGTCATCAGAATCCTCCATGACACTTGGCATCACAATGCTCCATGCCATTGCCATCACAATGGGCCATTACATATGTCATCACCATGCTCCCTGATACCTGTCTTCACAATACTGCATGACATGGTCATCACAATGCTCCATGCCCTTGTCATCACAATGTTCGATGACCCTTGACATCACAATGTTCCATAACACCTGTCATCAAAATATTCCATGACACTTTTCATCAAATTTCTCCATGACCCAGTCATCAGAATGCTCCCTGCCCTTCTCATCACAATGCACAATGCCCTTGCCATCAAAATGCTCCATGACCTTTGTCATCACAAAGATCCATGACTCTTGGCATCACAATGCTCCATGTCATTGTCATCACAATGCTTCATGAACGCTCTCATCACATTGCTCCAGGCCCTTGTCTTCACAAAGCTCCATGACACATGTCTTCAGAATGCTCAATGGCCTTCTCATCACAATGTTCCATGCCCTTGCCATCACAATGCTCAATTACCCAAGACATAACAATGCTCCATGACCCCTGCCATCACGATGTTCCATGGCCTTGTCATCACAAAGCTCCTTGACCCTTCTCATCACAATGCTCCAAGAACCCTGTAATCACAATGCTCTATGCCCTTTTTCATCTCAATGATACATGAACCCTGTCATCACAATGCACCATGCCCATCATCATAATGCTTCATGCTATTGTCATCACAATGAAATGAAAATGCTCCATGACCTCTGTCATAACAATGCTCCAAACCCTTGTGATCACAATATTCCGTAACACTTGTCATCACAAAGCTCAATGACGCACGCTATCAGAATGCTCCTTGTTCTTCGCCTCACAATGCTCCATGCCCTTGTCATCACAATGTTCCAAGACCCATGTAATCACAATGCTCCTTTCCCTTGTCATCATAAAACTCCATGACGCATGTCATCAGAATGCTCCATGGCCTTCTCATCACAATGCTCCATGTCCTAGTCATCACAATGCTCCAAGACCCCTGTAATCACAATGTTCCATTTCCCTTTTCATCAGAATGCTCCCTGAGACTTGTCATCACAAGTCTCCATGGTCTTCTCATCACAATGCTCCATGACCCCTGTCATCACAATAATCCATGATTATTTTCATCCCAGTGATCCACGACCTACTCATCCAATGCTCCATGGCCAATATCATCACAATGCTCCATGACCACTGTCTTCACAACACTCCATGACACCTGACACAACAGTGATCCGGGACTCTTGTCATCACAATGCTCCATTCCCTAGTCATCACAGTGCTCCATGACCCCTGTCATCACAACACTCCATGAACATTTTCAGCCCATTTTTCCATGACATTTATCATCACAATGATCCATGCCCTTGTCATCCAAATGCTCCATGACCCATGTATTCACAGTGCTCCGTGACGGTTGTCATCACAGTGCTCCATGACACCTGTCATCAAAATGCTCCATGCCTTTGTCAGCAAAATGCTACATGACATTTTCATTACAATGCTCTATGCGCTTGTCATCACAATACTCCTTTTCCATTGTCATCACAATCCTCCATGAACATTGGGATCACATTGCTTCATGCCCTTTTCGTCAAAATGATCCATGCTCCTTGAAATCAAAATGGTCCATGACCTCTCTCATCACAATGCTCCAAGCCCTTGTGATCACAGTGTTCCATAACACTTATCATCACAGCGCTACATGATGCCTGTCATCACAGTACTCCATGCACTTTTCATCACAATGCTCCATGACATTTTTCATTACAATGCTCAATACACTTGTCATCAAAATGCTCCCTGACACTTGTTGTCTGTATGCTCCTTGAACCCTGTCATGAAAAGGCTCCATGCCTTTTTCATCACAATGATCCATGCCCTTTTCATGACAATGCTCCAAGACCAATGTAATCACAATGCTCCATGCCCTTGTCATCAAAAAACTCCATGACACATGTCATCAGAATGCTCCATGGCATTCTCATCATAATGCTCCTTGCCCTTGTCATTACAATGCTCCAAGACCCCTGTAATCACAATGCTCCATGCCCCTTTTCATCTCAATGCTCCATGAACCCTGTCATCACAATGCATCATACCCTTGATCATAGTGCTTCCGGCTATTGTCAGCACAATGAAATCAAAATTCTCCATGACCTCTGTCATCACAATGCTCCATGACCCCTGTCATCAAAACACTACATGAATATTTGCAGCCCAATTCTCCATGACACTTGTCATCACAATGATCCATGCCCTTGTCATCCGAATGATCCATGACCCATGTATTCACAATGATCTATGACGCTTGTCATCACAGTGCTCCATGACAGCTGTCATCAAAATGCTCCATGAATTTGTCAGCAAAATGCTACATGACCTTGTCATTACAATGCTCTATGCGCTTGTAATCATAATACTCCATTTCCATTGTCATCACAATCCTCCATGAACCTTGGGATCACATTGCTTCATGCCCTTGTCATCACAATGCTCGATGCTCCTTGAAATCAAAATGATCCATGACCTCTGTCATCACAATGCACCAAACCCTTGTGATCACATTGTTCCATAACACTTGTCATCACAACGCTCCATAATGCCAGTCATCACAATACTTCATGCCCTTTTCATCACAATGCTCCATGTCATTGTCATCAAAATACTCCACAAGCTTGTCATCAGAATGCTCCATGACCCTTGTCATCACAATTCTCCATGCACTTGTCAGCACAATGTTCCCTGACCCTTGTCATCACAATGCTCCAAGCAATAGTCATCACAATGCTCCATTACCTTTGTCATCAGAATCCTCCATGACACTTGGCATCACAATGCTCCATGCCATTGTCATCACAAAGGGCCATTACTTATGTCATCACAATGCTCCCTGACACCAGGCTTCCCAATACTGCATGACCTGGTCATCACAATGCTCCATGCCCTTGTCATCACAATGTGCCATTCCAACTGTCATCGCAATAATCCATGCAACTTATTAGACCAATTTTCCATGCCCTTGTCATCACAATGCTCCATGGCCTTGTTATCACAATGCTCCATGACCCCTGTCATCACCATGCTCCGTGACTCCAGTCATCACAATAGTTCATGACCTTTGTCATCACAATGGTCCATGCCCTCGTCATCAACAGTCTCTGTCACCTATTTAACCACAATGCTCCATGAAATTTTCTTCACAATACTCTTTGACATTGGTCATCACTATGCTCCATGACTTGTCATCACAAAGCTCCATGACCTTTGGCATCAACATGCTCCATGTCATTTTCATCACAATGCTCCATGAACTTTCTCATCACATTGCTCCATGCACTTGTCATCACAAAGCTCCATGACACTTGTCATCACAATTCTCGATGCCCTTCTCAACAGAGTGCTCCATGCCCTTGTCATTACAATCCTGCATGACCCATGTATCACAGTGTTCTGTGCCCTTGTCATCACAATGCTCCATAACAAATCTCATCACAATAATTCATGAATATTTCAGACCAATGTTCCATGCACTTCTCATCAAAATGCTCCATTACCCCTGTCAAAAAATGCACCATGACCCTTGCCATCACAATGTTCCACGGCCTAGTCATCACAAGGTTCCATGACACTTGTCATCACAATGCTCAAGATCTCTGAAATCACAATGCTCCATGCCCTTGTCATCACAAAGCTCCACGACGCATGTCATCAGAATGTTCCATGGCTTTCTCATCACAATGCTCCATGCCCTTGTCATCACAATGCTCCACGACCCTTGTAATCACAATGCTCCATGCCCCTTTTCATCTCAATGCTCCATGAACCCTGTCATCACAATGCACCATGTCCATCAACATAATGCTTCAGGCTATTGTCATCACAATGAAATCAATTTTCTCCATGACCTCTGTCATCATAATGCTCCAAACCCTTGTGATCACAATGTTCCATAACACTTATCATCACAATTCCCCATGACGCTCATCATCACAATTATCCATGGTCTTCTATTAACTATGATCCATGATCTTTGTCATCACAATGCTGAATACATTTTTCATCACAATGCTCCCAGACACTTGTCGTCAGTATGCTCCTTGAACCCTGTCATGACAAGGTTCTATGCAATTTTCATAACAGTGACCCAGGCATTTTCATCACAATGCTCCAAGATCCCTATAATCACAATGCTCCATGCCCTTGTCATCACAAAACTCCATGATGCATGTCATCAGAATGCTCCATGGCCTTCTCATCACAATGTTCCATGCCCTAGTCATCACAATGCTCCAAGACCTCTGTAATCACAATGTTCCATGTCCCTTTTCATCAGAATGCTCCATGAGACTTGTCATCACAAGTCTCCATGGTCTTCTCATCAGAATGCTCCAGGACCTTGTCATCACCATGCTCCATTCCCTTGTCATCACAATGCTACATGACCACTGTCGTCACAATAATCCATGAATATTTTCAGCCTAATGCTCCATGACCTACTCATCACAATGCTCCATGGCAAATATCATCACAATGCTCCATGACCACTGTCATCACAACACTCCATGACACCTGACAACACAATGATCCTGGACTCTTTTCATCACAATGCTCCATTCCCTAGTCATCACAATGCTCCATGACCCCAGTCATCACAACACTCCATGAACATTTTCAGCCCAGTGCTCCATGACACTTGTCATCATAATGATCCATGCCCTTGTCATCCCAATGCTCCATGACCACTGTATTCACAATGCTCTTGACGCTTGTCATCACCGTGCTCCATGACACCTGTCATCACAATGCTCCATGCATTTGTCAGCAAAATGCTACATTACCTTATCATTACAATGCTCTATGCGCTTGTCATCACAATACTCCATTTCCATTTTCATCACAATCATCCATGAACATTGGGATCACATTGCTTTATGCCCTTTTCATCACAATGCTCCATGCTCCTTGAAATCAAAATGATCCATGACTTCTCTCATCACAATGCTCCAAACCCTTGTGATCACAGTGTTCCATAACACTTGTCATCACAATGATCCATGACGCCTGTCATCACAATACTCCATGCCCTTTTCATCACAATGCTCCATGACCTTTGTCATCACAATGCTCAATACACTTGTCATCACAATGCTCCCTGACACTTGTCATCACAATGCTCCTTGAATCCTGTCACGAAAAGGCTCCATGCAATTTTCATCACAAAGCCCCATGCTGTTTTCATCAAAATGCTCCATGCCATTGTCATCAAAATACTCCACAAGCTTGTCATCAGAATGCTCCATGACCCTTGTCATCACAATTCTCCATGCACTTGTCAGCACAATGCTCCCTGACACTTGTCATCACAATGCTCCAAGCCATTGTCATCACAATGCTCCATTTCCTTTGGCATCAGAATCCTCCATGATAGTGGCATCAAAATGCTCCATGTCATTGTCATCACAATGGGCCATTACATATGTCATCACAATGCTCCCTGACACCTCTCTTCACAATACTGCATGACCTCGACATCACAATGCTCCATGCCCTTGTCATCACAATGCGCCATTCCAAATGTCATCGCAATAATCCATGCAACTTATTAGACCAATGTTCCATGCACTTGTCATCACAATGCTCCATGCCCTTGTTTTCAAAATGCTCCATGACCCCTGTCATCACAATGCTCCGTGACTCCAGTCATCTCAATGATTCATGACCTTTGTCATCACAATGGTCCCTGCCCTCATCATCAACAGTCTCTCTGACGTTTTTAACCACAATGCTACATGAACTTTTCATCAAAATGCTCTTTGACCCTTGTCATCACAATGCTCCATGCACTTATCAGCACAATGCTCCATGACTCATGTCATCACAATGCACCATGACCTTGTCTTCAGAGTGCTCCACAATCTTGTCATCACATTGCTCCTTAAAATTTGTCATCACAATGCTCCATGCACTTCTCATCAAAATGCTCTCTCACCATTGATATCAGAATGCTACATCACTATTTTTCACAATACTCCCTCATCCTGTCATCACAATGTTCCATTACTCCTGTCATCACAATGCTACATGCACTTATCATCACAATTTTCGATGACCCCTGACATCACAATGTTCCATAACACCTGTCATCAAAATATTCCATGGCACTTTTCATCAAATTGCTCCATGACCCTCTCCTCATAATTCTGCCTGCCCTTCTCATCACAATGCACAACGCCCTTGCCATCAAAATGCTCCATGATCTTTGTCATCACAAAGATCCATGACCCTTGGCATCACAATGCTCCATGTCATTGTCATCACAATGCTCCATGAACCCTCTCATCACATTGCTCCAGGCCCTTGTCTTCACAAAGCTCTATGACACATGTCATCAGAATGCTCCATTGCAATCTCCTCACAATGCTCCATGCATTTGCCATCACAATGCTCCATTACCTCTGCCATAACAATGCTCCATGACCCCTGCCATCACGATGTTCCATGGCTTTGTCATCACAAAGCTCCATGACCCTTCTCATCACAATGCTCCATGAACCCTGTAATTACAATGCTCTATGCCCTTTTTCATCTCAATGATCCATGAACCCTGTCATCACAATGCACCATGCCCATCATCATAATGCTTCATGCTATTGTCATCACAATGAAATCAAAATGCTCCATGACCTCTGTCATAACAATGCTCCAAACCCTTGTGATCACAATATTCCATAACACATGTCATCACAATGCCCCATGACGCTCGTCATCACAATTATCAATGGTCTTCTCATCACAATGCTCCATGACTTTTGTCATAACAATGCTCAATACACTTGTCATCAAAATTCTCCCTTACACTTGTTGCCTGTATGCTCCTTGAATCCTGTCATGACAAGGCTCCATGCCTTTTTCATCACAATGATCCATGTCCTTTTCAACACAATGCTCCAAGACACATGTAATCTCAATGCTCTATGCCCTTTTCATCACAATGTTCCAAGACCCCTGTAATCACAATGCTCCTTTACCTTGTCATCAAAAAACTCCATGACGCATGTCAGCAGAATGATCCATGGCCTTCTCATCACAATGCTCCATGCCCTACTCATCACAATGCTCCAAGACCCCTGTAATCACAATGTTCCATTTCCCTTTTCATCAGAATGCTCCCTGAGACTTGTCATCACAAGTCTCCATGGTCTTCTCATCACAATGCTCCAGGACCTTGTCATTACCATGCTCCATTCCCTTGTCATCACAATGCTCCATGACACCTTTCATCACAATAATCCATGATTATTTTCATCCCAATGCTCCATGGCCTACTCATCACAATGCTCCATGGCCAATATCTTCACAGTGCTCCATGACCACTGTCATCACAACACTCCATGACACCTGACAACACAATGATCCGGGATTCTTGTCATCACAATGCTCCATTCCCTAGTCATCACAATGCTCCATGACCCCTGTCATCACAACACTCCATGAACATTTTCAGCCCATTGCTCCATGACCCTTGTCATCACAATGCTCCATGCCTTTGTCAGCAAAATGCTACATGACCTTGTCATTACAATGCTCTATGCGCCTGTCATCACAATACTCCATTTCCATTGTCATCACAATCCTCCCTGAACTTGGGATCGCATTGCTTCATGCCCTTGTGATCACAATGCTCCATGCTCCTTGAAATCAAAATGATCCATGACCTCTCTCATCACAATGCTCCAAACCCTTGTGATCACAGTGTTCTATAACACTTGTCATCACAACGCTCCATGATGCCTGTCATCACAGTACTCCATGCACTTTTCATCACAATTCTCCATGACCTTTGTCATCACAGTGCTCAATACACTTGTCATCACAATGCTCCCTGACAGTTGTCATCAGAATGCTCCTTGTACCCTGTCAGGAAAAGGCTCCATGCCATTTTCATCACAATGCCCCATGCACTTCTGATCAAAATGCTCTCTCACCACTGATATCACTATGCTACATCACTATTTATCACAATACTCCCTCACCCCTGTCATCACAATTTTCCATGACTCCTGCCATCACAATGCTACATGCACTTATCATCACAGTGTTCGATGACCCCTGACATCACAATGTTCCATAACAACTGTCATCAAAATGTTCCATGACACTTTTCATCAAATTGCTCCATGACCCTGTCATCAGAATGCTCCCTGCACTTCTCATCACAATGCACAACGCCCTTGCCATCAAAATGCTCCTTGAACTTTGTCATCACAAAGATCCATGACCCTTGGCATCACAATGCTCCATGTCATTGTCATCACAATGCTCCATGAACGCTCTCATCACATTGCTCCATGCCCTTGTCTTCACAAAGCTCCATGACACATGTCATCAGAATGCTCCAAGGTCTTCTCATCACAATGCTCCATGCCCTTGCCATCACAATGCTCCATTACACAAGACATAGCAATGCACCATGACACCTGCCATCATGATGTTCCATGGCCTTGTCATCACAAAGCTCCATGACCCTTCTCATCACAATGCTCCGAGAAACCTTTAATCACAATGCTCCATGCCCTAGTCATCACAATGCTCCAAGACCCCTGTAATCACAATGCTCCATGCCCCTATTCATCGGAATGCTCCATGAGATTTGCCATCACAATTCTTCATGGTCTTCTCATCACAACGCTCCAGGACCTTGTCATCACCGTGCTCCATTCCCTTGTCATAACAATGCTCCTTGACCATTCTCATCACAGCACACCCTAATACCTGACAACACAATGATCCCGGACTCTTGTCATCACAATGCTCCATGACGCGTGTCATCACAACACTCCATGAACATTTTCAGCCCAGTGCTCCATGACCCTTGTCATCCCAATGATCCATGCCCTTGTCATCCCAATGTTCCTTGACCCCTGTATTCACAATGCTCCATGACGATTGTCATCACAGTGCTCCATGACACGTATCATCACATGCTCCATGCCTTTGTCAGCAAAATGCTACATGACCTTGTCATTACAATGCTCTATGCGCCTGTCATCACAATACTCCATTTCCATTGTCATCACAATCCTCCCTGAACTTGGGATCGCATTGCTTCATGCCCTTGTGATCACAATGCTCCATGCTCCTTGAAATCAAAATGATCCATGACCTCTCTCATCACAATGCTCCAAACCCTTGTGATCACAGTGTTCATAACACTTGTCATCCCAACGCTCCATGATGCCTGTCATCACAATATTCCATGCCCTTTTCATAACAATGCTCCATGACCTTTGTCATCACAGTGCTCAGTACACTTGTCATCACAATGCTCCCTGACAGTTGTCATCAGAATGCTCCTTGTACCCTGTCAGGAAAAGGCTCCATGCCATTTTCATCACAATGCCCCATGCCATTTTCATCACAATGCTCCATGCCATTGTCATCAAAATACTCCACAAGCTTGTCATCAGAATGCTCCATGAACCTTGTAACCACAATTCTCCATGCACTTGTCAGCACAATGCTCCCTGAACCTTGTCATCACAATTCTCCAAGCCATTGTCATCACAATGCTCCATTACCTTTGTCATCAGAATCTTCCATGACACTTGGCATCACAATGCTCCATGCCATTGTCACCACAATGGGCCATTACATATGTCATCCCAATGCTCCCTGACACCTCTCTTCACAATACTGCATGATCTGGTCATCACAATGCTCCATGCCCTTGTCATCACAATGTGCCATTACAACTGTCATCACAATAATCCATGAAACTTATTAGACCAATGTTCCATGCCCATATCATCACAATGTTCCATGCCCTTGTTATCACAATGCTCCATGACGCCTGTCATCACAATGCTCCGTGACTCCAGTCATCACAATGATTCATGACCTCTGTCTTCACAATGGTCCCTGCCCTCATCATCAACAGTCTCTGTGACATTTTTAACCATAATGCTCCATGAACTTTTCATCACAATTCTCTTTGACCCTTGTCATCACAGTGCTCCATGTGGTTGTCAGCACAGTGCTCCATGACACATGTCATCACAATGCACCATACGCTTGTCATCACAGTGCTCCACAATCTTGTCATCACAATGCTCCATAAAATTTTTCATCACAATGCTCCATGCACTTCTCATCAAAATGCTCTCTCACCACAGATATCACAATGCTACATCACTATTTGTCACAATACTCCCTCACCCCTGTCATCACAATGTTCCATGACTCCTGTCATCACAATGCTACATGCACCTATCATCACAATGTTCGATGACCCCTGACATCACAATGTTCCATAACACTTGTCATCAAAATGTTCCATGACACTTTTCATCAAATTGCTCCATGACCCTGTCATCAGAATGCTCCCTGCGCTTCTCAACACAATGCACAACGCCCTTGCCATCAAAATGATCCATGACCGTTGTCATCACAAAGATTCATGACCCTTGGCATCAAAAAGCTCCATGTCATTGTCATCACAATGCTCCATGAACGCTCTCATCACATTGCTCCCTGCCCTTGTCTTCACAAAGCTTCATGACACATGTCATCAGAATGCTCCATGGCCTTCTTATCACAATGATGCACGCCCTTTCCATCACAATGCTCTATTACAAAAGACATAACAATGCTCCATGACCCCTGCCATCACGATGTTCCATGGCCTTGTCATCACAAAGCTCCATGACCCTTCTCATCACAATGCTCCAAGAACCCTGTAATCACAATGTTCTATGCCCTTTTTCATATCAATGATCCATGAACCCTGTCATCACAATTCACCATGCCCATCATCATAATGCTTCATGCTATTGTCATCACAATGAAATAAAAATGCTCCATGACCTCTGTCATAACAATGCTCCAAAACCTTGTGATCACAATATTCCATAACACTTGTCATCACAATGCCCCATGACGCTCGTCATCACAATTATCAATGGACTTCTCATCACAATGCGCCATGACCATTGTCATCACAATGCTCAATGCACTTGTCATCAAAATGCTCCCTGACACTTGTTGTCTGTATGCTCCTTGAATCCTGTCATGAAAAGGCTCCATGCCTTTTTCATCACAGTGATCCATGTCCTTTTCATCACAATGCTCCAAGAAACATGTAATCTCAAAGCTCCATGCCCTTCTCATCAGAAAGCTCAATGACTCATGCCATCAGAATGCTCCTTGTTTTTTTCCTCACAATGTTCCTTGCCCTTGTCATCACAGTGTTCCAAGACGCCTGTAATCACAAAGCTCCATGCCATTGTCATCAAAAAACTCCATGACGCATGTCATCAGAATGCTCCATGGCCTTCTCATCACAATGCTCCATGCACTAGTCATCACAATACTCCAAGACCCCTGTAATCACAATGTTCCATGTCCCTTTTCATAAGAATGCTCCATGAGACTTGTCATCACAAGTCTCTATGGTCTTCTCATCACAATGCTCCAGGACCTTGTCATCACCATGCTCCATTCCCTTGTCATCACAATTCTCCATGAACCCTGTAATCACAATAATCCATGAACATTTTCAAAACAATGCTCCACGACCTACTCATCACAATGCTCCATGGCCAATATCATCACAATGCTCCATGACCACTGTCATCACAACACACCATGACACCTGACAACACAATGATCTGGGACTCTTGTCATCACAATGTTCCATTCCCTAGTCATCACAATGCTCCATGACCACTGTCACCACAACACTCCATGAACATTTTCAGCCCAGTGCTCCATGACCCTTGTCATCAAAATGATCCATGCCCTTGTCATCCCAATGCTCCATGACCCCTGTATTCACAATGCTCCGTGACGCTTGTCATCAAGTGCTCCATGACACATGTCATCACAATGCTCCATGCCTTTGTCAGCAAAATGCTACATGACCTTGTCATTACAATGCTCTATGCGCTTGTCATCACAATACTCCATTTCCATTGTCATCACAATCTTCCATGAAACTTGGGATCACATTGCTTCATGCCCTTGTCATCACAATGCTCCATGCTCCTTGAAATCAAAATGATCCATGACCTCTCTCATCACAATGCTCCAAACACTCGTGATCACAGTGTTCCATAACACTTGTCATCACAACGCTGCATGATGCCTGTCATCACAATACTCCATGCCCTTTTCATCACAATGCTCCCTGACACTTGTCATCACTAGTCTCAATTCACTTGTCATCACAATGCTCCCTGACACTTGTCATCAGAATGCTCCTGGAAACCTGTCAGGAAAAGGCTCCATGCCTTTTTCATCACAATGCCCCATGCAGTTTTCATCAAAATGCTCCATGCCATTGTCATCAAAATACTCCACAAGCTTGTCATCAGAATGCTCCATGACCCTTTTCATCACAATTCTCCATGCACTTGTCAGCACAATGCTCCCTGACCCTTGTCATCACAATGCTCCAAGCCATTGTCATCACAATGCTCCATTACCTTTGTCATCAGAATCCTCCATGACACTTGGCATCACAATGCTCCATGTCATTGTCATCACAATGGGCCATTACATATGTCATCACAATGCTCACTGACACCTGTCTTCACAATACTGCATGACCTGGTCATCACAATGCTCCATGCCCTTGTCATCACAATGCGCCATTTCAACTGTCATCGCAATAATCCATGCAAATTATTAGACTAATGCTCCATGCCCTTGGTATCACAATGCTCCATGACCCCTATCATCACAATGCTCCGTGTACCCTGTCATCACAATGCTCCCTGACTCCAGTTATCTCAATGCTTCATAACGTTTGTCATCACAATGGTCCATGTGCGCGTCATCACAAGGCTCTGTGACCTTTGTAACCACAATCCTCCATAAACTTGTCATCACAATACTCTGTGACCCTTGTCATTACAAAGCTGCATATCTTTGTCAGAACAATGCTCCATGAACATTGTCTTCACAATGTTCCACGTGCATTTCATCACAATGGTCCACAACCTTGTCATTGCAATGCTCCATAAACCTTGTAATCACAATGGTCCATGCACTTCTGATCAGAATTCTCTCTCACCAGGGATATCACAATGTTCCCCCAATAGTCATCACAATACTCCCTCACCCCTGTAATCACAATGATCCATGACCCTGTCATCACACTGCTACATCCCCTTACCATCACAATGTTCCATGACACCTGTCATCAAAATGCTCCATGTCACATTTCATTCCAAAGCTCCAAGACCCCTGACATCACAATGTTCTATAACCCCTGCCATCAAAATGTTCCATTACACTTTTCCTCAAATTGCTGCATGACCCGGTCATCAAAATGCTCCCTGCTTTTCTCATCACAATGCACCATGCCCTTGTCATCAAAATGCTCCATGACTTGTCATCACAAAGCTCCATGACCCTTGGCATCACAATGCTCCATGTCATTTTCATCACAATGCTCCATGAACCCTCTCATCACATTGCTCAATGCCCTTGTCATCACAAAGCTCCATGACACTTGTCATCACAATGCTCGATGCCCTTCTCATCACAATTCTACATGTCGTTTTCATTGCAATCCTGCATGACCCATGTATCATAGTGTTCCGTACCCTAGTCATCACAATGCTCCATGCCCACTCTCATCACAATAATCCATGAAACATTTCAGACCAATGTTCCATGTCCTTCCCATCACAGTGCTCCATTACCTCTGTCATAACAATGCACCATGACCGCTGCCATCACAATGTTCCACGGCCTAGTCATCACAAGGTTCCATGACACTTGTCATCACAATGCTGAAGACCCCTGTAATCACAATTCTCCATGCCCTTGTCATCACAAAGCTCCATGACGCATGTCATCAGAATGTTCCATGGCCTTCTCATCAAAATGCTCCATGCCCTTGTCATGACAATGCTCCAAGACCCATGTAAACACAATGCCCCATGGCCCTTTTCATCTCAATGCTCCATGAACCCTGTCATCACAATGCACCATGCCCATCATCATAATGCTTCAGTCTATTGTCATCACAATGAAATCAATATTCTCCATTACCTCTGTCATCATAATGCTCCAAACCCTTGTGATCACAATGTTCCATAACACTTATCATCACAACACCCAATGACGCTCATCATCACTATTATCCCTGGTCCTCTCATCACAATGCTCCATGATCTTTGTCATCACAATGCTCAATTCACTTGTCATCACAATGCTCCCTGACACTTGTCGTCAGTATGCTCCTTGAACCCTGACATGACAAGGCTCCATGCCTTTTTCATCACAATGATCCATGCCATTTTCATCACAATGTTCCAAGACCCCTGTAATCACAATGTTCCATGCACCTTTTCATCAGAAGGCTCCAGGAGACTTGTCATCACAAGTCTCCATGGTCTTCTCATCACAATGCTCCAGGACCTTATCATCACCATGCTCCATTCCCTTGTCATCACAGTGCTCCAAGCCATTGTCATCACAATTCTCCATGCCATTGTCATCACAATGGGCCATTACATATGTCATCACAATGCTCCGTGACACCTCTCTTCACAATAATGCATGACCTGGTCATCACAATGCTACATGGCCTTGTCATCACAATGTGCCATTCCAAATGTCATCACAATAATCAATGAAACTTATTAGAACAATGTTCCATGCCCTTGTCATCACAATGCTCCATGCCCTTGTTATCACAGTGCTCCGTGACTCCAGTCATCACAATGCTTCATGACCTTTGTCATCAAAATGGTCCATGCCCTCGTCATCAACAGTCTCTGTGACATTTTTAACAACAATGCTCCATGAACTTTTCATCACAATGCTCTTTGACCCTTGTCATCACAATGCTCCATGTGCTTGTCAGCACAGTGCTCTATGACACATGTCATCACAATGCACCAAGCGCTTGTCATCACAGTGCTCCACAATCTTGTCATCACAATGCTCCTTAAAATTTGTCATCACAATGCTCCATGTACTTCTCATCAAAATGCTCTCTCACCACTGATATCACAATGCTACATCACTATTTGTCACAATACTCCCTCACCCCTGTCATCACAATGTTCCATGACTCCTGTCATCACAATGCTACATGCACTTATCATCACAATGTTCAATGACCCCTGACATCACAATGTTCCATAACAACTGTTATCAAAATGTTCCATGACACTTTTCAGCAAATTGCTCCATGACCCTGTCATCAGAATGATCCCTGCCGTTCTCATCACCATGAACAACGCCCTTGCCATCAAAATGCTACATGACCTTTGTCATCACAAAGATCCATGACACTTGGCATCACAATGCTCCATGTCATTGTAATCACAATGCTCCATGAACGCTCTCATCACATTGCTCCATGCCCATGTCTTCACAAAGCTCCATGACACATGTCATCAGAATGCTCCATGGCCTTCTCATCACAATGCTCCATGCCCTTGCCATCACAATGCTCCATTACCCCAGTAATAACAATGCTCCATGACCTCTGCCATCACGATGTTCCATGGCCTTGTCATCACAAAGCTGATTAACCCTTCTCATCACAAGGCTCCAAGAACTCTGTTATCACAATGCTCTATGCCCCATTTCATCTCAATGATCCATGAACCCTGTCATCACAATGCACCATGCCCATCATCATAATGCTTCATGCTATTGTCATCACAATGAAATCAAAATGCTCCATGACCTCTGTCATAACAATGCTCCAAACCCTTGTGATCACAATATTCCATAACACTTGTCATCACAATGCCCCATGACTCGTGTCATCACAATTATCAATGGTCTTCTCATCACAATGCTCCATGATCATTGTCATCACAATGCTCAATACACTTGTCATCAAAATGCTCCCTGACACTTGTTGTCTGTATGCTCCTTGAACCCTGTCATGACAAGGCCTCATGCCTTTTTCAGCACAATGATCCATGCACTTTTCATCACAATGCTCCAAGACCCATGTAATCTCAATGCTCGATGCCCTTGTCATCACAAAGCTCAATGACGCATGCCATCAGAATGCTCCTTGGTTTTCGCCTCACAATATTCCATGCCCTTGTCATCACCATGTCCCAAGACCCCTTTAATAACAATGCTCCATGCTCGTTTTCATCAGTATGCTCCATGAGACTTGTCGTCACAAGGCTCCATGGTTTTGTCATCACAATGCTCAAGGAACTTGTCATCACAATGCTTCAAGACCTTGTCATGAAAATTTTCAATGGCCCTTGTCATCATAATGTTCCATGCCCTAATCATCACAATGCTCCATTATATTTGTCAAAACAATTCTCCATTACATTTGGCATCACAATGCTCCATGCCATTGTCATCGCAATGGACCATGACATATGTCATCACAATGCTCCCTGACACCTGTCTTCACAATATTCCATGACCTTCTCATCACAGTGCTCCATGCCCTTGTCGTCACAATGCACCATGCCCACTGTCATCACAATAATCTATAAAACTTGTCAGAGCAGTGCTCCATGCCCCTGTCATCACAATGCTCCATGCCCTTGTCATCACAATGCTCCATTACCCCTGTCATCACAATGCTCCGTGACTCCAGTCATCACAATGTTTCATAACGTTTGTCATCACAATGGTCCATGCCCGCATCATCACAAGTCTCTGTGACCTTTGTAACCACAATGCTCCATAAATTTTCATCACAATTCTCTTTGACCCTTCTCATCACAATGTTCCATGTCTTTGTCAGAACAATGCTCCATGAACATTGTCATCACAATGTGCCACACACATTTCATCACAACGGTTCACAACTTTGTCATCGCAATGCTCCATTAACCTTGTAATCACAATGGTCCATGCACTTCTCATCAAAATGCTCTCTCACCAGAGATATCACAATGTACCATCACTAGTCATCACAATACTCCCTCACACCTGTAATCACAATGTTCCATGACCCTGTCATCCCAATGCTACATCCCCTTATCATCACAATGTTCCACGACCCCTGCCATTACAATGTTCCATAACCCCTGTCATCAAAATTCTCCATGAACATTTCATCCCAAAGCTTCAAGACCCCTGATATCACAATGTTCCTTTACAATTTTCATCAAATTGCTGCATGACCCGGTCATCAGTATGCTTCCTGCCCTTCTCATCATAATGCACCATGCCCTTGTCATCAAAATGCTCCATGACTTGTCATCACAAAGCTCCATGAACCTTGGCATCACAATGCTCCATGTCATTGTCATCACAATGCTCCATGAATCTTCTCATCACATTGTTCCATGTCCTTGTCATCACAAAGCTCCATGACACTTGTCATCACAATGCTCGATGCCCTTCTCATCACAATGCTCCATGCCCTTGTCATTACAATCCTGAATGCCCCATGTATCACAGTGTTCTGTGCCCTTGTCATCACGATGCTCCATGCCAACTCTCATGACAATAATCCATGAAACATTTCAGACCAATGTTCCATGCCTTTCTCATCAAAATGCGCCATTACCCCTGTCATAACAATGCACCATGGCCCTTGCCATCACAATATTCCACGGCCTAGTCATCACAAGGTTCCATGACACTTGCCATTACAATGCTCAAGACCCCTGAAATCACAATGCTCCATGCCCTTGTCATCACAAAGCTCCATGATGCATGTCATCAGAATGTTCCATGGCCTTCTCATCACAATGCTCCATGCCCTTGTAATCATAATGCTCCAAGACCCTTGTAATCACAATGCTCCATGCCCCTTTTCATCTCAATGTTCCATGAAACCTGTCATCACAATGCACCATGCCCATCATCATAATGCTTCAGGCTATTATCATCACAATGAAATCAATATTCTCCATGACCTCTGTCATCATAATGCTCCAAACCCTTGTGATCACAATATTCCATAATACTTATCATCACAACACCCCATGACGCTCATCATCACAATTATCCATGATCTTCTCATCACAGTGCTCCATGATCTTTGTCATCACAATGCTCAATACACTTGTCATCACAATGCTGCCTGACACTTGTCGTCGTATGCTCCTTGATCCATGTCATGACAAGAATCCATGCCTTTTTCATAACAATGATCCATGCCATTTTCATCACAATGCTCCAAGATCCCTGTAATCACAATGCTCCATGCCCTTGTCATCACAAAACTCCAGGACGCATGTCATCAGAATGCTCCATGGCCTTCTCATCACAATGCTCCATGCCCTAGTCATCACAAAGCTCCAAGACGCCTGTAATCACAATGCTCCATTCCCCTTTTCATCAGAATGCTCCATGAGAATTGTCATCACAAGTCGCCATGGACTTCTCTTCACAATGCTCCAGGACATTGTCATCACCATGATCCATTCCCTATTCATCACAATGCTCCATGACCCCTGTTATCACAATAATCCATGAACATTTTCAGCCCAGTGCTCCACGACCTACTTATCACAATGCTCCATGGCCAATATCATCACAATGCTCCATGACCACTGTTAACACAACACTCCATGACACCTGACAACACAATGATCCAGGACTCTTGTCATCACAATGCTCCATTCCCTAGTCCTCACAAAGCTCCATGAACCCTGTCATCACCACACTCCTTGAAAATTTTCAGCCCAGTGCTCCATGACACTTGTCATCACAGTGATCCATGCCCATGTCATCCCAATGCTCCATGACCCCTGTATTCACAATGCTCCATGACGCTTGTCATCACAGTGCTCCATGATACCTGTCATCACAATGCTCCATGCTTTTTTCAGCAAAATGCTACATGACCTTGTCATTACAATGCTGTATGCGCTTGTCATCACAATACTCCATGAACCTTGGGATCACATTGCTTCATGCCCTTTTCATCACAATGCTCCATGCTCCTTGAAATCAAAATGATCCATGACCTCTGTTATCACAATGCTCCAAACCCTTGTGATAACAATGTTCCATAACACTTGTCATCACAACGCTCCATGATGCCTGTCATCACAATACTCCATGCCCTTTTCATCCCAATGCTCCATGACTTTTGTCATCACAATTCTCAGTACACTTGTCATCACAATGCTCCCTGACACTTGTCATCAGAATGCTCATTGAACCCTGTCACTAAAAGGCTCCATGCGATATTCATCACAATACCCTAAGCCGTTTTCATCACAATGCTCCATGCCATTGTCATCAAAACACTCCACAAGCTTGTCATCATAATGCTCCATGACCATTGTCATCACAGTTCTCCATGCACTTGTCAGCACAATGCTCCCTGACCGTTTTCATCACAATGCACCAAGCCATTGTCATCACAATGCTCCATTACTTTTGTCATCAGAATCCTCCATGACATTTGTCATCACAATGCTCCATGCCATTGTCATCACACTGGGCCATTACATATATCATCACAATGCTCCCTGACACCAGTCTTCACAATACTGCATAACATGGTCATTACAATGCTCCATGACATTGTCATCACAATGTGCCATTCCAACTGTCATCGCAATAATCAATGAAACTTATTAGACCAATGTTTCATGCCCTTGTCATCACAATGCTCCATGCCCTTGTTATCACAATGCTCCATGACCTCTGTCATCACAATGATCCGTGACTCCAGTCATCACAATGCTTCATGACCTCTGTCATCACAATGGTCCATGCCCTCATCATCAACAGACTCTGTGACCATTTTAACCACAATGCTCCATGAACTTTTCATCACAATGCTCTTTGACCCTTGTCATCCCAATGCTCCATGTGCTTGTCACCACAATGCTCCATGACACATGTCATCACAATGCACCATACGCTTGTCATCACTGTGCTCTACAATCTTGTCATCACAATGCTCCATAAAATTTCTCATCAAAATGCTCCATGAACTTCTCATCAAAATACTCTCTCACCACTGATATCACAATGCTACATCACTATTTGTCAGAATACTCCCTCAACCCTGTCATCACAGTGTTCCATGACTCCTGTCATCACAATGCTACATGCACTTATCATCACAATGTTCGATGACCCCTGACATCACAATGTTCCATAACACCTGTCATCAAAATGTTCCATGACACTTTTCATCAAATTGCTCAAAGACACTGTCATCACAATGCTCCCTGCCCTTCTCATCACAATGCACTACGCCCTTGCTATCAAAATTCTCCATGAGTTTTTTCATCACAAAGATCCATGACCTTTGGCCTCACAATGCTCCATGTCATTGTCATCACAATGCTCCCTGAACGCTCTCATCACATTGTTCAATGCCCTTTTCTTCACAAAGCTCCATGACACATGTCATCAGAATGCTCCATGGCCTTCTCATCACAATGCTACACGCCCTTGCCATCAGAATGCTCCATTACACCTGACATAACAATGCTCCATGACCCCTGCCATCACGATGTTCCATATCCTTGTCATCACAAAGCTCCATGACCCTTCTCATCACAATGCTCCAAGAACCTTGTAATCACAATGCTCTATGCCGCTTTTCATCTCAATGATCCATGAACCCTGTCATCACAGTGCACCATGCCCATCATCATAATGCTTCATGCTATTGTCATCACAATGAAATCAAAATGCTCCATGACCTCTGTCATAACAATGCTCCAAACCCTTGTGATCACAATATTCCATATCACTTTTCATCACAATGCCACATGACGTTCGTCATCATTATTATCCATGGTATCCTTATCACAATGCTCCATGAACATTGTCATCACAATGCTCAATACACTTGTCATCAAAATGCTCCCTGACACTTGTTGTCTGTATGCTCCTTGAAACCTGTCATGACAAGGCTCCATGCCTTTTTCATCACAATGATCCATTCCCTTTTCATCACAATGCTCCCAGACCCATGTAATTACAATGCTCCATACCCTTGTCCTCACAAAGCTCAATGACGCATGCCATCAGAATGCTCCTTGGTATTCTCCTCACAATGTTCCATGCCCTTGTCATCACAATGTTCCATGACCCCTGTAACCACAATGCTCCATGCCCCTTTTCATCAGAATGCTCCATGAGACTTGTCATCACAAGGCTCCATAGTTTTGTCATCACAATGCTCCAGGAACTTGTCAGCACAATCCTTCACGGCATTGTCATGAAAATTCTCAATCCCCTTGTCATCATAATGCTCCTAGCCCTAATCATCACAATGCTCCATTATATTTGTCATCACAATCCTCCATTACATTTGGCATCACAATGCTCCATGCCATTGTCATGCAATGGACCATGACATATGTCATCACAATGTTCCCTGACATCTGTCTTCACAATACTCCGTGACCTTCTCATCAAAATGCTCCATGCCCTTGTCATCACAATGCACCATGCCCACTGTCATCACAATAATCTATGAAATTTGTCAGACCACTGCTCCATTACCTGTCATCACAATACTCCATGCCCTTGTCATCACAATGCTCCATGACCCCAGTCATCAGAATGCCCCGTGACTCCAGTCATC
This sequence comes from Mesoplodon mirus, assembly GCF_964341445.2. Classification (NCBI taxonomy): domain Eukaryota; kingdom Metazoa; phylum Chordata; class Mammalia; order Artiodactyla; family Ziphiidae; genus Mesoplodon; species Mesoplodon mirus. Next base: position 692,996 of record NW_028295721.1, read on the forward strand.
ACAATGCTTCATAACGTTTGTCATCACAATGGTCCATGCCCGCGTCATCACAAGGCTCTGTGACATTTGTAACCACAATGCTCAATGAACTTTTCAACACCATTCACTCTGACCCTTGTCATCACAATGCTCCATTTCTTTGTGAGAACAATGCTCCATGACCAATGTCATCACAAAGGTCCACAACTTTATCATTGCAATGCTCCATAAACTTTGTAATCACAATGGTCCATGCACATCTCATCAAAATGCTCTCTCAACAGAGATATCACAATGTTCCATCACTAGTCATCACAATACTCCCACACCCCTGTAATCACAATGTTCCATGACCCTGTCATCACAATGCTACATCCCCTTATCATGACAATGTTCCATGACCCCTGACATAACAATGTTCCATAACCCCTGTCATCAAAATGCTCCATGACCCTTTTCATCCCAAAGTTCCAAGAACCCTGACATAACAATATTCTATAACCCCTGCCATTATAATGTTCCATTTCACTTTTCATCAAATTGCTGCATGACACGGTCATCAAAATGCTCCCTGCACTTCTCATCACAATGCACCATTCCCTTGTCATCAAAATGTTCCATGACTTGTCATCACAAAGCTCCATGACCCTTGGCATCACAATGCTCCATGTCATTGACATCACAATGCTCCATGAACCCTCTCATCACATTGCTCCATGCACTTGTCATCACAAAGCTCCATGACACTTGTCATCACAATGTTGGATGCCCTTCTCATCACAATGCTCCATGCCCAAGTCATTACAATCCTGCATGACCCATGTATCACAAGGTTTTGTGCCCTTGTCATCACAATGCTCCATGACCACTCTCATCACAATAATCCATAAAACATTTCAGATCAATATTCCATGCCCTTCTCATCACAATGCTCCATTACCCCTGTCATAACAATGCTCCATGACCCCTGTCATCACAGTGTTCCACGGCCTAGTCATCACAATGCTCCATGACTTTGTCCGCAAAATGCTACATGACCTTGTCATTACAATGCTCTATGTTCTTGTCATCACAATACTCCATTTCCATTGTCATCACTAAACTCCATGAACTTTGGGATCACATTGCTTCATGCCCTTGTCATCAAAATGCTCCATGCTCCTTGAAATCAAAATGATCCATGACCTCTGTCATCAAAATGCTCCAAAACCTTGTGATCCCAATGTTCCATAACACTTGTCATCACAATGCTCCATGATGCTTGTCATCACAAAATTCCATGCCCTTTTCATCACAATGTTCCACGGCCTTGTCATCACAAGGCTCCATGACACTTGTCATAACAATGCCCAACGAACCCTCTAATCAAAATACTCCATGAACTTTTCATCAAAAAGCTACATGACGCATGTCTTCAGAATGTTCCATGGCCCTCTCACCGCAATGCTCCATGCCCTTGCCATCACAATGCTCCAAGACCATTGTAATCAAAATGCTCCATGCGTCTTTTCATCTCAATGTTCCATGAACCCTGTCATCACAATGGACCATGCCCATCATCATAATGCTTCAGGCTATTTTCATCACAAGGAAATCAATATGCTCCATGACCTCTGTCATCACAATGCTCCAATCCCTTGTGATCACAATGTTCCATAACACTTATCATCACAACACCCTATGATGCTCATCATCACAATTATCCATGGTCTTCTCATCACAATGCTCCATGACTTTTGTCATCACAATGCTCAGTACACTTGTCATCACAATGCTCCCTGACAATTGTCATCAGTCTGCTCCATTAACCCTGTCATGACACGTCTCCATGCCTTTTTCATCACAATGATCCATGCCCTTTTAATCACAATGCTCCAAGACCCCTGTAATCACAATGCTCCATGCCCTTGTCATCACAAAACTCAATGACGCATGTCATCAGAATGCTCCATGGCCTTCTCCTCACAATGCTCCATGCCCTTGTCATCACAATGCTCCAAGATCCCTGTAATCACAATACTCCATGTCCCTTTTCATCAGAGTGCTCCATGAGACTTGTCAAAACAAGTCTCCATTGTATTCTCATAAAAGTGCTCTAGGAACTTGTCATCAAAATGCTCCATGATCCCTTTCATCACAATACTCCATGAACATTTTCAGCCCAATGCTCTATGACCTTCTCATCAAAATGCTCCATGACCCCTGTCATCACAATACTCCATGAACATTTTCAGCCCAATGCTCCATGACCCTTTTCATCAAAATGATCCATGCCCTTGTCATCCCAATGCTCCATCACCCCTGTATTCACAATGCTCCGTGACGCTTGTCATCACAGTGCTCCATGACACCTGTCATCACAATGCTCCATGCCCTTGTTATCACATTGTTCCATGACCCCTGTCATCACTATGCTCCGTGACTTCATTCATCACAATTCTTCATGACCTTTGTCATCTCAATGGTCCATGCCCTCATCTTCAACAGTCTCTGTGACCATTTTAACCACAATGCTCCATGAACTTTTCATCACAATGCTCTTTGACCCTTGTCATCACAATCCTCTCTGCCTTTCTCAGCACAATGCTCGATGACACATGTCATCACAATGCTCCATGCGCTTGTCAGCACAGTGCTCCATGACACATGTCATCAAAATGCACCATGCGCTTGTCATCACAGTGCTCCACAATCTTGTCATCACAATGCTCCATAAAACTTGTCATCACAATGCTCCATGCACTTCTCATCAAAATGCTCTCTCACTACTGATATCACAATGTTACATCACCTTTCATCACAATACTCCCTCACCCCTGTCATCACAATGTTCCATGACTCCTGTCATCACAATGCTACATGCACATATCATCACAATGTTTGATGACCCCTGACATCACAATGTCCCATAACCCCTGTCATCAAAATGCTCCCAAAACTTTTTCATCAAAATGCTCCATGACCCCTGGCATCACAATGTTCAATAACCCCTGTCAGCAAAATGTTCCATGACCCTTTTCATCAAATTGCTCCATGACCCTGTCATCACAATGCTCCCTGCCCTTCTCATCACAGTGCACAACGCCCTTGTCATCAAAATCCTCCATGACCTTTGTCATCACAAAGATACATGACACTTGGAATCACAATGCTCCATGTCATTTTCACCACAATGCTCCATGAACGCATTCATCACACTGCTCAATGCCCTTGTCATCACAAAGCTCCAAGACACATGTCATCAGAATGCTCCATGGCCTTCTTATCACAATCCTCCATGCCATTGCCATCACAATATTCCATTACCCCTGTCATAACAATGCTCCATGACCACTGCCATCACGATGTTACATGGCCTTGTCCTCACAAGGCTCCATGACCCTTCTCATCACAATGCTCCAAGACCCCTGTAATCACAATGTTCCATGACACCTGACATCACAATGTTCCACAACACCTGTCATCTAAATGCTTCATGACACTTTTCATCCCAAAGCTCCATGACCCCTGACATCACAATGTTCTATAACCACTGTCATCAAAATATTCCATTACAATTTTCATCAAATTGCTGCATGAACCTGTCAACAAAATGCTCCCTGCCCTTGTCATTAAAATGCTCCATGACGTTTGTCATTACAAATCAACTTGACCCTTGACATCACAATGCTCTATGTCATTGTCATCACAATGCTCCATGAACCCTCTCATCATATTTCTCCATGCCCTTGTCAACACAAAGCTCCATGACACATGTCATCACAATGCTCGATGCCCTTCTCATCACTATGCTCCATGCCCTTGTCATTACAATCCTCTATGACCATTGTATCACAGTGTTCTGTGCTCTTGTCATCACAATGCTCCATGCCCACTCTCATCACAGTAATCCATGAAATATTTCACACCAATGCTTCCTGTCCTTCTCATCACAATGCTCCATTCCACCTGTCATAACAATGTTCCATGACCCCTGCCATCACAAAGTTCCACGGCCTTTTCATTCACAAGGCTCCATGACACTTGTCATCACAATGTCCCAAGACCCCTGTAATGAGAATGCTCCATGCTCTTGTCATCACAAAGCTCCATGACTCATGTCATTAGAATGTTCCATGGACTTCTCATCACAATGCTCCAAGACACTTTTTATCACAATGCTCCATGCCCCTTTTCATCTCAAATCTCCATGAATCCTATCATCACAATGCACCATGCCCATTATCATAATGCTTCAGGCTATTTTCCTCACAATGAAATCAAAATGCTCCATGACCTCTGTCATCACAATGCTCCAAACCCTTGGGATCACAATGTTCCATAACACTTCTCATCACAACACCCCATGATGCTCATAATCACAATTATCCATGGTCTTCTCATCACTATGCTCCATAACCTTTGTCATCACAATGCTCAATACACTTGTCATCACAATGCTCCCTGACACTTGTCGTCAGTATGCTCCTTGAACACTGTCATGACAAGGCTCCATGACTTTTTCATCACAATGATCCATGCCCTTTTCATCACAATGCTCCAAGACACCTGTAATCACAATGATCCATGCACTTGTCATCACAGTGCTCCATGACACATTCATCAGAATGCTCCATGGCCTTCTCTTCACAATGATCCATGCCCTTGTCATCACAATGCTCCAAGACCCCTGTAATCACAATGCTCCATGCCGCTTGTCATTATAGCACTCCATGACGCTCGTCATCACAATTATCCATGGTCTTCTCATCACAGTGTCCACGGTATTGCCATCACAATGCTCCATGCCCTGGTCATCACAATGATCCATGACCCCTGTCATCACAATGCTCCATGAGACGTATCATCACAATGCTCCATGCCCCTTGTCATTACAGTGCTCCATGATGCTCGTCACCAGAATTATCCATGGTCTTCTCATCACAGTGCTCCACGGTCTTGCCATAACAATGCTCCATGCCCTGGTCATCACAATGCTCCATGTCCCTTGTCATCACAATTATCCAGGTCCTTGTCATCACAATGCTCCATGACAGTTCTCATCCCCATGTTACATGCTCTTGTCATCACAATTCTCCATGCACTTGTCATCGCAATGTCCCATGACCCCTGTCATAGCAAGCTCCATGCCTTTGTCATCACAATGCTTCACGACGTTTTCATCAAAATTCTCAAAGGCCGTTGTCATCACAATGCTCCATGCCCTTGTCATTGCAATGCTCCATGGCCCTTGTCATCACAATGCTCCAAGCCCTTGTCATCACAATGCTCCATTACCTTTGTCATCACAATCCTCCATAACACTCGGCATCACAATGCTCCATGCCATTGTCATCACAATGGAACATGAAATATGCCATCACAATGTTCCCTGACACATGTCTTCACAATACTCCATGACCTTGTCATCACAATGCTCCATGCCCTTTTCATCACAATGTGCCATGCCCACTGTCAACACAATTATCCATGAAACTTGTCAGACCAATGCTCCATGCTCCTGTCATCACAATGCTACATGACCCCAGTCATCACAATGCTCCATGTGTCACGTCATCACAAGACTCCATGACGTGTGTCACCACAAAAGTCAATGCCCTCATCATCACAAGGCTCTGTGAAATTTGTCACCACAATGCTCCATGAACTTTTCATCAAAATGCTCAATGTTATTGTCATCACAATGCTCCATGAATGCTCTCATCACATTGCTCCATGACCTTGTCATCACAAAGCTCCATGACGCATGTCATCAGAAGGCTCCATGGCCTTCTCATCACAATGTTCCATGCCCTTGCCATCACAATTCTCCATTAACCCTGTCATAACAGTGCTCCATGACCCCTGCCATCACGATGTTCCATGGTCTTGTCATCACAAGGCTCCATGACCCTTCTAATCACAATGTTCCAAGACCTCTGTAATCACAATGCTCCATGCCCCTTTTCATCTCAATGATCCATGAACCCGGTCATCACAATGCACCATGCCCATCATCAAAATGCTTCATGCTATTGTCATCACAATGAAATCAAAATTCTCCATGATCTCTGTCATCACAATGCTCCAAATCCTTGTGATCAAAATGTTCCATAACACTTATCATCACAACATCCCATGACGCTCGTCATCACAATTATCCATGGTCTTCTCATCACAATGCTCCATGACCATTTTCATCACAATGCTCAATACACTTGTCATCACAATGCTCCCTGACACTTGTCCTCAGTATGCTCCTTGAACCCTGTCATGACAAGGCTCCATGCCTTTTTCATCACAATGTTCCATGCCTTTGTCATCACAAAGTTCCATGATGCATGTCATCAGAACGTCCCATGGCCATCTCATCCCAATGCTCCATGCCCTTGTCATCACAATGCCCCAAGACCCCTGTAATCACAATGCTCCATGCCCCTTTTCATCAGAATATTCCATGAGACTTGTCATCACAAGTCTCCATGGTCTTCTCATCACAATGCTCCAGTACCTTGTCATCACAAGCCTCCATGGCTCCTGTTATCACAATACTCCATGAACGTTTTCAGCCCAATGCTCCTTGACCTTCTCATCACAATGCTCCATGACCCCTGTCATCACAATGCTCCATGACTCCTGTCATCACAACGATCCATGAACACTGACAACACAATGATCCGGACTCTTGTCATCAAAATGCTCCATGCCCTTGTCATCCCAATGCTCCATGACCCTTGTAATCACAATGCTCCGTGACGCTTGTCATCACAGTGCTCCATGAACCTTGTCATCACAATGCTCCATGCCTTTGTCAGCAATATGCTACATAATCTTGTCATCACAATGCTCCATGTTCTTGTCATCACAATCCTTCATGACACTTTGGATCATATTGCTTCATGCCTTGGCATCTCCCTCTTGCCTTTCTGGTTTTCACAGATTTTCGGATGTCCCTTTTGAACCGTGGGAAGTGACAATTCTTTGTAGTGTGGATTTGCATTGCACGCTTGCTTGATTGTCCAAAAAGGTCGTATGCGTTTTCTCCTGAATATATTCAGGAGAAAACGCATACGCCCTTTTTGGCCAAGTGCATCACTGTCGAAGTTGTGATGCTTTTCCTGTGCTTTAAAGGCGATTCCAATTTACCTCTTGAAATATGTTTTGTGCAATTCTGCCTCATTTTCAAGTCAGCTTCGTTGCCTTCCCTCAACAGATTTTTGGAAGACAGTAGTCCTTTATAACTGTAGGTTTGTGAATTGCTGTGCCCGTGAGCTCCAATTTTCAAATCCCATTTTTGGGAGCTGACTGCAAATCCAAAATTTTGCTTCAGGACCTATACTTGTTCCAGGGGTGGCTATACTGTTCCCTGAAGGTGGCTGAGGCTTTGGTTAATTCTTCTTCCTGACGGGAATTTAGAGTGACATGTGCCTGTCCAAAAGCCTACATCTACTCTCTGATTGGTTCTCCCTCTTCCCTTTCATCCTCTGCACAATTAGCAAACTGTGTGAACCAGGAGGTTATAGGGGCTGGCTCTCCTAAGTTGGGAGATTGATAGTAAAGCAGTTGGAATGCCAAACTGGAGCACAAGGAGAGGAAAAATTAGGAGACTTTTAGAAACCTTTCACCATCACAGGGTGTCCATTCTCTAGGTTTCCCATACATGTTATAACTGTAGTGATATTCCCTACTACCTGGAGATTTGGGATCCATGGAATCGTGGCATGCATTACTACTTTAAAGGGTCTGCATTTTGTCTCCCAATCTCACCAGTCCTCTCAGTCCCAAGTGTCCAGCCTTATGTCTCATCCAGCTGTCTTTACAGATAGGGTCATTCCCGGTTTCATCAGAACCCCTGAAGGAATTGTGTAAGAATTTCGCTGTTTTTTTGTTTGTTTTTGAAATTCATTTATATAATGGGGTTGAGCTGATTTTCACTGACGTGTTTATGCCAGTCTAGACACACTTGATTCCCTTATGAAGACAAATCAATACATTGGTTTTAAGATTCTCACTAGTCAGATATATTTCTCTGCGGGGAATAGGGGGTTTGAGTCCCGTTCACTGAGGAAGGGGTAGGTCTCATCTGTTCTCTATTTGGTTTATGGAATGGTACCTGTGCTAATATCAAACTCTGGTTTTATGCATCACCCCACCTCTCCTTTCCCATTAAACAGGCATAAGAGTGTTTTCTAAATGTGAGACTCTGTTCTCTTTCTTAATTCAGTTCATGTGTTGTGATGTTGACATTCCCTCTGTAAGTGATATCTTATGAATAGATTCTTTTTCTGTGTGATTAATTTCACTTAGAATCATCATACCTAAATCCACTCTTTATGCTGCTACTGGCCTTATGACATTGATTTCACGTCTGAGTGATATTCCGTTGTACAAATTTACCACAAGTAATTTATGCATTTCTCTTTTTCCTGGGATATTTTAGGTGTACCGAAGTTGAGGTTCTTGTATGCAGAGCAGCCCTAAACTTTGGAGTGCCTGTGTGTTGTCGATATTTAGTCTTCCCAAGTTATATGTCCATGAGTTGAAGTCCCCTTTGCTCGGGGGCTTTGTATTTAAATGTTTTAGGAAACAGCATACACTTCTTCAGAGTGGCTCTTGGATATTTATACCCCACCCATCAGCGTGACTAGGCTCCCTGTTCTCCATGGCCTCTCCAGCATTTCTGGTTTGTACACATTTTTTGGATGGCCTTTCTGAGCAGTGGAAATTGAGACTTCTTTGTTGTGCGGATATGCATTTCCCGCTTGCTTGGTTGGCCAAAAACTCTGTATGTGTTTTTTTCCTGAAGATATTCACGAAAAAAAGGCATACACCCTTTTGCCCAACTGCATCATTTTAGAAATTCTGCTGCTTTTCATATGCTTTAAATGTGAGTACAATCTACCTTTTGAAATCTGTTTCCTGCAATTCTGCCTCTCATTCAGATCCTCTTCGTTGCCTTACCTGAATATATTTTTGGACGTTGGTTATCATTTATATCTTTGCAGGTCTTTGAATTGTCTGCTCCTGAGCTCCATTTTACAACTCGCTTTTATTGTGAGCTCGCCGCCAAACCATTGGATTGATTCTGGCCCTTTTCTGGTTCTGAGGAGGCAGACTGAGCCTTTGGTTAATTCTTGTTCCTAATGGGAAATTAGAGTGACATGTGCCTGTCAAAACTCCTACAGCTTATCTCTCATTGGTTCCCCCCTTCCCATTTATCCTCTGCACAAATTGCAAACTGTGTGAAACAGGAGGTTAAAGGTGCTGATTCTCCAAGAGGGGATATTGTTAATAATGTGGCTGGAATGGCGAACCCCAGCACCAGGAGATCAAAAATGAGGTGCATTTTATACACCTTTCCTGAGCACACGGTGTACATTCATCTCGGTTTCGCAGGCATGTTTTCGCTGTCAGAAGATTCCCTTGAACCTGCCGATTTGGGACCCATGGAATGGGTACCAGGCGGTATTACTTTAAAAGGTCTGCATTTCCTCACCCAGCCTCTCTAACATCTCTTAGCGTGCATAGCTTCCAGCCTTATATATCATCCTGCTGTGGGTCTACATGTTTTCAATCCATGTTACATCGTAGCCCTTCAAAAAAAGTTGTAAGAATTTTTGTCTGTCTCACCGTTTTTATAAATATTTTTAAATTTATTTTTATATTGGTTACAGCTGATTTTCAAAGCTCTGTTTTTTGCTGCTGTACATCCACTTGATTCATGTACTGTGAGACAACAAGAAATTATTTTTCAGATGCTTACGAGTCATATGTATTATTGTCCAGTGACTTGAGTGGGCTGAGTGCAGTTCTTTGAGGTACCGTGTAGGCCTTGTCAGTTATTCAATTTGGTACTTGGAATGGTATATTTGCTAATTTCAAACTCCTGGATAATACCTCACCATTCCCCACCTTTCCCATTTAGCAGCCTTATGTCTATTTTCTACATATTTGACTATGTTTCTGTTTTGTAGTTTATTTCATGTGTAGCCATGTTTGATTCCACCTTTAAGTGACATCTTATGATATGTGTCATTTTCTTTCTGACATATGTCACTTAGAATGATCGTATGTAACTCCTCCAGAGTTGTTCCAACTGGCCTTATTTCATTGATTTCGGGATGAGTAATATTCCATTCTACATAAGTACCCCATCTCTTTTATCCATTTTATCCTTCCAGGGACATTTAGGTTATATCCAAGTGGAGGCCCTTTTTAACAGAGAGGTGGTAAACGTTGGGGTGCCTGTTTTCTGTCCATTTTTGTTTTTCCCAAGGTATACGCCCATGAGTGCAAATGCCCTATGCTCTGTAGCTCATCTTTTAGATGTCTTAGCAAACACAATACACTTCTCCAGAGTGGCCATTGGCAAATTACATTTCCACTATCAGCCTCACAGGGCTCCCTTTTCTCCTCGCCCTGTCCTGCATTTCTGGTGTTTACACTTTATGTGGATAGCCCTTCTGACTGATGGGAAGTGATACATTTTGTAGTATTGATTTCCAGTGCCCACCTGTTTGGTTGGATAAAAAGTGTGTATGGCCTTTACTTGAATATATTCAGAAAAAATTCATACGCCCTTTTGGGCCAACAGCATCATTGGCGATGTTCAGCCCCTTTTCTTGTGCTTTAATGGGGAGTCCTTTCTACCTCTTCAAATCTGTTTCCTGCCACTCTCCCTTGCTTACAACTCCTTTTCTGTGACTTACCTCAAGACATTTTTCGATGATAGATATTTTCAACTCTGCAGTTTCATGAATTTTAGTGCCCCTGAGTTCCATTTTTCAACTTGTGTTTTTGGAAACTGGACACAAAACAGCGGGATTTCCTCTAGACCTATTCTGTTTCCGTGGGCAATTCTAGCCTTTGATGAATTTGTCTTCCAGATTGGAAATTAGAGTGGCATGTGCCTGTCCAAACAACTAAGACTTGTCTCTAAATTTTTCTCATCCTTCTGCTTCATCCTCTGGACAAATTCCAAACTGTGTGCAACAGGATGTTGACGGTGCTGATATCCCCAAGAGAGGAGATTGTTAGGAAAGATGCTGGAGGGGTGAACCCGAGCACCAGGTGATGAGGAGATGAGGTGCCTTTTCCAAACTCTTTCCGATCAAACGGTGTACCATCCTCTAGGTGTGACAGGCATGTTTTAGCTGTAGGAAGGTTCCCGTGCATGGAAGGAGAACACCAGGGATTTTTCCAAATCAGTGCCTCCCCGTACCCCAAACTGGGGAATTTTTAAGCTACAGCTACACGTATGTCCATTAAAGGCCTTGGGAAATAGGCAGAGCCCAAACTTTAGATGATTGAAATCTTCAGGGTCAGAAGCGCTCACCATCGGCCTTGCTTAGGTTACATTTTATCTGTCATTGATAGATGATGTCAATAAAAATATCTATTCTTTTTCAGATTATTTCCCCTTATAGGTTATTGCAAAATATTCAGTGTAGTTCCCTGTGCTATACAGTAGTTCCTTGTTGATGATCTATTTTATACATAGCAGTGTGTATGTGTTAATCCCAAACTGTTAATTTATCCCTTCTCCTACCTTTCCCCTTTGGTAATCATAAATTATAAGATTTTATACTTCTCAGAAATGGGGGAGCTGAAAGAGAGGTATCCTTTTCAATGGAAAAGCATTCAAAACATGATTGAAGCTTCAGCCAAGAGTATTCGATGTACATCCATGGAAATAAATTACTTCATTTCTCTAATGTTGACCTGACAAATAAGACAGACGTCTTCACTGAACTTGCTTATAGTAAAGTGATGGAAATATCAAATGTAAGTCTTAGAAACATCTTATTTTACCCGAGCATTATACACTGCTGTATGTTAACTACAGTTTGGCTCACACATCTGTTCATTGAAGTTACAATGTTCTCAATTTCCGTTACTGATCCTCCAGAGTGGACCCCAACAGGATTCACCATGCCCAGTGTCATTGGAGCCAACAGATCAAGACTGAGTTTGGTTCAGAAGCAAAGGAAACATTATTTTGAAAACAGAATGGAGAGGTGAGAGCGTGCAGTCCCCCACGGGCTGTGGGCTGGTCTGCTGTGTAGGGATCCCGGCAGTGTCAGTGGGAGGGAGGGGATGGAGCTCTCGAGGGCTGGGTTGGCTGCAGCACAGGCTATATGCCGTGGAGTCTGCATGGGACCCCGCTAGCTGAGGTGTCGACCCAGCCATTCTGCTCTAGGAAATCGGGTCTGAAGTGCCGGGTGTGGGACCTCTGCATGCGGAACCCTAGGAGCACGTGAAATTAGACAAAGCACAAAGGAAAAACAGGTTAGACTTTATTTTATTGCCCAGATTCTCTTTTTATCTCCCAGGAATTTTTAATGAACGTTGCCGGAGACGAACCCCTCCTCTGCTTTTTGTTTCGTTCCTCATTCGTGGGGTGTTGAGGGTGCAGACCCCTCTTTTTTAACTGCTTCATGCTGTGGTGGGAGCCCTGATACCTGGGGGGAGGGGCAAAACGTCTCCCCACCAGCCTCCAGGTGAGGTTGATTGTCCCAAGGCCTCCTGCCTCACTTCTCGTCCGCCTGAGCACCAGCATTGGAAGTGTTATAGATTCTAATGACCTTTTAGGGTCCAGGAAAGAGATGCACAGAGATGCTGAGGTGGCAGGTTTCACCCCACCCCACATTTGTTCGGCGACCTTAGTCTGACGGTTTTTGCCAGCCTAGATGCTCTGACCAGTAGTCTGTGCTTTCTTTAATTAGGTCCCTGAATAAATGTACAAACAGCACCATGTGTCAGAACCCTGCCCGTGCAACTCCCAGACAGTCCAGGGTCAGTGGTGATCCAGGACCATGAAGTCCACTGAGTCAACGGCCTTTAGAAGTAGCCAGCAGTCCAGCCGGTCATATTGGCCACCATCACCGTGTTGTATGTAGGGTTTTCTATGGTGAAAGCGTGATATACGTTTCCCCCGCCAAGCTTATTAGCTCCACTCTGGGTGCAGTAAGTCCTTCAAGCAGTAGTCTGCTCTTTCGGGGCACAGTGTTCTTGTATTCTGAGAGAAACTCCAGGTCAAGTGATGGTCACATGAGTCATCTTGGGGGCCCGTTGCCCCCGTTTGTCTCTCTGGAGGTTGGAGTTGGAGGGCCTCCTCACTCGAGGTCAGTGTGTCCACAGAGCGACCCCAGCAACATCAGGGCATGATGGGTGGTTAGGATCACGACGTGGGGTCCTTTTCCCTTAGGAGGGAGCTGGCCTTGTGGGCTGCTGATTTCTAGCTTTTTAGATACCCCAGTATCCTGACCTGATGAGTCGGTGGGCAAAGCCCTTGGTGACCATAGTTTATCATACCTGAAGGGCATTCTTGTGTTGCTCCATTTCAAGTGGTCCCAGTTTTTGCACTAAGGCTCCAAGGGCAATTAAACTTTGACCGGGTATGTAAAGGTCAAAGGGTTTAGCTAAATTAGGGAGTTCCTGGGCAAGGGTCTGAATTGACTGCTCTTTCCATTCTGGAAAGCCCGCTTCTGGATTCTATACAAAAGGATCATCATCTTTTCGTGTCAGTGTTTCATGTAGAGGCCCAGCTATTAGACTGTAGTTAGGGATCCAGATGCAGAAAACCTTGGCCTCCCAAGGAACCCCTAAGCTGTCTTCTAGTTTTAGAAGAGGTAAGGCTGCAAATGGCTTCTTCCCTATCCTGGGATGCGTTTCTCCGAATATCTGTGAGAATTAGGCCCAGGCATGTCACCAGAGCCTGGGATATTTGAGCCTTTTCCTTGGACAAATTCTATCCTTTCTTGGCTAGGTAGTTCAGAGGCGTCTTTAGTAGGCCTGGCGATCAGAATGTCATCTGCATATTGAAGGAGGGTTCCCTTTTACAGAGGTAGAACTTTTAGGTTTTTAGAGGACATTTCCCCAATGATGGTGTGGGGATTTTTGTACCGTTGGGGCAGGACGGCCCAGCATTATTGCTTTTGTTGCATGTTGTGTCCTGCCACTCACAAGCCAAAAATTCTTGTGACTCTGAGATGAATGGAATACAGAAGAAGGCATCATTGAAGTGTAATAAAGAATGCCATGGCCTGGTGGATGGTAGAATTTCCAGCAGGGTGTAGGAAATAGGAGCTACTGGATGTATATCCTCGGTGGCTTCACTGACTGTCCTGATATCCTTTACCACGTCTCCAGCAGCCCATGGGGCTCTCGTGGTCAGGCCAATCCCAGGATATGGAGCTCACCTGGGCTGCACCACCCATCCCCACAGCCCACGGGGCTCTCGTGTTCAAGTCCCTCCCAGGGTATGGAGCTCACCTGTGCAGCTACCCAGCAGCCCATGGGGCTCTCATAGTCAGGCCCTTCCCAGGATACAGAGCTCCCATGGGCAGGTACCCAAGCAGGGCTGGACACACAGGAACAGTGCACATAGCCCACCTTGCAGAGAACCCCCAGCTCACCTGTCGCTCACAGCTGACACAGAAAACCTCAGAGCAGGACTTGAACTAACAAACAGCAGCTCTGACAAGTCTGTGACCCTGGCTATCACTCTGTGCAGCCTCTCTCTGCCTGGTCTTCCAGACACTTCCACTGCAGCCAGGGCACCAGGCCTCTGTCTCCACCCACCATCACTCCTCTCCCTGACTCCTGGGTTCCTCTCATTAGGATAGGGTCTTCTTGAAGTTGTTTTCCACTCATGGACCAGATAAAATGATAAGAAAACAAGCCGCAGCTGCAGCCCCTTGTCTAGCCTGACTCTCAAGGGCCCACACCTGTTCCTTGGGCCTGGCCCGTTTAGCAAGGTTCATTTTCTGCTACTGTGAGCCCCTGAGGGGTGAGGATTGGCTGATTTGGGCAGCCTGACACTGCCTGCCAACCCCCCCACAGGTGTGCGTGGGTTGAGGTCAATATAACACCTCTCCAGGCAGCTAGAGCCCCTTTAGCTGTGCCTGATGCCATATTCTCTGCCCCGTCAGCAGTGTCGGGGCTGGGGTGGTGGTAGGGAGTGAGGGGCCGTGGCTTTGTGGGTGGCCCAGTGTGAGTGGGGCTCTGCTGGACTTTCTACAGGAGTTGCTAGGCTGCCACCTGCTAAAGAAGAGGATGTGTCATCCATACCTGCCGCTTGAATTTCTCCCAAGGCAGAGGTGAGGAAGTAAAAAAGCAGTGGGGGCCGTGGCAGGAGGGGTATCTCAGGCAGGTAAATGGAAAGCTTCCAGAAGAGCATCTGGGACCAGGACCATCCTGACTGGCCTGCAGCCACCAAGTCGGCCTGCGTGCTGTCGCTGGTGTGGCTCCACCGCCCTTCTTCTAGGCTTGCAAGTGCTTGTACGTATTCAGGTGTTTTACCTGGAAAGGGTGGGAAGAGTGCAGCTGCAGCAGGACTGGGGCTCAGCTCACATTTACTCACAGATGCCTCAACACAGTCCCCCCAGCTTTCCAATGAGGATGCTCCTTGTCGGGGGGAGCGCTGCTGACTCCATGGGAGACGATTTCCCGCCTCTGACCAACTTAAGAATTTTTTACCACTGGAGCAAGTGCCCTGATACGATTTTCCTCTGTATAACTGGTGGGTTCTGTTTTGTTTTTTTCTTTTTTTTTTCTTTTTGGTTCAAGGTAGATTTTATTTATTCCTCTTTTTTTTTTAATTTGGAGATATAAACATGGAAATAATGCATTAATATAAAGACGTCTATGTGAAGGGAAATACTTTTTTTCTGTTTTCTTTTATTAAATGCTATTTATTTTTATTTTTTTTAAATTTATTTCTTTTATACAGCAGGTTCTTATTGGATATCTATTTTATACATATAAGTGTGCACATGTGAATCCCAGTCTCCCAATTCATCCCACCACCACCCTCACATGGCGTTTCCCCCTTGGTGTCCATATGTTTGTTCTCTACATCTGTGTCTCTGTAACTGCCCTGCAAACCGGTTCATCTGTACCATTTTTCTAGGTTCCACATATATGCATTAATATACAATATTTGTTTTTCTCTTTCTGACTTACTTCACTCCGTATGACAGTCTCTAGATCCATTAAGGTCTCTACAAATGACCCAGTTTCATTCCTATGTATGGCTGAGTAATATTCCATTGTATATATGTACCACATCTTTATCCATTCGTCTGTCTGTGGGCACTTAGCTTGCTTTCATTACCTGGCTATTGTAAATAGTGCTGCAGTGAACATTGTGGTGAATGTGTCTTTTCGATTTATGGTTTTCTCTGGGTATATGCCCAGTAGTGGGATTGCTGGATTATATGGTAATTCTATTTTTACTTTTCTAAGGAACCTCCATACTGTTCCCCATAGAGACTGTATCAATTTACATTCCCAACAATAGTGGAAGAAGGTTCCTTTTCTCCATACCCTCTCCAGCATTTGTTGTTTGTAGATTCTCTGTTGATGCCCATTCTAACAGGTGTGACATGACACCTCATTGTAGTGTCCATTTCCATTTCTCTAATAATTAGTGATGTTGAGCAGATTTTCATGTGCGTACTGGCCACCTCTATGTCTTCTTGGAAGAAATGTCTATTTATATCTTCTTCCATTTTTGTATTGGGTTGTTTGTTTTATTAATATTGAGCTGCATGAGCTGTTTATATATATTGGAGATTAATCATTTGTCCATTGATTCGTTTGCAAATATTTTCTGCCTTTCTGAGGGTTGTCTTTTCATCTTGTTTGTAGTTTCCTTTGCTTTGCAAAAGCTTTTACGTTCCCTTAGGTCCCATCTGTTTAGTTTTATTTTTTATTTCATTACTATAAGAGGTGGATCAAAAAAGATCTTGCTGTGATTGACGTCAGAGTATCCTTCGTAAGTTTTCCTCTCAGAGTTTTATACTATCCGGTCTTACATTAAGGTCTCTAATCCATTTTGAATATATTTTTATGTATGGTGTTGGGGAGTGTTCTAATTTCATTCTTTTACATGTAGCTGTCCATATTTCCCAGCACCAATGATTGAAGAGACTGTCTTATCTCCATTGTATAGTCTTGCCTCATTTGTCATAGATTAGGTGACCATAGATGTGTAGGTTTATCCCTGTGCTTTCTTTTTTTTTTCCTTTTACACGTTTATTGGAGTGTAATTGATTTACAATGGAGTGTTCGTTTCTGCTGTATAAAAAAGTGAATCAGCTATACATATACAAATATCACCAGATCCCCTCCCTCTTGCATCTCCCTCTCACACCCCATATCCCACCCCTTTATGTGGTCACAAAGCACCAAGCTGATCTCCCTGTTTTATGTGGCTGCTTCCCAGTAGCTATTGGTGTTACCTTTGGTAATGTATTTATGTCCATGCCCCTCTCTCACTTCGTCCCAGCTTACCAATCCCCCTTCCGGTGTCCTCAAGTCCTTTCTCTATGTCTGTGTCCTTAATCCTGTCCTACCACTAGGTTCTTTAAAATCTTTTTTTTTCTTCATTAGATTCCATATATCTCTGTTAACATACAGTATTTGTTTTTCCCTTTCTGACTTACTTCACTGTGTAGGACAGATTCTAAGTCCATCCACCTCAGTACAACTAACTCAGTTTTGCTTGTTTTTATGGCTGAGTAATACTCCATTGTATATATGTGCCAGATCTTCTTTAAACATTCATCTGTCAATGGACACTTAGGTTGCTTCCATGTCCTGACTATTGTAAATAGAGCTGCAATGAACATTTTTCTACATAACTCTTTTTGAATTATGGTTTTCACAAGGCAAATGCCCAGTAGTTGGATTGTTGTGTCATATGGTACTTCTATTGTTAGTTATTTAAAGGAACCTCCGTACTGTTCTCCCTAGTGCCCATATCAATTTACATTCCCACCCACAGTGCAAGTGTGTTCCCTTTTCTCCAATAAAGGCCTCTCCAGCATTTATTGTTTTGTAGATTTTTTTGATGATTGCCACTCTGACTGCTGTGAGGTGATACCTCACGGTAGTTTTGATTTGCATTTCTCTAATGATTAGTAATGTTCAACATCCTTTCATGTGTTTCTTGGTAATCTGTATATCTTCTTTGGAGAAATGTCTATTTAGGTCTTCTGCCCGTTTTTGGATTGGGTTGTTTGTTTTTGTGATATTGAGCTACATGCGGTGCTTGTAAAGTTTGGAGATTAATCCTTTGTCAATTGCTTCATTTGAAAATATTTTCTCCCATTCTGAGGGTTGTTTTTGCATCTTGTTTATGTTTTCCTGTACTGTGTAAAAGCTTTTAAGTATCATTAGGTCCCATTTGTTGATTTCTGTTTTTATTTCCATTTCTCTAGGAGGTGGGTCCAAAAGGATCTTGCTGTGATTTATGTCATAGAGTGTTCTGCCTATGGTTTCCTCTAAGTGTTTTATAGTGTCTGGTCTTATATTTAGATCTCTAATCAATTTAGAGTTTATTTTTGTGTATAGTGTTATGGAGTGTTCTAATTTCATTCTTTTATGTGTAGGGGTCCAGTTTATCCAGCACCAGTTACTGAAGAGACTGTCTTTCCTCCATTGTATATCCTTAGCTCCTTTGTCATAGATGAGATAGCCATAGGTATGTAGGTTTATCTCTGGGCTTTCTGTCCTGTTCCATTGATCTGTGTTTATGCCAATCTACATACACTTGATTCCATTATGCAGACATATAAATACATAGGTTTCAAGTTTATTACCAGTCAGATATATTCCTCTTCAGTGAATAGGGTGTTTTGTGTCCAGTTCATTGAGAAAGGAGTAAGACTTGTCTATTACATATTTGGTATATGGAATGGGATCTGTGCTAATTTCAAAATCTTCTTTTACACATCACCCCACATCACCTTTCCCCTTAAGGAGGAATAAGTGTGTTTTCTAAATGTGTAATTCTGTTCACATTTGAAATTCAGTTCATGTGTAGCCATGTTTATATTCCCTCTATAAGTGATATATTACAATAATTTTTTTTCTTTGTGGCTCATTTCACTTAGCATCATCATACCTAAAGCCACTCATTATGCTGCTATTGGCCTTATGACATTGATTTTATGTCTGAGTGACTTTCCATTGTATATAAGTACCACAACATCTATATCCATTTTCTTCCCTTTCCTGGGATATTTAAAGTGTACTGAATTCGAGGTTCTTGTAAACAGAGCAGCCCTAAAGTTTGGGCTGGCTGTGTGTTGTGGATTTTAAGTTTTCCCAAAATACACGCCCATGAGTGGAAGTGTGCTATGCTCTGTAGCTCTGTTTTAGAAAACAACATACAGTTCTCCAGAGAGGCTGTTGTCAATTTACATCCTGTCCATCGGCGTAACCAGGCTCCCTTTTCTCCATGGCCTGTCCTGCATTTGTGGCTTTTACACTATTTGTGGATGGCCCTTTTGACTGGAGGTAAGGGACACTTCTATATAGTGTGGATTTGCAATGCCTGATGGCTTGCTTGCCCAAAAAGTGTGTATGCATTTTTTCCCGAATATATTCAAGAAAATACACATACTCCCTTTTCGGCCAAGGGCAACATTGTCGAAGTTCTGTCACTTTTCATGTGCTTTAAAGACAACTGCAATCTACCTCTTGAAATCTGTTTCCTTCAATTCTACCTTGCATTCAAATCCTCTTCACTGCCTTACCTCAATATATTTCTGGATGATAGTTGTCCTTTATAACTCTGCAAGTTTGTGAATTGCTGTGCCCCTGATTTCTATTTTTCAACTGGCCTCTTTGTGAGCTGGCTGCAATACCGCAGGATGGCTGTAGGCCCTAGTCTGGTTCTGGTGTGTCAGGCTGAGCCTTTGTTTAATTCTTCTTGCTGATGGGAACCTAGAGTGACATGTGCCCATCCAAACACCTACAGCTAATCTCTCATTTGTTTCCCCTCTTCCTGTTCATTCTCTGCACAATTTGCAAACTGTGCATAACAGGAGGGTAAAGGTGCTGACACTCCAAGTGGGGGGATTTTTAGTAATGCAGATGAAATGGCGAAGCAGAGCATGACAAAAGGAAAAATGAGGTACCTTTTAGAAAACTTTCCCAATTACACAGTGTACCATCCACTGGGTTTCCCATGCATGCTTTAACTGTAGGAAGATTCCCTTAAACTTGGAGAGTTGGGACCACTAGAATGGGTAGTACACAGTATTGCTCTAAGTGGTGTTCTTTTGCTCACACAACCTCAACAATCTTGTCAGCCCCAAGTGTCCAGTTTTATGTCTCATCCAGCTGTGGGTGTAAAGGTGGACAATCCAGGTTGCATCACAGGACCTGAACGTAATTCTTAAGGCCTTCCCTCTGTTTTGCTATTTTTGCATTTTGCTTTTGAAATTTATTTTTATAAAGGTATTTAGCTGAATTTCAGTGCTGTGTTCATGCCGTTATACACACACATGACTCCTTTATGGAGACATGATAATACATATGTATTAAAATTCTTGGAGTCAGATATATTCCTCTGCAATGAATAGGGGGTGTTGAGTCGAGTTCATGGTGCGGGGAGTAGGTGATGTCTGTTACATACTTGGTTTATGTAACGGTATCTGTGCTAATTTAAAACTGTGGTTTTATGAATCAACTCACCTCGCCTTTCCCGATAAGAAGGCAGAATATTGTTTTCTAAGTGTGTGACTCTGTTGTGTTTGTAATTCAGTTCATTCGTAGCCAAGTGTACATTCCCAAAATAGTGATATCTTATGATAAGGTTTGGTACTCTGTTATCTTTCCTAACTCAGTTCATATGTAGCCATGTTTACAGGATCTTCATAAGTGATATCTTATGATAAGTTTCTTTTTCTGTGTGACATATTTCACTTAGAATAACCGTACCTGAATCCACTCATTTTGCTGCTACTGGCCTTATGACATTGATTTCATGGCTCAGGGGTATTCCATCGTATGTAAGTAACACAATTTTTTGAACCATTTTAATCTTTCCTGGGATATTTAAGTTGTACGCAAGTTGAGGTTCTTGTAAGCAGTGCAGCCCTAAACTTTGGGGTGGCTCTGTCTTATTGATTTTCAGTTTTCCCAAGGTATATTCCCTAGACTGGAAGTGCCCTTGGCTCTGTAGCTCGGTTGTTTACTTGTTTATGGAACACAATGCACTCCTCCAGTGAGGCAGTTGGCAATTTATATCCCGCCCATCAGCATAACAAGGCTCCCTGGTCTCCAGGGCCTGTCTTGCCTTTCTGCTTTTTATTCATTTTGTGGATGTGCCTTTTGACTGGTGAGAAGTGATACTTCTTTGGAGTGCAGATTTGCATTGCCCGCTTGCTTGCTTGGCCAAAAAGGGCGTATGGGTTTTCTCTTGAATATATTCATGAAAAAACGCATACGCCCTTTTTGGCCAAGTGCAACATTGTCGAAGTAGTGCCCCTCTTCCTGTGCTTTAAAGGCGATTCCAACGTACCTATTGTAATCTGTTTCTTGCTATTCTGCCTCGCATTCAAGTCCGCCTCGTTGCCTTCCCTCAACAGATTTTTGGACGATAGTTGTCCTTTATTACTCTGCCAGTTTGTGAAGTGCTGTGCCCCTGAGCTCCATTTTTTTTTTTCTTTTTGCTGTATGTGGGCCTCTCACCGTTGTGGCCTCTCCAGTTGCGGAGCACAGGCTCCGGACGCGCAGGCCCAGCGGCCATGGCTCACGGGCCCAGCCGCTCCACGGCATATGGTATCCTCCCAGACTGGGGCACGAACCCATATCCCCTGCATCGGCAGGCAGACTCCCAACCACTGCGCCACCAGGGAGGCCCTGAGCTCCATTTTTTAACTCGTTTTTTGTGAGCTGAACGCAAGTCCAAAATTTTGATTCAGGAACTCTACTGGTTCCCGGTGGGTGGCGGAGACTTTGGTTAATTCTTCTTCCAACCGGGATATAAGAGTGACATGTGCCCGCCCAAATGCCTAACAGCTACTCTCTCATTGGTTCTCCCTCTTCCCTTTTATCCTCTGACAAATTGGCAACCTGTGTGAACCAGGAGGTTAAAGGGGCTGTCTCTCCAAAATGGGTGATTGATAGAAAAGCAGTTGGAAATTCAACCTGGAGCACCAGGAGAGAGAGTATTAGGTGAGTTTTAGAAACCTTTCGTATTCACACTGTGTCCATTCTCTAGGTATCCCATACATATTATAACTGTAGTAATATTCACTTCAACCTGGAGAGTTGGGACGCATGGAATGGGTTCCATGCATTATTGCTTTAAAGGGTCTGCATTGGCTCACCCAATCTCACCAATCTTCTCAGTCCCATGTGTCCAGCCTTCTGCCACATCCAGCTGTCGTTGTAGATAAGGTCATTCCTGGTTTCATCAGATACCCTGAAGGAATTGTAAAGAATTTCCCTTTTTTTTCTTGTTTTTCAAATTCCTTTTTATAGTGGGTTTGAGCTGATTCTCGCTGCCATCTTTATGCCAGTCTACACACACTTGATTCCCTTACAGAGACATATCAATACATAGGTTTTAAGATTCTTACTAGTCAGATATATTCCTCTGCGGGAAATATGGGTTTTTGAGTCCGTTTCACTGAGGAAGGCGTAGGTCTTGTCTATACCATAGTTGGTTTTTAGAACGGTACCTGTGCTTATATCAAACTCTGGTTTTATGCATCACCCCACCTCTCCTTCCCCCTTAAGCAGGCATAAGAGTGTTTTCTAAATGTGAGACTCTCTTATCTTTCCTAACTCAGTTCATGTGTAGCCATGTTTACAGGATCTTCATAAGTGATATCTTATGGTAAGTTTCTTTTTCTGTGTGACTTATTTCACTTAGAATCATCGTACCGGAATCCACTCATTTTGCTGCTACTGGTCATATGATATTGATTTCTTGGCTGAGGGATATTCCCTCGTACGTAAGTACCACAACTTTTTCAACCATTTTTATATTTCCTGGGATATTAAGGTGTACCCAAGTTGAGGTTCTTGTAAGCAGTGCATTCCTAAATTTTGGGGTGGCTCTGTCTTATTGATTTTCAGTTTTCCCAAGGTATATTCCCTAGACTGGAAGTGACCTTGGCTCTGTAGCTCTGTTGTTTACTTGTTTTAGGGAACACAATGCACTCCCCCAGAGAGGCAATTGGCAATTTACATCCCGCCCATCAGCATAACAAGGCTCCCTGTTCTCCAGGGCCTGTCTTGAATTTCTGGTTTTTACCTTTTTTGTGGATGTCCCTTTGGACCGGTGGGAACTGATACTTCTTTGTAGTGCAGACTTACATTGTCCGCTTGCTTGCTTGGCCAAAATGGGCGTATGCGTTTTCTCCTGAATATACTCAGGAGAAAACGCATACGCCCTTTTTGGCCAAGTGCATCATTGTCGAATTTGTGCCCCTCTTCCTGTGCTTTAAAGGCGATTCCAACGTACCTCTTGAAATCTGTTTCCTGCTATTCTGCCTCACATTCAAATCTGCCTCGTTGCCTTCCCTCAACAGATTTTTGGATGATAGTTGTCCTTTAATACTCTGCCAGTTTGTGAATTGCTCTGCCCTATAGCTTCATTTTTTAACTCGTTTTTTGTGAGCTGAACGCAAGTCCCATATTTTGGTTTAGGACCTCTACTGGTTCCCGGTGGGTGGCTGAGACTTTGGTTAATTCTTCTTCCTCCCGGGAAATAAGAGTGACATGTGCCCGTCCAAATGCCTAACAGCTACTCTCTTTTTGGTTCTCCCTCTTCCCTTTCATCCTTTGCCAAATTGGCAACCTGTGCGAACCAGGAGGTTAAAGGTGCTGTCTCTCCCAGTGGGCAGATTGATAGTAAAGCAGTTAGAATGTGAAACTGGAGCACCAGGAGAGGGACTATTCGTTGAGATTTAGAAACCTTTCGTATTCACCTTGTGTCCATTCTCTAGGTTTCCCATACATATTATAGCTGTAGTAGTATTCCCTACAACCTGGAGAGTTGGGAGCCATGGAATGGGTGCCATGCATTATTGCTTTAAAGTGTTTGCATTTGCTCACGAATCTCACCAATACTCTCAGTCCCATGTGTCCAGCCTTATGCCACCTCCAGCTGTCATTCTAGATAGGGTCATTCCAAGTTTCATCAGAGACCCTGAAGGAATTGTAAAGAATTTCGCTGTATTTTTGTTTTGTTTTAGAAATTCCTTTTTATTGTGGGTTTGAGCTGATTCTCGCTGCCATCTTTATGCCAGTCTACACACACTTGATTCCCTTACAGAGACATATCAATACATAGGTTTTAAGATTCTTACTAGTCAGATATATTCCTCTGCGGGAAATATGGGGTTTTGAGTCCCTTTCACTGAGGAAGGTGGAGGTCTTGTCTATTCCATACTTGGTTTTTGGAACGGTAACTGTGCTTATATCAAGCTCTGGTTTTATGCATCAACCCACCTCTCCTGCCCCCTTAAGCAGGCATAAGAGTGTTTTCTAAATGTTAGACTCTCTTCTCTTTCCTAACTCAGTTCATGTGTAGCCATGTTTACAGGATCTTCATAAGTGATATCTTATGATAAGTTTCTTTTTCTGTGTGACTTTTTTCACTTAGAATCATCGTACCTGAACCCACTCATTTTGCTGCTACTGGTCTTGTGACATTGATTTCAAGGCTGAGGGATATTCCATCGTACGTAATACCACAATTTTTTGAAACATTTTTATCTTTCCTGGGATACTTAAAGTGTACCCAAGTTGAGGTTCTTGTAAGCATTGCAGCCCAAAATTTAGGGGTGGCTCTGTCTTATTGATTTTCAGTTTTCCCAAGGTATATTCCCTAGACTGGAAGTGCCCTTGGCTCTGTAGCTCTGTTGTTTACTTGTTTTAGGGAACACAGTGCACTCCTCCAGAGAGGCAGTTGGCAATTTACATCCCGCCCATCAGCATAACAAGGCTCCCTGTTCTCCAAGGCCTGTCTTGCCTTTCTGGTTTTTACCCATTTTGTGGATGTCCCTTTTGACTGGTGGGAAGTGATACTTCTTTGTAGTGCAGATTTGCATTGCCCATTGGCTGGATTGGTCAAAAAGGGTGTATGCGTTTTCTCCTGAATATATTCAGGATAAAATGCATACGCCCTTTTTGGCCAAGTGCATCATTGTCAAAGTTGTGCCCCTCTTCTTGTGCTTTAAAGGCAATTCCAACGTACCTATTGAAATCTGTTTCCTGCTATTCTGCCTCCATTTCAAGTTCGCCTCGTTGCCTTCCCTCAAAAGATTTTTGGACGATAGTTGCCCTTTATTACTCTGCCAGTTTGTGAATTGCTCTGCCCTATAGCTCCATTTTTTAACTCGTTTTTTGTGAGCTGAACGCAAGTCCCATATTTTGGTTTAGGACCTATACTGGTTCCCGGTTGGTGGCTGAGACTTTGGTTAATTCTTCTTCCTCCCGGGAAAAAAGAGTGACATTTGCCAGTCCAAATGCCTAACAGCTACTCTCTCTTTGGTTCTCCCTCTTCCCTTTCATCCTTTGCCAAATTGGCAACCTGTGCGAATGAGGAGGTTAAAGGTGCTGTCTCTCCAAGTTGGGTGATTGATAGTAAAGCTGTTAGAAAGTGAAACTGGAGCACCAGGAGAGGGACTATTCGTTGAGATTTAGAAACCTTTCGTATTCACCTTGTGTCCATTCACTAGGTTTCCCATACATGTTATAGCTGTAGTAATATTCCCTACAACCTGGAGAGTTGGGACCCATGGAATGGGTGCCATGCATTATTGCTTTAAAGGGTCTGCATTTGCTCACGAATCTCCGCAATCCTCTCAATGCCATGTGTCCAGCCTTATGACACCTCCAGCTGTCGTTCTAGATAGGGTCATTCCAAGTTTCATCAGAGACCCTGAGGAATTGTAAAGAATTTCGCTGTTTTTTTTGATTTGTTTTTGAAATTCCTTTTTATAGTGGGTTTGAGCTGATTCTCTCTGCCATCTTTATGCCAGTCTACACAAACTTGATTCCATTACAGAGACATATCAATACATAGGTTTTAAGATTCTTACTAGTCAGATATATTCCTCTGCGGGAAATATGGGGTTTTGAGTCCCTTTCACTGAGGAAGGTGGAGGTCTTGTCTATTCCATACTTGGTTTTTGGAACGGTACCTGTGCTTATATCAACCTCTGGTTTTATGCATCACCCCACCTCTCCTGCCCCCTTAAGCTGGCATAAGCGTGTTTTCTAAATGTGAGACTCTCTTCTCTTTCCTAACTCAGTTCATGTGTAGCCATGTTTACAGGATCTTCATAAGTGATATCTTATGATAAGTTTCTTTTCCTGTGTGACTTTTTTCACTTAGAATCATCGTACCTGAACCCACTCATTTTGCTGCTACTGGTCTTGTGACATTGATTTCAAGGCTGAGGGATATTCCATCGTACGTAATACCACAATTTTTTGAAACATTTTTATCTTTCCTGGGATACTTAAGGTGTACCCAAGTTGAGGTTCTTGTAAGCAGTGAAGCACTAAATTTTGGGGTGACTCTGTCTTATTGATTTTCAGTTTTCCCATGGTATATTCCCTAGACTGGAAGTGCCCTTGGCTCTGTAGCGCTGTTGTTTACTTGTTTTAGGGAACACAATTCACTCCTCCAGAGAGGCATTTGGCAATTTACATCGCAGTCATCAACATAAAAAGGCTCCCTGTTCTCCCGGGCCTGTCTTGAATTTCTGGTTTTTACCCTTTTTGTGGATGTCCCTTTGGACCGGTGGGAAGGGATACTTCATTGTAGTGCAGATTTGCATTGCTGCTTGCTTGCTTGGCCAAAATGTGCGTATGTGTTTTCTCCTGCATATATTCAGGATAAAATGCATACGCCCTTTTTGGCCAAGTGCATCATTGTCGAAGTTGTGCCCCTCTTCCTGTGCTTTACAGGTGATTCCAACGTACCTCTTGAAATCGGTTTCCTGCTATTCTGCCTCGCTTTCAATTCCTCCTCGTTGCCTTCCCTCAACAGATTTTGTGATGATAGTTGTCCTTTATTACTCTGCCATTTTGTGAATTGCTGTGTCCTTGAGCTCCATTTTTCAAGTCGTTTTTTGTGAGCTGAACGCATGTCCAAAATTTTCGTTCAGGACCTATATTGGTTCCCGGTGGGTGGCTGCAAATTTGGTTAATTCTTCTTCCTGCCAGGAAATTAGAGTGACATATGCCCATCCAAATGCCTAACATCTACTCTCTCATTGGTTCTCCCTCTTCCCTTTCATCCTCTGCCAAATTGGCAACCTGTGAGAACCAGGAGGTTAAAGGGGCTAGCTCTCCATGTTGGGAGATTGATAGTAAAGCAGGTGGAAAGTCAAACCGGAGCACCAGGAGAGGGACTATTCATTGAGTTTTATAGACTTTTCGTATTCACATTGTGTCCATTCTCTAGGTTTCCCGTACATGTTATAGCTGTAGTAATATTCCCTTCAACCTGGAGAGTTGGGACCCATGGAATGGGTGCCATGCATTATTGCTTTAAAGGGTCTGCATTTGCTCACACAATCACACCGTTCCCCTCAGTCCCAGGTGTCCAGCTTTATGCTACATCCAGCTGTCATTGTAGACAGGGTCATTCCACCTTTCATCAGAGACCCTGAAGGTATTGTAAAGAATTCCCCTGTTTTTTTGTTTTGTTTTAGAACTTCCTTTTTATAGTGCGTTTGAGCTGATTCTCGCTGCCATGTTTATGCCAGTCTAGACACACTTGACTCCCTTACGGAGACATATCAATACATAGGTTTTAAGATTCTTACTAGTCAGATATATTCCTCTGCAAGAAATACGGGGTTTTGAGTCCCTTTCACTGATGATGGTGTAAGTAGGTCTTGTCTATTCCATAGTTGGTTTTTGGAACGGTACCTGTGCTTATATCAAACTCTGGTTTTATGCATCACCCCACCTCTCCTTCCCCCTTAAGCAGCCATAAGAGTGTTTTCTAAATGTGAGACTCTGTTCTCTTTCCTAACTCAGTTCATGTGTAGCCATGTTTACAGGATCTTCATAAGTATTATCTTATGATAAGTTTCTTTCTCTGTGTGACTTATTTCACTTAGAATCATCGTACCTGAATCCACTCATTTTGCTGCTACTGGTCTTATGACATTGATTTCACCGCTGAGGGATATTCCATCGTACATAAGTACCACAATTTTTGGAACCATTTTTATATTTCCTGGGATATTTAAGGTGTACCCAAGTTGAGGTTCTTGTAAGCAGTGCAGCCCTAAATTTGGGGGTCGCTCTGTCTTATTGATTTTCATTTTTCCCAAGGTATATTCCCTAGACTGGAAGTGCCCTTGGCTCTGTAGCTCTGTTGTTTACTTGTTTTACAGAACACAATGCACTCCTCCAGTGAGGCAGTTGGCAATTTACATTCCGCCCATCAGCATAACAAGGCTCCCTGTTCTCCAGGGCCTGTCTTGCCTCTCTGGTATTTACACATTGTTTGGATATCCCTTTTGACCAGTGGGAAGTGACAATTCTTTGTAGTGCAGATTTGCATTGCCAGCTTGCTTGCTTGGCCAGAAAGGGCGTATGCGTTTTCTCCTGCATATATTCAGGAGAAAATGCATAAGCCCTTTTTGGCCAAGTGCATCATTGTCGAAGTTGTGCCCCTCTTCCTGTGCTTTACAGATGATTCCAAAGTACCTCTTGAAATCTGTTTCCTGCTATTCGGCCTCACTTTCAAGTCCCCTTTGTTGCCTTCCCTCAACAGATTTCTGGACGATAGTTGGCTTTTATTACTATGCCTAATTGTGAATTGCTCTGCCGCTGAGCTCCATTTTTCAACTCGTTTTTTGTGAGCTGAATGCAAGTCCACAGTTTTGTTTCAGAACGTAATCTGGATCCCGGGCGGTGGCTGAGACTTTGGTTAATCCTTCTTCTTGCTGGGAAATTAGAGTGACATATACCCGTCCAAATGCCTTACAGCTACTCTCTCATTGGTTCTCCCTCTTCCCTTTTATCCTCTGCCAAATTGGCAACCTGTGCGATCCAGGAGGATAAAGGGGCTGTCTCTCCAAGTTGGGAGCTTGATAGTAAAGCAGTTGGAAAGTCAAACCGGAGCACCAGGAGAGGCACTATTAGTTGAGTTTTAGAAACCTTTCGTATTTACAGTGTGTCCGTTCTCTAGGTTTCCCGTACATGTTATATCTGTAGTAATATTGACTTCAACCTGGAGAGTTGGGACAAATGGAATGGGTGCCTCACATTATTGCTTTAAAGGGTTTTCATTTGCTCAACCAATCTCACCAATCCTCTCAGTCCCAAGTGTCCAGCCTTACGCCATATCCAGCTGTCATTGTAGATAGGGTCATTCCAGGTTTCATTAGAGCCCCTAAAGGAATTGTAAAGAATTTCCATGTTTTTTGTTTTTTGTTTTTGAAATTCCTTTTTATAGTGGGTTTGAGCTGATTCTCACTGCAATGATTATGCCAGTCTAGACACACTTGATTCCATTACGGAAACATATCGATACATAGGTTTTAATATTCTTACTAGTCAGATATATTCCTCTGTGGGAAATATCGTGTTTTGAGTTCCTTTCACTGAGGAAGGTGTAGGTCTTGTATATTCCATAGTTGGTTTTTGAAATGGTACATGTGGTTATATCAAACGCTGGTTTTCTGCAGCACCCCACCTCATATTCCCCCTTAAGCAGGCATAAGAATGTTTTCTAAATGTGAGTCTCTGTTCGCTTTCCTAACTCTGTTCGTGTGTAGCCATGTTTAGAGGACCTTCATAAGTGATATCTTATGATAAGTTTCTTTATCTGTGTGACTTATTTCAGTTAGAATCATCGTACCTGAATCCACTCATTTTGCTGCTACTGGTCTTATGACATTGATTACATGGCTGAGGCATATTCCATCATAAGTAACTACCAAAATATTTTAAACCATATTTATATTTCCTGGGATATTTAAGCTGTACCCAAGTTGAGGTTCTTGTAATCAGTGCAGCCCTAAATTTTGGGGTGATTCTGTCTTATTGAATTTCTTCTTTCCCAAGGTATATTCCCCAGACTGAAAGTACCCTTGACTCTGTAGCTCTGTTGATTACTTGTTTTAGGGAACACAATGCACTCCTCCAGAGAGGCAGTTGGCAATTTACCTCCCGCCCATCAGCATAACAAGCCTCCCTGTTCTCCAGGGACTGTCTTGCCTTTTTGGTTTTTACCCATTTTTTGCATGTACCTTTTGACAAGTGGGAAGTGATACTATGTAGTGCAGATTTGCATTGCCAGCATGCTTGCTTGTCCAAAAAGGGCGTATGCGTTTTCTCCTGAATATATTCAGGAGAAAACGCATACGCCCTTTTTGGCCAAGTGCATCATTGTCGATGTTGTTCCCCTCTTCCTGAGCCTTAAATGCGATTCCAACTTACCTCTTGAAATCTTTTTCCTGCTTTTCTGTCTCGCTTTCAAGTCTGCCTAGTTGCCTTCCCTCAACAGATTTTTGGACGATAGTTGTCCTTTATTACTCTGCCTGTTTGTGAATTGTTGTGCACTGAGCTACATTATTTAACTCGTTTTTTGTGTGAGCTGAACGCAAGTCCAATATTTTGGTTCAGGACCTATACTGGTTCCCGGTGGGTGGCTGAGTCTTTGTTTAATTCTTCTTCCTCCTGGGAAATAAGAGTGACATGTGCCCGTACAAATGTCTAACAGCTACTCTCTCACTGGTCTCCCTCTTCCCTTTCATCCTCTGCCAAATTGGCAACCTGTGCGAACCAGGAGGTTAAAGGTGCTGTCTCTCCAAGTTGGGAGATTGATAGTAAAGCAGTTGGAAAGTCAAACTTGAGCACAAGGAGAGGGAGTATTCGTTGAGTTTTAGAAACCTTTCGTATTCACACTGTGTCCATTCTCTAGGGTTCCCGTACATATTATATCTGTAGTAATATGCCTTTATACCTGGCCTGTTGGGACCGATGGAATGGGTGCCACACATTATTGCTTTAAAGGGTCTACATTTGCTCACCCAATCTCACCTATCCTCTCAGTCCCAAGTGTCCAGCCTTATGCCACATCCAGCTGTCGTTTTAGATACGGTCATTCCAGGTTTCATCAGTGAACCTGAAGGTATTGTGTAAGAATTGTTCTGTTTTTATGTTTTGTTTTGAATTTCATTTTTATATTGGGTTTGAGCTGATTGTCCCTGCCATGTTTATGTCATACTAGACACACGTAGTTACCTTACGGAGACATATCAATACATAGGTTTTAAAATTCTTACTAGTCAGATATATTTCTCTGCAGGGAATAGGGATGTTGAGTTCTGTTCACTGAGGAAGGAGTAGGGCTTGTCTCTTTTGTTTTTGGATTATGGAACGGTACCTTTGCTAATATCAATATTTTGTTTTGTGCATCTCCCCACCTGTCTTTCCCCTTAAGCAAGCGTTAGAGTGTTTTCTAAATCTGAGACTCTGTTCTCTTCCCTAAATCAGTTAATATGAAGCCATGTTTACATTCCCTTTATAAGTGATATCTTATGTCAGAATGCACCATGGCCCTTGTCATAATAATGCTTCATGACCCCTGTCATCACAATGATCAATGCCCTGGTTATCAAAATGTTCCATGTCCCTTGTCATCAAAATTCTCCACGTACTTGTCATCACAATGCTACATGACACTTCTCATCAAAATGTTACATGCTCTTGTCATCACAATTCTCCATTCTCTTGACATTGCAATGCTCCATGCCCTTGTCATCACAATGCTCCATGCCTTTGTCATCACATTGCTCCATGACCCCTGTCATCACATTGCTCCCTCACAACTGTCATCACAATGCTTCATGCCCCTTGTCATTACAGTGCTCCATGACGCTCGACATCACAATTACCCAAGGTCTTCTCATCACAATGCTCCACGGTTTTGCCATCACCATGCTCCATGCCTTGTCATCTCAAATCTCAATGTCCCTTGTCCTCACAATTCTCCACGTCCTTGTCATTACAATGCTCCATGGCACTTCACATCACAATGTTATATGCTCTTGTCATCACAATAGTCCATGCACTTGTCATCGCAATGCTCCATGACCCCTGTCATAGGAAGCTCCATGCGCTTTTCATCAAAATGTTTCACGACCAGGGCATTAAAATTATCAATGGCCCTTGATATCACAATGCTCCATGCCCTTGTCATCACAATGCTCCTTTACTTTGTCACAACAATCCTCCATAACAATTGGCATCACAATGCTCCATGATATGGTCATCAAACTGGAACATGACATATTTCATCACAATGCTCCCTGACAACTTTCTTCACAATAATCCATGACCTTGTCATCACAGTGCTCCATGCCCTTGTCATCACAATGTGCCATGCCCATTCTTATCACAATAATCCAAGAAACTTGTCAGACCAATGCTCCATGACACCTTTCATCACAATGCTCCATGAACGCTGTCATCAAAATGCACCATGCCCATCATCATAATGCTTCATGCTATTGTCATCACAATGAAATCAAAAAGCTCCATGACATCTGTCACCACAATGCTGCAAACCCTTGTGATCACAATGTCCCATAACACTTGTCATCACAATGCCCCATGACGCTGGTCACCACAGTTATCCATGGGCTTCTCATCACAATGCACCATGACTTTTGTCAACACAATGTTCAATACCCTTGTCAACACAATGCTCTCTGACTATTGACCTCAGTATGCACCGTGCACTCTTTCATGGCAAGGCTCCATGCCTATTTCATCACAATGATCCATGCCCTTTTCAACAAAATGTTCCAAGACACCTGTGATAACAATGCTCCTTGCACTTGTCATCACAAAGCTCCATGACGAATGTCATCAGAATGCTCCATGGCCTTCTCATCATAATGTTCCATGCCCTTGTCATCACAATGCTCCAAGACCCCTGTAATCAAAATGATCCCTGCGCCTTTTCATCAGAATGCTCCATGAGACTTGTCATCACAAGGTTCCATGGTCTTCACATCACAGTGATCCAGGACGTTGTCATCACAGTGCTCCATTCCCTTGTCATCACAATGCACCAAAACCCCTGTCATCACAATAATCCATGAATATTTTCAGCCCAATGCTCTACGAAATTCTCATCACAATGCTCCATAGCCCATATCACCACAATGTTCCATGACCACTGTCATCAAAACACTCCATGACACCTGACAACACAATGATCCGGGACAATTGTCATCACAAAGCTACATTCCCTTGTCATCAAAATGCTCCATGACCCCTGTCATCACAACACTCCATGAACATTTTCAGCCCAGTGCTCCATGACCCTTGTCATCACAATGATCCATGCCCTTGTCATCCCAATGCTCCATGACCCCTGTATTCACAATGCTCTGTAACGCTTGTCATCACAGTGCTCCATGACACCTGTCATCACAATGCTCCATGCCTTTGTCAGCAAAATGCTACATGACCATGTCATTACAATACTCTATGCACTTGTCATCACAATACTCCATTTCCATTGTCATCACAATCCTCCATGAAACTTGGGATCACATTGCTTCCTGCCATTGTTATCACAATGCTCCATGCTCCTTGAAATCAAAATGATCCATGACCTCTGTCATCACAATGCTCCAAAACCTTGTGATCACAATGTTCCATAACACTTGTCATACCAACGCTCCATGATGCCTGTCATCACAGTAATCCATGCCCTTTTCATCACAATGCTCCATGACCTTGTCATCACAGTTCTCAATACACTTGTCATCACAATGCTCCCTGACACTTGTCATCAGAATGCTCCTTGAAACCTGTCAAGAAAAGGCTCCCTGCCATTTTCATCACAATGCACCATGCCGTTTTCATCACAATGGTCCAGGCCATTTTCACCAAAATCCTCCAAAAGCTTGTCATCAGAATGCTCCATGACCATTCTCATCACAATTCTCCATGCACTTGTCAGCACAATGCTCCCTGACCCTTGTCATCACAATGTTCCAAGCCATTGTCATCACAATGATCCATTACATTTGTCATCAGAATTCTCCATGACATTTGGCTTCACAATGCTCCATGCCATTGTCATTAAAATGGGCCATTCCAAATGTCATTGCAATAATCCATGAAACATATTAGACCAATGTTCCATGCCCTTGTCATCACAATGCTCCATGCCCTTGTTATCACAATGCTCCATGACGCCTCTCATCACAATGCTCCGTGACTCCCGTCATCACAATGCTTCATGACCTTTGTCATCACAATGGTCCATGCCGTCATCATCAACAGTCTCTGACCTTTTTAAACAAAATGCTCCATGAACTTTTCATCACAATGCTCTTTTACCCTTGTCATCACAATGCTCCATGTGCTTGTCAGCACAATGCTCCATGACACATGTCATCACAATGCACCATGCGCTTGTCATCACAGTGCTCCACCATCTTGTCATCACATTCTCCTAAAAATTTGTCATCACAATGCTCCATGCACTTCTCATCAAAATGCTCTCTCAGCACTGATATCACAATGCTACATCACTATTTGTCACAATACTCCCTCACCCCTCTCATCACAATGTTCCATGACTCCTGTCATCACAATGCTACATGCACTTATCATCACAATGTTCGATGACCCCTGACATCACAGTGTTCCATAACACCTGTCATCAAAATGTTCCATGACACTTTTCATCAAATTGCTCCATGACCCTGTTATCACAATGCTCCCTGCCCTTCTCATCACAATGCACAACGCCCTTGCTGTCAAAATGCTCCATGACTTTTTCATCACAAAGTTCCATGACCCTTGGCATCACAATGCTCCATGTCATTGTCATCACAATGCTCCATGAACGCTCTCATCACATTGCTCCATGCCCTTGTCTTCACAAAGCTCCATGACACATGTCATCATGAATGCTCCATGGCTTTCTCATCACAATGCTCCACCCCCTTGCCATCAGAATGCTCCATTACACCTGACATAACACTGCTCCATGACCCCTGCCATCACGAGGTTCCATGGCTTAGTCATCACAAAGCTCCATGATCCTTCTCATCACAATGCTCCAGGAACACTGTAATCACAATGCTCTATGCGCCTTTTCATCTCAATGATCCATGAACCCTGTCATCAAAATGCACCATGCCCATCATCATAATGCTTCATGCTATTGTCATCACAATGAAATCAAAATGCTCCATGACCTCTGTCATAACAATGCTCCAAACCCTTGTGATCACAATATTACATATCACTTGTCATCACAATGCCCCATGATGCTCGTCATCACAATTATCAATGGACTTCTCATCACAATGCTCCATGACTTTTGTCCTCACAATGCTCCCTGACACTTGTTGTCTGTATGCTCCTTGAATCCTGTCATGACAAGGCACCATGCCTTTTTCATCACAATAATCCATGTCCTTTTCATCACAATGCTCCAAGACACATGTAATCTCAATGCTCCATGCCCTTGTCATCACAAAGCGCAATGACGCAGGCCATCAGAATGCTCCTTGGTCTTCTCCTCACAATGCTTCATGCCCTTGTCATCACACTGTTCCAAGACCCCTGTAATCACAATGCTCCATGCCCTTGTCATCAAAAACCTCCATGACACATGTCATCAGAAGGCTCTATGGCCTTCTCATCACAATGCTCCATGCCCTAGTCATCACAATGTTCCAAGACCCATGTAATCACCATGCTCCATGCCCCTTTTCATCAGAATGCTGCATGAGATTTGTCATCACAAGTCTCCATGGTCTTCTTATCACAATGCTCCAGGACCTTCTCATTACCATGCTCCATTCCCTTGTCTTCACAATGCTCAATGACCCCTGTCATCACAATAATCCATGAACATTTTCAGCCCAATGCTCCACGACCTACTCATCACAATGCTCCATGGCCAATATCATCACAATGTTCCATGACCACTGTCATCACAACACTCCATGACACCTGACAACACAATGATCTGGGACTGTTGTCATCACAATGCTCCATTCCCTAGTCATCACAATGCTCCATGACCCCTGGCATCACAACACTCCATGAACATTTTCAGCCCAGTGCTCCATGACCCTTGTCATCACAATGATCCATGCACTTGTCATCCCAATGCTCCATGACCTCTGTATTCACAATTCTCCGTGATGCTTGTCATCACAGTGCTCCATGATACATGTCATCACAATGATCCATGCCTTTGTCAGCAAAATGCTACTTGAGCTTTTCATTACAATGCTCTATGCGCTTGTCATCACAATACTCCATTTCCATTGTCATCACAATCCTCCATGAAACTTGGGATCACATTGTTTCATGCCCTTGTCATCAAAATGCTCCATGCTCCTTGAAATCAAAATGATCCATGACCTCTCTCATCACAATGCTCCAAACCCTTGTGATCACAGTGTTCCATAACACTTGTCATCACAATGCTCCATGATGCCTGTCATCACAATAATCCATGCCCTTTTCATCACAATGCTCCATGACTTTTGTCATCACAATTCTCAATACACTTGTCATCACAATGCTCCCTGACACTTCTCATCAGAATGCTCCTTGAAACCTGTCACGAAAAGGCTCCATGCCTTTTTCATCACAATGCCCCATGCCGTTTTCATCTATATGCTCCATGCCATTGTCATCAAAATACTCCACAAGCTTGTCATCAGAGTGCTCCATGACCCTTGTCATCACAATTCTCCATGCACTTGTCAGCACAATGCTCCAAGCCATTGTCATCATAGTGCACCATTACCTTTGTCTTCAGAAACCTCCATGACACTTGGCATCACAATGCTCCATGCCATTGTCATCAAAATGGGCCATTACTTATGTCATCACAATGCTCCCTGACACCTGTCTTCACAGTACTGCATGACCTGGTCATCACAATGCTCCATGCCCTTGTCATCACAATGCGC
This sequence comes from Mesoplodon mirus, assembly GCF_964341445.2. NCBI lineage: Eukaryota > Metazoa > Chordata > Mammalia > Artiodactyla > Ziphiidae > Mesoplodon > Mesoplodon mirus. Next base: position 729,706 of record NW_028295721.1, read on the forward strand.
CATTCCACCTGTCATCGCAATAATCCATGAAACTTATTAGACCAATGTTCCATGCCCTTGTCATCAAAATGCTCCATGCCCTTGTTATCACAATGCTCCATGACCCCTGTCATCACAATGCTCCGTGACTCCAGTCATCACAGTGCTTCATGACCTTTGTCATCACAATGGTCCATGCACTGGTCATCAACAGTCTCTGTAACCTTTTTAACCACAAAGCTCCATGAACTTTTCATCACAATGCTCTTTGACCCTTGTCATCCCAGTGCTCCATGTGCTTGTCAGCACAATGCTCCATGACACATGTCATCACAATGCACCATGCGCTTGTCATCACAGTGCTCCACAATCTTGTCATCACATTCTTCTTAAAATTTTTCATCACAATGCTCCATGCACTTCTCATCAAAATGCTCTCTCACCACTGATATCACAATGCTACATCACTATTTGTCACAATACTCCCTCACCCCTGTCATCACAATGTTCCATGACTCCTGTCATCACAATGCTACATGCACTTATCATCACAAAGTTCGATGACCCCTGACATCACAATGTTCCATAACACCTGTCATCAAAATGTTCCATGACACATTTCATCAAATTGCTCCATGACCCTGTCATCAGAATGCTCCCTGCCCTTCTCATCACAATGCACAACGCCCTTGCTATCAAAATGCTCCATGACTTTTTTCATCACAAAGATCCATGACCTTTGGCATCACAATGCTCCATGTCATTGTCATCACAATGCTCCATGAACGCTCTCATCACATTGCTCCATTCCCTTGTCTTCACAAAGCTCCATGACACATGTCATCAGAATGCTCCATGGCCTTCTCATCACAATGCTCCACGCCCTTGCCATCAGAATGCTCCATTACAACTAACATAACAATGCTCCATGACCCCTGCCATCACGATGTTCCATGGCCTTGTCATCACAAAGCTCCATGACCCTTCTCATCACAATGCTCCAAGAACCCTGTAATCTCAATGCCCTATGCCGCTTTTCATCTCAATGATTCATGAACCCTGTCATCACAATGCACCATGCCCATCATCATAATGCTTCATGCTATTGTCATCACAATTAAATCAAATTGCTCCATGACCTCTGTCATAACAATGCTCCAAACCCTTGGGATCACAGTATTCCATATCACTTGTCAACACAATGCCCTATGACGCCCGTCATCACAATTATCAATGGTCCGCTCATCACAATGCTCCATGAAGTTTGTCCTCACAATGCTCAATACACTTGTCATCAACATGCTCCCTGACACATGTTGTCTGTATGCTCCTTGAATCCTGTCATGACAAGGCTCCATGCCTTTTTCATCACAGTAATCCATGCCCTTTTCATCACAATGCTCCAAGACACATGTAATCTCAATGCTCCATGCCCTTGTAATCACAAAGCTCAATGTCGCAGGCCATCAGAATGCTCCTTGGTCTTCTGCTCTCATTGCTCCATGCCCTTGTCATCACAATGTTCCAAGACCCCTGTAATCACAATGCTCCATGCCCTTGTCATCAAAAAACTCCATGACCCATGTCATCAGATTGCTCCATGGCCTTCTCATCACAATGCTCCATGCCCTAGTCATCACAATGCTCCGAGACCCCTGTATTCACTATGCTCCATGTCCCTTTTCATCAGAATGCTCCATGAGACTTGTCATCACAAGTCTCCATGGTCTTCTCATCACAATGCTCCAGGAACTTGTCATCACCATGCTCCATTCAATTGTCATCACAATGCTCCATGACCCCTGTCATCACAATAATCCATGAACATTTTCAGCCCAATGCTTCACGACCTACTCATCAAAATGCTCCATGGCCTATATCACAAAGCTCCATGACCACTCTCATCACAACACTCCATGACTCCTGACAACACAATGATCTGGGACTCTTGTCATCACAATGCTCCATTCCCTAGTTATCACAATGCTCCATGACCCCTGTCATCACAACACTCCATGAACATTTTCAGCCCAGTGCTCCATGACCCTTGTCATCACAATCATCCATGCCTTTTTCATCCCAATGCTCCATGACCCCTGTTTTCACAATGCTCCATGACACTTGTCATCACAGTGCTGAATGACACCTGTCATCACAATGCTCCATGCCTTTGTCAGCAAAATGCTACATGACCTTGTTATTACAATGCTCTATGCGTTTGTCATCGCAATACTCCATATCCATTGTCATCACAATCCTCCATGAACTTTCGGATCACATTGCTTCATGCCCTTGTCATCACAATGCTCCATGCTCCTTGAAATCAAAATGATCCATGACCTTTGTCATAACAATGATCCAAACCCTTGTGATCACAAGGTTCCAAAACACTTGTCATCAAAACGCTCCATGATGCCTTTCATCACAATACTCCATGCTCTTTTCATCACAATGCTCCATGACCTTTGTCATCACAATTCTCAATACACTTGTCATCACAATGCTCCCTGACACTTGTCATCAGAATGCTCCTTGAACCCTGTCACGAAAAGGCTCCATGCCTTTTTCATCACAATGTCCCATGCCGTTTTCATCACAATGCTCCATGCCATTGTCAACAAAATACTCCACAAGCTTGTCATCAGAATGCTCCATGACCCTTGTCATCACAATTCTCCATGCACTTGTCAGCACAATGCTCCCTGACACTTGTCATAACAAAGTTGCAAGCCATTGTCATCACAATGATCCATGATATTTGGCATCAAAATGCTCCATGCCATTGTCATCGCAAAGGGCCATTGCATATGTCATCCCAATGCTCCCGGACAAATGTCTTCACAATACTGCATGACCTGGTCATCACAATGCTCCATGCCCTTGTCATCACAATGCGCCATTCCAACTGTCATCGTAATAATCCATGAAACTTATTAGACCAAAGTTCCATGCACCTCTCATCACAATGCTCCATGCCCTTGTTATCACAATGCTCCATGACCCCGGTCATCACCATGCTCTGTGACTGCAGTCATCTCAATGCTTCATAACGTTTGTCATCATAATGGTCCATGCCCGCATCATCACAAGGCTCTCTGACAATTTTAACCACAATGCTCCATGAACTTTTCATCACAATGCTCTTTGACACTTGTCATCACAATGCTCCATGCGCTTGTCATACAGTGCTCCACAATTTTGTCATCACAATGCTCCATATAATTTGTCATCACAATGCTCCTTGCACATCTCATCAAAATGCTCTCTCACCACTGATATCACAATGCTACATCACTATTTGTCACAATACTCCCTCACCCCTGTCATCACAATGTTCCATGATTCCTCTCATCACAATGCTACATGCACTTATCATCACAATGTTCGATGACCCCTGACATCACAATGTTCCATAACAACTGTCATCAAAATGTTCCATGACACTTTTCATCAAATTGCTCCATGAACCTGTCATCACAATGCTCCCTGCCCTTCTCATCACAATGCACAACGCCCTTGCTATCAAAATGCTCCATGACCATTTTCATCAAAAATATCCATGACCCTTGGCATCACAATACTCCATGTCATTGTCATCAAAATGGTCCATGAACGCTCTCATCACATTGCTCCATGCCCTTGTCTTCACAAAGCTCCATGACGCATGTCATCACAATGCTCCATGGCCTTCTCATCACAATGCTCCACGACCTTGCCATCACAGTGCTCCATTACCACTTTCATAACAATGCTCCATGACCCCTGCCATCACGATGTTCCATGGCCTTGTCATCACAAAGCTCCATGACCCTTCTCATCACAATGCTCCAAGAACCCTGTAATCACAATGCTCTATGCCCCTTTTCGTCTCAATGATCCATGAACCCTGTCATCACAATGCACCATGCCCATCATCACAATGCTTCATGCTATTGTCATCACAGTGAAATCAAAATGCTCCATGACCTCTGTCATAACAATGCTCCAAACCCTTGAGATCACAATATTCCATATCACTTGTCATCACAATGCCCCATGACGCTCGTCATCACAATTATTCATGGTCTTCTCATCACAATGCTCCATGAAGTTTGTCATCACAATGCTCAATACACTTGTCATCAAAATGCTCCCTGACACTTGTGGTCTGTATGCTCCTTGAATCCTGTCATGACAAGGCTCCATGCTTTTTTCATCTCAATGTTCCATGCACTTTTCATCACAATGCTCCAAGACCCATGTAATCACAGTGCTCCATGCCTTTGTCATCACAAAGCACAATGACACATGCCATCAGAATGCTCCTTGGTCTTCTCCTCACAATGCTCCATGCCCTTGTCATCACAATGTTCCAAGACCCCTGTAATCACAATACTCCATGCCCCTTTTCATCAGTATGCTCCAAGAGACTTGTCATCACAAGGCTCCATGGTTTTGTCATGACAATGCTCCAGGAATTTTTCATCACAATGCTTCACGATCTTGTCATGAAAATTTTCAATGGCCCTTATCATCATAATGCTCCTAGCCGTAACCATCACAATGCTCCATTATATTTGTCATCACAATCCTCCATTACATTTGGCATCACAGTGCTCCATGACATTGTCATCGCAGTGGACTATGACATATGTCATCACAATGCTCCCTGACACCTGTCTTCACAATACTCCATGACCTTCTCATCACAATGCTCCATGCCCTTGTCATCACAATGCACCATGCCCACTGTCATCACAATAATCTATGAAACTTGTCAGACCAATGCTCCATTCCCCTGTCAACACAATGCTCCATGCCCTTGTCATCACAATGTTCAATGACCCCTGTCATCACAATGCTCCGTGACTCCAGTCATCTCAATGCTTCATAACGTTTGTCATCAAAATGGTCCATGCCCACGTCATCACAAGGCTCTGTGACCTTTGTAACAACAATGCTCCATGAACATTTCATCACAATTCTCTGTGACCCTTGTCATCACAATGCTCCATGTCTTTGTCAGAACAATGTTCCATGACCATTGTCATAACAATGTGCCACGCGCATTTCCTCACAACGTTTCACAACTTTGTCATTGCAATGCTCCATAAATCTTGTAATCACAATGGTCCATGCTCTTCTCATCAAAATGCTCTCTCACAAGAGATATCACAATGTTCCATCACTATTCATCACAATACGCCATCACCCCTGTAATCACAATGTTCCATGACCCTGTCATCACAATGCTACATCCCTTTATCATCACAATGTACCATGACCCCTGACATCACAATGTTCCATAACCGCTGTCATCAAAATGCTTCATGACACTTTTCATCCCAAAGCTCCAAGACCCCTGACATCACAATGTTCTATAACCCCTGCCATCAAAATATTCCATTACAATTTTTATCAAATTGCTGCATGACCTGGTCATCAAAATGCTCCCTGCCCTTCTCATCACAATGCACCAAGCCCTTGTCATCAAAATGCTCCATGCCTTGTCATCACAAAGCTCCATGACCCTTGTCATCACAATGCTCCATGACATTGTCCTCACCATGCTCCATGAACCCTCTCATCACATTGCTCCATGCCCTTGTCATCACAAAGCTCCATGACACTTGTCATCACAATGCTCGATGCCCTTCTCATTACAATGTTCCATGCCCTTTTCATTACAGTCCTGCATGACACATGTATCACAGTGTTCCGTGCACTTGTCATCACAATGCTTCATGCCCACTCTCCTCACAATAATCCATGAAACATTTCAGACCAATATTCCATACCGTTCTCATCACAATGCTCCATTACACCTGTCATAACAATGCTCCATCACCACCGCCATCACAATGTTCCACGGCCTAGTCATCACAAGGTTCCATGACACTTGTCCTCACAATGCTCAACACCCATGAAATCACATTGCTCCATTCCCTTGTCATCACATAGCTCCATGACGCATGTCATCAGAATGTTCCATGACCTTCTCATGGCAATGCTCCATGCCCTTGTCATCACAATGCTCCAAGACCGTTGTAATCACAATACTCCTTGCCGCTTTTCATCTCAATGCTCCATAAAACCTGTCATCACAATGCACCATGCCCATCATCATAATGCTTCAGGCTATTGTCATCACAGTGAAATCAATATTCTGCATGACCTCTGTCATCATAATGCTCCAAACCCTTGTGATCACAATGTTGCATAACACTTATCATCACAACACCCCATGACGCTCATCATCACAATTATCCATGGTCTTCTTATCACAATGCTCCATGATCTTTGTCATCACAATGCTCAATACACTTGTCATCACAATGCTCCCTGACACTTGTCATCAGCATGCTCCTTGAACCCTATCATGACAAGGCTCCATGCCGTTTTCATCAAAATGATCCATGACCTTTTCTTCACAATGCTCCAAGATCCCTGTAATCACAATGCTCCATGCCCTTGTCATCACAAAACTCCATGACGCATGTCATCAGAATGCTCCATGGCCTTCTCATCACAATGCTCCATGCCCTAGTCATCACAGTGCTCTAAGACTCCTGTAATCACAATGCTCCATGACAGTTTTCATCAGAATGCTCCATGAGACTTGTCATCACAAGTCTCCATGGACTTCTCATCACAATGCTCCAGGGCCTTGTCATCACCATGCTCCATTCCCTTGTCATCACAATGGTCCATGACCCCTGTCATCACAATAATCTATGAATATTTTCAGCCCAATGCTCCATGACACTTGTCATCACAATGATCCATGACCCCTGTATTCACAATGCTACGTGATGCTTGTTATCACAGAGCTCCATGACACCTGTCATCACAATGCTCCATGCCTTTGTCAGCAAAATGCTACATGACCTTATCATTACAATGCTCTATGCGCTTGTCATCACAATACTCCATTACCATTGTCATCACAACCCTCCATGAATATTGGGATCACATTGCTTCATGCCCTTGCCATCAAAATTCTCCATGCTCATTGAAATCAAAATGATCCATGACCTCTGTCATCACAATGCTCCAAACCCTTGTGATCACAATGTTCCATAGCCCTTGTCATCACAACGCTCCATGATGCCTGTCATCACAATACTCCATGCCCTTTTCATCACAATGCTCCATGACATTTGTCATCACAATTCTCAATAAACTTGTCATCACAATGCTCCCTGACACTTGTCGTCAGAATGCTCCTTGAACCCTGTCACGAAAAGGCTCCATACCTTTTTCATCACAATGCCCCATGCCGTTTTCATCACAATGCTCCATGCCATTGTCATCCAAATACTCCACAAGCCTGTCATCAGAATGCTCCATGACCCTTGTCATCAAAATTCTCCATGCACTTTTCAGGACAATGCTCCCTGACAGTTGTCATCATAATGTTGCAAGCCATTGTCATCACAATGATCCATGACATTTGGCATCACAATGCTCCATGTAATTGTCATCACAATGGGCCATTACATATGTCTTCACAATGCTCCCTGACACTTGTCTTCAGAAAACTGCAACACCTGGTCATCACAAAGCTCCATGCACTTGTTATCACAATGTTCCATGACCCATATCATCACAATGATCCTTGACTCCAGTCATCACAATGCTTCATGACCTTTTTCATCACAATGGTCCATGTGCTCATCATCAACAGTCTCTGTGACATTTTAACCACAATGCTCCATTAACTTTTCATCACAATGCTCTTGGACCCTTGTCATCACAATGCTCTATGCCTTTCTCAGCACAATGCACCTTGACACATGTCATCACAATGCTCCTTTGCATTCTCCTCAAAACGCTCTTTGCCCTTGTCATCACAGTGCTCCATTACCCCTGTCATAACAATGCTCCATGACCCCTGCCATCACGATGTTCCATGGCCTTTTCATCACAAAGCTCCATGACCCTTCTCATCACAATGCTCCAAGAACCATGTAATCACAATGCTCTATGCCCCTTTTCATCTCAATGATCCATGAACCCTGTCATCACAATGCACCATGCCCATCATCATAATGCTTCATGCTATTGTCATCACAATGAAATCAAAATGCTCCATGACCTCTGTCATAACAATGCTCCAAACCCTTGTGATCACAATATTACATATCACTTGTCATCACAATGCCCCATGATGCTCGTCATCACAATTATCAATGGTCTTCTCATCACAATGCTCCATGAAGTTTGTCCTCACAATGCTCAATACACTTGTCATTAACATGCTCCCTGACACTTGTTGTCTGTATGCTCCTTGAATCCTGTCATGACAAGGTTCCCTGGCTTTTTCATCACAATAATCCATGTCCTTTTCATCACAATGCTCCAAGACACATGTAATCTTAATGCTCCATGCCCTTGTCATCACAAAGCGCTATGACGCAGGCCATCAGAATGCTCCTTGGTCTTCTCCTCACAATGCTTCATGCCCTTGTCATCACAATGTTCCAAGACCCCTGTAATCACAATGCTCCATGTCCTTGTCATCAAAAAACTACATGACGCATGTCATCAGAAGGCTCTATGGCCTTCTCATCACAATGCTCCATGCCCTAGTCATCACAATGCTCCAAGACCCCTGTAATCACAATGCTCCATGCCCCTTTTCATCAGAATGCTCCATGAGAACTGTCATCACAAATCTCCGTGGTCTTGTCATCACAATGCTCCAGGACCTTGTCATCACCATGCTCCTTTCCCTTGTCATCACAATGCTCCATGACACCAGTCATCACAATAATCCATGAACATTTTCAGCCCAATGCTCCACGACCTACTCATCACAATGCTCCATGGCCAATATCATCACAATGTTCCATGACCACAGTCATCACAACAATCCATGACACCTGACAACACAATGATCCGGGACTCTTGTCATCACAATGCTCCATTCCCTAGTCATCACAATGCTCCATGACACCTGTCATCACAACAGTCCATGAACATTTTCAGCCCAGTGCTCCATGTCCCTTGTCATCACAATGATCCATGCCCTTGTCATCCCAATGCTCCATAACCTCTGTATTCACAATGCTCCGTGATGCTTGTCATCACAGTGCTCCATGACACATGTCATCACAATGATCCATGCCTTTTTCAGCAAAATGCTACTTGACCTTTTCATTACAATGCTCTATGCGCTTGTCATCACAATACTCCATTTCCATTGCCATCACAATCCTCCATGAAACTTGGGATCACATTGTTTCATGCCCTTGTCATCACAGTGCTCCATGCTCCTTGAAATCAAAATGATCCATGACCTCTGTCATCACAATGCTCCAAACACTTGTGATCACAATGATCCATAACACTTGTCATCACAACGCTCCATGATGCCTGTCATCACAATACTCCATGCCCTTTTCATCACAATGCTCCATGACATTTCTCATCACAATTCTCAATACACTTGTCATCACAATGCTCCCTGACACTTGTCATCAGAATTCTCCTTGAAACCTGTCACGAAAAGGCTCCATGCTTTTTCATCACAATACCCCATGCTGTTTTAATCACAATGCTCCATGCCATTGTCATCAAAATACTGCACAAGCTTGTCATCGGAATTCTCCATGACCCTTGCCATCACAATTCTCCATGCACTTGTCAGCACAATGCTCCCTGACCCTTGTCATCACAATGCTCCAAGCCATTGTCACCACAATGCTCCATTACCTTTGTCATCAGAATCCTCCATGACAATTGGCATCACAGTGCTCCATGCCATTGTCATCACAATGGGCCATTACTTATGTCATCACAATGCTCCCTGACACCTGTCTTCACAATACTGCATGACCTGGTCATCACAATGCTCCATGCCCATGTCATCACAATGCGCCATTCCAACTGTCATCGCAATAATCCATGAAACTTATTAGACCAATGTTCCATGCCCTTGTCATCACAATGCTCCATGACCCCTGTCATCACCATGCTCCGTGACTCGAGTCATCACAATGCTTCATAACCTTTGTCATCACAATGGTCCATGCCCTCGTCATCAACAGTCTCTGTGACCTTTTTAACCACAAAGCTCCATGAACTTTTCATCACAATGCTCTTTGACCCTTGTCATCACAGTGCTCCATGTGCTTGTCAGCACAATGCTCCATGACACATGTCATCACAATGCACCATGCGCTTGTCATCACAGTGCTCCACAATCTTGTCATCATATTCTCCTTAAAATTTGTCATCACAATGCTCCATGCACTTCTCATCAAAATGCTCTCTCACCATTGATATCACAATGCTACATCACTATTTGTCACAATACTCCCTCACCCCTGTCATCACAATGTTCCATGACTCCAGTCATCACAATGCTACATGCACTTATCATCACAATGTTCGATGACCCCTGACATCACAATGTTCCATAACACCTGTTATCAAAATGTTCCATGACACTTTTCATCAAATTGCTCCATGACCCTGTCATCACAATGCTCCCTGCCCTTCTCATCACAATGCACAACGCCATTGCTATCAAAATGCTCCATGACTCTTTTCATCACAAAATCCATGACTTTTGGCATCACAATGCTCCATGTCATTGTCATCCCAATGCCCCATGAACGCTCTCATCACATTGCTCCATGCCCTTGTCTTCACAAAGCTCCATGAAACATGTCATCAGAATGCTCCATGGCCTTCTCATCACAATGCTCCACGCCCTTGCCGTCAGAATGCTCCATTACACCTAACATAACAATGCTCCATGACACCTGCCATCACGATGTTCCATGGCCTTGTCATCACAAAGCTCCATGACCCTTCTCATCACAATGCTCCAAGAACCCTTTAATCACAGTGCTCTATACCCCTTTCCATCTCAATGATCCATGAAACCTGTCATCACAATGCACCATGCCCATCATCATAATGCTTCATGCTATCGTCATCACAATGAAATACAAAAGCTCCATGACCTCTGTCATAACAATGCTCCATACCCTTGTGATCACAATATTCCATATCACTTGTCATCACAATGCCCCATGACGCTCGTCATCACAGTTATCAATGGTCTTCTCATCACAATGCTCCATGAAGTTTGTCCTCACAATGCTCAATACACTTGTCATCAAAATGATCCCTGACACTTGTTGTCTGTATGCTCCTTGAATCCTGTCATGACAAGGCTCCATGCCTTTTTCATCACAATAATCCATGTCCTTTTCATCACAATGCTCCAAGACACATGTAATCTCAATGCTCCAAGCCCTTGTCATCACAAAGCTCAATGTCGCAGGCCATCAGAATGCTCCTTGGTCTTCTGCTCTCATTGCTCCATGCCCCTGTCATCACAATGTTCCAAGACCCCTGTAATCACAATGCTCCATGCCCTTGTCATCAAAAAACTCCATGACGCATGTCATCAGAATGCTCCATGGCCTTCTCATCACAATGCTCCATGCCCTAGTCATCACAATGCTCCATGCCCCTTTTCATCAGAATGCTCCATGAGACTTGTCATCACAAGTCTCCATGGTCTTCTCATCACAATGCTCCAGGAACTTGTCATCACCATGCTCCATTCCCTTGTCATCACAATGCTCCATGACCCCTGTCATCACAATAATCCATGAACATTTTCAGCCCAATGCTTCACGACCTACTCATCACAATGCTCCATGGCCAATATCACAAAGCTCCATGACCACTCTCATCACAACACTCCATGACTCCTGACAACACAATGATCCGGGACTCTTGTCATCACAATGCTCCATTCCCTAGTTATCACAATGCTCCATGACCCCTGTCATCACAACACTCCATGAGCATTTTCAGCCCAGTGCTCCATGACCCTTGTCATCACAATGATCCATGCCTTGGTCATCGCAATGCTGCATGACCCCTGTATTCACAATGCTCCATGACACTTGTCATCACAGTGCTCCATGACACCTGTCATCACAATGCTCCATGCCTTTGTCAGCAAAATGCTACATGACCTTGTCATTACAATGCTCTATGCGTTTGTCATCGCAATACTCCATATCCATGGTCATCACAATCCGCCATGAAATTTGGGATCACATTGCTTAATGCCCTTGTCATCACAATGCTCCATGCTCCTTGAAATCAAAATGATCCATGACCTTTGTCATAACAATGATACAAACCCTTGTGATCACAAGGTTCCAAAACACTTGTCATCAAAACGCTCCATGATGCCTGTCATCACAATACTCTATGCCCTTTTCATCACAATGCTCCATGACATTTGTCATCACAATTCTCAATACACTTGTCATCACAAGGCTCACTGACACTTGTCGTCAGAATGCTCCTTGAAACCTGTCAGGAAAAGGCTCCATGCCTTTTTCATCACAATGCCCCATGCCATTTTCATCACAATGCTCCATGCCATTGTCAACAAAATACTCCACAAGCTTGTCATCAGAATGCTCCATGACCCTAGTCATCACAATTCTCCATGCACTTGTCAGCACAATGCTCCCTGACACTTGTCATAACAATGTTGCAAGCCATTGTCATCACAATGATCCATGATATTTGGCATCACAATGCTCCATGCCATTGTCATCGCAATGGGCCTTTACATATGTCATCCCAATGCTCCCGGACACCTGTCTTCACAATACTGCATGACCTGGTCATCACAATTCTCCATGCCCTTGTCATCACAATGTGCCATCCCAACTGTCATTGTAATAATCCATGAAACTTATTAGACCAATGTTCCATGCCCCTCTCATCACAATGTTCCATGCCCTTGTTATCACAATGCTCCATGACCCCGGTCATCACCATGCTCTGTGACTGCAGTCATCTCAATGCTTCATAACGTTTGTCATCATAATGGTCCATGCCCGCATCATCACAAGGCTCTCTGACATTTTTAACCACAATGCTCCATGGACTTTTCATCACAATGCTCTTTGACACTTGTCATAACAATGCTCCATGCGCTTGTCATCACAGTGCTCCACAATTTTGTCATCACAATGCTCCATAAAATTTTCATCACAATGCTCCTTGCACATCTAATCAAAATGCTCTCTCACCACTGATATCACAATGCTACATCACTATTTGTCACAATACTCCCTCACCCCTGTCATCACAATGTTCCATGATTCCTCTCATCACAATGCTACATGCACTTATCATCACAATGTTCGATGACCCCTGACATCACAATGTTCCATAACAACTGTCATCAAAATGTTCCATGACCCTTTTCATCAAATTGCTCCATGACCCTGTCATCACAATGCTCCCTGCCCTTCTCATCACAATGCACAACGCCCTTGCTATCAAAATGCTCCATGACATTTTTCATCAACAATATCCATGACCAATGGCATCACAATGCTCCATGTCATTGTCATCAAAATGGTCCATGAACACTCTCATCACATTGCTCCATGCCCTTGTCTTCACAAAGCTCCATGACGCATGTCATCACAATGCTCCATGGCCTTCTCATCACAATGCTCCACGACCTTGCCATCATAATGCTCCATTACCACTTTCATAACAATGCTCCATGACCCCTGCCATCACGATGTTCCATGGCCTTGTCATCACAAAGCTCCATGACCCTTCTCATCACAATGCTCCAAGAACCCTGTAATCACAATGCTCTATGCCCTTTTTCGTCTCAATGATCCATGAACCCTATCATCACAATGCACCATGCCCATCATCATAATGCTTCATGCTATTGTCATCACAATGAAATCAAAATGCTCCATGACCTCTGTCATAACAATGCTCCAAACCCTTGTGATCACAATATTCCATATCACTTGTCATCACAATGCCCCATGACGCTCATCATCACAATTATCCATGGTCTTCTCATCACAATGCTCCATGACCTTTGTCATCACAATGCTCAATGCACTTGTTATCAAAATGCTCCCTGACACTTGTGGTCTGTATGCTCCTTGAATCCTGTCATGACAAGGCTCCATGCTTTTTTCATCTCAATGTTCCATGCACTTTTCATCACAATGCTCCAAGACCCATGTAATCACAGTGCTCCATGCCCTTGTCATCACAAAGCACAATGATGCATGCCATAAGAATGCTCCTTGGTCTTCTCCTCACAGTGCTCCATGCCCTTTTCATCACAATGTTCCAAGACCCCTGTATTCACAATACTCCATGACCCTTTTCATCAGTATGCTCCAAGAGACTTGTCATCACAAGGCTCCATGGTTTTGTCATCACAATGCTCCAGGAATTATTCATCACAATGCTTCACGACCTTGTCATGAAAATTTTCAATGGCCCTTATCATCATAATGCTCCAAGCCGTAACCATCACAATGCTCCATTATATTTGTCATCACAATCCTCCATTACATTTGGCATCACAGTGCTCCATGCCATTGTCATCGCAGTGGACTATGACATATGTCATCACAATGCTCCCTGACACCTGTCTTCACAATACTCCATGACCTTCTCATCACAATGCTCCATGCCCTTGTCATCACAATGCACCATGCCCACTGTCATCACAATAATCTATGAAACTTGTCAGACCAATGCTCCATTCCCCTGCCAACACAATGCTCCATGCCCTTGTCATCACAATGTTCAATGACCCCTGTCATCACAATGCTCCGTGACTCCTGTCATCTCAATGCTTCATAACGTTTGTCATCACAATGGTCCATGCCCACGTCATCACAAGGCTCTGTGACCTTTGTAACCACAATGCTCCATGAACATTTCATCACAATTCTCTGTGACCCTTGTCATCACAATGCTCCATGTCTTTGTCAGAACAATGTTCCATGGCCATTGTCATAACAATGTGCCACGCGCATTTCCTCACAACGTTTCACAACTTTGTCATTGCAATGCTCCATAAATCTTGTAATCACTATGCTCCATGCACTTCTCATCCAAATGCTCTCTCACATGAGATATCATAATGTTCCATCACTAGTCATCACAATCCTCCCTCACCCATGTTATCAGAATGTTCCATGACCCCTGTCATCACAATGCTACATCCCATTATCAGCACAATGTTCCATGACCCCTGACATCACAATGATCCATAACCCCTGTCATCAAAATGCTCCATGACCCTTTTCATTCCAAAGCTCCAAGAACCCTGGCATCACAATGTTCTATAACCCCTGCCATCAAAATGTTCCATTACACTTTTCTTCAAATTACTGCATGAACCTGTCATCAAAATGCTCCCTGCCCTTCTCATCACAATGCACCACACACTTGTCATCAAAATGTTCCATGACATTTGTCATCACAAAGCTCCATGACCCTTGGCATCACAATGCTCCATGTCATTGTCATCACAATGCTCCATGAACCCTCTAATCACATGTCTCCATGCCATTTCATCACAAAGCTCCATGACACTTGTCATCACAATGCTCGATGCCCGTCTCATCACAATGCTCCAAGCCCTTGTCATTACAATCCTTCATGACCCATGTATAACAGTGTTCCGTGCCCTTGTCATCACAATGCTCCATGCCCACTCTCATCACAATAATCCATGAAACTTTTCAGACCAATGCTCAATGCCCTTCTCATCACAATGCTCCATTACCTCTGTCATAACAATGCTCCATGACCCGTGCCATCACAGTGTTCCATGGCGTTGTCATCACAAGGTTCCATGACCATTGTCATCACAATGCTCCAAGACCCCTGTAATCACAATTCTCCATGCCCTTGTCTTCACAAAGCTCCATGACACATGCCATCAGAATATTCCATGGCCTTCTCATCACAATGCTCCATGCCCTTGTCATGACGATGCTGCAAGACCCCTGTAATCACAATGCTCCATGCCCCTTTTCATCTCAATGCTCCATGAACCCTGTAATCAAAATGCACCATGCCCATCATCATAATGCTTCAGGCTCTTGTCATCACAATGAAATCAAATTTCTCCATGACCACTGTCATCATAATTCTCCAAACCCTTGTGATCACAATGTTCCTTAACACTTATCATCACAACACCCTATGACGCTCATCATCACAATTATCCATGGTCTTCTCATCACAATGCTCCATGATCTTTGTCATCACAATTCTCAATACACTTGTCATCAAAATGCTCCCTGACACTTGTCGTCAGTATGCTCCTTGAACCCTGTAATGACATGGCTCCATGCCTTTTCATCACAATGAACCATGCCCTTTTCATCACAATGCTCCAAGACCCCTGTAATCACAATGCTCCATGCCCTTGTCATCACAAAGCTCCATGACGCATGTCATCGGAATGCTCCATGGCCTCCTCCTCACAATGCTCCATGCACTTGTCATCACAATGCTCCATGTCCCGTGTAATCACAATGCTCCATGCCCCTTTTCATCACAATGCTCCATGAGATTTGTCATCACAAGTCTCCATGGTCTTCCCATCAATATGCTCCAGGACCTTGTCATCACCATGCTCCATTCCCTTGTCATCACAATGCTCCATGACCCATCTCATCACAATACTCCATGAACATTTTCAGCCCAGTGCTCCATGAACTTCTCATCACAATGCTCAATGACAAATATCATCAAAATACTCCATGACCACTGTCATCACGACACTCCATGACACATGACAACACAATGACCCGGGACACTTTTCATCACAATGCTCCATTCCCTAATTATCAAAATGCTCCATGACCCCTGTCATCACAGGACTCCATGAATATTTTCAGCCCAATGATCCATGACCCTTGTAATCACAATCATCCATGGCCTTGTCAACCCAATTCTCCATGACTCTTTTAATCACAATGCTCCAAGAACCCTTAATCAAAATGCTCCATGCCCCTGTCATCACAAAGCTCCATGACGCATGTCATCAGAATGTTCCATGGCCTTCTCATCAATATGTTCCTTGCCCTTGTCATCACAATGCTCCCAGACCCCTGTAATCACAATGCTCCATGCCTCTTTTCATCTCAATGCTCCATGAACCCTGTCATCACAATGCATCATGCCCATCATCATAATGCTTCCGGCTATTGTCAGCAAAATAAAATCAAAATTCTCCATGACCTCTGTCATCACAATTCTCCATGACCCCTGTCATCACAATACTCCAAGAACATTATCAGCCCAATGCTCCATGACACTTGTCTGCACAATGATCCATGCCCTTGTCATCCCAATTCCCCATGACCCATGTATTCACAATGCTCCGTGAGGCTTCTCATCACAGTGCTCCATAACACATGTCATCACAATGCTCCAGGCCTTTGTCAGCAAAATGCTACGTGACCTTTTCATTACAATGCTCTATGCGCTTGTCATCACAATACTCCATTACCATTGTCATCACAATCCTCCATGTACCTTAGGATCACATTGCTTCATGCCCTTGTCATCACAATGCTCCATGCTCCTTGAAATCAAAATGATCCATGGCCTCTGTCATTGCAATGCTCCAAAACCTTTTGATCACAATGTTCCAAAACACTTGTAATCACAACGCTCCATGATGCCTGTCCTCACAATACTCCATGCCCTTTTCATCACAATGTTCCATGAACATTGTCATCACAATTCTCAATAAACTTGTCATCACAATGCTCCATGACACTTGTCATCACAATGATCCATGACCTTGTCATCCCAATGCTCCATAACCCCTGTATACACAATGCTCTGTGACGCTTGTCATCACAATGCTCCATGACACCTGTCATCACAATACTCCATGAATATTTTCAACCCAATGTTCCATGAACTTCTCATCACAATGCTCCATGACCATTATCATCACAATGCTCCATGACCACTGTCAGCACAATGCGCCATTCCAACTGTCATCACAATAATCCATGAAACATATTAGACCAATGCTCCATGCCCTTGTCTTCACAATGCTCCATGCCCTTGCTATCACATTGTTCCACGACCCCTGTAATCAGAATGTTCCATGCCCCTTTTCACCAGTATGCTCCATGAGACCTGTCATCACAAGGCTACATGGATTTCTCATCACAGTGCTCGAGGACATTGTCATCACAATGCTTCACGACATTGTCATGAAAATTCTCAATGGCCCTTGTCATCATAATGCTCCAAGCCCTAGTCATCACAATGTTCCATTATATTTGTCATCACAATCCTCTATTACATTTGGCATCACAATGCTCCATGCCATTGTCATCGAAATTGACCATGACATATGTCATCACAATGCTCCCTCACACCTGTCTTCACAATTCTCCATGATTTTCTCATCACAATGCTCCATGCCATTGTCATCACAATGGGCTAATACATATGTCATCACAGTGCTCCGTGACACCTCTTTTCACAATACTGCCTGACCTGGTCATCACAATGCTCCATGCCCTTGTCATCACAATGCGCCATTCCAACTGTCATCACAATAATCCATGAAACTTATTAGACCAATGCTCCATGCCCTTGTCATCACAATATTCCATGCCCTTGTTATCACAATGTTCCAAGACCCCTGTAATCAGAATGCTCCATGCCCCTTTTCATCAGTATGCTGCATGAGACTTGTCATCTCAAGGCTCCAAGGATTTCTCATCACAATGCTCCAGGACCTTGTCATCACAATGCTTCACGACATTGTCATGAAAATTCTCAATGGCCCTTGTCATCATAATGCTCCAAGCCGTAGTCATCACAATTCTCCAATATATTTGTCATTACAATCCTCCATTACATTTCGCATCACAATGCTCCATGCCATTGTCATCGCAATGGACCATGAGATATGTCATCACAATGCTCCCTGACACCTGTCTTCACAATACTCCTTGACCTTGTCATCATAATGCTCCATGCCCTTGTCATCACAATGCACCATGTCCACTGTCATCACAATCATCTATGAAACTTGTCAGACCAATGCTCCATGCCCCTGTCATCACAGTGCTCCATGCCCTTGTCATCACAATACTCCATGACCCCTGTCATCACACTGCCCCGTGTCTCCAGTCATCACAATGCTTCATGACGTTTGTCATCACAACTGTCCATGCCCGCGATATCACAAGGCTCTGTGACCATTTTAACCACTATGCTCCATGAAATTTTCAGCACAATGCTCCGTGACCCTTGTCATCACAATGCTCCATGCCTTTGTCAGAACAATGCTCCATGACCCTTGTCCTCACAATGTGCCATGTTCTTTTCATCACAATGATCTACAAACTTATCATCGCTATGCTCCATAAACCTTGTAATCACAATGCTCCATGAACTTCTCATCCAAATGCTCTCTCACATGAGATATCACAATGTTCCATCACTAGTCATCACTATCCTCCCTCATCCCTGTTATCACAATGTTCCATAACCCCTGTCATCACAGTGCTACATCCCCTTATCTGCACAATGTTCCATGACCCCTGACATCACAATGTTCCATAACCCCTGTCACCAAAATGTTCCATTACACTTTTCATCAAATTTCTGCATGACCCTGTCATCAAAATGCTCCCTGCCCTTCTCATCACAATGCACCACACCCTTGTCATCAAAATGCTCCATGACCTTTGTCATCACAAAGCTCCATAACACTTGGCATCACAATGCTCCATGTCATTGTCATCACAATGCTCCATGAACCCTCTCATCACATGGCTCCATACCCTTGTCATCAAAAAGCACCATGTCACTTGTCATCACAATGCTCCATGCCCTTGTCATTACAATCATCCATGACCCATGTATCGCAGTGTTCCGTGCCCTTGTCATCACAATGCTCCATGCCTACTCTCATCACAACAATCCATGAAACATTTCAGACCAATGCTCAATGCCCTTCTCATCACAAGGCTCCATTACCTCTATCATAACAATGCTCCATGACACCTGCCATCACAATGTTCCACGGCCTTGTCATCACAAGGCTCCATGACTCTTGTCATCACAATGCTCCAAGACCCCTGTAATCACAATGCTCCATGCCCCTTTTCATAAGAATGCTCCATGAAACTTGTCATCACAAGTCTCCCTGGTCATCTCATCACAATGCTCCAGGACTTTGTCATCACCACGCTCCATTCCATTGTCATCACAATGCTCCATGACCCCTGTCATCACAATACTCCAGGAACATTTTCAGCCCAGTGCTCCATGACACTTGTCATCACAATGATCCATGCCCTTGTCATCCGAATGCTCCATGACCCCTGTATTCACAATGCTCCGTGACGATTGTCATCACAGTGCTCCATGACACATGTCATCACAATGCTGTATGCCATTCTCAGTACAATGCTCCATGCCCTTTTCATCACAGTGCTCCATGACCCCTGTCATCACAGTGCTCCGTGACTCCAGTCAACACAATTCTTCATAACATTTGTCATCACAATTGTCGATACCCATGTCATCACAAGGCTCTGTGACCATTGTGAACACAATGCTCCATGAACTTTTCATCACAATGTTCCGTGACACTTGTCATCACAATGATCCATGCCTTTGTCAGAAAAATGCTCCATGACCCTTGTCATCACAATGTGTGACACGCTTTTCATCCCAACGTTCCACAAATTTGTCATCGCAATGCTGCTTAAACCTTGTAATCACAATGCTCCATTCCCTTCTCATCACAATGCTCCATTACCCCTGTCATAACAATGCTCCATTACCACTGCTATCACAATGTTCCACGGCCTTGTCTTCACAAGGCTCCATGACACTTGTCATCACAATGCTCCAAGACTCCTGTAAGCACAATGCTCCTTGCCCTTGTCATCACAAAGCTCCATGACACGTGTCATCAGAATGTTCCATGAGCTTCTCCACACAATGCTCCATGTCCTTGTCATCAAAATGCTCCAAGTCCCCTGTAATCACAATGCTCCATGCCCCTTTTCATCTCAATGCTCCATGAACCCTCTCATCACAATGCATCATGCCAATCATCATAATGCTTCCGGCTATTGTCAGCACAATGAAATCAAAATTCTCCATGACCTCTGTCATCACAATGCTCCATGACCCCTGTCATCACAATGATCTATGCCCTTGTCATCCCAATGCTACATGACCCCTGTATTCACAATGCTCCGTGACGCTTATCATCACAGTGCGCCATGACACTTGTCATCACAATGCTCCATGCCTTTGTCAGCAAAATGCTACATGACCTTGTCATTATAATGCTCTATGCGCTTGTCTTCACAATACTCCATTACTGTTGTCATCACAATCCTCCATGAACCTTGGTATCACATTGCTTCCGGCCCTTGTCATCACAATGCTCCATGCTCCTTGAAATCAAAATGATCCATGACCGCTGTCATCACAATGCTCCAAAACCTTGTGATCACAGTGTTCCATAACACTTTTCATCACAATGCTCCATGATGCCTGTCATCACAATACTCCATGCCCTTTTCATCACAATGCTCCATGACCTTTGTCATCACAATTCTCAATACACTTGTCATCACAATGCTCCCTGACACTTGTCATCAGAATGCATCTTGAACCCTGTCACGAAAAGACTCCATGCCTTTTTCATCACAATGCCCCATGCCGTTTTCATCACAATGCTCCATGTCATTGTCATCAAAATACTCCAAAAGCTTGTCATCAGAATGCTCCATGACCCTTGTCATCACAATTCTCCATGCACTTGTCAGCACAATGCTCCCTGACCCTTGTCATCACAATGCTCCAAGCCATTGCCATCACAATGCTCAATTACCTTTGTCATCAGAATCCTCCATGACACTTGGCATCACAATGCTCCATGCCATTGTCATCACAATGGGTCATTACATATGTCATCACAATTCTCCCTGACACCTGTCTTCACAATACTGCATGACCTGGTCATCACAATGCTCCATGCCCTGGTCATCACAGTGCGCCATTCCAACTGTGATCACAATAATCCATGAAACTTTTAGACCAATGCTCCATGCCCTTGTCATCACAATACTCCCTGCCCTTGTTATCACAATGCTTCATGACCTTTGTCATCACAATGGTCCATGACCTCGTCATCAACACTCTCTGTGACCATTTTAACCACAATGCTCCATGAACTTTTCATCACAATGCTCTTTGACCCTTGTCATCACAATGCTCTATGCCTTTCTCAGCACAATGCTCCATGACCCTTGTCATCACAATGCTCCATGCACTTGTCAGCACAATGCTCCATGACACGTCATCCCAATGCACCATGCGCTTGTCCTCACAGTGCTCCCCAATCTTGACATCACAATGCTCCATGAAACTTGTCACCACAATGCTCCATGGACTTCTCACCAAAATGCTCTCTCACCACTGATATCACAATGTTACATCACAATTCGTCACAATATTCCCTCACCCCTGTCATCAAAATGTGCCATGACCCCTGTCATCACAGTGCTACATGCACTTATCATCACAATGTTCGATGGCCCCTGGCATCACAATGTTCCATAACCAGTGTCATCAAAATGTTCCGTGACACTTTTCATCAAATTGCTCCATGACCCTGTCATCACAATGCTCCCTACCCTTCTCATCACAATGCACAACGCACTTGTCATCAAAATGCTCCATGTCATTGTCATCACGATGGTCCATTAAGGTTCTCATCACATTGCTTCATGTCCTTGTCATCACAAACCTCCATGACACATATCATCAGAATGCTCCATGGCCTTCTCATCACAATGCTCCTTGCCCTGCCCTCACAATGCTCCATTATCCCTGTCATACCCATGATACATGACCCCGGCCATCACGATATTCCATGGCCTTGTCATCACAAGGCTCCATGACCCTTCTCATCACAATGCTCCAAGAACCCTGTAACCACAATGATCCATGCCCATTTTCATCTCAATGATTCATGAACCCTGTCATCACAATGCACCATGACCATCATCATAATGCTTCATGCTATTGTCATCACAATGAAATCAAAATGCTCCATGAACTCTGTCATAACAATGCTCCAAACGCTTGTGATCACAATGTTCCAAAACGCTTGTCATCACAATGCTCCATGATGCTCGTCATCACAGTTATCCATGGACTTCTCATCACAATGCTCCAAGACCCCTGTAATCACAATGCTCCATGACCCTTTTCATCAGAATGCTCCATGAGACTTGTCATCACATGGCTCCATGGTCTTCTCATCACAATGCTCCAGTACCTTGTCATCACAATGCTCCTTGACTCCTGTCATCACAATAATCCATGAACATTTTCAGCCCAATGCTCCATGACGTTCTCATCACAATGCTCCATGACCTCTGTCATAACAATGCTCCATGACCATTGTCATCACAACGCTCCATGAACCCTGACAACACAGTGATCCGGGAATCTTGTCATCAAAATGCTCCATGCCGTTGTCATCCCAATGCTCCATGAACCCTGTAATCACAATGATCCATGACGCTTGTCATCACAGTGTTCCATGAACCTTGTCATCACAATGCCTTTGACAGCAAAATGATACATAATCTTGTCATCACAATGCTCCATGCGCTTGTCATCACAATCCTCCATGACCCTTGGGATCATATTGCTTTATGCCCTTGTCATCTCTATCTTGCCTTTCTGGTTTTTACAGATTTTCCGATGTCCTTTTTGAACGGTGGGAAGTGACAATTCTTTGTAGTGTGGATTTGCATTGCGCGCTTGCTTGATTGGCCAAAAAGGGCCTATGCCTTTTCTCCTGAATATATTCAGGAGAAAATTCATACGCTGTTTTTGGCCAAGTGCATCATTCTCGAAGTTGTGATGCCTTTCCTGTGCTTTAAAGGCGATTCCAATTTACCTCTTGATATATGTTTTGTGCAATTCCGCCTCATTTTCAAGTCAGGTTTGTTGCCTTCCCTCAACAGATTTTTGGAAGAGAGTAGTCCTTTATAACTCTGCAGATTTTTGATTTGCTTTGCCCCTGAGCTCCAATTTTCAAATCCCATTTTTGGGAGCTGACCGCAAATCCACAATTTTGCTTCAGGACCTATACTGGTTCCAGGGGTGGCTATACTGGTTCCCTGTGGGTGGCTGAGGCTTTGGTTAATTCTTCTTCCTGACGGGAATTTAGTGTGACATGTGTCCATCCAAAGGCCTACATCTACTCTCTGATTGGTTCTCCCTCTTCCCTTTCATCCTCTGCAAAATTAGCAAACTGTGCGAACCAGGAGGTTATAGGGGATGACTCTCCTAAGTTGGGAGATTGATAGTAAAGTTGTTGGAATGCCAAACTGTAGCACAAGGAGAGGAAAAAGTAGGAGACGTTCAGAAACCTTTCGACATCACAGGGTGTCCATTCTCTAGGTTTCCCATACATGTTATAACTGTAGTGATATTCCCTTCTACCTGGAAATTTGGGACCCATGGAATGGTGGCATGCATTACTACTTTAAAGGGTCTGCATTTTCTCTCCCAATCTCACCAGTCCTCTCAGTCCCACGTGTCCAGCCTTATGTCTCATCCAGCTGTCTTTGCAGATAGGGTCATTCTAGGTTTCATCAGAACCCCTGAAGGAATTGTGTAAGAATTTCGCTGTTTTTTGTTTTGTTTTTGAAATTCATTTTTATAATGGGGTTGAGCTGATTTTCACTGACGTGTTTATGCCGGTCTAGACACACTTGATTCCCTTACAGAGGCATATCAGTACATAGGTTTTAAGATTCTTACTAATCAGATATTTTCCTCTGTGGGGAATAGGGGTTTTGATTCCCATTCAGTGAGGAAGGTGAAGGTCTTGTCTATTCTGTATTTGGTTTATGGAATGGTACCTGTGCTACTATCAAACTCTGGTTTTATGCATCACCCCACCTCTCCTTTCCCCTTAAGGAGGCATAAGAGTGTTTTCTAAATGTGAGACGCTGCTCTCTTTCCTAATTCAGTTCATGTGTTGTGATGTTGACATTCCCTCTGTAAGTGATATCTTATGATAAGATTCTTTTTCTGTGTGACTAATTTCCCTTAGAATCATCATACCTAAATCCTCTCATTATGCTGCTACTGGCCTTATGACATTGATTTCACGTCTCAGTGATATTCCGTTGTACAAAATTACCACAAGTTCTTTATGCATTTCTCTTTTTCCTGGGATACTTTAGGTGTACCGAAGTTGAGGTTCTTGTATGCAGAGCAGCCCTAAACTTTGGGGTGCCTGTGTCTTGTTGATATTCAGTCTTCCCAAGTTATATGTCCATGAGTTGAAGTCCCCTTTGCTCGGGGGCTTTGTATTTTAGATGTTTTAGGAAACAGCATACACTTCTTCAGAGTAGCTCTTGGATATTTATACCCCACCCATCAGCATGACTAGTCTCCCTGTTTTCCATGGCCTCTCCTGCATTTTTGATTTGTACACATTTTTTGGATGGACTTTCTGAGCAGTGGAAATTGAGACTTCTTTATTGTGCGGATTTGCATTTCCCTCTTGCTTGGTTGGCCAAAAACTCTGTATGTGTTTTTTTCCTGAAGATATTCACGAAAAAAACGCATACACCCTTTTGCCCAACTGCATCATTTTAGAAATTCTGCTGCTTTTCATATGCTTTAAATGTGAGTACAATCTACCTTTTGAAAAATGTTTCCTGCAATTCTGCCTCTCATTCAGAACCTCTTCGTTGCCTTACCTGAATATATTTTTGTACGTTGGTTATCATTTATATCTTTGCAGGTCTTTGAATTGTCTGCTCCTGAGCTCCATTTTGCAACTCGCTTTTTTTGTGAGCTGGCCGTCAAACCATTGGATTGATTCCGGCCCTATTCTGGTTCTGGGGAGGCAGGCTGAGCCTTTGGTTAATTCTTCTTCTAAAGGGAAATTCGAGTGACATGTGCCTGTCAAAACTCCTACAGCTAATCTCTAACTGGTTCCTCCTCTTCCCATTTATCCTCTTCAAAAATTGCAAACTGTGTGAAACAGGAGGTTAAAGGTGCTGATTCTCCAAGTGGGGAGATTGTTAGTAATGTGGCTGGAATGGCGAACCCCAGCACCAGGAGATCAAAAATGAGGTGCATTTTAGACACCTCTCCTGAGCACACGGTGTACATTCATCTCGGTTTCCCAGGCATGTTTTTGCTGTCAGAAGATTCCCTTGAAAGTGCAGATTTCGGACCCATGGAATGGGTACCAGGCAGTATTACTTTAAAAGGTCTGCATTTCCTCACCCAGCCTCTCTAACATCTCTTAGCGTGCATAGCTTCCAGCCTTATATATCATCCTTCTGTGAGTCTACATGTGTTCAATCCATGTTACATCGTAGCCCTTCAACAAAAGTTGTAAGAATTTTTGTCTGTCTCACTGTTTTTATAAATATTTTTAAATTTATTTTTATATTGGTTACAGCTGATTTTCAAAGCTCTGTTTTTTGCTGCTGTACATCCACTTGATTCATGTACTGTGAGACAACAATAAATTCTTTCTCAGATGCTTACGAGTCATATGTATTATTTGCCAGTGACTTGAGTGGACTGAGTGCCGTTCTTTGAGGTACCGTGTAGGCCTTGCCAGTTATTCAATTCGGTACTTGGAATGGTATCTTTGCTAATTTCAAACTCCTGGATAATACCTCACCATTCCCCACCTTTCCCATTTAGCAGCCTTATGTCTATTTTCTACATATTTGACTATGTTTCTGTTTTGTAGTTTATTTCATGTGTAGCCATTTTTGATTCCACCTTTAAGTGACATCTTATGATATGTGTCTTTTTCTTTCTGACATGTGTCACTTAGAATGATCGTATGTAACTCCTCCAGAGTTGTTACAACTGGCCATATTTCATTGATTCCTGGATGAGTAATATTCCACTCTACATAAGTACCCCATCTCTTTTATCCATTTTATCCTTCCAGGGACATTTAGGTTATATCCAAGTGGAGGCCCATTTTAACAGAGAGGTGGTAAACGTTGGGGTGCCTGTTTTCTGTCATTTTTTGTTTTTCCCAAGGTATACGCCCATGAGTGCAAGTGCCCTATGCTCTGTAGCTCAGTTTTCAGATGTTTAAGCAAACACAATACACTTCTCCAGAGTGGCCATTGGCAAATTACATTTCCACTATCAGCCTCACAGGGCTCCCTTTTCTCCTCACCCTGTCCTGCATTTCTGGTGTTTACACTTTATGTGGATGGCCCTTCTGACTGATGTGAAGTGATACATTTTGTAGTATTGATTTCCAGTGCCCACCTGTTTGGTTGGATAAAAAGTGTGAATGGCCTTTACTTGAATATATTCAGAAAAAAATGCATACGCCCTTTGAGCCAAGTGCATCATTGGCGATGTTCAGCCCCTTTTCTTGTGCTTTAATGGGGAGTCCTTTCTACCTCTTCAAATCTGTTTCCTGCCACTCCCCCTTGCTTACAAGTCCTTTTCTGTGACTTACCTCAAGACATTTTTCAACAATAGATATTTTCAACTCTGCAGTTTCATGAATTTTAGTGCCCCTGAGTTCCATTTTTCAACTTGTGTTTTTGGAAACTGGACACAAAACAGCGGGATTTCCTCTAGCCCTATTCTCTTTCCGTGGGCAATTCTAGCCTTTGATGAATTTGTCTTCCGGATTGGAAATTAGAGTGGCATGTGCCTGTCCGAACACCTAAGATTTGTCTCTAAATTTTTCTCATCCTTCCGCTTCATCCTCTGAACAAATTCCAAACTGTGTGCAACAGGATGTTGACGGTGCTGATATCCCCAAGTGAGGAGATTGTTAGGAAAGATGCTGGAGGGGTGAACCCGAGCACCAGGCGATGAGGAGATGAGGTGCCTTTTCCAAACTCTTTCCGATCAAACGGTGTACCATCCTCTAGGTGTGACAGGCATGCTTTAGCTGTAGGAAGGGTCCCGTGCATGGAAGGAGAACACCAGGGGTTTTTCCAAATCAGTGCCTCCCCGAACCCCAAACTGGGGAATTTTTAAGCTACGGCTACACGTATGTCCATTAAGGGCCTTGGGAAATAGGCAGAGCCCAAACTTTAGATGATTGTAATCTTCAGGGTCAGAAGCGCTCACCATCAGCCTTGCTTAGCTTACATTTTATCTGTCATTGATAGATGATGTCAATAAAAATATCGATTCTTTTTCAGATTATTTCCCCTTATAGGTTAATGCAAAATATTCAGTGTAGTTCCCTGTGCTATACAGTAGTTCCTTGTTGATGATGTATTTTATACATAGCAGTGTGTATGTGTTAATCCCAAACTGTTAATTTATCCCTTCTCCTACCTTTCCCCTTTGGTAATAATAAATTATAAGATTTTATACTTCTCAGAAATGGGGGAGCTGAAAGAGAGGTATCCTTTTCAATGGAAAAGCATTCAAAACAAGATTGAAGCTTCAGCCAAGAGTATTCGATGTACATCCATGGAAATAAATAACTTCATTTCTCTAATGTTGACCTGACAAATAAGACAGACGTCTTCACTGAACTTGCTTATAGTAAACTGATGGAAATATCAAATGTAAGTCTTAGAAAAATCTTATTTTACCCGAGCATTATACACTGCTCTATGTTAACTACAGTTTGGCTCACACATCTGTTCAATGAAGTTACAATGTTCTCAATTTCTGTTACTGATGCTCCAGAGTGGACCCCAACAGGACTCCCCGTGCCCAGTGTCATTGGAGCCAACAGATCAAGACTGAGTTTGGTTCAGAAACAAAGGAAATATTATTATGAAAACCGAATGGAGAGGTGAGAGCGTGCACTCCCCCACGGGTTGTGGGCTGGGCTGCTGTGTAGGGATCCCGGCAGCGTCAGTGGGAGTTAGGGGATGGAGCTCTCGAGGGCTGGGTTGGCTGCAGCTCAGGCTCTATGCCGTGGAGTCTGCATGGGACTCGGCTATCTGAGGTGTCGACCCAGCCATTCTGCAATAGGAAATCGGGTCTGAAGTGCCGGGTTTGGGACCTCTGCATGCGGAACCCAAGGAGCACGTGAAATTAGACAAAGCACAAAGGAAAAACAGCTTAGACTTTATTTTATTGCCCAGATTCTCTTTTTATCTCCCAGGAATTTTTAATGAACGTTGCCAGAGACGAACCCCTCCTCTGCTTTTTGTTCCGTTCCTCATTATTGGGGTGTTGAGGGTGCAGACCCCTCTTTTGTAACTGCTTCATGCTGTGGTGGGAGCCCTGATACGTGGGGGATGTGGCAAAACGTCTCCCCACCAGCCTCCAGGTGAGGTTGATTGTCCCAAAGCATCCTGCATCACTTCTCGTCCGCCTGAGCACCAGCATTGGAAGTGTTATAGATTCTAATGACTTTTAAGGGTCCAGGAAAGAGATGCACAGAGATGCTGTGGTGGCAGGTTTCACACAACCCCACATTTGTTCGGTGACATTAGGCTGACGTTTTTTGCCAGCCTATATGCTCTGACCAGTAGTCTGTGCTTTCTTTAATTAGGTCCCTGAATTAATGTACAAACAGCACCATGTGTCAGAGCCCTGCCCGTGCAACTCCCAGACAGTCCAGGGTCAGTGGTGATCCAGGACCATGACGTCCACTGAGTCAACGGCCTTTAGAAGTAGCCAGCAGTCCAGGCGGTCATATTGGCCACCATCACCGTGGTGTCTGTAGGGTTTTCTATGGTGAAAGCGTGATATACTTTTCCCCCGCCAAGCTTATTAGCTCCCCTCTGGGTGCAGTAAGTCCTGCAAGCAGTAGTCTGCTCTTTCGGGGCACAGTCTTCTTGTTTTCTGAGAGAAACTCCAGGTCAAGTGATGGTCACACGAGTCATCTTGGGGGCCCATTGCCCCCATTTGTCTCTCTGGAGGTAGGAGTTGGAGGGCCTCCTCACTCGAGGTCAGTGTGTCCACACAGCGACCCCTGCAACTTCAGGACATGATGGGTGGTTAGGATCACCACGTGGGGTCCTTTTCCCTTAGGAGGGAGCTGGCCTTGTGGGCTGCTGATTTCCAGCTTTTTAGATACCCCAGTATCCTGGCCTGATGAGTCGGTGGGCAAAGCCCTTGGGGACCATAGTTTATCATACCTGAAGGGCATTCTTGTGTTGCTCCATTTCAAGTGGTCCCAGTTTTTGCACTAAGGCTCCAAGGGCGATTAACCTTTGACGGGGTATGTAAAGGTCAAAGGGTTTAGCTAAATTAGCGAGTTCCTGGGCAAGGATTTGAATTGATTGCTCTTTCCATTCTTGAAAGGCTGCTTCTGGATTCTATTCAAAAAGATCATCATCTTTTCGTGTCAGTGTTTCATGTAGAGGCCCAGCTATTAGACTGTAGTTAGGGATCCAGATGCAGAAAACCTTGGCCTCCCCAGGAACCCCTAAGCTGTCTTCTAGTTTTAGAAGAGGTAAGGCTGCAAATGGCTTCTTCCCTATCCTGGGATGCGTTTCTCCAAATATCTGTGAGGATGAAGCCCAGGCATGTCACCTGAGCCTGGGATATTTGAGCCTTTTTCTTGGACACCTTCTATCCTTTCTTGGCTAGGTAGTTCAGAGGCGTCTTTAGTAGGCCTGGCGATCAGAATGTCATCTGCACATTGAAGGAGGGTTCCCTTTTACGGAGGTAGAACGTTTAGGTCTTTAGAGGACATTTCCCCAATGATGGTGTGGGGATTTTTGTACCGTTGGGGCAGGACGGCCCAGCATTATTGGTTTTGTTGCATGTTGTGTCCTGCCACTCACAAGCCAAAAATTCTTGTGACTCTGAGATGAATGGAATACAGAAGAAGGCATCATTGAAATGTAATACAGAATGTCATGGCCTGGTGGATGGTAGAATTTCCAGCAGGGTGTAGGAAATAGGAGCTACTGGATGTATATCCTCGGTGGCTTCACTGACTGTCCTGATATCCTTTACCAGGTCTCCAGCAGCCCATGGGGCTCTCGTGGTCAGGCCAATCCCAGGATATGGAGCTCACCTGGGCTGCATCCCGCACCCCACAGCCCACGGGTCTCTTGTGTTCAAGTCCCTCCCAGGGTATGGAGCTCACCTCTGCAGCTACCCAGCAGCCCATGGGGCTCTCATAGTCTGGCACTTCCCAGGATACGGAACTCCCCTGGGCAGGTACCCCAGCAGGGCTGGACACACAGGAACTGTGCACATAGCCCACCTTGCAGAGAACCCCCAGCTCACCTGTCGCTCACAGCTGACACAGAATACCTCAGAGCAGGACTTGAACTAACAAACAGCAGCTCTGACAGGTCTGTGACCCTGGCTATCACTCTGTGCAGCCTCTCTCTGCCTGGTCTTCCAGACACTTCCACTGCAGCCAGGGCACCAGGCCTCTGTCTCCACCCACCATCACTACTCTCCCTGACTCCTGGGTTACTCTCATTAGGATAGGGTCTTCTTGAAGTTGTTTTCCACTCATGGACCAGATAAAATGATAAGAAAACAAGCCGCAGCTGCAGCCCCTTGTCTAGCCTGACTCTCAAGAGCCCACACCTGTTCCTTGGGACTGACCCGTTTAGCAAGGTTCATTTTCTGCAACTGTGAGCCCCTGAGGGGTGAGGATTGGCTGATTTGGGCAGCCTGACACTGCCTGCCAGCCCCCCCCACAGGTGTGCCTGCGTTGAGGTCAATATAAACACCTCTCCAGTCAGCAAGAGCCCCTGTAGCTGTGCCTGACCCCATATTCTCTGCCCCGTCAGCAGTGTCGGGGCTGGGGTGGTGGGAGGGAGTGAGGGGCCGTGGCTTTGTGGGTGGCCCAGTGTAAGTGGGGCTCTGCTGGACTCTCTGCAGGAGTTGCCAGGCTGCAACCCGCTAATGAAGAGGATGTGTCACCCATACCTGCCACTGGAATTTCTCCCCAGGCAGAGGTGAGGAAGTAAAAAAGCAGTGGGGGCTGTGGCAGGAGGGGTATCTCAGGCAGGGAAATGGAAAGATTCCAGAAGAGCATCTGGGGCCAGGACCATCCTGGCTGGCCTGCAGGCACCAAGTCGGCCTGCGTGCTCTCGCTAGTGTGGCTCCACAGCCCTTCCTCTAGGCTTGCAAGTGCTTGTACATATTCAGGTGTTTTACCTGGAAAGGGTGGGAAGAGTTCAGCTGCAGCAGGACTGGGGCTCAGCTCACATTTACTCACAGATGCCTCGACACAGTCCCCCAGCTTTGCAATGAGGATGCTCCTTGTGGGGGGGAGCGCTGCTGAGTGCATGGGAGACGATTTCCCACCTCTGACCAACTTAAGAATTTTTTACCACTGGAGCAAGTGCCCTGATACGATTTTCCCCTGTATAACTGATGAGTTCTGTTTTTTTTTTTTTCTTTTTTTCTTTTTGGTTCAAGTTAGATTTTATTTATTCATCTTTTTTTTTAATTTGGAGATATAAACATGGAAATAATGCATTAATATAAAGACATCTATGTGAAGGGAAAAACTCTTTTTCTGTTTTATTTTATTAAATGTTATTTATTTATTTTTAATTTTTTTAAATTTATTTCTTTTATACAGCAGGTTCTTATTGGATATGTATTTTATACATATAAGTGTGCACATGTGAATCCCAGTCTCCCAATTCATCCCACCACCACCCTCACATGGCGTTCCCTCCTTGGTGTCCATATGTTTGTTCTCTACATCTGTCTCTATCTCTGCCCTGCAAACTGGTTCATCTGTACCATTTTTCTAGGTTCCACATATATGCATTAATATACAATATTTGCTTTTCTCTTTCTGACTTACTTCACTCTGTATGACAGTCTCTAGATCCATCGAGGTCTCTACAAATGACCCAATTTCATTCCTATGTATGGCTGAGTAATATTCCGTTGTATATATGTACCACGTCTTTATCCATTCGTCTGTCTGTGGGCACTTAGGTTGCTTTCATTACCTGTCTATTGTAAATAGTGCTGCAGTGAACATTGTGGTGAATGTGTCTTTTTGATTTATGGTTTTCTCTGGGTATATGCCCAGTAGTGGGATTGCTGGATTATATGGTAATTCTATTTTTAGTTTTTTAAGGAACCTCCATACTGTTCTCCATAGAGACTGTATCAATTTACATTCCCAACAATAGTGGAAGAAGGTTCCTTTTCTCCACACCCTCTCCAGCATTTGTTGTTTGTAGATTTTCTGATGATGCCCATTCTAACAGGTGTGACGTGATACCTCATTGTAGTTTCGATTTCCATTTCTCTAATAATTAGTGATGTTGAGCAGATTTTCATGTGCGTACTGGACATCTCTATGTCTTCTTGGAAGAAATGTCTATTTAGATCTTCCATTTTTGTATTGGGTTGTTTGTTTTATTAATACTGAGCTGCATGAGCTTTTTATATATATTGGAGATTAATCATTTGTCCATTGATTCGTTTGCAAATATTTTCTGCCATTCTGAGGGTTGTCTTTTCGTCTTGTTTGTAGTTTCCTTTGCTTTGCAAAAGCTTTTACGTTTCATTAGTCCCATCTGTTTAGTTTTCTTTTTTATTTCATTACTAAAGGAGGTGGATCAAAAAAGATCTTGCTGTGATTTACGTCAGAGTATCCTTCGTAAGTTTTCCTCTCAGAGTTTTATACTGTCTGGTCTTACATTAAGGTCTCTAATCCATTTTGAATATATTTTTATGTATGGTGTTGGGGAGTGTTCTAATTTCATTCTTTTACATGTAGCTCTCCATATTTCCCAGCACCAATGATTGAAGAGACTGTCTTATCTCCATTGTATAGTCTTGCCTCCTTTCTCATAGATTAGTTGACCATAGGTGTTTAGGTCTATCCTTGGGCTTTCTTTTTTTTTTTTTCTTTTGCACGTTTATTGGAGTATAATTGCTTTACAATGGAGTGTTCGTTTCTGCTGTATAACAAAGTGAATCAGCTATACATATACAAATATCAGCAGATCCCCTCCCTCTTGCATCTCCCTCCCACACTCCATATCCCACCCCTTTATGTGGTCACAAAGCACCGAGCTGATCTCCCTGTTCTATGTGGCTGATTCTCAGTAGCTATCAGTGTTACATTTGGTAATGTATTTATGTCCATGGCACTCTCTCACTTCGTCCCAGCTTACCCATCCCCCTTCCGGTGTCCTCAAGTCCTTTCTCTATGTCTGTGTCCTTAATCCTCTCCTGCCACTAGGTTCTTCAAAATCTTTTTTTTTTCTTCATTAGATTCCATATATCTCTGTTAACATACAGTATTTGTTTTTCCCTTTCAGACTTACTTCACTGTGTAGGACAGATTCTAAGTCCATCCACCTCAGTACAAATAACTCAGTTTTGCTTCTTTTTATGGTTGAGTAATATTTGATTGTATATATGTGCCAGATCTTCTTTATCCATTCATCTGTCGATGGACACTTAGGTTGCTTCCATGTCCTGGCTAATGCAAATAGAGCTGCAATGAACATTTTTCTACATAACTCTTTTTGAATTATGGTTTTCACAAGGCAAATGCCCAGTAGTCAGATTGTTGTGTCGTATGGTACTTCTATTGTTAGTTATTTAAAGGAACCTCTGTACTGTTCTCCCTAGTGCTCATATCAATTTACATTCCCACCCACAGTGCAAATGTGTTCCCTTTTCCCCAATAAAGGCCTCTCCAGCATTTATTGTTTTGTATATTTTTTTGATGATTGCCACTCTGATTGCTGTGAGGTGATACCTCACGGAAGTTTTGATTTCCATTACTCTAATGATTAGTGATGTTCAGCATCCTTTCATGTGTTTCTTGGTAATCTGTATATCTTCTTTGGAGAAATGTCTATTTAGGTCTTCTGCCCGTTTGTGGATTGGGTTGTTTGTTTTTGTGATATTGAGCTACATGCGGTGCTTGTAAAGTTTGGAGATTAATCCTTTGTCAATTGCTTCATTTGAAAATATTTTCTCCCATTCTGAGGGTTGTTTTTGCATCTTGTTTATGTTTTCCTGTACTGTGTAAAAACTTTTAAGTTTCATTAGGTCCCATTTGTTGATTTCTGTTTTTATTTCCATTTCTCTAGGAGGTGGGTCCAAAAGGATCTTGCTGTGATTTATGTCATAGAGTGTTCTGCCTATGGTTTCCTCTAAGTGTTTTATAGTGTCTGGTCTTATATTTAGATCTCTAATCAATTTAGAGTCTATTTTTGTGTATGGTGTTATGGAGTGTTCTAATTTCATTCTTTTATGTGTAGGGGTCCAGGTTTTCCGGCACCAATTACTGAAGAGACTGTCTTTTCTCCATTGTATATCCTTAGCTCCTTTGTCATAGATGAGATAGCCATAGGTATGTAGGTTTATCTCTGGGCTTTCTGTCCTGTTCCATTGATCTGTGTTTATGCCAATCTACATCAACTTGATTCCATTATGGAGACATATAAATACATAGGTTTCAAGGTTATTACCAGTCAGATATATTCCTCTTCAGTGAATAGGGTGTTTTGTGTCCAGTTCATTGAGAAAGGAGTAGGTCTTGTCTATTACATATTTGGTATATGAAATGGAATCTGTGCTAATTTCAAACTCTGCTTTTACACATCACCCCACGTCACCTTTCCCCTTAAGGAGGCATAAGTGTGTTTTCTAAATGTGTAACTCTGTTCTCTTTTGAAATTCAGTTCATGTGTAGCCATGTTTACATTTCCTCTATAAGTGATATATTACAATAAGTTTCTTTTTCTTTGTGGCTCATTTCACTTAGCATCATCGTACCTAAAGCCACTCATTATGCTGCTATTGGCCTTATGACATTGATTTTATGTCTGAGTGACATTCCATTGTATATAAGTACCACAACATCTACATCCATTTTTTTCCTTTCCTGGGATATATAAAGTGTACCGAAGTCGAGGTTCTTGTAAACAGAGCAGCCCTACACTTTGGGCTGGCTGTGTGTTGTGGATTTTTAGTTTTCCCAAAATACACGCCCATGAGTAGAAGTGTGCTATGCTCTGTAGCTCTGTTTTAGAAAACAAAATACAGTTCTCCAGAGAGGCTGTTGGCAATTTACATCCTGTCCATCGTCGTAACCAGGCTCCCTTTTCTCCATGGCCTGACCTGCATTTGTGGTTTTTACACTATATGTGGATGGCCCTTTTGACTGGAGGTAAGGGACACTTCTCTGGAGTGTGGATTTGCAATGCCTGATGGCTTGCTTGGCCAAAAAGGGCATATACCTATTTTCCCGAATATATTCAAGAAAATACACATAATCCCTTTTCAGCAAAGGGCAACATTGTCAAAATTCTTTCGCTTTTCATGTGCTTTAAAGACGACTCCAATCTACCTCTTGAAATCTGTTTCCTTCAATTCTGCCTTGCATTCAAATCCTCTTCACTGCCTTTCCTCAATATATTTCTGGATGATAGTTGTCCTTTATAAATCTGCAATTTTGTGAATTGCTGTGACCCTGATTTCCATTTTTCAACTCGCCTCTTTGTGAGCTGGCTGCAATACCGCAGGATGGCTTTAGGCCCTAGTCTGGTTCCGGGGCTTCAGGCTGAGCCTTTGGTTAATTCTTCTTCCTGATGGGAAACTAGAGTGACATGTGCCCATCCAAACACCTACAGCTAATCTCTCATTTGTTTCCCCTCTTCCTGTTCATCCTCTGCACAATTTGCAAACTGTGCATAATGGGAGGGTAAAGGCACTGACACTCCAAGTGGGGAGATTTTGAGTAATGCAGATGGAATGGCGAATCCGAGCACGACAAAAGGAAAAATGAGGTACCTTTTAGAAAACTTTCCCAATTACACAGTGTACCATCCACTGGGTTTCCCATGCATGTTTTAACTGGAGGAAGATTCCCTTAAACCTGGAGAGTTGGGACCACTAGAATGGGTAGCACACAGTATTGCTCTAAGTGGTGTTCTTTTGTTCACACAACTTCAGCAATCTTGTCAGCCCCAAGTGTCCAGTCATATGTCTCATTCAGCTGTGGGTGTAAAGGTGGTCAATCTAGCTTGCATCACAGGCCCTGAATGTAATTTTTAAGACTTTCTCTCTGTTTTGGCATTTTGCTTTTGAAATTTATTTTTATAAGTGGGTTTAACTGAATTTCAGTGCTGTGTTCATGCCGTTATACACACACATGATTCCATTATGGAGACATGAGAATACATATGTTTTAAAATACTTAGAGTCAGACATATTCCTCTGCAATGAATAGGGGGTGTTGAGTCCAGTTCATTGTGCCGGGAGTAGGTGTTGTCTATTACATACATGGTTTATATAACGGTATCTGTGCTAATTTAAAATTGTGGTTTTATGCATCACCCCACTTCGGCTTTCCCATTAAGCAGGCAGAAGATGTTTTCTAAATGTGTGACTCTGTTTTGTTTGTAATTCAGTTCATATGTAGTCATGTGTACATTCCCGTTATGAGTGATAATTTATGATAAGATTAGTTACTCTGTAATCTTTCCTAACTCAGTTCATGTGTAGCCATGTTTACAGGAACTTCATAAGTTATATCTTATGATAAGTTTCTTTTTCTGTGTGACTTATTTCACTTAGAATCATCGTACCTGAATCCACTCTTTTTGCTGCTACTGGCCTTATGACATTGATTTCATGGCTGAGCATTATTCCATCGTACGTAAGTACCACAATATCTTGAACCATTTTTTTCTTTCCTGGGATACTTAAGGTGTACCCAAGTTGAGGTTCTTGTAAGCAGTGCAGCGCTAAATTTTAGGGTGGCTTTGTCTTATTGATTTTCAGTTTCCCAAGGTATATTCCCTAGACTGGAAGTGCCCTTGGCTGTGTAGCTCTGTTGTTTACTTGTTTTAGGGAACACAATGCACTCCTCCAGAGAGGCAGTTGGCAACTTACATCCTGCCCATCAGCATAACAAGGCTGCCTGATCTCCAGGGCCTGTCTTGCCTTTCTGGTTTTTACACATTTTGCGGATGTCCCTTTTGACCGGTGGGAAGGGATACTTCATTGTAGTGCAGATTTGCATTGCTGCTTGCTTGCTTGGCCAAAATGGGCGTATGCATTTTCTCCTGAATATATTCAGGAGAAAAACCATACGCCCTTTATGGCCAAGTGCATCATTGTCGAAGTTGTGCCCCTCTTCTTGTGCTTTAAAGGTGATTCCAACGTACCTCTTGAAATCTGTTTCCTGCTATTCTGCCTCATTTTAAAGTCCGCATCTCTGCCTTCCCTCAAAAGATTTTTGGAAGATAGTTGTCCTCTATTACTCTGCCAGTTTGTAAATTGCTGTGCCCCTGAGCTCCATTTTTCAACTCGTTTTTGTGAGCTGACCGCAAATCCAAAATTATGGTTCAAAACCTATACTGGTTCCTGGCGGGTGGCTGAGACATTGGTTAATTCTACTTCCTGCCGGGCAATTAAAGTGACATGTACCTGTCCAAATGCCTAACATCTACTCTCTCATTGGTTCTCCCTCTTCCCTTTCATCCCCTGCCAAATTGGCAACCTGTACGAACCAGGAGGTTAAAGGTGCTGTCTCTCCAAGTTGGAAAATTGATAGTAAAACAGTTGGAAAGTCAAACTGGCGCACAAGGAGAGGGACTATTCGTTGAGTTTTAGAAACCTTTCGTATTCACAGTGTGTCCATTCTCTAGGATTCCCGTACATGTTATAGCTGTAGTAATATTCCCTTCAACCTGGAGAGTTGGGACCCATGGAATGGGTGCCATGCATTATTGCTTTAAAGGGTCTGCATTTGCTCTCCTAATCTCACCAATCCTCTCAGTCTCATGTGTCCAGACTTATGCCACATCCAGCTGTCATTGTAGATAGGGTCATTCAAGGTTTCATCAGAGACCCTGAAGGAATTGTAAAGAATTTCCCTGTTTTTTTGTTTTGTTTTTGAAATTCCTTTTTATAGTGGGTTTGAGCTGATTCTCGCTGCCATGCTTATGTAAGTCTAGATACACTTGATACCCTTACGGAGACATAGCAATACATAGGTTTTAAGATTCTTACTAGTCAGATACATTCCTCTGCAGGAAATATGGGGTTTTGAATCCCTTTCACTGAGGAAGGTGTAGGTCTTGTCTATTCCATAGTTGGTTTTTGGAACAGTACCTGTGCTTATATCAAACTCTGGTTTTATGCATCACCCCACCTCTCCTTCACCGTTAAGAAGGCATAAGTGTGTTTTCTAAATGTGAGACTCTGTTCTCTTTCCTAACTCAGTTCATGTGTAGCCATGTTTACAGGATCTTCATAAGTGATATCTTATGATACGTTTCTTTTTCTGTGTGACTTATTTCACTTAGAATCATCGTACCTGAATCCACTCATTTTGCTGCTACTGGTCTTATGACATTGATTTCATGGCTGAGGGATATTCCATCGTATGTAAGTACCACAATGTTTTGAACCATTTTTATCTTTCCTGGGATATTTAAGGTGTACCCAAGTTGAGGTTCTTGTAAGCAGTGCAGCCCTAAATTTTGGGGTGGCTCTGTCTTATTGATTTTCATTTTTACAAAGGTATATTCCCAAGACTGGAAGTGCCTTTGGCTCTGTAGCTCTGTTGGTTACTTGTTTTAGGGAACAAAATGCACTCTTCCAGAGAGGCAGTTGGCAATTTACATCCCGCCCATCAGCATAACAATGCTCCCTGTTCTCCAGGGCCTGTCTTGCCTTTCTGGTTTACACCCATTTTGTGGATGTCCCTTTTGACCGGTGGGAAGTGATACTTCTTTGTAGTGCAGATTTTCAATGCCCGCTTGCTTGCTTGGCAAAAAAGGGAGTATGTGTTTTCTCGTGAAAATATTAAGGATGAAACACATACGCCCTTTTTGGCCACGTGCATCATTGTCGAGGTTGTGCCCCTTTCCTGTGCTTTAAAGGCAATTCCAACATACCTCTTGAAATCTGTTTCCTGCTATTCTGCCTGGCTTTCAAGTCCGCCTCGTTGCCTTCCCTCAACAGATTTTTGGATGATAGTTGTCCTTTATTACTCTGCCAGTTTGTGAATTGCTCTGCCCCATAGCTCCATTTTTTAACTCTTTTTTTTGTGAGCTGAACGCAAGTCCAATATTTTGGTTCAGGAACAATACTGGTTCCCGGTGGGTGGCTGAGACTTTGGTTAATTCTTCTTCCTCCCGGGAAATAAGAGTGACATGTGCCCGTCCAAATGCCTAACAGCTACTCTCTCATTAGTTCTCCCTCTTCCCTTTCATCCTCTGCCATATTCGCAACCTGAGCGAACCAGGAGGTTAAAGGGGCTGTCTCTGCAAGTTGGGAGATTGATAGTAAAGCAGTTGGAACGTCAAACCGGAGCACCAGGAGAGGGACTATTCGTTGAGTTTTAGAGACCTTTCGTATTCACAGTGTGTCCATTCTCTAGGTTTGCCGTACATGTTATAGCTCTAGTAATATTCCCTTCAACCTGGAGAGTAGGGACCCATTGAATGGGTGCCATGCATTATTGCTTTAAGGGGTCTGAATTTGCTCACCCAATCTCACTAATCCTCTCAGTACCATGTGTCCATCCTTATGCCACATCAAGCTGTCGTTGTAGATAGGGTCATTCCAGGTTTCATCAGAGACCCTGAAGAAAGTGTAAAGAATTTCCCGGTTTTTTTGTTTTGTGTTTGAAATTCCTCTTTATACTGTGTTTGAGCTGATTCTCGCTGCCATGTTTATGCCAGTCTAGACACACTTGATTCCCTTATGGACACATATAAACACATAGGTTTTAAGATTCTTACTAGTCAGATATATTCCTCTGCGGGAAATGTGGGGTTTTGAGTCCCTTTCACTGAGGAAGGTGTAGGTGTTGTTTATTCCATAGTTGGTTTTTGGAAGGGTACCTGTGCTTATATCAAATTCTGGTTTTATGCATCACCCCACCTCTCCTTCCCCCTTAAGCAGGCATAAGTGTGTTTTCTATATGTGAGACTCTTTTCTCTTTCCTAACTCAGTTCATGTGTAGCCATGTTTACAGGATCTTCATAAGTGATATCTTATGATAAGTTTCTTTTTCTGTGTGACTTAATTCACTTAGAATCATCGTACCTGAATCCACTCATTTTGCTGCTACTGGTCTTATGACATTGATTTCATGGCTGAGGGATATTCCATCATACGTAAGTACCACAATTTTTTGAACCATTTTTACCTTTCCTGGGATACTTAAGGTGTACCCAAGTTGAGGTTCTTGTAAGCAGTGCAGCTCTAAA
This sequence comes from Mesoplodon mirus, assembly GCF_964341445.2. NCBI lineage: Eukaryota > Metazoa > Chordata > Mammalia > Artiodactyla > Ziphiidae > Mesoplodon > Mesoplodon mirus. Next base: position 770,703 of record NW_028295721.1, read on the forward strand.
TTTTGGGGTGGCTCTGTCTTATTCATTTTCAGTTTTCCCAAGGTATATTCCCTAGACTGGGAGTGTACTTGCCTCTGTAGCTCTGTTGTTTACTTGTTTTAGGGAACACAATGCACTACTCCAGAGAGGCAGTTGGCAATTTACATCCCGCCCATCAGCATAACAAGGCTCCCTGTTCTCCAGGGCCTGTCTTGCCTTTCTGGTTTTTACCCATTTTGTGGATGTCCCTTGTGACCGGTGGGAAGTGATACTTCTTTGTAGTGCAGACTTGCATTGCCCACTTGCTTGCTTGGCGAAAAGTGCGAATGCGTTTTCCCCTGAATATATTCAGGAGAAAACGCATACGGCCTTTTTGGCCATGTGCATCATTGTCGAAGTTGTGCTCCTCTTCCTGTGCTTTAAAGGTGATTCCAACGTACCTCTTGAAATCTGTTTCCTGCTATTCTGCCTCGCTTTCATGTCCGCCTAGTTGCCTTCTCTCAACAGATTGTTGGAAGATAGTTGCCCTTTATTACTCTGCCAGTTTGTGAATTGCTTTGCCCGAGCTCCATTTTTAACTCGTTTTTTGTGAGCTGAACACAAGTCCAATATTTTGGTTCAGGACCTATACTGGTTTTCGGTGGGTGGCTGAGACTTTGGTTAATTCTTCTTCCTCCCAGGAAATAAGAGTGACAGGTGCCCGTCCAAATGCCTAACAGCTACTCTCTCATTGGTTCTCCCTATTCCCTTTCATCCTTTGCCAAATTGGCAACCTGTGCGAACCAGGAGGTTAAAGGAGCTGCTCTCCAAGTTGGCAGATTGATAGTAAAGCAGTTGAAAAGTCAAACTGGAGCACAAGGAGAGACACTATCCGTTGAGTTTTAGAAACTTTTCATATTGACTGTATGTCCATTCTCTACGTTTCCCATACATGTTATAGCTGTAGTAATATTCCCTACAACCTGGATAGTTGCGACCCATGGAATGGGTGCCATGCATTTCTGCTTTAAAGGGTCTGCGTTTGCTCACCCAATCTCACCAACCCTCTCAGTCCCATGTGTCCAGCCTTATGCCAACTCCAGCTGTCGTTGTAGATAGGGTCATTCCAGGTTTCATCAGAGAATCTGAAGGAATTGTAAAGAATTTGCCTGTTTTTTTGTTTTGTTTTGGAAATTCATTTTTATAGTTGGTTTGAGCTGATTCTCGCTGCCATGTTTATGCCAGTCTAGACACACTTGATTCCCTCATGGAGACATATCAATACATAGGTTTTAAGATTCTTACTAGTCAGATATATTCCTCTGCGGGAAATATTGGGTTTTGAGTCCCTTTCACTGAGGAAGGTGTAGGTGTGGATTATTCCATACTTGGTTTTTGGAAGGGTACATGTGCTTATATCAAACTCTGGTTTTGTGCATCACCCCACCTCTCCTTCCCCCTTAAGCAGGCATAAGAGTGTTTTCTAAATGCGAGACTCTGTTCTCTTTCCTAACTCAGTTCATGTGTAGCCATGTTTACATGATCTTCATAAGTGATATCTTATGATAAGTTTTTTTTTTTCTGTGTGACTTAATTCACTTAGAATCATGGTACCTGAATCCACTCATTTTGCTGCTACTGGTCTTATGACATTGATTTCATGGCTGAGGGATATTCCATCATACGTAAGTACCACAATTTTTTGAACCATTTTTACCTTTCCTGGGATACTTAAGGTGTACCCAAGTTGAGGTTCTTGTAAGCAGTGCAGCCCTAAATTTTGGGTTGGCTCTGTCTTATTCATTTTCAGTTTTCCCAAGGTATATTCCCTAGACTGGGAGTGTACTTGGCTCTGTAGCTCTGTTGTTTACTTGTTTTAGGGAACACAGTGCACTCCTCCAGAGAGGCAGTTGGCAATTTACATCCCGGCCATCAGCATAACAAGGCTCCCTGTTCTCCAGGGCCTGTCTTGCCTTTCTCGTTTTTACCCATTTTGTGGTTGTCCCTTGTGACCGGTGGGAAGTGATACTTCTTTGTAGTGCAGACTTGCATTGCCCACTTGCTTGCTTGGCCAAAAGTGCGTACGCGTTTTCCCCTGAATATATTCAGGAGAATACGCATACGGCCTTTTTGGCATTGTTCTTCATTGTCGAAGTTGTGCTCCTCTTCCTGTGCTTTAAAGGCGATTCCAACGTACCTCTTGAAATCTGTTTCCTGCTATTCTGCCTCGCTTTCAAGTCCGCCTAGTAGCCTTCCCTCAACAGATTGTTGGATGATAGTTGCCCTTGATTACTCTGCCAGTTTGTGAATTGCTTTGCCCCTGAGCTCCATTTTTTAACTCGTTTTTTGTGAGCTGAACGCAAGTCCAATATTTTGGGTCAGGACCTATACTGGTTTTCGGTGGGTGGCTGAGACTTCGGTTAATTCTTCTTCCTCCCAGGAAATAAGAGTGACAGGTGCCCGTCCAAATGCCTAACAGCTACTCTCTCATTGGTTCTCCCTATTTCCTTTCATCCTTTGCCAATTTGGCAACCTGTGCAAAACAGGAGGTTAAAGGTGCTGTCTCTCCAAGTTGGGAGATTGACAGTAAAACAGTTTGAAGGTCAAACTGGAGCACAAAGAGTGGGAAGATTCGTTGAGTTTTAGAGACCTTTCATATTCACAATGTGTCCATTCTCTAGGTTTCCCGTACATGTTATAGCTGTAGTAATATTCCCTTCAACCTGGAGACATCGGACCCATGGAATGGGTGCCATGCATTATTGCTTTAAAGGGTCTGCATTTGCTCACCCAATCTCACCAATCCTCTCAGTCCCAGGTATACAGCCTTATGCCATATCCAGCTGTCATTGTAGATAGGGTCATTCCAGGTTTCATCAGAGACCCTGAAGGAATTGTAAAGAATTTTCCTTTTATTTTGTTTTTGAAATTCCTTTTTATAGTGGGTTTGAGCTGATTCTCGCTGCCATATTTATGCCAGTCTAGACACACTTGATTCCCTTACGGAGACTTATCAATTCATAGGTTTTAAGATGCTTACTTGTCAGATATATTCCTTTGTGGGAAATATGGCGTTTTGAGTCCCTTTCACTGAGGAAGGTGTAGGTCTTGTCTATTCCATAGTTGGTTTCTGGAAAGGTACCTGTGCTTATATCAAACTCTGGTTTTATGCATCACCCCACCTCTCCTTCCACCTTAAGCAGGCATAAGAGAGTTTTCTAAATGTGAGACTCTGTTCTATTTCCTAACTCAGTTCATGTGTAGCCATGTTTACAGGATCTTCATAAGTGATAGCTTATGATACGTTTCTTTTTCTGTGTGACTTATTTCACTTAGAATCATCGTACCTGAATCCACTCATTTTGCTGCTGCTGGTCTTATGACATTGATTTCATGGCTGAGTGATATTCCATCGTATGTATGTACCACAATTTTTTGAACCATTTTTATCTTTCCTGGGATATTTAAGGTGTACACAAGTTGAGGTTATTGTAAGCAGTGCAGCCCTAAATTTTGGGGTGGCACTGTCTTATTGATTTTCAGTTTTCCCAAGGTATATTCCCTAGACTGGAAGTGCCCTTGGCTCTGTAGCTCTGTTGTTTACATGTTTTAGGGAACACAATGCATTCCTCCAGAGAGGCAGTTGGCAATTTACATCCTGCCCATCAGCATAACAAGGCTCCCTGTTCTCCAGGGCCTGTCTTCAATTTCTGGTTTTTATCCTTCATTTGGATGTCCCTTAGGACCGGTGGGAAGTGATACTTCTTTGTAGTGCAGATTTGCATTGCCCGCTTGCTTGCTTGACCAAAATGGGCGTATGCGTTTTCTCCTGAATATACTCAGGAGAAAACGCATACGCCGTCTTTGGCCAAGTGCATCATTGTCGAAGTAGTGCCCCTCTTCCTGTGCTTTAAAGGCGATTCCAATGTACCTATTGAAATCTGTTTCCTGCTATTCTGCCTCACATTCAAGTCCACCTCGTTGCGTTCCCTCAACAGATTTTTGGATGATAGTTGTCCTTTATTACTCTGCCAGTTTGTGAATTGCTGGGCCCCTGAGCTCCATTTTTTAACTCGTTTTTTTGTGAGCTGAACGGATTTCCATATTTTGGTTCAGGACCTATACTGGTTCCCGGTGGGTGGCAGATACTTTGGTTAATTCTTCTTCCTCCCGGGAAATAAGAGTGACAGGTGCCCGTCCAAATGCCTAACAGCTACTCTCTCTTTGGTTCTCCCTCTTCCCTTTCATCCTTTGCCAAATTGGCAACCTGTGTGAACCTGGATGTTAAAGGTTCTGTCTCTCCAAGTTGGGAGATTGATAGTAAAGAAGTTGGAAAGTCAAACTGGAGCACCAGGAGAGCGATTATTCGTTGAGTTTTAGAAAGCTTTCGTATTCACAGTGTGTCCATTCGCTAGGTTGCCCATACCTGTTATAGCTGTAGTAATATTCCCTTCAACCTGGAGAGTTGGGACCCATGGAATGGGTGACGTACATTATTGCGTTAAAGGGTCTGCATTTGCTCACCCAATCTCACCAATCCTCTCAGTCCCATGTGTCCAGCCTTATGCCAACTCCAGCTGTCGTTGTAGATTCGGTCATTCCAAGGTTCATCAGACAGCCTGAAGGAATTGTAAAGAATTTCGCTGTGATTTTGTTTTGTTTTTGAAATTACGTTTTATATTGGTTTGATCTGATTCTCGCTGCCATCTTTATGCCAGTCTACACACACTGGATTCCCTTATGGAGACATATCAATACATAGGTTTTAAGATTCTTACTAGTCAGATATATTCCTCTGCGGGAAATGTGGGGTTTTGAGTCCCTTTCACTGAGGAAGGTGTAGGTGTTGTTTATTCCATAGTTGGTTTTTGGAAGGGTACCTGTGCTTATATCAAATTCTGGTTTTATGCATCACCCCACCTCTCCTTCCCCCTTAAGCAGGCATAAGTGTGTTTTCTATATGTGAGACTCTGTTCTCTTTCCTAACTCAGTTCATGTGTAGCCATGTTTACAGGATCTTCATAAGTGATATCTTATGATAAGTTTCTTTTTCTGTGTGACTTAATTCACTTAGAATCATCGTACCTGAATCCACTCATTTTGCTGCTACTGGTCTTATGACATTGATTTCATGGCTGAGGGATATTCCATCATACGTAAGTACCACAATTTTTTGAACCATTTTTACCTTTCCTGGGATACTTAAGGTGTACCCAAGTTGAGGTTCTTGTAAGCAGTGCAGCTCTTAATTTTGGGGTGGCTCTGTCTTATTCATTTTCAGTTTTCCCAAGGTATATTCCCTAGACTGGGAGTGTACTTGCCTCTGTAGCTCTGTTGTTTACTTGTTTTAGGGAACACAATGCACTACTCCAGAGAGGCAGTAGGCAATTTACGTCCCGCCCATCAGCATAACAAGGCTCCCTGTCCTCCAGGGCCCGTCTTGCCTTTCTGGTTTTTACCCATTTTGTGGATGTCCCTTGTGACCGTTGGGAAGTGATACTTCTTTGTAGTGCAGACTTGCATTGCCCACTTGCTTGCTTGGTGAAAAGTGCGAATCCGTTTTCCCCTGAATATATTCAGGAGAAAACGCATACGGCCTTTTTGGCCATGTGCATCATTGTCGAAGTTGTGCTCCTCTTCCTGTGCTTTAAAGGCGATTCCAACGTACCTCTTGAAATCTGTTTCCTGCTATTCTGCCTCGCTTTCATGTCCGCCTAGTTGCCTTCTCTCAACAGATTGTTGGAAGATAGTTGCCCTTGATTACTCTGCCAGTTTGTGAATTTCTTTGCCCCTGAGCTCCATTTTTAACTCGTTTTTTGTGAGCTGAACGCAAGTCCAATATTTTGGTTCAGGAACTATACTGGTTTTTGGTGGGTGGCTGAGACTTTGGTTAATTCTTCTTCCTCCCAGGAAATAAGAGTGACAGATGCCCGTCCAAATGCCTAACAGCTACTCTCTCATTGGTTCTCCCTATTCCCTTTCATCCTATGCCAAATTGGCAACCTGTGCGAACCAGGACGTTAAAGGAGCTGCTCTCCAAGTTGGCAGATTGATAGTAAAGCAGTTGAAAAGTCAAACTGGAGCACAAGGAGAGACACTATCCGTTGAGTTTTAGAAACTTTTCGTGTTCATTTTATGTCCATTCTCTACGTTTCCCATACATGTTATAGCTGTAGTAATATTCCCTACAACCTGGAGAGTTGCGACCCATGGAATGCGTGCCATGCATTTTTGCATTAAAGGGTCTGCGTTTGCTCACCCAATCTCACCAACCCTCTCAGTCCCATGTGTCCAGCCTTATGCCAAATCCAGCTTTCGTTGTAGATAGTGTCATTCCAGGTTTCATCAGAGAATCTGAAGGAATTGTAAAGAATTTGCCTGTTTTTTTGTTTTGTTTTTGAAATTCATTTTTATAGTTGGTTTGAACTGATTCTCGCTGCCATGTTTATGCCAGTCTAGACACACTTGATTCCCTCATGGAGACATATCAATACATAGGTTTTAAGATTCTTACTAGTCAGATATATTCCTCTGCGGGAAATATTGGGTTTTGAGTTCCTTTCACTGAGGAAGGTGTAGGTGTGGTTTATTCCATACTTGGTTTTTGGAAGGGTACATGTGCTTATATCAAACTCTGGTTTTGTGCATCACCCCACCTCTCCTTCCCCCTTAAGCAGGCATAAGAGTGTTTTCTAAATGCGAGACTCTGTTCTCTTTCCTAACTCAGTTCATGTGTAGCCATGTTTACAGGATCTTCATAAGTGATATCTTATGATAAGTTTTTTTTTTTTTTCTGTGTGACTTAATTGACTTAGAATCATCGTACCTGAATCCACTCATTTTGCTGCTACTGGTCTTATGACATTGATTTCATGGCTGAGGGATATTCCATCATACGTAAGTACCACAATTTTTTGAACCATTTTTACCTTTCCTGGGATACTTAAGGTGTACCCAAGTTGAGGTTCTTGTAAGCAGTGCAGCCCTAAATTTTGGGGTGGCTCTGTCTTATTCATTTTCAGTTTTCCCAAGGTATATTCCCTAGACTGGGAGTGTACTTGGCTCTGTAGCTCTGTTGTTTACTTGTTTTAGGTAACACAGTGCACTCCTCCAGAGAGGCAGTTGGCAATTTACATCCCGGCCATCAGCATAACAAGGCTCCCTGTTCTCCAGGGCCTGTCTTGCCTTTCTCGTTTTTACCCATTTTGTGGATGTCCCTTGTGACTGGTGGGAAGTGATACTTCTTTGTAGTGCAGACTTGCATTGCCCACTTGCTTGCTTGGCCAAAAGTGCGTACGCGTTTTCCCCTGAATATATTCAGGAGAAAACGCATACGGCCTTTTTGGCATTGTGCATCATTGTCGAAGTTGTGCTCCTCTTCCTGTGCTTTAAAGGCGATTCCAACGTACCTCTTGAAATCTGTTTCCTGCTATTCTTCCTCGCTTTGAAGTCCGCCTAGTAGCCTTCCCTCAACAGATTGTTGGAAGATAGTTGCCCTTGATTACTCTGCCAGTTTGTGTATTGCTTTGCCCCTGAGCTCCATTTTTTAACTCGTTTTTTGTGAGCTGAACGAAAGTCCAATATTTTGGGTCAGGACCTATACTGGTTTTCGGTGGGTGGCTGAGACTTCGGTTAATTCTTCTTCCTCCCGGGAAATAAGAGTGATATGTGCCCGTCCAAATGTCTAACAGCTACTCTCTCATTGGTTCTCCCTATTTCCTTTCATCCTTTGCCAATTTGGCAACCTGTGCGAACCAGGAGGTTAAAGGTGCTGTCTCTCCAAGTTGGGAGATTGACAGTAAAACAGTTGGAAGGTCAAACTGGAGCACAAAGAGTGGGACGATTCGTTGAGTTTTAGAGACCTTTCGTATTCACAATGTGTCCATTCTCTAGGTTTCCCGTACATGTTATAGCTGTAGTAATATACCCTTCAACCTGGAAACATCGGACCCATGGAATGGGTGCCATGCATTATTGCTTTAAAGGGTCTGCATTTGCTCACCCAATCTCACCAATCCTCTCAGTCCCAGGTAACCAGCCTTATGCCATATCCAGCTAGCGTTGTAGATAGGGTCATTCCAGGTTTCATCAAAGACCCTGAAGGAATTGTAAAGAATTTTCCTTTTATTTTGTTTTTGAAATTCCTTTATATAGTGGGTTTGAGCTGATTCTCGCTGCCATATTTATGCCAGTCTAGACACACTTGATTCCCTTACGGAGACTTATCAATTCATAGGTTTTAAGATGCTTACTTGTCAGATATATTCCTTTGTGGGAAATATGGCGTTTTGAGTCCCTTTCACTGAGGAAGGTGTAGGTCTTGTCTATTCCATAGTTGGTTTCTGGAAAGGTACCTGTGCTTATATCAAACTCTGGTTTTATGCATCACCCCACCTCTCCTTCCACCTTAAGCAGGCATAAGAGTGTTTTCTAAATGTGAGACTCTGTTCGATTTCCTAACTCAGTTCATGTGTAGCCATGTTTACAGGATCTTCATAAGTGATAGCTTATGATACGTTTCTTTTTCTGTGTGACTTATTTCACTTAGAATCATCGTACCTGAATCCACTCATTTGGCTGCTACTGGTCTTATGACATTGATTTCATGGCTGAGGGATATTCCATCGTACGTAAGTACCACAGTTTTTTGAGTCATTTTTATATTTCCTGGGATATTTAAGTGGTACCCAAGTTAAGGTTATTGTAAGCAGTGCAGCCCTAAATTTTGGGGTGCCTCTCTCTTATTGATTTTCAGTTTTCCCAAGGTATATTCCCTAGACTGGAAGTGTCCTTGGCTCTGTAGCTCTGTTGTTTACTTGTTTTAGGGAACACAATGCACTCCTCCAGAGAGGCAGTTGGCAATTTACATCCCGCCCATCAGCATAACAAGGCTCCCTGTTCTCCAGGGCCTGTCTTGAATTTCTGGTTTTTACCCTTTATGTGGATGTGCCTTAGGACCGGTGGGAAGTGATACTTCTTTGTAGTGCAGATTTGCATTGCCCGCTTGCTTGCTTGACCAATATGGGCGTATGCGTTTTCTCCTGTATATACTCAGGAGAAAACGCATACGCCCTCTTTGGCCAAGTGCATCATTGTCGAAGTTGTGCCCCTCTTCCTGTGCTTTAAAGGCGATTCCAACATACCTCTTGAAATCTGTTTCCTGCTATTCTGCCTCGCTTTCAAGTCCGCCTAGTTGCCTTCCCTCAACAGATTGTTGGAAGATAGTGGCCCTTTATTACTCTGCCAGTTTGTGAATTGCTTTGCCCCTGAGCTCCATTTTTTAACTCGTTGTTTGTGAGCTGAACACAAGTCCAGTATTTTGGTTCAGGACCTATACTGGTTTTCGGTGGGTGGCTGAGACTTTTGTTAATTCTTCTTCTGGCCGGAAAATTATAGTGACATTTGGCGGTCCAAATGCTTAACAGCTACTCTCTCATTGGTTCTCCCTCTTCCTTTTCATCCTCTGCCAAATTTTCAACCTGTGAGAACCAGGAGGTTAAAGGGGCTGTCTCTCTAAGTTGGGAGATTGATAGTAAAGCAGTTGGAAAGTCAAACCGTAGCACCAGGAGAGGGACAATTAGTTTAGTTTTAGAAACCTTTCGTATTCACAGTGTGTCCATTCTCTTGGTTTCCCGAACATGTTATAGCTGTTGTAATATTCCCTTCAACCTGGAGAGTTGGGACCCATGGAATGGGTGCCACTCATTATTGCTTTAAAGGGTCTGTATTTGCTCACCCAGTCTCAACATTCCTCTCAGTTCAAAGTGTCCATCCTTATGCCACATCCAGCTGTCATTGTAGATAGGGTCATTCCTGGTTTCATCAGAGACCCTGAAGGAATTGTAAGGAATTTCCCTGTTTTTTTGTTTTGTTTTTGAAATTCCTTTTTATAGTGGGTTGAGCTGATTCTCGCTGCCATGTTTATGCCAGTCTAGACACACTTGATTCCCTTATGGAGACATATCAATACATAGGTTTTAAGATTCTTACTGTAAGATATATTACTCTGCATTGAATATGGGGTTTTGAGTTCCTTTCACTGAGGAACGTGTAGGTCTTGTCTATTCTGTATTTGATTTTTGGAACTGTACCTGTACTAATATCAAACTCTGGTTTTATGCATCACCCCACCTCTCCTTCCCCCTTAAGAAGGCATGAGGTTGTTTTCTAAATGTGAGACTCCCTTCTCTTTCCTATCTCAGTTCATATGTAGCCATGTTTACAGGATCTTCATAATTGATATCTTATGATAATTTTCTTTTTCTGTTTGACTTATTTCAATTAGAATTATCGTACCTGAATCCACTCATTTTGCTGCTACTGGTCTTATGACATTGATTTCATGGCTGAGGGATATTCCATCTACGTAAGTACCACAATTTCTTGAACCATTTTTGTCTTTCCTGGGATATTTAAGGTGTACCCAAGTTGAGGTTTTTGTAAGCAGTGCAGCCCTGAATTTTGGTGTGGATTTGTCTTATAAATTTTCAGTTTTCCCAAGCTATATTACCTAGACTGGAAGTGCCATTGGCTCTGTAGCTCTGTTGTTTACTTGTTTTAGGGAACACAGTGCACTCCTCCAGAGAGGCAGTTGGCAATTTACATCCCGCCCATCAGCATAACAAGGCTCCCTGTTCCCCAGGGCCTGTCATGCCTGTCTGTTTTTTACACATTGTGCGGATGTCCCTTTTGGCTGGTGGGAAGTGACACTTCTTTTTAGTGCAGATTTACATTGCCCGCTTGCTTGCTTTGCTGAAAAGGGCATATGCGTTTTCTCCTGAATATATTCACGTGAAAACCCATATGCCCTTTATGGCCATTTCCATTATTTTCGAAGTTGTGATGCTTTTCCTGTGTTTAAAGGCGATTCCAATGTACCTCTTGAAATCTGTTTCATGCCACTCTGCCTCATTTTCACTTCCGCCTCGTGGCTTTTCCTCAACAGATTTTTGGAAGACAGTAGTCCTTTATAACTCTGCAGGTTAGTGAATTGCTGTGGCCCTGAGCTCCATTTTATAACTCGCGTTTTTGTGAGCTGACCGCAAATCCACAGTTTTGCTTCTGGACCTATACTGGTTCTGGTGGGGGCAGGCTGAGTCTTTGGTTAATTCCTCTTCATGACGGGTAATTAGAGTGAAATGTGGCCGTCCAAATACCTACAGCTACTCTCTCATTGGTTCTCTCTCTTCCCTTATATCCTCTGTACAATTTTACAATTGTGCGAAACAGCAGGTTATAGGGGCTGACTCTCCAAGTTGGGAGATTGATAGTAAAGCAGTTGGAATGTCAAACTGGAGCACAAGGAGAGAAAAAAAAGTAGTAGAGTTTTAGAAACCTTTCACCATCAGATGGTTTCCATTCTCTAGGTTCCCATACATGTTATAACTGTAGTGATATTCCCTTCTACTTGGAGAGTTGGGAACCATGGAAAGCGTGGCAGGCATAATTGCTTTAAAGGGTCTGCATTTTTTCACCCAATCTCACCAATCCTCTCAGTCCCAAGTGACCAGCCTTATGCCACATCCAGCTGTCATTGTAGATACGGTCATTCCAGGTTTCATCAGAACCCCTGAAGGTATTGTGTAGGAATTTTACTATTTTTATGTTTTGTTTTGAAATTCATTTTTATAGTGGGTTTGAGCTGATTCTCACTGCCATGTTTATGTCGTTCTAGACACACTTGGTTCCCTTACGGAGACATATCAATACATAGGTTTTAAAATTCTTACTAGTCAGATATATTTCTCTGCGGGGAATAAGGATGTTGAGTTCCGTTTACTGAGGAAGGAGTAGGGCTTGTCTCTTCTCTTTTTGGATTATGGAACGGTACCTGTGCTAATATCAAACTTTTGTTTTGTGCATCTCCCCACCTGTCTTTCCCCTTAAGCAAGCATTAGAATGTTTTCTAAATCTGAGACACTGTTCTCTTCCCTAATTCAGTTCATATGTAGCCATGTTTACATTCCCTTCATAAGTGATATCTTATGTCAGAATGCACCATGGCCTTGTCATAAAAATGCTCCATGACCCCTGTCATCACAATGCTCCATGCCCTGGTTATCACAAACCTCCATGCCCCTTGTCATCAGAATTCTCCACGTCCTTGTCATCACAATGCTACATGACACTTCTCATCAAAATATTACATGCCCTTGTCATCACAATTCTCCATGCATTTGAAATTGCAATGCTCCATGCACTTGTCATCACAATGCTCCATGCACTTGTCATCACAATGCTCCATGCCCTTGTCATCACATTGCTCCATGACACCTGTCATCACAATGCTCCCTGACACCAGTCATCACAATGCTTCATGCCCCTTTTCATTATAGTGCTCCATGATGCTCGACACCACAATTACCCAAGGTCTTCTCATCACAATGCTCCACGGTTTTGCCATCACCATGCTCCATGCCTAGTCATCACAAAGCTAAATGTCCCTTGTCCTCACAATTCTCCACGGCCTTGTCATTACAATGCTCCTGGCACTTCACATCAAAATGTTATATGCTCTTGTCATCACAATACTCCATGCACTTTTCATCGCAATGCACCATGACCCCTGTTATAGGAAGCTCCATGCACTGTTCATCACAATGTTTCACGAACTGGACATTAAAATTATCAATGGCCCTTGATATCACAATGCTCCATGCCCTTGTCATCACAATGCTCCTTTACTTTGTCACAGCAAACCTCCATGACACTTGGCATCACAGTGCTCCATGATATTGTCATCAAACTGGCACATGACATACTTCATCACAATGCTCCCTGACACCTTTCTTAACAATAATCCATGACCTTGTCCTCACAGTGCTCCATGCCCTTGTCATTACAATGTTCCATGCCCAATCTTATCACAATAATCCATGAAACTTGTCAGACCAATGCTCCATGCCACTTTTCATCACAATGCTCCATGAACGCTGTCATCACAATGCACCATGCCCTTCATCATAATGCTTCATGCTATTGTCATCACAATGAAATCAAAATGCTCCATGACCTCTGTCCTCACAATGCTGCAAACCCTTGTGATCACAATGTTACATAACCCTTGTTATCACAATGCCCCATGACGCTGGTCAGAAAAATTATCCATGGTCTTCTCATCACAATGCACCATGACTTTTGTCATCACAATGCTCAATACACTTGTCATCACAATGCTCTCTGACTATTGCCCTCAGTATGCACCTTGAACTCTTTCATGACAAGGCTCCATGCCTATTTCATCACAATGATCCATGTCCTTTTCATCACAATGCTCCAAGACCCCTCTAATCACAATGCTCCATGCCCTTGTCATCACAGAGCTCCATGACACATGTCATCAGCATATTCCATGGCCTTCTCATCAAAATGCTCCATGCCCTTGTCATCACAATGCTCCCAGATCCCTGTAATCACAATGCTCCATGCCCCTTTTCAAATCAATGCTCCATGAACCCTGTCATCACAATGCATCATGCCCATCATCATAATGCTTCCGGCTATGGTCAGCACAATGAAATCAAAATTCTCCATGACCTCTGTCATCACAATGCTCCATGACCCCTGTCATCACGATACTCCATGAATATTTTCAGCCCAATGCTCCATGACACTTGTCATCACAATCATCCATGCCCTTGTCATCCCAATGCTCCATGACCCCTGTATTCACAATGCTCTGTGACGCTTGTCATCACAGTGCTCCATGACACCTGTCATCACAATGCTCCATGACTTTGTCAGCAAAATGCTACATGACCTTGTCATTACAATGCTCTATGCGCTTGTCATCACAATTCTCCATTACCATTGTCATCACAATCCTACATGAACCTTTGGATCACATTGCTTTATGCCCTTGTCATCACAATGCTCCCTGCTCCTTGAAATCAAAATGATCCATGAACACTCTCATCGCAATGCTCCAAAAACTTGTGATCACAATGTTCCATAACACTTGTCGTCACAAAGCTCCATGATGCCTGTCTTCACAATACTCCATGCCCTTTTCATCACAATGCTCCATGACCTTTGTCATCACAATTCTCAATACACTTGCCATCACAATGCTCCCTGACACTTGTCTTCCGAATGCTCCTTGAACCCTCTCACGAAAAGGCTCCATGACGTTTTTATCACAATGCCCCATGCCATTTGCATCACAATGTTCCATGCCATTGTCATCACAATGGGCCATTACATATGTCATCACAAAGTTCTCTGACACCTATATTCACAATAATGCATGACCTGGTCATCACAATGTTCCATGCCCTTGTCATCACAATGCGACATTCCAACAGTCATCACATTACTCTATGAAACATATTAGAACAATGATCCATGCCCTTTTCATCACAATGCTCCATGCCCTTTTTATCACAATGCTCCATGACCCCTGTCATCTCAATGCTCCGTGACTCCAGTCATCACAATGCTCCATGACCTTTGTCATCACAGTGGTCCATGCCCTCATCATCAACAGTCTCTGTGAACTTTTTAACCACAAAGCTCCATGAACATTTCATCACAATGCTATTTGACCCATGTCATCACAATTCTCTATGTCTTTCTCAGCAAAATTCTCCATGTCCTTCTCATCACAGTGCTCCATGACCCCTGTCATCACAATGCTCCGTGACTCCAGTCATCACAATTCTTCATAACGTTTGTCATCACAATGGTCGATGCCCACGTCATCGCAAGGCTCTGTTACCTTTGTAACCACAATGCTCCATGAACTTTTCATCACAATGCTCCGTGTCACTTGTCATCACAATGCTCCATGCCTTTGTCAGAAAAATGCTCCATGACCCTTGTCATCACAATGTGCCAAGCGCTTCTCATCCCAACGGTCCAAAAATTGGTCATGACAATGCTCCATAAACCTTGTAATCACAATGCTCCATGCCCTTCTCATCACAATGCTCCATGCCATTGCCATCACAATGAACCATGTGCACTGTCATCACAATAGTCTATGAAACATGTCAGACAAATGCTCCATGCCCCTTTCATCACAAGACTCCATGCCCTTGAAATCACAATGCTCCTTGACTCCAGTCATCACAATGCTTCATAACGTTTGTCATCACAATGGTCCATGCCCGCGTCATCACAAGGCTCTGTGACCTTTGTAACCACAGTGCTCCTTGAACATTTTATCACAATGCTCCGTGACCCTTGTCATCACAATGCTCCATGCCTTTGTCAGAACAATGCTCAATGAAACTTGTCATCACACTGTGCCACGCGCTTTTCATTACAACAGTCCACAACCTTGTCATCGCTATGCTCCATAAATCTTGTAATCACAATGCTCCATGCACTTCTCATCAAAATGCTCTCTCACCAGAGATATCACAGTGTTCCATCACTAGTCATCACAATACTCCCTCACCCCTGTAATCACGATGTTCCATTAAACCTGATATCACAATGTTCTATAACCCCTGTCATCAAAATGCTCCATGACCCTTTTCATCCCAAAGCTCCATGACCCCTGGCATCACAATGTTCTGTAACCCCTGTCATCAAAATGTTCCATGACACTTTTCATCAAATTGCTGCATGACCCTGTCATCAAAATGCTCCCTGCCCTTCTCATCACAATGCACCACACCCTTCTCATCAAAATGCTCCATGACCTTTGTCATCACAAAGCTCAATGACCCTTGGCATCACAATGCTCCATGTCATTGTCATCACAATGCTCCATGAACCCTCTCATCACATTGCTCCATGCCCTTGTCATCACAAAGCTCCATGACACTTGTCATCACAATGCTCGATGCCCTTCTCATCACAATGATCCATGCCCTTGTCATTACAATCCTCCATGACCCATGTATCACAGTGTTCCGTGCCATTGTCATCACAATGCTCCATGCCCTCTCTCATCACAATAATTCATGAAACATTTCAGACCAGTGCTCAATGCCCTTCTCATCACAATGCTCCATTACCTCTGTCATAACAATGCTCCATGAACCCTGCCATAACAATGATCCACGGCCTTGTCATCACAAGGCTCCATGAACCTTGTCATCACAATGCTCCAAGACCCCTGTAATCACAATGATCCATGCCCTTGTCATCACAAAGCTCCATGACGCATGTCATCAGAATGTTCCATGGCATTCTCATCACAATGCTCCATGCCCTTGTCATCACAATGCTCCAAAACCACTGTAATCACAGTGCTCCATGACCCTTTTCATCTCAATGCTCCATGAACCCTGTCATCACAATGCACCATGCCCATCATCATAATGCTTCAGGCTATTGTCATCACAATGAAATCAGTAATCTCCATGACTTCTGTCATCATAATGCTCCAAAACCTTTTGATCACAATGTTCCATAACACTTATCATCACAACACACCATGACACTCATCATCACAATTATCCATTGTCTTCTCATCACAATGCTCCATGACATTTGTCATCACAATGCTCAATACACTTGTCATCACAATGCTCCCTGACACTTGTCGTCAGTATGCTCCTTGAACCCTGTCATGACAAGGCTCCATGCCTTTTTCATCAAAATGATCCATGCCCTTTTCATCACAATGCTCCAAGACCCCTGTAATCACAATGATCCATGCCCCTTTTCATTAGAATGCTCCATGAAATTTGTCATCACAAGCCTCCATTGTCTTCTCATCACAATGCTACAGGACCTTGTCATCACCAAGCTCCATGACCATTGTCATCACAATACTCAATGAATATTATCAGCACAATGCTCCATGACATTCTCATCACAATGCTCCATGACCAATATCATCACAATGCACCATAACAACTGTCATCACGATACTCCATGAATATTATCAGCAGAATGCTCCATGACCTTCTCATCACAATGCTTCATGTCCAATATCCTCACAATGCACCATGACAACTGTCATCACAACACTCCATGACACCTGACAACACAATGATACGGGACTCTTGTCATCACTATGCTCCATTCCCTAGTCATCAAAATTATCGATGACACCTGTCATCACAATGCTCCGTGACACCTGCCATCACAATGCTTCATAACATTTGTCATCACAATGGTCCATGCCCAAGTTATCCCAAGTCTCTGTGAGCTTTATAACCACAATTCTCAATGAACTTTTCATCACAATGCTCCGTGACCCTTGTCATCACAATGCTCCATGACACATGTCATCAGAAAGTTCCATGGCTTTCTCATCACAAAGCTCCTTGCCCTTGCCATCACAATGCTACATTACTCCAGTCATAACAATGCTCCATGATCCCTGCCATCACAATGTTCCATGGCAACGTCATCACAAGGCTCCATGACCCTTCTCATCACAATGCTCCAAGAACACTGTAATCACAGTGTTCCATGCCCCTATTCATCTCAATGATCCATGAAACCTGTCATCACAATGCACCATGCCCATAATCCTAAAGCTTCATGCTATTGTCATCACAATGAAATAAAAATTCTCCATGACCTCTGTCATAACAATGCTCCAAACCCTTGTGATCACAATATTCCATAACACTTGTCATCACAATGCCCCATGACGCTCGTCATCAAAGTTATCTATGGTCTTCTCATCACAAAGCTCCATGATCTTTGTCATCACAATGCTCAGTACTCTTATCACCAAAATGCTCCCTGACACTTGTTGTCTGTACTCTCCTTAAACCCTGTCATAACAAGGTCCCATGACCTTTTCATCACAATGTTCCAAGACCCCTGTAATCACAATGGTCCATGAACCTTTACATCAGTATGCTCCTTGAGATTTGTCATCACAAGGCTCCATGGTTTTCTCATCACAATGCTCCAGGAACTTGTCATCACAATGCTTCAAGACCTTGTCATGAAAATTCTCAATGGCCCTTGTCATCATAATGCTCCAAGCGCTAGTCATCACAATGTTCTATTATATTTGTCATAACAATTCTCCATTACATTTGGCATCACAATGCTCCATGCCATTGTCATCGCAATGGACCATGACATAGGTCATCACAATGCTCCCGGAAAACTGTCTTCACAATACTCCATCACCTTCTCATCACAATGCTCCATGCCCTTTTCATCACAATGCTCTGTGACTCCAGTCATCACAATGTTTCATGACCTTTGTCATCCCAATGCTCCATGCCCTTATCATTACAATCATGCATGACTCATGCATCATAGTGTTCCGTACCCTTGTCATCACAATGCTCCATGCCCACTCTCATCACAATAATCCATGAAACATTTTAGACCAATGTTCCATGCCCTTCTCATCAAAATGCTCCATTACCTCTGTCATAACAATACACCATGACCCCTGCCATCACAATGTTCCACGGCATAGTCATCACAAGGTTCCTTGAGACTTGTTATCACAATGCTGAAGACCCTTGTAATCACAATGCTCGATGCCCTTGTCATCACAAAGCTCCATGACGCATGTCATCAGAAAGTTCCATGGCCATCTCATCACAATGCTCCATGCCCTTGTCATCAGAATGCTCCAAGACCACTGTAATCACAGTGCTCCATGACCCTTTTCATCTCAATGCTCCATGAACCCTGTCATCACAATGCACCATGCCCATCATCATAATGCTTCAGGCTATTGTCATCACAATGAAATCAGTAATCTCCATGACCTCTGTCATCATAATGCTCCAAAACCTTGTGATCACAATGTTCCATAACACTTATCATCACAACACCCCATGACGCTCATCATAACAATTAACCATGGTCTTCTTATCACAATGCTCCATGATCTTTATCATCACAATGCTCAATACACTTGTCATCACAATGCTCCCAGACACTAGTCGTCAGTATGCTCCTTGAAGCCTGTCATGACAAGGCTCCATACCTTTTTCATAACAATGATCCGTGCCATTTTCATTACAATGCTCCAAGATCCCTGTAATCACAATGCTCCATGCCCTTGTCATCACAAAACTCCATGACACATGTCATCAGAATGCTCCATGGCCTTCTCATCACAATGCTCCATGCCCTAGAAATCACAGTGCTCCAAGTCCCCTGTAATCACAATGCTCCATGCCCCTTTTCATCAGAATGCTCCATGAGATTTGTCATCACAAGTCTCCATGGTCTTCTCATCACAATGCTCCAGGACCTTGTCGTCACCATGCTCCATTCCCTTGTCATCACAATGCTCCATGACCCGTATCATCACAATAATCCATGAATATATTCAGACCAATGCTCCACGACCTACACATCACAGTGCTCCATGGCCAGTATCATCACAATGCTCCATGACCACTGTCATCACAACACTCCATTACTCCTGACAACACAATGATCCGGGACTCTTGTCATCACAATGCTCCATGACCCCTGTCATCACAACACTCCATGAACATTTCAGCCCAGTGCTCCATGACCTTTGTAATCAAAATGATCCATGCCCTTTTCATCCCAATGCTCCATGACCCCTGTATTCACAATACTCCGTGACGCCTGTTATCACAGTGCTCCATGACACATGTCATCACAATGCTCCATGCCTTTGTCAGCAAAATGCTACATGACCTTGTCATTACAATGCTCTATGCATTTGTCATCACAATACTCCATTTCCATTGTCATCACCATCCTCCATGAAACTTGGGATCACATTGCCTCATGCCCTTGTCATCACAATGCTCCATGCTCCTTGAAATCAAAATGCTCCATGACCTCTGTCATCACAATGCTCCAAACCCTTGTGATCACAATGTTCCATAACACTTGTCATCACATCGCTCCATGACGCCTGTCATCACAATATTCCATGCCCTTTTCATCACAATGCTCCATGACCTTTGTCATCAAAATGCTCAATACACTTGTCATCACAATGCTCCCTGACATTTGTCATCAGAATGCTCCTTGAACCCTGTCACAAAAAGGCTCAATGCCTTTTTCATCACAATACCCAATGCCGTTTTCATCACAATGCTCCATGCCATTGTCATCAAAATACTCCAGAAGCTTGTCATCAGAATGCTCCATGACACCTGTCATCACAATTCTCCATGCACTTGTCAGCACAATGCTCCCTGACACTTGTCATCACAATGCTCCAAGCCATTGTCATCAAAACTCTCCATTACCTTTGTCATCAGAATCCTCCATGACACTTGGCATCACAATGCTCCATGCCATTGTCCTCACAAAAGGCCATTGCATATGTCATCACAATGCTCCCTGACACCTGTCTTCACAATACTGCATGACCTGGTCATCACAATGCTGCGTGCCCCTGTCATCAAAATGCGCCATTCCAACTGTCATCGCAATAATCCATGAAACTTATTAGACCAATGTTCCATGCCCTTGTCATCACAATTCTCCATTCCCTTATTATCACAATGCTCCATGACCCCTGTCATCACAATGCTCCGTGACTCCAGTCATCACAATGCTACATGACCTTTGTCATCACAATGGTCCGTGCCCTCGTCATCAACAGTCTCTGTGACCTTTTTAACCACAATGCTCCATGAAATTTTCATCACAATGCTCTTTGACCCTTGTCATCACAATGCTCTATGCCTTTCTCACCACAGTGCTCCATGACCCTTGTCATCACAATGCTCCATGCGCTTGTCAGCACAATGCTCCATGACACATGTCATCACAATGCTCCATGACCCCTGTCATCACAATGCTCCGTGACTCCAGTCATCAAAATGCTTCATAACCTTTGTCATCACAGTGGTCCATGCCCGCGTCATCACAAGGCTCTTTGACCTTTGTAACCACAATGCTCCATGAATATTTCTTCACAATTCTCTGTGACCCTTGTCATCACAATGCTCCAAGACCCCTTTAATCACAATGCTCCATGCCCCTTTTCATCAGTATGCTCCATGAGACTTGTCATCACAAGGCTCCATAGTTTTGTCATCACAATGCTCCAGGACTTTGTCATCAAAATGATTCACGACCTTGTCATGAAAATTCTCAATGACCCTTGTCATCATAATGCTCCAAGCGCAAATCATCACAATGCTCCATTATATTTGTCATCACAATCCTCCATTACATTCGGTATCACAGTGCTCCATGCCATTGTCATCGCAATGGACCATGACATATGTCATCACAATGCTCCCTGACACCTGTCTTCACAATACTCCATGACCTTCTCATCACAATGTTCCATGCCCTTTTCATCACAGTGCACCAGGCCCACTGTCATCACAATAATCTATGAAATTTGTTAGACGAATGCTCCATTCTCCTGTCAAAACAATGCTCCATGCCCTTTTCTTTACAATGCTCCATGACACCTGTCATCACAATGCTCCGTGACTCCAGTCATCACAATGCTTCATAACGTTTGTCATCACAATGGTCAATTCCAGCGTCATCACAAGGCTCTGTGACCTTTGTAACCACAATGCTCCGTGAACTTTTCATCACAATTCTCAATACACTTGTCATCACAAGGCTCCCTGACACTTGTCACCAGTATGCTCCTTGAACCCTGTCAGGAAAAGGCTCCATGCCTTTTTCATCACAATGCCCCATGCCGTTTTCATCACAATGCTCCATGCCATTGTCATCAAAATACTCCACAAGCTTGTCATCAGAATGCTCCATGACCCTTGTCATCACATTTCTCCATGCACTTGTTAGCACAATGCTCCCTGACCCTTGTCATCACAATGCTCCAAGCCATTGTCATCACAATGCTCCATTACCTTTGCCATCAGAATCCTCCATGACACTTGGCATCCCAATGCTCCATGCCATTGTCATCACAATGGGCCATTACATATGTCATCACAATGCTCCCTGACACCTGTCTTCACAATACTGCATGACCCGGCCATCACAATGCTCCATGCCCTTGTCATCACAATGCGCCATTCCAACTGTCATCGCAATAATCCATGAAACTTATTAGACCACTGCTCCTTGCCCTGGTCATCACAATGATCCATGCCCTTGTTATCACAACGCTCCATGACCCCTGCCATCACAATGCTCTGTGACTCCAGTCATCACAATGCTTCATGACCTTTGTCACCACAATGGGCCATGCCCTCGTCATCATCACTCTCTGTGAGCTTTTTAACCAAAATGATCCATGAACTTTTCTTCACAATGCTCTTTGACCCTTGTCATCACCATGCTCTATGCCTTTCTCAGCACAATGCTCCATGACCCTTGTCATCACAATGCTCCATGCGCTTGTCAGCACAATGCTCCATGACACATGTCATCACAATGATCCATGACCCCTGTCATCACAATGCTCCGTGACTCCAGTCATCACAATGCTTCATAACGTTTGTCATCACAATGATCCATGCCCGTGTCATCACAAGGTTCTGTGACCTTTGTAACCACAATGCTCCATGAACTTTTCATCACAATTCACAGTGACCGTTGTCATCACAATGCTCCATGTCTTTGTCAGAACAATGCTCCATGACCATTGTCTTCACAATGTGCCACACGCATTTCATCACAACGGTCCACAACCTTGTCATTGCAATGCTCCATAAACCCTGTAATCACAATGGTCCATGCACTTCTCATCAAAATGCTCTCTCACCAGAGATATCACAGTGTTCCATGACTAGCCATCACAATACACCCTCACCCCTATAATCACAATGTTCCATGACCCTGTCATCACACTGCTACATCCCCTTACCATCACAATGTTCCATGACCCCTGACATCACAATGTTCCATAACCCCTGTCATCAAAATGCTCCATGATCCTTTTCATCCCAAAGCTCCAATACCCCTGACATCACAATGTTCTATAACACCTGCCATCAAAATATTCCATTACACTTTTCATCAAATTGCTGCATGGCCCGGTCATCAAAATGCTCCCTGCACTTCTCATCACAATGCACCATGCCCTTGTCATCAAAATGCTCCATGACTTGTCATCACAAAACTCCATGACCCTTGGCATCACAATGCTCCATGTCATTGTCATCACAATGCTCCATGAACCCTCTCATAACATTGCTCAATGCCCTTGTCATCACAAAGCTCCATGACACTTGTCATCACAATGCTCGATGCCCTTCTCATCGCAATGCTCCATGCCCTTGTCATTACAATCCTGCATGACCCATGTATCATAGTGTTCCGTACCCTTGTCATCACAATGCTCCATGCCCACTCTCATCACAATAATCCATGAAACATTTCAGACCAATGTTCCATGCCCTTCTCATCACAATGCTCCATTACCTCTGTCATAACAATGCACCATGACCCCTGCCATCACAATGTTCCACGGACTAGTCATCACAAGGTTCCATGACACTTGTCATCACAATGCTGAAGGCCCCTGTAATCACAATGCTCCTTGCCCTTGTCATCACAAAGCTCCATGACGCTTGTCATCAGAAAGTTCCATGGCCTTCTCATCACAATGCTCCATGCCCTTGTCATCACAATGCTCCAAGACCTTTGTAAACACAATGCTCCATGCCCCTTTTCATCTCAATGCTCCATGAACCCTGCCATCACAATGCACCATGCCCATCATCGTAATGCTTCAGGTTATTGTCATCACAATGAAATCAATATTCTCCATGAACTCTGTCATCATAATGCTCCAAACAATTGTGATCACAATGTTCCATAACACTTATCATCACAACACCCCATGACGCTCATCATCACACTTATCCATGGTCTTCTCTTCACAATGCTCCATGATCTTTGTCATCACAATGCTCAATACACTTGTCATCACAAGGCTCCCTGACACTTGTCGTCAGTATGCTCCTTGAACCCTGTCATGACAAGGCTCCATGCCTTTGTCATCACAATAATCCATGCCCTTGTCATCACAATGCTCCAAGACCCCTGTAATCACAATGCTCCATCCCCCTTTTCATCAGAATGCTCCATGAGACTTGTCATCACAAGTCTCCATGGTCTTCTCCTCACAATGCTCCAGGACCTTGTCATCACCATGCTCCATTCCCTTGTCATCACAATGCTCCATGACCCCTGTCATCACAGTAGTCCATAAACATTTTCAGCCCAATGCTCCACGACCTACTCATCACAATGCTCCATGGCCAATATCTTCACAATGCTCCATGACCACTGTCATCACAACACTCCATGACAACTGACAACACAATGATCTGGGACTCTTGTCATCACAATGCTCCATTCCCTAGTCATCACAATGCTCCATGACCCCTGTCATCACAACACTCCATGAACGTTTTCCGCCCAGTGCTCCATGACACTTGTCATCACAATGATCCATGCCCTTGTCATCCCAATGCTCCATGACCCCTGTATTCACAATGCTCCGTGACGCTTGGCATCACAGTGCTCCATGACACATGTCATCACAATGCTCCATGCCTTTGTCAGCAAAATGCTACATGACCTTTCCATTACAATGCTCTATGCGCTTGTCATCAAAATACTCCATTTCCATTGTCATCACAATCCTCCATGAACCTTGGGATCACATTGCTTCATGCCCTTGTCATCACAATGCTCCCTGCTCCTTGAAATCAAAATGATCCATGACCTCTGTCATCACAATAATCCAAACCCTTCTGATCACAAAGTTCCATAACACTTGTCATCACAACGCTCCATGATGCCTGTCATCACTATACTCCATGCTCTTTTCATCACAATGCTCCATGACCTTTGTCATCACAATTCTCAATACACTTGTCATCACAATGCTCCCTGACACTTGTCATCAGAATGCTCCTTGAACCCTGTCACGAAAAGGCTCCATGCCTTTTTCATCACAATGCCCCATGCCGTTTTCATCAAAATGATCCATGCCATTGTCATCAAAATACTCCACAAGCTTGTCATCAGAATGCTCCATGACACTTGTCATTACAATTCTCCACGCACTTGTCAGCACAGTGCTCCCTGACCCTTGTCATCACAATGCTCCAAGCCATTGTCATCACAATGCTCCATTACTTTTGTCATCAGAATCCTCCATGACACTTGGCATCACTATGCTCCATGCCATTGTCATCACAATGGGCCATTACATATGTCATCACAATGCTCCCTGACACCTGTCTTCACAATACTGCATGGCCTGGTCATCACAATGCTCCATGCCGTTGTCATCACAATGCGCCATTCTAACTGTCATCACAATAATCCATGAAACTTATTAGACCAATGTTCCATGCCCTTGTCATCACAATGCTCCATGCCCTTGTTATCACAATGCTCCATGACCCCTGCCATCACAATGCTCTGTGACTCCAGTCATCACAATGCTTCATGACCTTTGTCATCACAATGGTCCATGCCCTGGTCATCAACAGTCTCTGTGACCTTTTTAACCACAATGCTCCATGAACTTTTCATCACAATGCTCTTTGACCCTTGTCATCACAATGCTCCATGCGCTTGGCAGCACAATGCTCCATGACACATGTCATCACAATGCACCATGTGCTTGTCATCACAGTGCTCCACAATCTTGTCATCACAATGCTCCATAAAATTTGTCATCACAATGCTCCATGCACTTCTCATCAAAATGCTCTCTCACCACTGATATCACAATGCTACATCACTATTTGTCACAATACTCCGTCACTCCTGTCATCACAATGCTATATGCACTTATCATCACAATGTTCGATGACCCCTGACATCACAGTGTTCCATAACACCTGTCATCAAAATGTTCCATGACACTTTTCATCAAATTGCTCAAAGACCCTGTCATCAGAATGTTCCCTGCCTTTCTCATCACAATGCACAACGCCCTTGCCATCAAAATGCTCCATGACCTTTGTCATCACAAAGATCCATGACCCTTGGCATCACAATGCTCCATGCCCTTGTCATCACAATGCTCCATGACTTGTCATCACAATCCTCCATGACCCATGACACATGTATCACAGTGCTCCATGCCCTAGTCATCACAATGCTCCAAGACCCCTGTAATCACAATGCTCCATGCCCGTTTTCATCAGAATGCTCCATGAGACTTGTCATGAGAAGTCTCCATGGTCTTCTCATCACAATGCTCCTGGACCTTGTCATCACCATGCTCCATTCCCTTCTCATCACAATGCTCCATGACCCCTGTCATCACAATAATCCGTGAATATTTTCAGCCCAATGCTCCAAGACCTATTCATCACAATGCTCCATGGCCAATATCATCACAATGCTCCATGACCACTGTCATCACAACACTCCATGACACCCGACAACACAATGATCCGCGACTCTTGTCATCACAATGCTCCATTCCATAGTCGTCACAATGCTCCATGACACCTGTCATCACAACACTCCATGAACATTATCAGCCCAGTGCTCCATGACTCTTGTCATCACAATGCTCCATGCCCTTGTCATCACAAAGCTCCATGACACATGCCATCAGAATGTTCCATGTCCTTCTCATCAAAATGCTCCATGCCCTTGTCATCACAGTGCTCCAAGACCCCAGTAATCACAATGCTCCATGCCCCTTTTCATCTCAATTCTCCATGAAACCTGTCATCACAATGCACCATGCCCATCATCATAATGCTTCCGGCTATTGTCAGCACAATGAAATCAATATTCTCCATGACCTCTGTCATCACAATGCTCCATGACCCCTGTCATCACAATAATCCATGAACATTTTCAGCCCAATGCTCCATGAACCTTGTCATCACAATGATCCATGCCCTTGTCATCCCAATGCTCCATGACCCCTGTATTCACAATGCTCCGTGACGCTTTTCATCACAGTGCTCCATGACACCTGTCATGACAATGTTCCATGCCTTTGTCAGCAAAATGCTACATGACCTTGTCCTTACAATGCTCTATGCGCTTGTCATCACAATACTCCATTTCCAATGTCATCACAATCCTCCATGAACCTTGGGATCACATTGCTTCATGCCCTTGTCCTCACAATGCTCCATGCTCCTTGAAATCAAAATGATCCATGACCTCTGTCATCACAATGCTCCAAACCCTTGTGATCACAATGTTCCATAACACTTGTCTTCACAACGCTCCATGATGCTTGTCATCACAATACTCCATGCTCTTTTCATCACATTGCTCCATGACCTTTGTCATCACAATTCTCAATACACTTGTCCTCACAAGGCTCCCTGACACTTGTCACCAGTATGCTCCTTGAACCCTGTCAGGAAAAGGCTCCATGCCTTTTTCATCACAATGCCCCATGCCGTTTTCATCACAATGCTCCATGCCATTGTCATCAAAATACTCCACAAGCTTGTCATCAGAATGCTCCATGACCCTTGTCATCACATTTCTCCATGCACTTGTCAGCACAATGCTCCCTGACCCTTGTCATCACAATGCTCCAAGCCATTGTCATCACAATGCTCCATTACCTTTGCCATCAGAATCCTCCATGACACTTGGCATCCCAATGCTCCATGCCATTGTCATCACAATGGGCCATTACATATGTCATCACAATGCTCCCTGACACCTGTCTTCACAATACTGCATGACCTGGCCATCACAATGCTCCATGCCCTTGTCATCACAATGCGCCATTCCAACTGTCATCGCAATAATCCATGAAACTTATTAGACCACTGCTCCTTGCCCTGGTCATCACAATGCTCCATGCCCTTGTTATCACAATGCTCCATGACCCCTGCCATCACAATGCTCTGTGACTCCAGTCATCACAATGCTTCATGACCTTTGTCACCACAATGGGCCATGCCCTCGTCATCATCACTCTCTGTGAGCTTTTTAACCAAAATGATCCATGAACTTTTCATCACAATGCTCTTTGACCCTTGTCATCACAATGCTCTATGCCTTTCTCAGCACAATGCTCCATGACCCTTGTCATCACAATGCTCCATGCGCTTGTCAGCACAATGCTCCATGACACATGTCATCACAATGCTCCATGACCCTTGTCATCACAATGCTCCATGCGCTTGTCAGCACAATGCTCCATGACACATGTCATCACAATGTTCCATGACCCCTGTCATCACAATGCTCCGTGACTCCAGTCATCACAATGCTTCATAACGTTTGTCATCACAATGATCCATGCCCGTGTCATCACAAGGTTCTGTGACCTTTGTAACCACAATGCTCCATGAACTTTTCATCACAATTCACAGTGACCGTTGTCATCACAATGTTCCATGTCTTTGTCAGAACAATGTTCCATGACCATTGTCTTCACAATGTGCCACGCGCATTTCATCACAACGGTCCACAACCTTGTCATTGCAATGCTCCATAAACCCTGTAATCACAATGGTCCATGCACTTCTCATCAAAATGCTCTCTCACCAGAGATATCACAGTGTTCCATGACTAGCCATCACAATACACCCTCACCCCTATAATCACAATGTTCCATGACCCTGTCATCACACTGCTACATCCCCTTACCATCACAATGTTCCATGACCCCTGACATCACAATGTTCCATAACCCCTGTCATCAAAATGCTCCATGATCCTTTTCATCCCAAAGCTCCAATACCCCTGACATCACAATGTTCTATAACACCTGCCATCAAAATATTCCATTACACTTTTCATCAAATTGCTGCATGGCCCGGTCATCAAAATGCTCCCTGCACTTCTCATCACAATGCACCATGCCCTTGTCATCAAAATGCTCCATGACTTGTCATCACAAAACTCCATGACCCTTGGCATCACAATGCTCCATGTCATTGTCATCACAATGCTCCATGAACCCTCTCATAACATTGCTCAATGCCCTTGTCATCACAAAGCTCCATGACACTTGTCATCACAATGCTCGATGCCCTTCTCATCGCAATGCTCCATGCCCTTGTCATTACAATCCTGCATGACCCATGTATCATAGTGTTCCGTACCCTTGTCATCACAATGCTCCATGCCCACTCTCATCACAATAATCCATGAAACATTTCAGACCAATGTTCCATGCCCTTCTCATCACAATGCTCCATTACCTCTGTCATAACAATGCACCATGACCCCTGCCATCACAATGTTCCACGGACTAGTCATCACAAGGTTCCATGACACTTGTCATCACAATGCTGAAGGCCCCTGTAATCACAATGCTCCTTGCCCTTGTCATCACAAAGCTCCATGACGCTTGTCATCAGAAAGTTCCATGGCCTTCTCATCACAATGCTCCATGCCCTTGTCATCACAATGCTCCAAGACCTTTGTAAACACAATGCTCCATGCCCCTTTTCATCTCAATGCTCCATGAACCCTGCCATCACAATGCACCATGCCCATCATCGTAATGCTTCAGGTTATTGTCATCACAATGAAATCAATATTCTCCATGAACTCTGTCATCATAATGCTCCAAACAATTGTGATCACAATGTTCCATAACACTTATCATCACAACACCCCATGACGCTCATCATCACACTTATCCATGGTCTTCTCTTCACAATGCTCCATGATCTTTGTCATCACAATGCTCAATACACTTGTCATCACAAGGCTCCCTGACACTTGTCGTCAGTATGCTCCTTGAACCCTGTCATGACAAGGCTCCATGCCTTTGTCATCACAATAATCCATGCCCTTGTCATCACAATGCTCCAAGACCCCTGTAATCACAATGCTCCATCCCCCTTTTCATCAGAATGCTCCATGAGACTTGTCATCACAAGTCTCCATGGTCTTCTCCTCACAATGCTCCAGGACCTTGTCATCACCATGCTCCATTCCCTTGTCATCACAATGCTCCATGACCCCTGTCATCACAGTAGTCCATAAACATTTTCAGCCCAATGCTCCACGACCTACTCATCACAATGCTCCATGGCCAATATCTTCACAATGCTCCATGACCACTGTCATCACAACACTCCATGACAACTGACAACACAATGATCTGGGACTCTTGTCATCACAATGCTCCATTCCCTAGTCATCACAATGCTCCATGACCCCTGTCATCACAACACTCCATGAACGTTTTCCGCCCAGTGCTCCATGACACTTGTCATCACAATGATCCATGCCCTTGTCATCCCAATGCTCCATGACCCCTGTATTCACAATGCTCCGTGACGCTTGGCATCACAGTGCTCCATGACACATGTCATCACAATGCTCCATGCCTTTGTCAGCAAAATGCTACATGACCTTTCCATTACAATGCTCTATGCGCTTGTCATCAAAATACTCCATTTCCATTGTCATCACAATCCTCCATGAAACTTGGGATCACATTGCTTCATGCCCTTGTCATCACAATGCTCCCTGCTCCTTGAAATCAAAATGATCCATGACCTCTGTCATCACAATAATCCAAACCCTTCTGATCACAAAGTTCCATAACACTTGTCATCACAACGCTCCATGATGCCTGTCATCACTATACTCCATGCTCTTTTCATCACAATGCTCCATGACCTTTGTCATCACAATTCTCAATACACTTGTCATCACAATGCTCCCTGACACTTGTCATCAGAATGCTCCTTGAACCCTGTCACGAAAAGGCTCCATGCCTTTTTCATCACAATGCCCCATGCCGTTTTCATCAAAATGATCCATGCCATTGTCATCAAAATACTCCACAAGCTTGTCATCAGAATGCTCCATGACACTTGTCATTACAATTCTCCACGCACTTGTCAGCACAGTGCTCCCTGACCCTTGTCATCACAATGCTCCAAGCCATTGTCATCACAATGCTCCATTACTTTTGTCATCAGAATCCTCCATGACACTTGGCATCACTATGCTCCATGCCATTGTCATCACAATGGGCCATTACATATGTCATCACAATGCTCCCTGACACCTGTCTTCACAATACTGCATGGCCTGGTCATCACAATGCTCCATGCCGTTGTCATCACAATGCGCCATTCTAACTGTCATCACAATAATCCATGAAACTTATTAGACCAATGTTCCATGCCCTTGTCATCACAATGCTCCATGCCCTTGTTATCACAATGCTCCATGACCCCTGCCATCACAATGCTCTGTGACTCCAGTCATCACAATGCTTCATGACCTTTGTCATCACAATGGTCCATGCCCTGGTCATCAACAGTCTCTGTGACCTTTTTAACCACAATGCTCCATGAACTTTTCATCACAATGCTCTTTGACCCTTGTCATCACAATGCTCCATGCGCTTGGCAGCACAATGCTCCATGACACATGTCATCACAATGCACCATGTGCTTGTCATCACAGTGCTCCACAATCTTGTCATCACAATGCTCCATAAAATTTGTCATCACAATGCTCCATGCACTTCTCATCAAAATGCTCTCTCACCACTGATATCACAATGCTACATCACTATTTGTCACAATACTCCGTCACTCCTGTCATCACAATGCTATATGCACTTATCATCACAATGTTCGATGACCCCTGACATCACAGTGTTCCATAACACCTGTCATCAAAATGTTCCATGACACTTTTCATCAAATTGCTCAAAGACCCTGTCATCAGAATGTTCCCTGCCTTTCTCATCACAATGCACAACGCCCTTGCCATCAAAATGCTCCATGACCTTTGTCATCACAAAGATCCATGACCCTTGGCATCACAATGCTCCATGCCCTTGTCATCACAATGCTCCATGACTTGTCATCACAATCCTCCATGACCCATGAC
Organism: Mesoplodon mirus; assembly: GCF_964341445.2. Taxonomy (NCBI): domain Eukaryota; kingdom Metazoa; phylum Chordata; class Mammalia; order Artiodactyla; family Ziphiidae; genus Mesoplodon; species Mesoplodon mirus. The sequence goes on from NW_028295721.1 coordinate 802,302, forward strand.
ACATGTATCACAGTGCTCCATGCCCTAGTCATCACAATGCTCCAAGACCCCTGTAATCACAATGCTCCATGCCCGTTTTCATCAGAATGCTCCATGAGACTTGTCATGAGAAGTCTCCATGGTCTTCTCATCACAATGCTCCTGGACCTTGTCATCACCATGCTCCATTCCCTTCTCATCACAATGCTCCATGACCCCTGTCATCACAATAATCCGTGAATATTTTCAGCCCAATGCTCCAAGACCTATTCATCACAATGCTCCATGGCCAATATCATCACAATGCTCCATGACCACTGTCATCACAACACTCCATGACACCCGACAACACAATGATCCGCGACTCTTGTCATCACAATGCTCCATTCCATAGTCGTCACAATGCTCCATGACACCTGTCATCACAACACTCCATGAACATTATCAGCCCAGTGCTCCATGACTCTTGTCATCACAATGCTCCATGCCCTTGTCATCACAAAGCTCCATGACACATGCCATCAGAATGTTCCATGTCCTTCTCATCAAAATGCTCCATGCCCTTGTCATCACAGTGCTCCAAGACCCCAGTAATCACAATGCTCCATGCCCCTTTTCATCTCAATTCTCCATGAAACCTGTCATCACAATGCACCATGCCCATCATCATAATGCTTCCGGCTATTGTCAGCACAATGAAATCAATATTCTCCATGACCTCTGTCATCACAATGCTCCATGACCCCTGTCATCACAATAATCCATGAACATTTTCAGCCCAATGCTCCATGAACCTTGTCATCACAATGATCCATGCCCTTGTCATCCCAATGCTCCATGACCCCTGTATTCACAATGCTCCGTGACGCTTTTCATCACAGTGCTCCATGACACCTGTCATGACAATGTTCCATGCCTTTGTCAGCAAAATGCTACATGACCTTGTCCTTACAATGCTCTATGCGCTTGTCATCACAATACTCCATTTCCAATGTCATCACAATCCTCCATGAACCTTGGGATCACATTGCTTCATGCCCTTGTCCTCACAATGCTCCATGCTCCTTGAAATCAAAATGATCCATGACCTCTGTCATCACAATGCTCCAAACCCTTGTGATCACAATGTTCCATAACACTTGTCTTCACAACGCTCCATGATGCTTGTCATCACAATACTCCATGCTCTTTTCATCACATTGCTCCATGACCTTTGTCATCACAATTCTCAATACACTTGTCCTCACAAGGCTCCCTGACACTTGTCACCAGTATGCTCCTTGAACCCTGTCAGGAAAAGGCTCCATGCCTTTTTCATCACAATGCCCCATGCCGTTTTCATCACAATGCTCCATGCCATTGTCATCAAAATACTCCACAAGCTTGTCATCAGAATGCTCCATGACCCTTGTCATCACATTTCTCCATGCACTTGTCAGCACAATGCTCCCTGACCCTTGTCATCACAATGCTCCAAGCCATTGTCATCACAATGCTCCATTACCTTTGCCATCAGAATCCTCCATGACACTTGGCATCCCAATGCTCCATGCCATTGTCATCACAATGGGCCATTACATATGTCATCACAATGCTCCCTGACACCTGTCTTCACAATACTGCATGACCTGGCCATCACAATGCTCCATGCCCTTGTCATCACAATGCGCCATTCCAACTGTCATCGCAATAATCCATGAAACTTATTAGACCACTGCTCCTTGCCCTGGTCATCACAATGCTCCATGCCCTTGTTATCACAATGCTCCATGACCCCTGCCATCACAATGCTCTGTGACTCCAGTCATCACAATGCTTCATGACCTTTGTCACCACAATGGGCCATGCCCTCGTCATCATCACTCTCTGTGAGCTTTTTAACCAAAATGATCCATGAACTTTTCATCACAATGCTCTTTGACCCTTGTCATCACAATGCTCTATGCCTTTCTCAGCACAATGCTCCATGACCCTTGTCATCACAATGCTCCATGCGCTTGTCAGCACAATGCTCCATGACACATGTCATCACAATGCTCCATGACCCTTGTCATCACAATGCTCCATGCGCTTGTCAGCACAATGCTCCATGACACATGTCATCACAATGTTCCATGACCCCTGTCATCACAATGCTCCGTGACTCCAGTCATCACAATGCTTCATAACGTTTGTCATCACAATGATCCATGCCCGTGTCATCACAAGGTTCTGTGACCTTTGTAACCACAATGCTCCATGAACTTTTCATCACAATTCACAGTGACCGTTGTCATCACAATGTTCCATGTCTTTGTCAGAACAATGTTCCATGACCATTGTCTTCACAATGTGCCACGCGCATTTCATCACAACGGTCCACAACCTTGTCATTGCAATGCTCCATAAACCCTGTAATCACAATGGTCCATGCACTTCTCATCAAAATGCTCTCTCACCAGAGATATCACAGTGTTCCATGACTAGCCATCACAATACACCCTCACCCCTATAATCACAATGTTCCATGACCCTGTCATCACACTGCTACATCCCCTTACCATCACAATGTTCCATGACCCCTGACATCACAATGTTCCATAACCCCTGTCATCAAAATGCTCCATGATCCTTTTCATCCCAAAGCTCCAATACCCCTGACATCACAATGTTCTATAACACCTGCCATCAAAATATTCCATTACACTTTTCATCAAATTGCTGCATGGCCCGGTCATCAAAATGCTCCCTGCACTTCTCATCACAATGCACCATGCCCTTGTCATCAAAATGCTCGATGACTTGTCATCACAAAACTCCATGACCCTTGGCATCACAATGCTCCATGTCATTGTCATCACAATGCTCCATGAACCCTCTCATAACATTGCTCAATGCCCTTGTCATCACAAAGCTCCATGACACTTGTCATCACAATGCTCGATGCCCTTCTCATCGCAATGCTCCATGCCCTTGTCATTACAATCCTGCATGACCCATGTATCATAGTGTTCCGTACCCTTGTCATCACAATGCTCCATGCCCACTCTCATCACAATAATCCATGAAACATTTCAGACCAATGTTCCATGCCCTTCTCATCACAATGCTCCATTACCTCTGTCATAACAATGCACCATGACCCCTGCCATCACAATGTTCCACGGACTAGTCATCACAAGGTTCCATGACACTTGTCATCACAATGCTGAAGGCCCCTGTAATCACAGTGCTCCTTGCCCTTGTCATCACAAAGCTCCATGACGCTTGTCATCAGAAAGTTCCATGGCCTTCTCATCACAATGCTCCATGCCCTTGTCATCACAATGCTCCAAGACCTTTGTAAACACAATGCTCCATGCCCCTTTTCATCTCAATGCTCCATGAACCCTGCCATCACAATGCACCATGCCCATCATCGTAATGCTTCAGGTTATTGTCATCACAATGAAATCAATATTCTCCATGAACTCTGTCATCATAATGCTCCAAACAATTGTGATCACAATGTTCCATAACACTTATCATCACAACACCCCATGACGCTCATCATCACACTTATCCATGGTCTTCTCTTCACAATGCTCCATGATCTTTGTCATCACAATGCTCAATACACTTGTCATCACAAGGCTCCCTGACACTTGTCATCAGTATGCTCCTTGAACCCTGTCATGACAAGGCTCCATGCCTTTGTCATCACAATAATCCATGCCCTTGTCATCACAATGCTCCAAGACCCCTGTAATCACAATGCTCCATCCCCCTTTTCATCAGAATGCTCCATGAGACTTGTCATCACAAGTCTCCATGTTCTTCTCCTCACAATGCTCCAGGACCTTGTCATCACCATGCTCCATTCCCTTGTCATCACAATGCTCCATGACCCCTGTCATCACAGTAGTCCATAAATATTTTCAGCCCAATGCTCCACGACCTACTCATCACAATGCTCCATGGCCAATATCTTCACAATGCTCCATGACCACTGTTATCACAACACTCCATGACAACTGACAACAAAATGATCTGGGACTCTTGTCATCACAATGCTCCATTCCCTAGTCATCACAATGCTCCATGACCCCTGTCATCACAACACTCCATGAACATTTTCCGCCCAGTGCTCCATGACCCTTGTCATCACAATGATCCATGCCCTTGTCATCCCAATGCTCCATGACCCCTGTATTCACAATGCTCCGTGACGCTTGGCATCACAGTGCTCCATGACACATGTCATCACAATGCTCCATGCCTTTGTCAGCAAAATGCTACATGACCTTTCCATTACAATGCTCTATGCGCTTGTCATCAAAATACTCCATTTCCATTGTCATCACAATCCTCCATGAAACTTGGGATCACATTGCTTCATGCCCTTGTCATCACAATGCTCCCTGCTCCTTGAAATCAAAATGATCCATGACCTCTGTCATCACAATAATCCAAACCCTTCTGATCACAAAGTTCCATAACACTTGTCATCACAACGCTCCATGATGCCTGTCATCACTATACTCCATGCTCTTTTCATCACAATGCTCCATGACCTTTGTCATCACAATTCTCAATACACTTGTCATCACAATGCTCCCTGACACTTGTCATCAGAATGCTCCTTGAACCCTGTCACGAAAAGGCTCCATGCCTTTTTCATCACAATGCCCCATGCCGTTTTCATCAAAATGATCCATGCCATTGTCATCAAAATACTCCACAAGCTTGTCATCAGAATGCTCCATGACACTTGTCATTACAATTCTCCACGCACTTGTCAGCACAGTGCTCCCTGACCCTTGTCATCACAATGCTCCAAGCCATTGTCATCACAATGCTCCATTACTTTTGTCATCAGAATCCTCCATGACACTTGGCATCACTATGCTCCATGCCATTGTCATCACAATGGGCCATTACATATGTCATCACAATGCTCCCTGACACCTGTCTTCACAATACTGCATGGCCTGGTCATCACAATGCTCCATGCCGTTGTCATCACAATGCGCCATTCTAACTGTCATCACAATAATCCATGAAACTTATTAGACCAATGTTCCATGCCCTTGTCATCACAATGCTCCATGCCCTTGTTATCACAATGCTCCATGACCCCTGCCATCACAATGCTCTGTGACTCCAGTCATCACAATGCTTCATGACCTTTGTCATCACAATGGTCCATGCCCTGGTCATCAACAGTCTCTGTGACCTTTTTAACCACAATGCTCCATGAACTTTTCATCACAATGCTCTTTGACCCTTGTCATCACAATGCTCCATGCGCTTGGCAGCACAATGCTCCATGACACATGTCATCACAATGCACCATGTGCTTGTCATCACAGTGCTCCACAATCTTGTCATCACAATGCTCCATAAAATTTGTCATCACAATGCTCCATGCACTTCTCATCAAAATGCTCTCTCACCACTGATATCACAATGCTACATCACTATTTGTCACAATACTCCGTCACTCCTGTCATCACAATGCTATATGCACTTATCATCACAATGTTCGATGACCCCTGACATCACAGTGTTCCATAACACCTGTCATCAAAATGTTCCATGACACTTTTCATCAAATTGCTCAAAGACCCTGTCATCAGAATGTTCCCTGCCTTTCTCATCACAATGCACAACGCCCTTGCCATCAAAATGCTCCATGACCTTTGTCATCACAAAGATCCATGACCCTTGGCATCACAATGCTCCATGCCCTTGTCATCACAATGCTCCATGACTTGTCATCACAATCCTCCATGACCCATGACACATGTATCACAGTGCTCCATGCCCTAGTCATCACAATGCTCCAAGACCCCTGTAATCACAATGCTCCATGCCCGTTTTCATCAGAATGCTCCATGAGACTTGTCATGAGAAGTCTCCATGGTCTTCTCATCACAATGCTCCTGGACCTTGTCATCACCATGCTCCATTCCCTTCTCATCACAATGCTCCATGACCCCTGTCATCACAATAATCCGTGAATATTTTCAGCCCAATGCTCCAAGACCTATTCATCACAATGCTCCATGGCCAATATCATCACAATGCTCCATGACCACTGTCATCACAACACTCCATGACACCCGACAACACAATGATCCGCGACTCTTGTCATCACAATGCTCCATTCCATAGTCGTCACAATGCTCCATGACACCTGTCATCACAACACTCCATGAACATTATCAGCCCAGTGCTCCATGACTCTTGTCATCACAATGCTCCATGCCCTTGTCATCACAAAGCTCCATGACACATGCCATCAGAATGTTCCATGTCCTTCTCATCAAAATGCTCCATGCCCTTGTCATCACAGTGCTCCAAGACCCCAGTAATCACAATGCTCCATGCCCCTTTTCATCTCAATTCTCCATGAAACCTGTCATCACAATGCACCATGCCCATCATCATAATGCTTCCGGCTATTGTCAGCACAATGAAATCAATATTCTCCATGACCTCTGTCATCACAATGCTCCATGACCCCTGTCATCACAATAATCCATGAACATTTTCAGCCCAATGCTCCATGAACCTTGTCATCACAATGATCCATGCCCTTGTCATCCCAATGCTCCATGACCCCTGTATTCACAATGCTCCGTGACGCTTTTCATCACAGTGCTCCATGACACCTGTCATGACAATGTTCCATGCCTTTGTCAGCAAAATGCTACATGACCTTGTCCTTACAATGCTCTATGCGCTTGTCATCACAATACTCCATTTCCAATGTCATCACAATCCTCCATGAACCTTGGGATCACATTGCTTCATGCCCTTGTCCTCACAATGCTCCATGCTCCTTGAAATCAAAATGATCCATGACCTCTGTCATCACAATGCTCCAAACCCTTGTGATCACAATGTTCCATAACACTTGTCTTCACAACGCTCCATGATGCTTGTCATCACAATACTCCATGCTCTTTTCATCACATTGCTCCATGACCTTTGTCATCACAATTCTCAATACACTTGTCCTCACAAGGCTCCCTGACACTTGTCACCAGTATGCTCCTTGAACCCTGTCAGGAAAAGGCTCCATGCCTTTTTCATCACAATGCCCCATGCCGTTTTCATCACAATGCTCCATGCCATTGTCATCAAAATACTCCACAAGCTTGTCATCAGAATGCTCCATGACCCTTGTCATCACATTTCTCCATGCACTTGTCAGCACAATGCTCCCTGACCCTTGTCATCACAATGCTCCAAGCCATTGTCATCACAATGCTCCATTACCTTTGCCATCAGAATCCTCCATGACACTTGGCATCCCAATGCTCCATGCCATTGTCATCACAATGGGCCATTACATATGTCATCACAATGCTCCCTGACACCTGTCTTCACAATACTGCATGACCTGGCCATCACAATGCTCCATGCCCTTGTCATCACAATGCGCCATTCCAACTGTCATCGCAATAATCCATGAAACTTATTAGACCACTGCTCCTTGCCCTGGTCATCACAATGCTCCATGCCCTTGTTATCACAATGCTCCATGACCCCTGCCATCACAATGCTCTGTGACTCCAGTCATCACAATGCTTCATGACCTTTGTCACCACAATGGGCCATGCCCTCGTCATCATCACTCTCTGTGAGCTTTTTAACCAAAATGATCCATGAACTTTTCATCACAATGCTCTTTGACCCTTGTCATCACAATGCTCTATGCCTTTCTCAGCACAATGCTCCATGACCCTTGTCATCACAATGCTCCATGCGCTTGTCAGCACAATGCTCCATGACACATGTCATCACAATGCTCCATGACCCTTGTCATCACAATGCTCCATGCGCTTGTCAGCACAATGCTCCATGACACATGTCATCACAATGTTCCATGACCCCTGTCATCACAATGCTCCGTGACTCCAGTCATCACAATGCTTCATAACGTTTGTCATCACAATGATCCATGCCCGTGTCATCACAAGGTTCTGTGACCTTTGTAACCACAATGCTCCATGAACTTTTCATCACAATTCACAGTGACCGTTGTCATCACAATGTTCCATGTCTTTGTCAGAACAATGTTCCATGACCATTGTCTTCACAATGTGCCACGCGCATTTCATCACAACGGTCCACAACCTTGTCATTGCAATGCTCCATAAACCCTGTAATCACAATGGTCCATGCACTTCTCATCAAAATGCTCTCTCACCAGAGATATCACAGTGTTCCATGACTAGCCATCACAATACACCCTCACCCCTATAATCACAATGTTCCATGACCCTGTCATCACACTGCTACATCCCCTTACCATCACAATGTTCCATGACCCCTGACATCACAATGTTCCATAACCCCTGTCATCAAAATGCTCCATGATCCTTTTCATCCCAAAGCTCCAATACCCCTGACATCACAATGTTCTATAACACCTGCCATCAAAATATTCCATTACACTTTTCATCAAATTGCTGCATGGCCCGGTCATCAAAATGCTCCCTGCACTTCTCATCACAATGCACCATGCCCTTGTCATCAAAATGCTCCATGACTTGTCATCACAAAACTCCATGACCCTTGGCATCACAATGCTCCATGTCATTGTCATCACAATGCTCCATGAACCCTCTCATAACATTGCTCAATGCCCTTGTCATCACAAAGCTCCATGACACTTGTCATCACAATGCTCGATGCCCTTCTCATCGCAATGCTCCATGCCCTTGTCATTACAATCCTGCATGACCCATGTATCATAGTGTTCCGTACCCTTGTCATCACAATGCTCCATGCCCACTCTCATCACAATAATCCATGAAACATTTCAGACCAATGTTCCATGCCCTTCTCATCACAATGCTCCATTACCTCTGTCATAACAATGCACCATGACCCCTGCCATCACAATGTTCCACGGACTAGTCATCACAAGGTTCCATGACACTTGTCATCACAATGCTGAAGGCCCCTGTAATCACAATGCTCCTTGCCCTTGTCATCACAAAGCTCCATGACGCTTGTCATCAGAAAGTTCCATGGCCTTCTCATCACAATGCTCCATGCCCTTGTCATCACAATGCTCCAAGACCTTTGTAAACACAATGCTCCATGCCCCTTTTCATCTCAATGCTCCATGAACCCTGCCATCACAATGCACCATGCCCATCATCGTAATGCTTCAGGCTATTGTCATCACAATGAAATCAATATTCTCCATGAACTCTGTCATCATAATGCTCCAAACAATTGTGATCACAATGTTCCATAACACTTATCATCACAACACCCCATGACGCTCATCATCACACTTATCCATGGTCTTCTCTTCACAATGCTCCATGATCTTTGTCATCACAATGCTCAATACACTTGTCATCACAAGGCTCCCTGACACTTGTCGTCAGTATGCTCCTTGAACCCTGTCATGACAAGGCTCCATGCCTTTGTCATCACAATAATCCATGCTCTTGTCATCACAATGCTCCAAGACCCCTGTAATCACAATGCTCCATCCCCCTTTTCATCAGAATGCTCCATGAGACTTGTCATCACAAGTCTCCATGGTCTTCTCCTCACAATGCTCCAGGACCTTGTCATCACCATGCTCCATTCCCTTGTCATCACAATGCTCCATGACCCCTGTCATCACAGTAGTCCATAAACATTTTCAACCCAATGCTCCACGACCTACTCATCACAATGCTCCATGGCCAATATCTTCACAATGCTCCATGACCACTGTTATCACAACACTCCATGACAACTGACAACAAAATGATCTGGGACTCTTGTCATCACAATGCTCCATTCCCTAGTCATCACAATGCTCCATGACCCCTGTCATCACAACACTCCATGAACATTTTCCGCCCAGTGCTCCATGACACTTGTCATCACAATGATCCATGCCCTTGTCATCCCAATGCTCCATGACCCCTGTATTCACAATGCTCCGTGACGCTTGGCATCACAGTGCTCCATGACACATGTCATCACAATGCTCCATGCCTTTGTCAGCAAAATGCTACATGACCTTTCCATTACAATGCTCTATGCGCTTGTCATCAAAATACTCCATTTCCATTGTCATCACAATCCTCCATGAACCTTGGGATCACATTGCTTCATGCCCTTGTCATCACAATGCTCCCTGCTCCTTGAAATCAAAATGATCCATGACCTCTGTCATCACAATAATCCAAACCCTTCTGATCACAAAGTTCCATAACACTTGTCATCACAACGCTCCATGATGCCTGTCATCACTATACTCCATGCTCTTTTCATCACAATGCTCCATGACCTTTGTCATCACAATTCTCAATACACTTGTCATCACAATGCTCCCTGACACTTGTCATCAGAATGCTCCTTGAACCCTGTCACGAAAAGGCTCCATGCCTTTTTCATCACAATGCCCCATGCCGTTTTCATCAAAATGATCCATGCCATTGTCATCAAAATACTCCACAAGCTTGTCATCAGAATGCTCCATGACACTTGTCATTACAATTCTCCACGCACTTGTCAGCACAGTGCTCCCTGACCCTTGTCATCACAATGCTCCAAGCCATTGTCATCACAATGCTCCATTACTTTTGTCATCAGAATCCTCCATGACACTTGGCATCACTATGCTCCATGCCATTGTCATCACAATGGGCCATTACATATGTCATCACAATGCTCCCTGACACCTGTCTTCACAATACTGCATGGCCTGGTCATCACAATGCTCCATGCCGTTGTCATCACAATGCGCCATTCTAACTGTCATCACAATAATCCATGAAACTTATTAGACCAATGTTCCATGCCCTTGTCATCACAATGCTCCATGCCCTTGTTATCACAATGCTCCATGACCCCTGCCATCACAATGCTCTGTGACTCCAGTCATCACAATGCTTCATGACCTTTGTCATCACAATGGTCCATGCCCTGGTCATCAACAGTCTCTGTGACCTTTTTAACCACAATGCTCCATGAACTTTTCATCACAATGCTCTTTGACCCTTGTCATCACAATGCTCCATGCGCTTGGCAGCACAATGCTCCATGACACATGTCATCACAATGCACCATGTGCTTGTCATCACAGTGCTCCACAATCTTGTCATCACAATGCTCCATAAAATTTGTCATCACAATGCTCCATGCACTTCTCATCAAAATGCTCTCTCACCACTGATATCACAATGCTACATCACTATTTGTCACAATACTCCGTCACTCCTGTCATCACAATGCTATATGCACTTATCATCACAATGTTCGATGACCCCTGACATCACAGTGTTCCATAACACCTGTCATCAAAATGTTCCATGACACTTTTCATCAAATTGCTCAAAGACCCTGTCATCAGAATGTTCCCTGCCTTTCTCATCACAATGCACAACGCCCTTGCCATCAAAATGCTCCATGACCTTTGTCATCACAAAGATCCATGACCCTTGGCATCACAATGCTCCATGCCCTTGTCATCACAATGCTCCATGACTTGTCATCACAATCCTCCATGACCCATGACACATGTATCACAGTGCTCCATGCCCTAGTCATCACAATGCTCCAAGACCCCTGTAATCACAATGCTCCATGCCCGTTTTCATCAGAATGCTCCATGAGACTTGTCATGAGAAGTCTCCATGGTCTTCTCATCACAATGCTCCTGGACCTTGTCATCACCATGCTCCATTCCCTTCTCATCACAATGCTCCATGACCCCTGTCATCACAATAATCCGTGAATATTTTCAGCCCAATGCTCCAAGACCTATTCATCACAATGCTCCATGGCCAATATCATCACAATGCTCCATGACCACTGTCATCACAACACTCCATGACACCCGACAACACAATGATCCGCGACTCTTGTCATCACAATGATCCATTCCATAGTCATCACAATGCTCCATGACACCTGTCATCACAACACTCCATGAACATTATCAGCCCAGTGCTCCATGACCCTTGTCATCACAATGATCCATGCCCTTGTCATCCCAATGCTCCATGACCCCTGTATTCACAATGCTCCGTGACGCTTGTCATCACAGTGCTCCATGACACATGTCATCACAATGCTCCATGCCTTTGTCAGCAAAATGCTACATGACCTTGTCATTACGATGCTCTATGCGCTTGTCATCACAATACTCCATTTCCATTGTCATCACAATCCTCCATGAACCTTGGGATCACATTGCTTCATGCCCTTGTCCTCACAATGCTCCATGCTCCTTGAAATCAAAATGATCCATGACCTCTGTCATCACAATGCTCCAAACCCTTGTGATCACAATGTTCCATAACACTTGTCTTCACAACGCTCCATGATGCTTGTCATCACAATACTCCATGCTCTTTTCATCACATTGCTCCATGACCTTTGTCATCACAATTCTCAATACACTTGTCATCACAAGGCTCCCTGACACTTGTCACCAGTATGCTCCTTGAACCCTGTCAGAAAAAGGCTCCATGCCTTTTTCATCACAATGCCCCATGCCGTTTTCATCACAATGCTCCATGCCATTGTCATCAAAATACTCCACAAGCTTGTCATCAGAATGCTCCATGACACTTGTCATCACATTTCTCCATGCACTTGTCAGCACAATGCTCCCTGACCCTTGTCATCACAATGCTCCAAGCCATTGTCATCACAATGCTCCATTACCTTTGCCATCAGAATCCTCCATGACACTTGGCATCCCAATGCTCCATGCCATTGTCATCACAATGGGCCATTACATATGTCATCACAATGCTCCCTGACACCTGTCTTCACAATATTGCATGACCTGGCCATCACAATGCTCCATGCCCTTGTCATCACAATGTGCCATTCCAACTGTCATCGCAATAATCCATGAAACTTATTAGACCAATGCTCCTTGCCCTGGTCATCACAATGCTCCATGCCCTTGTTATCACAATGCTCCATGACCCCTGCCATCACAATGCTCTGTGACTCCAGTCATCACAATGCTTCATGACCTTTGTCACCACAATGGGCCATGCCCTCGTCATCATCACTCTCTGTGAGCTTTTTAACCAAAATGATCCATGAACTTTTCATCACAATGCTCTTTGACCCTTGTCATCACAATGCTCTATGCCTTTCTCAGCAAAATGCTCCATGACCCTTGTCATCACAATGCTCCATGCGCTTGTCAGCACAATGCTCCATGACACATGTCATCACAGTGTTCCATGACCCCTGTCATCACAATGCTCCGTGACTCCAGTCATCACAATGCTTCATAACGTTTGTCATCACAATGATCCATGCCCGTGTCATCACAAGGTTCTGTGACCTTTGTAACCACAATGCTCCATGAACTTTTCATCACAATTCACAGTGACCGTTGTCATCACAATGCTCCATGTCTTTGTCAGAACAATGCTCCATGACCATTGTCTTCACAATGTGCCACGCGTATTTCATCACAACGGTCCACAACCTTGTCATTGCAATGCTCCATAAACCCTGTAATCACAATGGTCCATGCACTTCTCATCAAAATGCTCTCTCACCAGAGATATCACAGTGTTCCATGACTAGCCATCACAATACACCCTCACCCCTATAATCACAATGTTCCATGACCCTGTCATCACACTGCTACATCCCCTTATCATCACAATGTTCCATGACCCCTGACATCACAATGTTCCATAACCCCTGTCATCAAAATGCTCCATGATCCTTTTCATCCCAAAGCTCCAATACCCCTGACATCACAATGTTCTATAACACCTGCCATCAAAATATTCCATTACACTTTTCATCAAATTGCTGCATGGCCCGGTCATCAAAATGCTCCCTGCACTTCTCATCACAATGCACCATGCCCTTGTCATCAAAATGCTCCATGACTTGTCATCACAAAACTCCATGACCCTTGGCATCACAATGCTCCATGTCATTGTCATCACAATGCTCCATGCACCCTCTCATAACATTGCTCAATGCCCTTGTCATCACAAAGCTCCATGACACTTGTCATCACAATGCTCGATGCCCTTCTCATCGCAATGCTCCATGCCCTTGTCATTACAATCCTGCATGACCCATGTATCATAGTGTTCCGTACCCTTGTCATCACAATGCTCCATGCCCACTCTCATCACAATAATCCATGAAACATTTCAGACCAATGTTCCATGCCCTTCTCATCACAATGCTCCATTACCTCTGTCATAACAATGCACCATGACCCCTGCCATCACAATGTTCCACGGACTAGTCATCACAAGGTTCCATGACACTTGTCATCACAATGCTGAAGGCCCCTGTAATCACAATGCTCCTTGCCCTTGTCATCACAAAGCTCCATGACGCTTGTCATCAGAAAGTTCCATGGCCTTCTCATCACAATGCTCCATGCCCTTGTCATCACAATGCTCCAAGACCTTTGTAAACACAATGCTCCATGCCCCTTTTCATCTCAATGCTCCATGAACCCTGCCATCACAATGCACCATGCCCATCATCGTAATGCTTCAGGTTATTGTCATCACAATGAAATCAATATTCTCCATGAACTCTGTCATCATAATGCTCCAAACAATTGTGATCACAATGTTCCATAACACTTATCATCACAACACCCCATGACGCTCATCATCACACTTATCCATGGTCTTCTCTTCACAATGCTCCATGATCTTTGTCATCACAATGCTCAATACACTTGTCATCACAAGGCTCCCTGACACTTGTCGTCAGTATGCTCCTTGAACCCTGTCATGACAAGGCTCCATGCCTTTGTCATCACAATAATCCATGCCCTTGTCATCACAATGCTCCAAGACCCCTGTAATCACAATGCTCCATCCCCCTTTTCATCAGAATGCTCCATGAGACTTGTCATCACAAGTCTCCATGGTCTTCTCCTCACAATGCTCCAGGACCTTGTCATCACCATGCTCCATTCCCTTGTCATCACAATGCTCCATGACCCCTGTCATCACAGTAGTCCATAAACATTTTCAGCCCAATGCTCCACGACCTACTCATCACAATGCTCCATGGCCAATATCTTCACAATGCTCCATGACCACTGTCATCACAACACTCCATGACAACTGACAACACAATGATCTGGGACTCTTGTCATCACAATGCTCCATTCCCTAGTCATCACAATGCTCCATGACCCCTGTCATCACAACACTCCATGAACGTTTTCCGCCCAGTGCTCCATGACACTTGTCATCACAATGATCCATGCCCTTGTCATCCCAATGCTCCATGACCCCTGTATTCACAATGCTCCGTGACGCTTGGCATCACAGTGCTCCATGACACATGTCATCACAATGCTCCATGCCTTTGTCAGCAAAATGCTACATGACCTTTCCATTACAATGCTCTATGCGCTTGTCATCAAAATACTCCATTTCCATTGTCATCACAATCCTCCATGAACCTTGGGATCACATTGCTTCATGCCCTTGTCATCACAATGCTCCCTGCTCCTTGAAATCAAAATGATCCATGACCTCTGTCATCACAATAATCCAAACCCTTCTGATCACAAAGTTCCATAACACTTGTCATCACAACGCTCCATGATGCCTGTCATCACTATACTCCATGCTCTTTTCATCACAATGCTCCATGACCTTTGTCATCACAATTCTCAATACACTTGTCATCACAATGCTCCCTGACACTTGTCATCAGAATGCTCCTTGAACCCTGTCACGAAAAGGCTCCATGCCTTTTTCATCACAATGCCCCATGCCGTTTTCATCAAAATGATCCATGCCATTGTCATCAAAATACTCCACAAGCTTGTCATCAGAATGCTCCATGACACTTGTCATTACAATTCTCCACGCACTTGTCAGCACAGTGCTCCCTGACCCTTGTCATCACAATGCTCCAAGCCATTGTCATCACAATGCTCCATTACTTTTGTCATCAGAATCCTCCATGACACTTGGCATCACTATGCTCCATGCCATTGTCATCACAATGGGCCATTACATATGTCATCACAATGCTCCCTGACACCTGTCTTCACAATACTGCATGGCCTGGTCATCACAATGCTCCATGCCGTTGTCATCACAATGCGCCATTCTAACTGTCATCACAATAATCCATGAAACTTATTAGACCAATGTTCCATGCCCTTGTCATCACAATGCTCCATGCCCTTGTTATCACAATGCTCCATGACCCCTGCCATCACAATGCTCTGTGACTCCAGTCATCACAATGCTTCATGACCATTGTCATCACAATGGTCCATGCCCTGGTCATCAACAGTCTCTGTGACCTTTTTAACCACAATGCTCCATGAACTTTTCATCACAATGCTCTTTGACCCTTGTCATCACAATGCTCCATGCGCTTGGCAGCACAATGCTCCATGACACATGTCATCACAATGCACCATGTGCTTGTCATCACAGTGCTCCACAATCTTGTCATCACAATGCTCCATAAAATTTGTCATCACAATGCTCCATGCACTTCTCATCAAAATGCTCTCTCACCACTGATATCACAATGCTACATCACTATTTGTCACAATACTCCGTCACTCCTGTCATCACAATGCTATATGCACTTATCATCACAATGTTCGATGACCCCTGACATCACAGTGTTCCATAACACCTGTCATCAAAATGTTCCATGACACTTTTCATCAAATTGCTCAAAGACCCTGTCATCAGAATGTTCCCTGCCTTTCTCATCACAATGCACAACGCCCTTGCCATCAAAATGCTCCATGACCTTTGTCATCACAAAGATCCATGACCCTTGGCATCACAATGCTCCATGCCCTTGTCATCACAATGCTCCATGACTTGTCATCACAATCCTCCATGACCCATGACACATGTATCACAGTGTTCCATGCCCTAGTCATCACAATGCTCCAAGACCCCTGTAATCACAATGCTCCATGCCCCTTTTCATCAGAATGCTCCATGAGACTTGTCATGAGAAGTCTCCATGGTCTTCTCATCACAATGCTCCTGGACCTTGTCATCACCATGCTCCATTCCCTTCTCATCACAATGCTCCATGACCCCTGTCATCACAATAATCCATGAATATTTTCAGTCCAATGCTCCAAGACCTATTCATCACAATGCTCCATGGCCAATATCATCACAATGCTCCATGACCACTGTCATCACAACACTCCATGACACCCGACAACACAATGATCCACGACTCTTGTCATCACAATGATCCATTCCATAGTCATCACAATGCTCCATGACACCTGTCATCACAACACTCCATGAACATTATCAGCCCAGTGCTCCATGACCCTTGTCATCACAATGATCCATGCCCTTGTCATCACAATGCTCCAAGACCCCTGTAATCACAATGCTCCATCCCCCTTTTCATCAGAATGCTCCATGAGACTTGTCATCACAAGTCTCCATGGTCTTCTCCTCACAATGCTCCAGGACCTTGTCATCACCATGCTCCATTCCCTTGTCATCACAATGCTCCATGACCCCTGTCATCACAGTAGTCCATTAACATTTTCAGCCCAATGCTCCACGACCTACTCATCACAATGCTCCATGGCCAATATCTTCACAATGCTCCATGACCACTGTTATCACAACACTCCATGAAAACTGACAACAAAATGATCTGGGACTCTTGTCATCACAATGCTCCATTCCCTAGTCATCACAATGCTCCATGACCCTTGCCATCACAATGCTCTGTGACTCCAGTCATCACAATGATTCATGACCTTTGTCATCACAATGGTCCATGCCCTGGTCATCAACAGTCTCTGTGACCATTTTAACCACAATGCTCCATGAACTTTTCATCACAATGCTCTTTGACCCTTGTCATCACAATGCTCCAAGCCATTGTCATCACAATGCTCCATTACTTTTGTCATCAGAATCCTCCATGACACTTGGCATCACTATGCTCCATGCCATTGTCATCACAATGGGCCATTACATATGTCATCACAATGCTCCCTGACACCTGTCTTCACAATACTGCATTGCCTGGTCATCACAATGCTTCATGCCATTGTCATCACAATGCGCCATTCTAACTGTCATCACAATAATCCATGAAACTTATTAGACCAATGTTCCATGCCCTTGTCATCACAATGCTCCATGCCCTTGTTATCACAATGCTCCATGACGCCAGAAATCACAATGCTCCGTGACTCCAATCATCACAATGCTTCATGACCTTTGTCATCACAATGGTCCATGCCCTAGTCATCAACAGTCTCTGTGACCTTTTTAACCACAATGCTCCATGAACTTTTCATCACAATGCTCTTTGACCCTTGTCATCACAATGCTCCATGCGCTTGGCAGCAAAATGCTCCATGACACATGTCATCAAAATGCACCATGTGCTTGTCATCACAGTGCTCCACAATCTTGTCATCACAATGCTCCATGCACTTCTCATCAAAATGCTCTCTCACCACTGATATCACAATGCTACATCACTATTTGTCACAATACTCCGTCACTCCTGTCATCACAATGCTATATGCACTAATCATCACAATGTTCGATGACCCCTGACATCACAATGTTCCATAACACCTGTCATCAAAATGTTCCATGACACTTTTCATCAAATTGCTCAAAGACCCTGTCATCAGAATGTTCCCTGCCTTTCTCATCACAATGCACAACGCCCTTGCCATCAAAATGCTCCATGACCTTTGTCATCACAAAGATCCATGACCCTTGGCATCACAATGCTCCATGCCCTTGTCATCACAATGCTCCATGACTTGTCATCACAATCCTCCATGACCCATGGCACATGTATCACAGTGTTCCATGCCCTAGTCATCACAATGCTCCAAGACCCCTGTAATCACAATGCTCCATGCCCCTTTTCATCAGAATGCTCCATGAGACTTGTCATGAGAAGTCTCCATGGTCTTCTCATCACAATGCTCCTGGACCTTGTCATCACCATGCTCCATTCCCTTCTCATCACAATGCTCCATGACCCCTGTCATCACAATAATCCATGAATATTTTCAGCCCAATGCTCCAAGACCTATTCATCACAATGCTCCATGGCCAATATCATCACAATGCTCCATGACCACTGTCATCACAACACTCCATGACACCCGACAACACAATGATCCGCGACTCTTGTCATCACAATGCTCCATTCCATAGTCATCACAATGCTCCATGACACCTGTCATCACAACACTCCATGAACATTATCAGCCCAGTGCTCCATGACACTTGTCATCACAATGATCCATGCCCTTGTCATCCCAATGCTCCATGACCCCTGTATTCACAATGCTCCGTGTCGCTTGTCATCACAGTGCTCCATGACACATGTCATCACAATGCTCCATGCCTTTGTCAGCAAAATGCTACATGACCTTGTCATTACAATGCTCTATGCGCTTGTCATCACAATACTCCATTTCCATTGTCATCACAATCCTCCATGAACCTTGGGATCACATTGCTTCATGCCCTTGTCCTCACAATGCTCCATGCTCCTTGAAATCAAAATGATCCATGACCTCTGTCATCACAATGCTCCAAACCCTTGTGATCACAATGTTCCATAACACTTGTCTTCACAACGCTCCATGATGCTTGTCATCACAATACTCCATGCTCTTTTCATCACATTGCTCCATGACCTTTGTCATCACAATTCTCAATACACTTGTCATCACAAGGCTCACTGACACTTGTCGTCAGAATGCTCCTTGAACCCTGTCAGGAAAAGGCTCCATGCCTTTTTCATCACAATGCCCCATGCCATTTTCATCACAATGCTCCATGCCATTGTCATCAAAATACTCCACAAGCTTGTCATCAGAATGCACCATGACCCTTGTCATCACATTTCTCCATGCACTTGTCAGCACAATGCTCCCTGACCCTTGTCATCACAATGCTCCAAGCCACTGTCATCACAATGCTCCATTACCTTTGCCATCAGAATCCTCCATGACACTTGGCATCCCAATGCTCCATGCTATTGTCATCACAATGGGCCATTACATATGTCATCACAATGCTCCCTGACACCTGTCTTCACAATACTGCATGACCTGGCCATCACAATGCTCCATGCCCTTGTCATCACAATGCGCCATTCCAACTGTCATCGCAATAATCCATGAAACTAATTAGACCAATGCTCCTTGCCCTGGTCATCACAATCCTCCATGCCCTTGTTATCACAATGCTCCATGACCCCTGCCATCACAATGCTCTGTGACTCCAGTCATCACAATGCTTCATGACCTTTGTCACCACAATGGGCCATGCCCTCGTCATCATCACTCTCTGTGAGCTTTTTAACCAAAATGATCCATGAACTTTTCTTCACAATGCTCTTTGACCCTTGTCATCACAATGCTCTATGCCTTTCTCAGCACAATGCTCCATGACCCTTGTCATCACAATGCTCCATGCGCTTGTCAGTACAATGCTCCATGACACATGTCATCAAAATGCTCCATGACCCCTGTCATCACAATGCTCCGTGACTCCAGTCATCACAATGCTTCATAACGTTTGTCATCACAATGATCCATGCCCGTGTCATCACAAGGTTCTGTGACCTTTGTAACCACAATGCTCCATGAACTTTTCATCACAATTCACAGTGACCGTTGTCATCACAATGCTCCATGTCTTTGTCAGAACAATGCTCCATGACCATTGTCTTCACAATGTGCCACACGCATTTCATCACAACGGTCCACAACCTTGTCATTGCAATGCTCCATAAACCTTGTAATCACAATGGTCCATGCACTTCTCATCAAAATGCTCTCTCACCAGAGATATCACAGTGTTCCATGACTAGCCATCACAATACACCCTCACCCCTATAATCACAAGGTTCCATGACCCTGTCATCACACTGCTACATCCCCTTATCATCACAATGTTCCATGACCCCTGACATCACAATGTTCCATAACCCCTGTCATCAAAATGCTCCATGATCCTTTTCATCCCTAAGCTCCAATACCCCTGACATCACAATGTTCTATAACACCTGCCATCAAAATATTCCATTACACTTTTCATCAAATTGCTGCATGGCCCGGTCATCAAAATGCTCCCTGCACTTCTCATCACAATGCACCATGCCCTTGTCATCAAAATGCTCGATGACTTGTCATCACAAAACTCCATGACCCTTGGCATCACAATGCTCCATGTCATTGTCATCACAATGCTCCATGAACCCTCTCATAACATTGCTCAATGCCCTTGTCATCACAAAGCTCCATGACACTTGTCATCACAATGCTCGATGCCCTTCTCATCGCAATGCTCCATGCCCTTGTCATTACAATCCTGCATGACCCATGTATCATAGTGTTCCGTACCCTTGTCATCACAATGCTCCATGCCCACTCTCATCACAATAATCCATGAAACATTTCAGACCAATGTTCCATGCCCTTCTCATCACAATGCTCCATTACCTCTGTCATAACAATGCACCATGACCCCTGCCATCACAATGTTCCACGGACTAGTCATCACAAGGTTCCATGACACTTGTCATCACAATGCTGAAGGCCCCTGTAATCACAATGCTCCTTGCCCTTGTCATCACAAAGCTCCATGACGCTTGTCATCAGAACGTTCCATGGCCTTCTCATCACAATGCTCCATGCCCTTGTCATCACAATGCTCCAAGACCTTTGTAAACACAATGCTCCATGCCCCTTTTCATCTCAATGCTCCATGAACCCTGCCATCACAATGCACCATGCCCATCATCGTAATGCTTCAGGCTATTGTCATCACAATGAAATCAATATTCTCCATGACCTCTGTCATCATAATGCTCCAAACACTTGTGATCACAATGTTCCATAACACTTATCATCACAACACCCCATGACGCTCATCATCACACTTATCCATGGTCTTCTCTTCACAATGCTCCATGATCTTTGTCATCACAATGCTCAATACACTTGTCATCACAAGGCTCCCTGACACTTGTCGTCAGTATGCTCCTTGAACCCTGTCATGACAAGGCTCCATGCCTTTGTCATCACAATAATCCATGCCCTTTTCATCACAATGCTCCAAGATCCCTGTAATCACAATGATCCATGCCCTTGTCAGCAAAAACCTCCATGACGCATGTCATCAGAATGCTTCATGGCCTTCTCATCATAATGCTCAATGTCCTTGTCATCACAATGCTCCAAGACCCCTGTAATCAAAATGCTCCATCCCCCTTTTCATCAGAATGCTCCATGAGACTTGTCATCACATGTCTCCATGGTCTTCTCCTCACAATGCTCCAGGACCTTGTCATCACCATGCTCCATTCCCTTGTCATCACAATGCTCCATGACCCCTGTCATCACAGTAGTCCATAAACATTTTCAGCCCAATGCTCCACGACCTACTCATCACAATGCTCCATGGCCAATATCTTCACAATGCTCCATGACCACTGTTATCACAACACTCCATGACAACTGACAACACAATGATCTGGGACTCTTGTCATCACAATGCTCCATTCCCTAGTCCTCACAATGCTCCATGACCCCTGTCATCACAACACTCCATGAACATTTTCTGCCCAGTGCTCCATGACACTTGTCATCACAATGATCCATGCCCTTGTCATCCCAATGCTCCATGACCCCTGTATTCACAATGCTCTGTGACGCTTGGCATCACAGTGCTCCATGACACATGTCATCACAATGCTCCATGCCTTTGTCAGCAAAATGCTACATGACCTTTCCATTACAATGCTCTATGCACTTGTCATCAAAATACTCCATTTCCATTGTCATCACAATCCTCCATGAACCTTGGGATCACATTGCTTCATGCCCTTGTCATCACAATGCTCCCTGCTCCTTGAAATCAAAATGATCCATGACCTCTGTCATCACAATAATCCAAACCCTTGTGATTACAAAGTTCTATAACACTTGTCATCACAACGCTCCATGATGCCAGTCATCACTATACTCCATGCTCTTTTCATCACAATGCTCCACGACCTTTGTCATCACAATTCTCAATACACTTGTCATCACAATGCTCCCTGACACTTGTCATCAGAATGCTCCTTGAACCCTGTCACGAAAAGGCTCCATGCCTTTTTCATCACAATGCCCCATGCCGTTTTCATCAAAATGATCCATGCCATTGTCATCAAAATACTCCACAAGCTTGTCATCAGAATGCTCCATGACACTTGTCATTACAATTCTCCACGCACTTGTCAGCACAGTGCTCCCTGACCCTTGTCATCACAATGCTCCAAGCCATTGTCATCACAATGCTCCATTACTTTTGTCATCGGAATCCTCCATGACACTTGGCATCACTATGCTCCATGCCATTGTCATCACAATGGGCCATTACATATGTCATCACAATGCTCCCTGACACCTGTCTTCACAATACTGCATGGCCTGGTCATCACAATGCTCCATGCCGTTGTCATCACAATGCGCCATTCTAACTGTCATCACAATAATCCATGAAACTTATTAGACCAATGTTCCATGCCCTTGTCATCACAATGCTCCATGCCCTTGTTATCACAATGCTCCATGACCCCTGTCATCACAATGCTCCGTGACTCCAGTCATCACAATGCTTCATGACCTTTGTCATCACAATGGTCCATGCCCTGGTCATCAACAGTCTCTGTGACCTTTTTAACCACAATGCTCCATAAACTTTTCATCACAATGCTCTTTGACCCTTGTCATCACAAAGCTCCATGCGCTTGGCAGCACAATGCTCCATGACACATGTCATCACAATGCACCATGTGCTTGTCATCACAGTGCTCCACAATCTTTTCATCACAATGCTCCATAAAATTTGTCATCACAATGCTCCATGCACTTCTCATCAAAATGCTCTCTCACCACTGATTTCACAATGCTACATCACTATTTGTCACAATACTCCGTCACTCCTGTCATCACAATCCTATATGCACTTATCATCACAATGTTCGATGACCCCTGACATCACAATGTTCCATAACACCTGTCATCAATATGTTCCATGACATTTTTCATCAAATTGCTCAAAGACCCTGTCATCAGAATGTTCCCTGCCTTTCTCATCACAATGCACAACGCCCTTGCCATCAAAATGCTCCATGACCTTTGTCATCACAAAGATCCATGACCCTTGGCATCACAATGCTCCATGCCCTTGTCATCACAATGCTCCAAGACCCCTGTAATCACAATGCTCCATGCCCCTTTTCATCAGAATGCTCCATGAGACTTGTCATGAGAAGTCTCCATGGTCTTCTCATCACAATGCTCCTGGACCTTGTCATCACCATGCTCCATTCCCTTCTCATCACAATACTCCATGACCCCTGTCATCACAATAATCCATGAATATTTTCAGCCCAATGCTCCAAGACCTATTCATCACAATGCTCCATGGCCAATATCATCAAAATGCTCCATGACCACTCTCATCACAACAATCCATGACACCCGACAACACAATGATCCGCGACTCTTGTCATCACAATGCTCCATTCCATAGTCATCACAATGCTCCATGACACCTGTCATCACAACACTCCATGAACATTATCAGCCCAGTGCTCCATGACCCTTGTCATCACAATGATCCATGCCATTGTCATCCCAATGCTCCATGACCCCTGTATTCACAATGCTCCGTGACGCTTGGCATCACAGTGCTCCATGACACATGTCATCACAATGCTCCATGCCTTTGTCAGCAAAATGCTACATGACCTTGTCATTACAATGCTCTATGCGCTTGTCATCACAATACTCCATTTCCACTGTCATCACAATCCTCCATGAACCTTGGGATCACATTGCTTCATGCCCTTGTCCTCACAATGCTCCATGCTCCTTGAAATCAAAATGATCCATGACCTCTGTCATCACAATGCTCCAAACCCTTGTGATCACAATGTTCCATAACACTTGTCATCACAACGCTCCATGATGATTGTCATCACAATACTCCATGCTCTTTTCATCACAATGCTCCATGACCTTTGTCATCACAATTCTCAATACACTTGTCATCACAAGGCTCACTGACACTTGTCGTCAGAATGCTCCTTGAACCCTGTCAGGAAAAGGCTCCATGCCTTTTTCATCACAATGCCCCATGCCATTTTCATCACAATGCTCCATGCCATTGTCATCAAAATACTCCACAAGCTTGTCATCAGAATGCACCATGACCCTTGTCATCACATTTCTCCATGCACTTGTCAGCACAATGCTCCCTGACCCTTGTCATCACAATGCTCCAAGCCACTGTCATCACAATGCTCCATTACCTTTGCCATCAGAATCCTCCATGACACTTGGCATCCCAATGCTCCATGCTATTGTCATCACAATGGGCCATTACATATGTCATCACAATGCTCCCTGACACCTGTCTTCACAATACTGCATGACCTGGCCATCACAATGCTCCATGCCCTTGTCATCACAATGCGCCATTCCAACTGTCATCGCAATAATCCATGAAACTTATTAGACCAATGCTCCTTGCCCTGGTCATCACAATCCTCCATGCCCTTGTTATCACAATGCTCCATGACCCCTGCCATCACAATGCTCTGTGACTCCAGTCATCACAATGCTTCATGACCTTTGTCACCACAATGGGCCATGCCCTCGTCATCATCACTCTCTGTGAGCTTTTTAACCAAAATGATCCATGAACTTTTCTTCACAATGCTCTTTGACCCTTGTCATCACAATGCTCTATGCCTTTCTCAGCACAATGCTCCATGACCCTTGTCATCACAATGCTCCATGCGCTTGTCAGTACAATGCTCCATGACACATGTCATCAAAATGCTCCATGACCCCTGTCATCACAATGCTCCGTGACTCCAGTCATCACAATGCTTCATAACGTTTGTCATCACAATGATCCATGCCCGTGTCATCACAAGGTTCTGTGACCTTTGTAACCACAATGCTCCATGAACTTTTCATCACAATTCACAGTGACCGTTGTCATCACAATGCTCCATGTCTTTGTCAGAACAATGCTCCATGACCATTGTCTTCACAATGTGCCACACGCATTTCATCACAACGGTCCACAACCTTGTCATTGCAATGCTCCATAAACCTTGTAATCACAATGGTCCATGCACTTCTCATCAAAATGCTCTCTCACCAGAGATATCACAGTGTTCCATGACTAGCCATCACAATACACCCTCACCCCTATAATCACAAGGTTCCATGACCCTGTCATCACACTGCTACATCCCCTTATCATCACAATGTTCCATGACCCCTGACATCACAATGTTCCATAACCCCTGTCATCAAAATGCTCCATGATCCTTTTCATCCCTAAGCTCCAATACCCCTGACATCACAATGTTCTATAACACCTGCCATCAAAATATTCCATTACACTTTTCATCAAATTGCTGCATGGCCCGGTCATCAAAATGCTCCCTGCACTTCTCATCACAATGCACCATGCCCTTGTCATCAAAATGCTCGATGACTTGTCATCACAAAACTCCATGACCCTTGGCATCACAATGCTCCATGTCATTGTCATCACAATGCTCCATGAACCCTCTCATAACATTGCTCAATGCCCTTGTCATCACAAAGCTCCATGACAATTGTCATCACAATGCTCGATGCCCTTCTCATCGCAATGCTCCATGCCCTTGTCATTACAATCCTGCATGACCCACGTATCATAGTGTTCCGTACCCTTGTCATCACAATGCTCCATGCCCACTCTCATCACAATAATCCATGAAACATTTCAGACCAATGTTCCATGCCCTTCTCATCACAATGCTCCATTACCTCTGTCATAACAATGCACCATGACCCCTGCCATCACAATGTTCCACGGACTAGTCATCACAAGGTTCCATGACACTTGTCATCACAATGCTGAAGGCCCCTGTAATCACAATGCTCCTTGCCCTTGTCATCACAAAGCTCCATGACGCTTGTCATCAGAAAGTTCCATGGCCTTCTCATCACAATGCTCCATGCCCTTGTCATCACAATGCTCCAAGACCTTTGTAAACACAATGCTCCATGCCCCTTTTCATCTCAATGCTCCATGAACCCTGCCATCACAATGCACCATGCCCATCATCGTAATGCTTCAGGCTATTGTCATCACAATGAAATCAATATTCTCCATGACCTCTGTCATCATAATGCTCCAAACACTTGTGATCACAATGTTCCATAACACTTATCATCACAACACCCCATGACGCTCATCATCACAATTATCCATGGTCTTCTCTTCACAATGCTCCATGATCTTTGTCATCACAATGCTCAATACACTTGTCATCACAAGGCTCCCTGACACTTGTCGTCAGTATGCTCCTTGAACCCTGTCATGACAAGGCTCCATGCCTTTGTCATCACAATAATCCATGCCCTTTTCATCACAATGCTCCAAGATCCCTGTAATCACAATGATCCATGCCCTTGTCAGCAAAAACCTCCATGACGCATGTCATCAGAATGCTTCATGGCCTTCTCATCATAATGCTCCATGCCCTTGTCATCACAATGCTCCAAGACCCCTGTAATCACAATGCTCCATCCCCCTTTTCATCATAATGCTCCATGAGACTTGTCATCACAAGTCTCCATGCTCTTCTCCTCACAATGCTCCAGGACCTTTTCATCACCATGCTCCATTCCCTTGTCATCACAATGCTCCATGACCCCTCTCATCACAGTAGTCCATTAACATTTTCAGCCCAATGCTCCACGACCTACTCATCACAAAGCTCCATGGCCAATATCTTCACAATGCTCCATGACCACTGTTATCACAACACTCCATGACAACTGACAACAAAATGATCTGGGGCTCTTGTCATCACAGTGCTCCATTCCGTAGTCATCACAATGCTCCATGATCCCTGTCATCACAACACTCCGTGAACATTTTCAGCCCAGTGCTCCATGACCCTTGTCATCACAATGATCCATGCCCTTGTCATCCCTATGCTCCATGACCAGTGTATTCACAATGCTCCGTGACGCTTGTCATCACAGTGCTCCATGACACATGTCATCACAATGCTCCATGCCTTTGTCAGCAAAATGCTACATGACCTTTCCATTACAATGCTCTATGCGCTTGTCATCAAAATACTCCATTTCCATTGTCAACACAATCCTCCATGAACCTTGGGATCACATTGCTTCATGCCCTTGTCCTCACAATGCTCCCTGCTCCTTGAAATCAAAATGATCCATGACCTCTGTCATCACAATACTCCAAACCCTTGTGATCACAAAGTTCCATAACACTTGTCATCACAACGCTCCATGATGCCTGTCATCACTATACTCCATGCTCTTTTCATCACAATGCTCCATGAACTTTGTAATCACAATTCTCAATACACTTGTCATTACAATGCTCCCTGGCACTTATCATCAGAATGCTCCTTGAACCCTGTCATGAAAAGACTCCATGGCTTTTTCATCACAATGCCCCATGCCGTTTTCATAAAAATGATCCATGACATTGTCATCAAAATACTCCACAAGCTTGTCATCAGAATGCTCCATGACACTTTTCATTACAATTCTCCACGCACTTGTCTGCACAGTGCTCCCTGACCCTTGTCATCACAATGCTCCAAGCCATTCTCATCACAATGCTCCATTACTTTTGTCATCAGAATCCTGCATGACACTTGGCATCACTATGCTCCATGCCATTGTCATCACAATGGGCCATTACATATGTCATCACAGTGCTCTCTGACACCTGACTTCACAATACTGCATGGCCTGGTCATCACAAAGCTCCATGCTGTTGTCATCACAATGCACCATTCTAACTGTCATCACAATAATCCATGAAAGTTATTAGACCAATGTTCCATGCCCTTGTCATCACAGTGCTCCATGCCCTTCTTATCACAATTCTCCATGACCCCTGTCATCACAATGCTCCGTGACTCCAGTCATCACAATGCTTCATAACATTTGTCATCACAATGGTCCATGTCCGTGTCCTCACAAGGCTTTGTGACATTTTTAACCACAATGCTTCATGAACTTTTCATCACAATGCTCCGTGACCCTTGTCATCACAGTGGTCCATGCCTTTGTCCCAAAAATGCTCCATGACCATTGTCACCACAATGTACCACGCGCTTTTTATCCCAACGGTCCACAGATTTGTCATCGCAATGCTCCATAAAACTTGTAATCACAATGCCCCATGCCGTTCTCATCACAATGCTCCATTACCCCTGTCATAACAATGCTCCTTGACCCATTCCATCACAATGTTCCACGTCCTTGTCATCACAAAGCTCCATGACCCTTGTCATCACAATGCTCCAAGACCCCTGTAATCACAATGCTCCATGCCCTTGTCATCACAAATCTCCATGACGCATGCCATCAGTAAGTTCCATGTACTTCTACTCACAGTGCTCCATGCCCTTGTCATCACAATGCTCCAAGACCCCGGTAATCACAATGCTCCATGCCCCTTTTCAACAGAATGCTCCATGAGACTTGTCATCACAAGTCTCCATCGTCATCTCATCACAATACTCCAGGACCTTGTCATAACCATGCTCCATTCCCTTGTCATCACAATGCTCCATGACACCTGTCATCACAATACTCCATGAACATTTTCAACCCAGTGTTCCATTACCTTCTCATCACAATGCTCCATGACCAGTATCATCACAATGCTCCATGACCACTGTCATCACAATGTGCCATTCCAACTGTCATCACAATAATCCATGAAACTTATTATGCCAATGCTCCATGCCCTTGTCATCACAATACTCCATGCCCTTGCTATCACAATGTTTCAAGACCCCTGTAATCAGAATGCTCCATGCCCCTTTTCATCAGTATGCTCCATGAGACCTGTCATCACAAGGCTCCATGGTTTTCTCATCACAATGCTCAAGGACCTTGTCATCACAATGCTTCACGACATTGTCATGAAAATTCTCAAAGGCCCTTGTCATCATAATGCTCCAAGCCCTAGTCATCTCAATGCTCCATCATATTTGGCATCACAATCCTCCATTACATTTGGCATCACAATGCACCATGCCATTGTCATCGAAATGGACCATGACATATGTCATCAAAATGCTCCCTGACACCTGTCTTCACAATACTCCATGACTTTGTCATCACAATGCTCCATGCCCTTGTCATCACAATGCTCCATGAACCCTGTCAACACAATGCTCCGTGACTCCAGTCATCACAATGCTTCATAACGTTTGTCATCACAACGATCCATGCCCGCGTCATCACAAGTCTCTCTGACTTTTGTAACCTCAATGCTCCATGAACATTTCAACACAGTGCTCCTTGACACTTGTCATCACAATGCTCCATGCCTTTGTGAGAAAAATGTTCCATGACCCTTGTCATCAAAATGTGCCACGGGCTTTCCATCACAATGATACTCAACCTTGTCATCGCTACGCTCCATAAACCTTGTAATCACAATGCTCCATGCTCTTCTCATCCAAATGCTTTCTCACCTGAGATATAACCATGTTCCCTCACTAGTCATCACAATCCTCCCTCCCGCCTGTAATCAAAATGTTCCATGACCCCTGTCATCACCATGTTCCATTCCCTTGTCATCACAATGTTCCATGACCACTGTCATCACAATACTCCATGAACATTTTCAGCCAAATACTCCATGACCTTCTCATTACAATGCTCCATGAGAAATATCATCACAATGCTCCATGACCACTGTCATCACAACACTCCATGACACCCGACAACACAATGATCCGGGACTCTTGTCATTACAATGCTCCATTCCCTAATCATCACAATGCTCCATGACCCCTGTCATCACAATACTCCATGAACATTTTCAGCCCAATGCTCCATGAACCTTGTCATCACAATGATCCATGCCCTTGTCATCCCATTTCTCCATGACCCCTGTATTCACAATGCTCCATGACGGTTGTCATCACAGTGATCCCTGACACCTGGCATCACAATGCTTCATGCCTTTGTCAGCAGAATGCTACATGACCTTGTCATTACAATGCTCTATGCGCTTGTCATCACAATACTCCATTACCATTATCATCACAATCCTCCATGAACCTTGGTATCACATTGCTTCATGCCCTTGTCATGACAATGTTCCATGCTCCTTGAAATCAAAATGATCCATGACCTCTGCCATCACAATGCTCCAAACCCTTGTGATCACAATGTTCCATAGCACTTGTCATCACAACGCTCCATGATGCCTGTCATCACAATACTCCATGAACTTTTCATCACAATGCTCCATGACCTTTGTCATCACAATTCTCAATATATTGTCATCACAATATTCCCTGACATTTGTCGTCAGAATGCTCCTTGAACCCTCTAATGAAAAGTCTCCATGCATTTTCATCACAATGCCCCATGCGGTTTTCATCACAATGCTCCATGCCATTGTCATCAAAATACTCCACAAGCTTGTCAGCAGAATGCTCCATGACCCTTGTCATCACAATTCTCCATGCACTTGTCAGCACAATGTTCCCTGACCCTTGTCATCACAATGCTCCAAGACATTGTCATCACAATGCTCCATTACCTTTGTCTTCAGAATCCTCCATTACACTTGGCATCACAATGCTCCATGCCATTGTCATCACAATGGGCCATTATATATTTCAGCACAATGCTCCCTGACAACTGTCTTCACAAATCTGCATCACAAGGTCTTCACAATGCTCCATGCCCTTGTCATCACAATGCTCCATGCCCTTGTTATCACAATGCTCCATGACCCCTGTCATCACAATGCTCCGTGACTCCACTCATCACAATGCTTCATGACCTTTGTCATCACAATGGTCCATGCCCTCATCATCAAGAGTCTCTGTGACCATTTTAACCACAATGCTCCATGAACTTTTCTTCACAATGTTCTTTATCCCCTGTCATCACAATGCTCTATGCCTTTCTCAGCACAATGCTCCATGACGTATGTCATCAGAATGCTCCATGGCCTTCTCCTCACAGTGCTCCTTGCCCTTGTCATCACAATGCTCCAAGACCCCTTTAATCACAATGCTCCATGCCCCTTTTCATCAGAATGCTCCATGAGACTTGTCATCACAAGTCTCCATGGTCATCTCATCACAATGCTCCAGGACCTTGTCATCACAATGCTCTGTGACTCCAGTCATCACAGTGCTTCATAATATTTGTCATCACAATGGTCCATGCCCAAGTCATCACAAGGCTCTGTTACCTTTGTACCCACAATGCTCCATGAACATTTCATCACAATGTTCCGTGACCTTTGTCATCACAATGCTCCATGCCTTTGTCATTAAAATGCTTCAGGACCATTGTCATCACAATGTGCCAGCCGCTTTTCATCCCAACCGTCCAAAAATTTGTCATCACAATGCTCCATAAAAATTGTAATCACAATGCTGCATGCCCTTCTCATCACAATGCTCCATTACACCTGTCATAACAATGCTCCATGAGCCCTGCCATCACAATGTTCCACGGCCTTGTCATCACAAGGCTCCATGACACTTGTCATCACAATGCTCCAAGACCCCTTTAATCACAATGCTCCATGCCGTTGTCATCACAAACCTCCATGACACATGTCATCAGAATGTTCCATGGCCGTCTCATCAAAATGCTGCATGCCCTTGTCATCACAGTGCTCCAAAACCCCTGTAAACACAGTGCTCCATGCCCCTTTTCATCTCAATGCTCCATGAACCCTGTCATCACAACACTCCATGACACGTGACAACACAATGATCCGGGACTCTTGTCATCACAGTGCTCAAAGACCCCTGTAATCAAAATGCTCCATGACCCCTGTCATCACAATACTCCATGAACATTTTCAGCCCAATGCTCCATGACCATTGTCATCACAATAATCCATGCACATGTCATCCCAATGATCCATGACCTCTGTATTCAAAATGTTCCGTGACAATTGTGTCACAGTTCTCCATGACACCTTTCATCACAATGCTCCATGCCATTCTCAGGAAAATTCTACATGCCCTTGTCATTACAATGCTCTATGCGCTTGTCATCACAATGCTCCATGACCCCTGTAATCACAATGCTCCATGCCCCTTTTCATCTCAATGCTCCATGAACTCTGTCATCACAATGCACCATGCCCATCATCGTAATGCTTCAGGCTATTGTCATCACGATGAAATCAAAATTCTCCATGACCTCTGTCATCATAATGCTCCAAAGCCTTGTGATCACAATGTTCCATAACACTTATAATCACAACACCCCATGACGCTCATCATCACAATTATCCATGGCCTTCTCGTCACCATGCTCGATGACTTTTGTCATCACAATTCTCAATACACTTGTCATCACAATGCTCCCTGACACTTGTCATCAGAATGCTCCTTGAACCCTGCCACGAAAAGGCTGCATGCCTTTTTCATCTCAATGCCCCATGCCGTTTTCATCACAATGCTCCATGCCATTGTCATCAAAATACTCCACAAGCTTGTCATCAGAATGCTCCATGACCCTTGTCATCACAATTCTCCATGCACTTGTCAGCACAGTGCTCCCTGACCCTTGTCATCACAATGCTCCAAGCCATTGTCATAACAATGCTCCATTACCTTTGTCATCAGAATCTTTCATGAAACTTGTCATCACAATGCTCCATGCCATTTTCATCACAATCGGCCATTACATATGTCATCACAATGCTCCCTGACACTTCTCTTCACAATATTGCATGAGCTGGTCATCACAATGCTCCATGCCCTTGTCATCACAATGCGCCATTCCAAATGTCATCGCAATAATCCATGAAACATATTAGACCAATGCTCCATGCCCTTGTCATCACAATGCTCCATGCCCTTGTTATCACAATGCTCCATGACCCCTGTCATCACCATGCTCCGTGACTCCAGTCATCACAATGCTTCATGAACTTTGTCATCAGAATGGTCCATTACCTCATCATCAACAGTCTCTGTGACCTTTTTAACCACAATGATCCATGAACTTTTCATCACAATGTTCTTTGACCCTTGTCATCACAATGATCTACGCCTTTCTCAGCAAAATGCTCTATGCCCTTGTCATCACAATGCTCCATGACCCTGTCATCACAATGCTCCGTGACTCCAGTCATCACAATGCTTCATAACATTTGTCATCACAATGGTCCATGTCCGTGTCATCACAAGGCTTTGTGACATTTTTAACCACAATGCTTCATGAACTTTTCATCACAATGCTCCGTGACACTTGTCATCACAGTGCTCCATGCCTTTGTCAGAAAAATGCTCCATGACCCTTGTCATCACAATGTACCACGCGCTTTTTATCCCAACGATCCACAGATTTGTCATCGCAATGCTCCATAAAACTTGTAATCACAATGCTCCATGCCGTTCTCATCACAATGCTCCATTACCCCTGTCATAACAATGCTCCTTGACCCCTGCCATCACAATGTTCCAGGGCCTTGTCATCACAAAGCTCCATGACCCTTGTCATCACAATGCTCCAAGACCCCTGTAATCACAATGCTCCATGCCCTTGTCATCACATAGCACCATGACACATGTCATCAGAATGTTCCATGTCCTTCTCATCAAAATGATCCATGCCCTTGTCATCACAATGCTCCAAGACCCATGTAATCAAAATGCTCCATGCCCCTTTTCATCTCAATGCTCCATGAACCCTGTCATCACAATGCATCATGCCCATCATCATAATGCTTCCGGCTATTGTCAGCACAATGAAATCAAAATTCTCCATGATCTCTGTCATCACAATGCTCCATGTCCCCTGTCATCAAAATACTCCATGAACATGTTCAGCCCAATGCTCCATGACCCTTGTCATCACAATGATCCATGACCCCTGTATTCAGAATGCTCCGTGACACATGTCATCACAGTGCTCTATGACACCTGTCATCACAGTGCTCCATGACTTTGTCTGCAGAATTCTACATGATCTTGTCATTACAATGCTCTATGCGCTTGTCATCACAATGCTACAAGACCCCTGTAATCACAATGCTCCATGCCCCTTTTCATCTCAATGCTCCATGAACCCTGTCATCACAATGCACCATGCCCATCATCATAATGCATCAGGCTATTGTCAATACAATGAAATCAAAAGTCTCCATGACCTCTGTCATCATAATGCTCCAAACCCTTGTGGTCACAATGTTCCATAACATTTATCATCACAACACACCATGACGATCATCATCACAATTATCCTTGGTCTTCTGATCACAATGCTCCCTGATCTTTGTCATCACAATGCTCAATACACTTGTCTTCACAATGCTCCCTGACACATGTCGTCAGTATGCTCCTTGAACCCTTTCATGACAAGGCTCCATGCCTTTTTCATCACAATGATCCATGCCCTTTTCATCACAATGCTCCAAGACCCCTGTAATCACAATGCTCCATGCCCTTGTCATCAAAAAGCTCCATGAGGCATGTCATCAGAATGCTCCATGGCCATTTCCTCACAATTCTCCATGGCATTGTCATCACAATGCTCCATGTACCCTCTCATCACATTGCTCCATGCCCTTGTCATTACAATCCTCCATGACCCATGTATCACATTGTTCCATGCCCTTGTCATCACAATGCTCCAGCCCTCTCTCATCACAATAATCTATGAAATATTTCAAACCAATGCTCAATGCCCTTCTCATCACAATGCTCCATTACCTCTGTCATAACCATGCACCATGACCACTGGCATCACAATGTTCCATGGCTTTGTCATCACAAGGCTCCATGACCCTTGTCATCACAATGCTCCAAGAAACTTGTAATCAAAATTCTCCAAGCCCTTATCATAACAAAGCTCCATGACGCATGTATCAGAAGGTTCCATGGCCTTCTTATCACAATGCTCCATGCCCTTGTCATCACAATGCTCCAAGATCCCTGTAATCACTATGATCAATGCCCCTTTTCATCTCAATGCTCCATGAACCCTGTCATCACAATGCACCATGCCCATCATCATAATGCTTCAGGCTATTGTCACTACAATGAAATCAAAATTCTCCATGACCTCTGTCATCATAATTCTCCAAACCCTTGTGATCACAATGTTCCATAACACTTATCATCACAACACCCCATGACGATCATCATCACAGTTATCCGTGGTCTTCTCATCACAATGCTCCATGATCATTGTCATCAAAATGCTCAATACACTTGTCATCACAATACTCCCTGACACCTGTCGTCAGTATGCTCCTTGAACCCTGTGATGACAAGGCTCCATGCCTTTTACATCACAATGATCCATGCCTTTTCATCACAATGTTCCAAGACCCCTATAATCACAATGCTCCATGGCCTTGTCAGCAAAAAGCTCCATGACGCATGTCATCAGAATTCTCCATGGACTTCTCCTCCAAATGCTCCATGCTCTTGTCATCACAATGCTCAATGACCACTGTAATCACAATGCTCCATGCCCCTTTTCATTAGAATGCTCCATGAGACTTGTCATCACAAGTCTCCATGGTCATCTCATCACAATGCTCCAGGACATTGTCATCACCATGCTCTATTCCCTTGATATCACAATGCTCCATGACCCCTGTCATTACAATAATCCATTAACATTTTCAGCCAAATGCTCCATGACCTTCTCATCACAATGCTCCATGACCAATATCATCACAATGCTCCATGACCACTGTCATCACAACCACCCATAACACCTGACAACACAATGATCCGGGACTCTTGTCATCACAATGCTCCATGCCCTTGTCATCACAATGCACCATGTCCACTGTCATCACAATAATCTATGAAACTTGTCAGACCAATGCTCCATTCCCCTGTCATCACAATGCTCCATGTCCTTGTTATCACAATGCTCCATGACCCCTGTCATCAGAATGCTCCGTGACTCCAGTCATCACAATGTTCCATAACCCCTGTCATCAAAATGCTCCATGACCCTTTTCATCCCAAAGCTCCATGATCCCTGGCATCACAATGTTCTATAACCCCTGTCATCAAAATGTTCCATTACACTTTTCATCAAATTGCTGCATGACCCTGTCATCAAAATGCTCCCTGCCCTTCTCATCACAATGCACCACACCCTAGTCATCAAAATGCTCCATGACATTTGTCATCACAAATCTCCATGACCCTTGGCATCACAATGCTCCATGTCATTGTCATCACAATGCTCCATGAACCCTCTCATCACATTGCTCCATGCCCTTGTCATAACAAAGCTCCATGACACTTCTCATCACAATGCTCGATGCCCTTCTCATCACAATGATCCACGCCCTGGTCATTACAATCCAACATGGCCCATGTATCACAGTGTACCGTGCCCTTGTCATCACAATGCTCCATGCCCACTCTCATCACAATAATCCATGAAACATTTCAGACCAATGTTCAATGCCCTACTCATCACAATGCTCCATTACTTCTGTCATAACAATGCTCCATGACCGCTGCCATCACAATGTTCCAAGGCCTTGTCATCAAAAGGCTCCATGACCCTTGTCATCACAATGCTCCAAGACCCCTGTAATCACAATGATCCATGCCCTTGTCATCACAAAGCTCCATGACGCATGCCATCAGAATGTTCCATGGCCTTCTCCTAACAATGCTCCATGCCTTTGTCATCACAGTGCTCCAAGACCCCTGTAATCAAAAAGCTCCTTGCCCCTTTTCGTGAGAATGCTCCATGAGACTTGTCATCACAAGTCTCCATCGTCATCTCATCAAAATGCTCCAGGACCTTGTCATCACCAAGCTCCATTCCTTTGTCATCACAATGCTCCTTGACACCTGTCATCACAATACTCTATGAACATTTTCAACCCAATGCTCCATGACCGTCTTATCACAATGCTCCATGAGCAGTATCATCACAATGCTCCATGACCACTGTCATCACAATGTGCCATTCCAACTGTCATCACAATAATCCATGAAACTTATTAGACCAATGCTCCATGCCCTTGTCATCACAGTGCTCAATGCCCTTGCTATCACAATGTTCCAGGACCCCTGTAATCAGAATGCTCCATGCCCCTTTTCATCAGTATGCTCCATGAGACCTGTCATCACAAGGCTCCATGGTTTTCTCATCACAATGCTCCAGGACCTTGTCATCACAATGCTTCACGACATTGTCATGAAAATTCTCAATGGCCCTTGTCATCATAATGCTCCAAGCCCTAGTCATCACACTGCTCCATTATATTTGTCATCACAATCCTCCATTACATTTGGCATCACAATGCACCATGACATTGTCATCGAAATGCACCGTGACATATGTCATCACAATGCTCCCTGACACATGTTTTCAAATTACTCCATGACTTTCTCATCACAATGCTCCATGCCCTTGTCATCACAATGCTCCATGACCCCTGTCTACACAATGCTCCGTGACTCCAGTCATCACAATGCTTCATAACGTTTGTCATCACAACGGTCCATGCCCGCGTCATCACAAGGCTCTGTGACCTTTTAAACCACAATGCTCCATGAACTTTTCATCACAATGCTCCGTGACCCTTGTCATCACAATGCTCCATGCCTTTGTCAGAACAGTGCTCCATGACCCTTGTCATGAAAATGTGCCACGGGCTTTCCATCACAATGATCCACAACCTTGTCATCGCTATGCTCCATAAATTTGTAATCACAATGCCGCATGCATTTCTCATCCAAATGCTCTCTCACCTGAGATATCACCATGTTCCCTCACTAGTCATCACAATCCTCCCTCACCACTGTAATCAAAATGTTCCATGACCCCTGTCATCAACATGTTCCATTCCCTTGTAATCACAATGCTCCATGACCACTGTCATCACAATACTCCATGCACTTTTCATCAAAATGCTCCATGAACTTTGTCATCACAATTCTCAATACATTGTCATCACAATGCTCACTGACATTTGTCGTCAGAATGCTCCATGAAACCTGTCACGAAAAGTCTCCATGCCATTTTCATCACAAAGCCCCATGCCGTTTTCTTCACAATGCTCCATGCCATTGTCATCAAAATACTCCACAAGCTTGTCACCAGAATACTCCATGACCCTTGTCATCACAATTCTCCATGCACTTGTCAACACAATGCTCCTTGACCCTTGTCATCGCAATGCTCCAAGCCATTGTCATCACAATGCTCTATTAACTTTGTCATCAGAATCCTCCATGACATTTGGCATAACAATGCTCCATGCCATCGTCATCACATTGGGCCATTACATATGTCATCACAATGCTCCCTGACACCTGTCTTCACAATACTGCATGACATGGTCATCACAATGCTCCATGCCCTTGTCATCACAAAGCGCCATTCCAACTGTCATCACAATAATCCATGAAACTTATTAGACAAATGTTCCATGCCCTTGTCATCACAAAGTTCCATGCCCTTTTTATCACAATGCCCCATGTCCCCTGTATTCACAATGCTCCGTGACGCTTGTCATCACAGTGCTCCATGACACCTGTCATCACAATGCTCCATGCCTTTGTCAGCAAAATGCTACATGACATTGTCATTACAATGCTCTATGCGCTTTTCATCACAATACTCCATTACCATTGTCATCACATCCTCCATGAAACTTGGGATCACATTGCTTCATGCCCTTGTCATCACAATGCTCCATGATCCTTGAAATCAAAATGATCCATGACCTCTGTCATCACAATTCTCCATGCACTTGTCAGCACAATGTTCCCTGACCAATGTCATCACAATGCTCCAAGCCATTGTCATCACAATGCTCCATTACCTTTGTCTTCAGAATCCTCCATGACACTTGCTATCACAATGCTCATGCTACTGTCATCACAATGGGCCATTACTTATGTCATCACAATGTGCCCAGATACCTGTCTTCACAATACTTCATGCCCTTGTCATCACAATGCTCCATGCCCTTGTCATCACAAATCGCCATTCCAACTCTCATCGCAATAATCCATTAAAACTTATTAGACCAATGCTCCATGCCCTTGTCATCACAATGCTCCAAGCCCTTGTTATCACAATGCTCCATGACTCCTGTCATCACAACGTTCCATGACTCCAGTCATCACAATGCTTCATGACATTTGTCATCACAATGGTCCATGCCCTCATCATCAACAGTCTGTGTGACATTTTTAACCACAATGCTCCATGAACATTTCATCACAACGATCTTTGACTCTTGTCATCGCAATTCTCTATGCCTTTCTCAGCACAATGCTCCATGACCATTTTCATAACAATGCTCCCTGCTCTTGTCAGCACCATGCTCCATGACACATGTCATCACAATGCACCATGCGCTTGTCATCACAGTGCTCTACAATCTTGTCATCACAATGCTTCATAAACATTGTCATCATAATCTTCCATGCACATCTCATCAAAATGCTCTATCACCACTGATATCACAATGCTACATCACTATTTGTCACAATACTCCCTCCCACCTGTCATCACAATGTTCCATGACTCCTGTCATCACAATGCTACATGCACTTATCATCCAAATGTTCGATGACCCCTGACATCACAATGTTCCATAACACCTGTCATCAAAATGTTCCATGAAAATTTTCAACAAATTGCTCCATGAACCTGTCATCACAATTCTCCCTGCCCTTCTCATCACAATGCACAACGCCCTTGCCATCAAAATGCTCCATGGCCTTTGTCATCTCAAAGATCCCTGAAACTTGGCATCACAATGCTCCATGTCATTGTCATCACAATGCTCCATGAACGCTCTCATCACATTGCTCCATGCCCTTGTCTTCACAAATCTCCATGACACATGTCATCAGAATTCTACATGGCATTCTCATCACAATGCTCCATGCCCTTGCCATTCCAATGCTCCATTACACCTCTCATAACAATGCTCCATGACCGTGCCATCACGATATTCCATGGCCTTGTCATCACAAGGCTCCATGACCCTTCTCATCACAGCACTCCAAGAACCCTGTAATCACAATGCTCCATGCCCTTTTTCATCTCAATGATACATTAACCCTGTCATCACAATGCACCATGCCTATCATCATAATGCTTCATGCTCTTGTCATCACAATGAAATCAAAATGCACCATGACCTCTGTCATAACAATGCTCCAATCCCTTGTGATCACAATATTCCATAACACTTGTCATCACAATGCCCCTTGACGCTCGTCATCACAATTATCCTTGGTCTTCTAATCACAATGCTCCATGACATTTGTCATCACAATGCTCAATACACTTGTCATCAAAATGCTCCCTGACACTTGTTGTCTGTATGCTCCTTGAACACTGTCATGACAAGGCTCCATGCCTTTTTCATCACAATGATCCATGCCCTTTTCATCACAATGCTCCAAGACCAATGTAATCACAATGCTCCATGCCCTTGTCATCACAAATCTCAATGACGCATGCCATCAGAATGCTCCTTGGTCTTCTCCTCACAATGTTCCATGCCCTTGTCATCACAATGTTCCATGTCCCCTGTAATCACAATGCTCCATGCCCCATTTCATCAGTATGCTCCATGAGATTTGTCATAACAAGTCTCTATGCATTTCTCATCACAATGCTCCAGGACCTTGTCATCACAATGCTTCACAACATTGTTCTGAAAATTCTCAATGACCCTTGTCATCATAATGCTCCAAGCCCTAGTCATCACAATGTTCCATTATATTTGTCATCAAAATCCTCCATTACA
The DNA here is from genome assembly GCF_964341445.2 of Mesoplodon mirus. Taxonomy (NCBI): domain Eukaryota; kingdom Metazoa; phylum Chordata; class Mammalia; order Artiodactyla; family Ziphiidae; genus Mesoplodon; species Mesoplodon mirus. Next base: position 844,118 of record NW_028295721.1, read on the forward strand.
TTTGGCATCACAATGCTCCCTGCCATTGTCATTGCAATGGACCATGACATATGTCATCACAATGCTCCCTGACACCTGTCTTCACAATACTCCATGACCTTCTCATCACAATGATTCATGCCCTTGTCATCACAATGCACCATGTCCACTGTCATCACAATAATCTATGAAACTTGTCAGACCAATGCTCCATGCCCCTGTCACCACAGTTCTCCATGCCCTAGTCATCACAATGCTCCATGACCACTGTCATCACAATGCATCATGTCCATCATCATAATGCTTCCGGCTATTGTCAGCGCAATGAAATCAAAATTCTCCATGACCTCTGTAATCACAATGCTCCATGACCCCTGTCATCACAATACTCCATGAATATTTTCAGCCCAATTCTCCATGACCCTTGTCATCACAATCATCCATGCCCTTGTCATCCCAATGCTCCATGACCGCTGTATTCACAATGCTCCATGACGCTTGTCATCACAGTGCTCCATGACACCTTTCATCACTGTGCTCCATGATTTTGTCAGCAAAATGCTATATGACCTTGTCATTACAATGCTCTATGCGCTTGTCATTACAATACTCCATTTCCATTGTCATCACAATCCTCCATGAATCTTGGGATCACATTTCTTCATGCTCTTTTCCTCACAATGCTCCATGTTCCTTGAAATCAAAATGATCCATGACCTCTCTCATCACAATGCTCCAAACCCTTGTGATCACAATGTCCCATAGCACTTGTCATCACAACGCTCCATGATGCCTGTCATCCCAATATTCCATGCCCTTTTCATCACAATGCTCCATGACTTTTGTCATCACAATTCTCAATACACTTGTCATCACAATGCTCCCTGACATTTGTCATCAGAATGCTCCTTGAACACTGTCACAAAAAGGCTCCATGCCTTTTTCATCACAATGCCCCATGCCGTTTTCATCACAATGCTCCATGACATTGTCATCAAAATACTCCACAAGCTTGTCATCAGAATGCTCCATGACCCTTGTCATCACAGTTCTCCATGCACTTGTCAGCACAGTGCTCCTTGACCTTTGTCATAACAATGCTGCAAACCATTGCCATCACAATGCTCCATGACATTTGTCATCAGAATACTCCATGACACTTAGCATCACAGTGCTCCATGCCATTGTCATCAAAATGGGCCATTACATATGTCATCAAATTGCTCCCTGACACCTGTGTTCACAATACTGCATGACCTGGTCATCACAATGCTCCATGCCCTTGTTATCACATTGCTCCATGACCCTTGTCCTCACAATGCTCCGTGACTCCAGTTATCACAATGCTTCATGACCTTTGTCATCACAATGGTCCATGCCCTCATCATCAACAGTCTCTGTGACCTTTTTAACCACAATCCTACATGAACTTTTCATCAAAATGCTCTTTGACCGTTGTCATCACAATACTGCATGCACTTCTCATCAAAATGCTCTCTCACCACTGATATCACAATGGTACATCACTATTTGTCACAATACTCCCTCACCCCTGTCATCACAATGTTCCATGACTCCTGTCATCACATTGCTACATGCACTTATCATCACAATGTTCGATGACCCCTGGCATCACAATGTTCCATAACATATGTCATCAAAATGTTCCATGACACTTTTCATCAAATTGCTCCATGACCCTGTCATCACAATGCTCCCTACCCTTCTCATCACAATGCACAATGCCCTTGTCATCAAAATGCTCCATGACATTTGTCATCACAAAGATCCATGATCCTTGGCATCACAATGCTCCATGTCATTGTCATCACAATGCACCATGAAGGTTCTCATCACATTGCTCCATGTCCTTGTCATCACAAACCTCCATGACACATGTCATCAGAATGCTCCATGGCATTCTCATCACAATGCTCCATGCCCTTGCCATCACAATGTTCCATTACCCCTGTCATAACAATGCTCCATGAACCCTGTAATCACGATGTTCGATGGCCTTGTCATCACAAGGCTCCATGACCCTTCTAATCACAATGCTCCAACAACCCTGTAATCACAATGCTCCATGCCCGTTTTCATCTCAATGATCCATGAACCCTGTCATCACAATGCACCATGCCCATCATCATAATGCTTCATGCTATTGTCATCACAATGAAATCAAAAGGCTCCATGACATCTGACATAACAATGCTCCAAACCCTTGTGATCACAATATTCCATAACACTTGTCATCACAATGCCCCATGAAGCTCATCATCACAATTATCCATGGTCTTCTCATCACAATGCTCCATGACATTTGTCATCACAATGATCAATACACTTGTCATCAATATGCTCCCTGACCCTTGTTGTCTGTATGCTCCTTGAACCCTGTCATGACAAGGCTCCATGCCTTTTTTTATCACAATGATCCTTGCACTTTTCATCACAATGCTTCAAGACCCCTGTAATCACAAAGCTCCATGCCCTTGTCATCACAAAGCTCAATGACATATGTCTTCAGAATGCTCCTTGTCCTTCTCCTCACAATGCTCCATGCCCTTGTCATCAAAATGCTCCATGACCCCTGTCATCACAATGCTCCGTGATTCCAGTCATCACAATGCTTCATAACGTTTGTCATCACAATTGTCCTTGCCAGCATCATCACAAGGCACTGTGACCTTTGTCATCACAATCCTCAATGAACTTTTCATCACAATTCTCTGTGACCCTTGTCATCACAATGCTCCATGTCTTTGTCAGAAAAATGCTCCATGACCATTGTCATCACAATGTGCCACACGCATTTCATCACAACGGTCCACAACCTTATCATTGCAATGCTCCATATACTTTGTAATCACAATGGTCCATGCACTTCTCATCAAAATGCTCTCTCACCAGAGTTATCACAATGTTCCATCACTAGTCATCACAATACTCCCTCAACCATGGAATCACAATGTTCCATGACCCTGTCATCACAATGCTACATCCCCTTATCATCACAATGTTCCATGACCTCTGACATCACAATGTTCCATAAGCCCTGTCATCAAAATGCTCCATGACCCTTGTCATCACAATTCTCCATGCACTTGTCAGCACAATGCTACCTGACCCTTGTCATCACAATGTTCTAAGCCATTGTCATCACTGTGCTCCATTACCTTTGTCATCTGAATCCTCCATGTCACTTGGCATCACAATGCTCCATGCCATTGTCATCACAATGGGCCATTACATATGTCATCAAATGGCTCCCTGACACCTGTCTTCACAGTACTGCATGACCTGGTCATCACAATGCTCCATGCCCTTGTCATCACAATGCTCCATTCCAACTGTCATCGCAATAATCCATGAAGCTTACTAGACCAATGTTCCATGCCCTTGTCATCACAATGCTCCATGTCCTTCTTATCACAATGTTCCACGACCCCTGTCATCACAATGCTCCGTGACTCCAGTCATCACAATGCTTCATGACTTTTGTCATCACAATGATCCATGCCCTCGTCATCAACAGTCTCTGTGACCTTTTTAACCACAATGCTCCATGAACTTTTCATCACACTGCTCTTTGACCCTTGTCATCACAATGCTCTATGCCTTTCTCAGCACAATGCTCCATGACCCTGGTCATCACAATGCTCCATGCGCTTGTCAGCACAATGCTCCATGACACATGTCATCACAATGCACCATGCGCTTGTCATCACAGTGCTCCACAATCTTGTCATCACAATGCTCCATAAAACATGTCATCACAATGCTCCATGCACTTCTCATCGAAATGCTCTCTCACCACTGATATCACAATGTTACATCACTATTCGTCACAATACTCCCTCACCTCTGTCATCACAATGATCCATGAATCCTGTCATCACAATGCTACATGCACTTATCATCACAATGTTCGATGACCCCTGACATCACAATGTTCCATAACCCCTGTCATCAAATTGTTCCTTGAAACTTTTCATCAAATTGCTCCATGACACTGTCATCAAAATGCTCCCTGCCCTTCTCATCACAATGCACAATGCCCTTGCCATCAAAATGCTCCATGACCTTTGTCATCACAAATATCCATGACCCTTCGCATCACATTGCTCCATGCCCTTGTCATCACTAAGCTCCATGACACATGTCATCAGAATGCTCCATGGACTTCTCATCACAATGCTCCATGCCCTTTCCATCAAAATGCTCCATTACCCCTGTCATAACAATGCTCCATGACACCTGCAATCACGATGTTCCATGGATTTGTCATCACAAGGCTCCATGACCCTTCTAATCACAATGCTCCAAGACCCCTGTAATCACAATGCTCCATGCACTTCTCATCAAAATGCTCTCTCACCACTGATATCACAATGTTACATCACTATTCGTCACAATACTCCCTCAACTCTGTCATCACAATGATCCATGATTCCTGTCATCACAATGCTACATGCACTTATCATCAAAATGTTCGATGACCCCTGACATCACAGTGTTCCATAACCCCTGTCATCAAAATGTTCCTTGACACTTTTCATCAAATTGCTCCATGACCCTGTCATCAAAATGCTCCCTGCCCTTCTCATCACATTGCACAATGCCCTTGCCATCAAAATGCTCCATGACCTTTGTCATCACAAATATCCATGACCCTTCGCATCACATTGCTCCATGCCCTTGTCATCAATAAGCTCCATGACACATGTCATCAGAATGCTCCATGGACTTCTCATCACAATGCTCCATGCCCTTTCCATCAAAATGCTCCATTACCCCTGTCATAACAATGCTCCATGACACCTGCCATTACGATGTTCCATGGATTTGTCATCACAAGGCTCCATGACCCTTCTCATCACATTGATCCAAGACCACTGTAATCACAATGCTCCATGCCCATTTTCATCTCAATGATCCAAGATCCCTGTAATCACAATGCTCCATGCCCCTTTTCATCTCAATGATCCATGAACCCTGTCATCACAATGCACCATGCTCATCATCATAATGCTTCATGCTGTTGTCATCACAATGAATTCAAAATGCTCCATGACCTCTGTCATAACAATGCTCCAAACCCTTGTGATCAGAATATTCCATAACACTTGTCATCACAATGCCCCATGACACTCATCATCACAATTATCCATGGCCTTCTCATCAAAATGCTCCATGACCTTTGTCATCACAATGCTCTATACACGTGTCATCAATATGCTCCCTGACACTTGTTGTCTGTATGCTCCTTGAACCCTGTCATGACATGGCTTCATGCCCTTTTCATCACAATGCTCCAAGACACATGTAATCACAATGCTCCATGCACTTGTCATCACAAAGCTCAATGACGCCTGTCCTCAGAATGCTCCTTGGCCTTCTTTTCACAATGATCCATGCCATTTTCATCACAATGTTCCAAGACCCCAGTAGTCACAATGGTCCATGCCCCTTTTCATCAGTATGCTATATGAGACTTGTCATCACAAGGCTCCATGGACTTCTCATCACAGTGCTCCATGACACTTGTCATCACAATGCTCGATGCCCTTCCCATCACAATGCTCCATGCCTTTGTCATTACAATCCTCCATGAACCATGTATCACAGTGTTCCGTGCCCTTGTCATCCCAATGCTCCAAGCCCACTCTCATCACAATAATCCATGAAATATTTTAGACCAAAGCTCAATGCCCTTTTCATCACAATAATCCATGACCTCTGTCACAACAATGGTCCATGACCCCTGCCATCACCGTGTTCAATGGCATGTCATCACAAGTCTCCATGACCCTTGTCATCACAATGCTCCAAGACCACTGCAATTACAATGCTCCATGCCCTTGTCATCACAGTGCTCCATGACGCATGTCATCAGAATGTTCCATGGCCTTCTCATCACAATGCTCCATGCCCTCGTCATCACAATGCTCCAAGACCCCGGTAATCACAATGCTCCATTCCCCTTTTCATCTCAATGCTCCATGAACCCTGTCATCACAATGCACCATGCCCATCATCAAAATGTTTCATGCTATTGTCATCACAATGAATTCTAAATTCTCCATGACCTCTGTCATCATAATGCTCTAAACCCTTGTGATCACAATGTTCCATAAGACTTATCATCACAAAACCCCATGACAAGCATCATCACAATTATCCATGGTCTTCTCATCACAATGCTCCATGACCTTTGTCATCAAATGCTCCATGCCCTTGTCATCACAATGCTCCAAGACCATTGTAATCAAAATGCTCCATTCCCCTTTTCATCTCAATGCTCCATGAACCCTGTCATCACAATGAACCATGCCCATTATCATAATGCTTCCGGCTATTGTCATCACAATGAAATCAAAATTCTCCATGACATCTGTCATTCCAATGCTTCATGACCCCTGTCATCACAATACTCGATGAACATTTTCAGCAAAATGCTACATGACACTTGTCATCACAATGATCCATGCCCTTGTCATCCCAATGCTCCATGACCCCTGTATTCACAATGCTCCATGACGCTTGTCATCACAGTGCTCCATGACAACTGTCATCGCAATAATGCATGAAACTTATTAGACCAATGCTCCATGACCTTGTCATCACAATGCTCCCTGACACTTGTCGTCAGTATGCTCCTTGAACCCTGTCATGACAAGGCTCCATGCATTTTTCATCACAATGATCCATGCCCTTTTCATCACAATGCTCCAAGACACCTGTAATCACAATGCTCCATGCCCTTGTCATCAAAAAGCTCCATGACGCATGTCATCAGAATGCTCCATGGCCTTTTCCTCACTATGCTCCATGGCATTGTCATCACGATGCTCCATGTACCCTCTCATCACATTGCTCCATGCACTTGTCATTACAATCCTCCATGACCCATGTATCACACTGTTCCATGCCCTGGTCATCACAATGCTCCAGTCCACTCTCATCACAATAAAATATGAAATATTTCAAAACAATGCTCAATGCCCTTCTCATCACAATGCTCCATTACCTCTGTCATAACAATGCACCAGGACCACTGCCATCACAATGTTCCACGGCCTTGTCATCACAAGGCTCCATGACCCTTGTCATCACAATGCTCCAAGAAACATGTAACCAAAATTCTCCATGCCCTTGTAATAACAGAGCTCCATGACGCATGTCATCAGAAGGTCCCATGGCCTTCTCATCACAATGCTCCATGCCCTTGTCATCACAATGCTCCAAGACCCCTGTAAACAAAATGCTCCATGCCCCTTTCATCTCAATGCTCCATGAACCCTGTCATCACAATGCACCATGCCCATCTTCATAATGCTTCAGGCTATTGTCACTACAATGAAATCAAAATTCTCCATGACTTCTGTCATCATAATGCTCCATACCCTTGTGATCACAATGTTCCATAACACTTATCATCAAAACACCCCATGACGATCATCATCACAATTATCCATGGTGTTCTCATCACAATTCTCCATGATCATTGTCATCACAATGCTCAATACACTTGTCATCACAATACTCCCTGACACCTGTCATCAGTATGCTCCTTGAACGCTGTGATGACAAGTCTCCATGCCTTTTACATCACAATGATCCATGCCTTTTCATCACAAAGCTCCAAGACCCCTGTTATCACAATGCTCCATGGCCTTGTCAGCACAAACCTCCATGACGCATGTCATCAGAATTCTCCATGGCTTCTCCTCACAATGCTCCATGCCCTTGTCATCACAATGCTCCAAGACCCTTGTAATCACAATGCTCCATGCCCTTTTTCATCAGAATGCTCCATGAAACTTTTCATCACAAGTTTCCATGGTCATCTCATCACAATGCTCCAGGACCTTGTCATCACAATGCTCCATGACCCCTGTCATTACAATAATCCATTAACATTTCCAGCCGAATGCTACATGACATTCTCATCACAATGCTCCATGACCAATATCATCACAATGCTCCATGACCCCTGTCATCACAACCATCCATAACACCTGACAACACAATGATCCCTGACTCTTGTCATCACAATGCTCCATTCGCTAGTCATCACGATGCTCCACGACCCCTGTCATCACAATAGTCCATGAACATTTTCAGCCCAATGCTCCATGAACCTTGTCATCACAATGATCCATGCCCTTGTCATCCCAATGCTCCATGACCCCTGTATTCACAATGCTCCTTGACGCTTGTCATCACAGTGCTCCATGACACATGTCATCACAATGCTCCATGCCTTTGTCAGCAAAATGCTACATGACCTTGTCATTGCAATGCTGTATGGGCTTGGCATCACAATACTCCATTTCCATTGTCATCACAATCCTCCTTGAACCTTGGGATCACATTGCTTCATGCCCTTGTCATCACAATGCTCCATGTGCCTTGAAATCAAAATGATCCATGACCTCTCTCATCACAATGCTCCAAACACTTGTGATCACAATGTTCCATAACACTTGTCATCACAATGCTCCATGATGCCTGTCATCACAATACTCCATGCCCTTTTCATCACATTGCTCCATGACCTTTGTCATCACAATTCTCAATACACTTGTCATCACCATGCTCCCTGACACTTGTCGTCAGAATTCTACTTGAACCCTGTCACGAAAAGGCTCCATGCCTTTTTCACCACAATGCCCCATGCCGTTTTCATCACAATGCTCTATGACATTGTCATTAAAATACTCCACAAGCTTGTCATTAGAATGCTCCATGACCCTTGTCATCACAATTCTCCATGCACTTGTCAGCACAATGCTCCCTGACCCTTGTCATCACAGTGATCCAAGCCATTGTCATCACAATGCTCCATTACCTTTGTCATCAGAATCCTCCATGACACTTGGCATCACAATGCTCCATGCCATTGTCATCACAATGGGCCATTACATATGTCATCACAATGCTCCCTGACACCTGTCTTCACAATACTGCATCACCTGGTCATCACAATGCTCCATGCCCTTGTCATCACAATGTGTCATTCCATCTGTCATCGCAATAATCCATGAAACATATTAGACCAATGTTCCATGCCCTTGTCATCACAATGCTCCATGCCCTTGTTATCACAATGTTCCAAGACCCCTGTAATCAGAATACTCCATGCCCCTTTTCATCAGTATGCTCCATGAGACGTGTCTTCACAAGGCTCCATGGATTTCTCATCACAAAGCTCCAGGACCTTGTCATCACAATGCTTCACGACATTGTCATGAAAATCCTCAATGGCCCTTGTAATCATAATGCTGCAAGCACTAGTCATCACAATGCTCCATTATATTTGTCAGCACAATGTTCCCTGCCATTGTCATCGCAATGGACCATGACATATGTCATCACAATGCTACCTGACACCTCTCTTCACAATACTCCATGACCGTCTCATCACAATGCCCCATGCCCTTGTCATCACAGTGCACCATGTCCACTGTCATCACAATAATCTATGAAACTTCTCAGACCAATGCTCCATGCCCCAGTCTTCAAAATGCCCCATGCCCTGGTTAGCACAATGCTCCATGACCCCTGTGCTCACAATGCTCCATGACTCCAGTCATCACAATGCTTCATAACGTTTGTCATAACAGCGGTCCATGCCCGCGTCATCACAAGGCCCTGTGTCCTTTGTAACCACAATGCTCCATGAACATTTCATCACACTGCTCCGTGACCCTTGTCATCACAGTGCTCCATGCCTTTGTCAGAACAATGCTCCATGACCCTTGTCATCACAATGTGCCACGCGCTTTTCCTCACAATGTTCCACAACCTTGTCATGTCTATGCTCCATAAACCTTGTAATCACAATGCTCCATGCACTTCTCATCCAAATGCTCTCTCACCTGAGATATCACAATGTTCCATCACTAGTTATCACAATTCTCCCTCACCCCTGTAATCACAGTGTTCCATACCCCTGTCATCACAATGTTACATCCCCTTATCAGCACAGTGTTCCATGACCCCTGACACCACAATGTTCCATAACCCCTGTCATCAAAATGCTCCATGACACTTTTCATCCCAAATCTCCATGACCCCTGGCATCACAATGTTCTATAACCCCTGTCATCAAAATATTCCATTACACTTTTCATCAAATTGCTGCATGACTCTGTCATCAAAATGCTCCCTGCCCTTCTCATCACAATGCACCACACACTTGTCATCAAAATGCTCCATGACCTTTGTCATCACAAAGCTCCATGACCCTTGGCATCAAAATGCTCCATGTCATTGTCATCACAATGCTCCATGAACCCTCTCATCACATTGCTTCATGCCCTTGTCATCACAAAGCTCCATGACACTTGTCATCACAATGCTCGATGCGTTCTCATCACAATGCTCCATGCCCATGTCATTACAGTCCACCATGACCCATGTATCACAGTCTTCCGTGCCCTTGTCATCGCAATGCTCCATGCCCACTCTCATCACAATAATCCATGAAATATTTCAGACCAATGCTCAATGCCCTTCTCATCAATATGCTCCATTACTTCTGTCATAACTATGATCCATGACCACTGCCATCACAATGTTCCACGGCCTTGTCATCACAAGGCTCCATGACCCTTGTCATCACAATGCTCCAAGAACCCTGTAATCACAATGCTCAATGCCCTTGTCATCACAGTGCTCCAAGATCCCTGTAATCACAATGCTCCATGCCCCTTTTCATCTCAACGCTCCATGAACCCTGTCATCACAATGCACCATGCCCATCATCATAATTCTTCAGGCTATTGTCATCACAATGAAATCAAAATTCTCCATGACCTCTGTCATCGTAATGCTCCAAAACCTTGTGAACACAATGTTCCATAACATGTATCATCACAACACCCTATGACTATCATCATCACAATTATCCATGGCCTTCTCATCACAATGCTCCATGACCTTTGTCATCACATTTCTCAATACACTTGTCATCACAATGCTCCCTGACACTTGTCATCACAATGCTCCAAGCCATTGTCATCACAATGCTCCATTACCTTTGTCATCAGAATCCTCCATGACACTTGGCATCACAATGCTCCATGCCATCGTCATCACAATGGGCCATTACATATGTCATCACAATGCTCCCTGACACCTGTCTTCACAATACTGCATGACCTGGTCATCACAGTGCGCCATTCCAACTGTCATCGCAATAATCCATGAAACATATTAGACAATTGTTCATTGCCCTTGTCATCACAATGTTCCATGCCCTTTTTATCACCATGCTCCATGACCCCTGTCATCACAATGCTCCGTGACTCCAGTCATCACAGTGCTTCATTACCTTTGTCATCACAGTGGTCCATGCCCTCATCATCAACAGTCTCTGTGACCTTTTTAACCACAATGCTCCATGAACTTTTTATCACACTGCTCTTTGACCCTTGTCATCACAATGCTCTATGCCTTTCTCAGCACAATGCTCCAAGACCCTTGTTATCACAATGCTCCATGCGCTTGTCAGCACAATGCTCCATGACACATGTCATCACAATGCACCATGCGCTTATCATCACTGTGCTCCACAATCTTGTCATCACAATGCTCCATAAAATTTGTCATCACAATGCTCCATGCACTTCTCATCAAAATGCTCACTCACCACTGATATCACAATGCTACATCACTATTTGTCACAATACTCCCTCACCCCTGTCATCACAATCTTCCATGACTCCTGTCATCACAATGCTACATGCACTTATCATCATAATGTTCGATGACCCATGACATCCCAATGTTCCATAACACCTGTCAACAAAATGTTCCTTGACACTTTTCATCAAATTGCTCCATGACACTGTCATCACAATGCTCCCTGCCCTTCTCATCACAATTCACAACGCCCTTGCCATCAAAATGCTCCATGACCATTGTCATCACAAATATCCATGACCCTTGACATCACAATGTTCCATGTCATTGTCATCACAATGCTCCATGAATGCTCTCATCACATTGCTCCATGCCCTTGACTTCACATAGCTCCATGACACATGTCATCAGAATGCTCCATGACCTTCTCATCACAATGCTCCATGCCCTTGCCATCACAATGCTCCATTATAACTGTCATAACAATGCTCCATGATCCCTTCCATCACGATGTTCCATGGCCTTGTCATCACAAGGCTCCATGACCCTTCTCATCACAATGCTCCATGAACACTGTAATCACAATGATCTATGCCCCTTTTCATCTCAATGATACATGACACCTGTCATCACAATGCACCATGACCATCATCATAATGCTTCATGCTATTGTCATAACAATGAAATCAAAATGCTCCATGACCTCTGTCATAACAATGCTCCAAACCCTTGTGATCACAATATTCCATAACACTTGACATCACAGTGCCCCATGACGCTCGTCATCACAATTATCCATGGTCTTCTCATCACAATGCTCCATGACCTTCGTCATCACAATGCTCAATACACTTGTTATCATACTGCTCCCTGACACTTGTTGTCTGTATGCTCCTTTTACCCTGTCATGACAAGGCTCCATGCCATTTTCATCACAATAATCCATGCCCTTTTCATCACAATGCTCCAAGACCCATGTAATCACGATGCTCCATGCCCTTGTCATCACAATGCTCAATGATGCATGCCATCAGAAAGCTCCTTGGACTTCTCCTCACAATGCTTCATGCCCTTGTCATCACAAAGTTCCAAGACCCCTGTAATCACAATGCTGCATGCCGTTTTTCATCAGTAAGCTCCATGAGACTTGTCATCACATGGCTCCATGGTTTTGTCATAATAATGCTCCCAGCCCTAGTCATCACAATGCTCCATTATATTTGTCATCACAATCCTCCATTACATTTGGCATCACAATGCTCCCTGCCATTGTCATTTCAATGGTCCATGCCATATGTCATCCCAATGCTATATGACCCCTGTATTCACAATGTTCCGTGACGCTTGTCATCACAGTGCTGCATGACACCTGTCATCACAATCCTCCATGCCTTTTTCAGCAAAATGCTACATGACCTTGTCATTACAATGCTCTCTGCGCCATTCAACACAATACTCCATTACCATTGTCATCACTATCCTCAATGAACCTTGGGATCACATTGCTTCATGCCCTTGTCATCACAATGCTCCATGCTCCTTGAAATCAAAATGATCCATGACCTCTGTCATCGGAATGCTCCAAACACTTGTGATCACAGTGTTCCATAACACTTGTCATCACAATGCTCCATGATGCCTATCATCACAATACTCGATGCTCATTTCATCACAATGCTCCATGACATTTGTCATCACAATTCTCAATACACTTGTCATCACAATGTTCCCTGACACTTGTCGTAAGAATGATCCGTGAACCCAGTCATGAAAAGGCTCCATGCCTATTTCATCACAAAGCCCCATGCCATTTTCATCACAATGCTCCATGCCATTGTCATCAAAATACTCCACAAGCTTGTCATCAGAATGCTCCATGACCCTTGTCATCACAATTCTCCATGCTCTTGTCAGCACAATGCTCCCTGACCATTGTCATCACTATGCTCCAAGCCATTGTCATCACAATGCTCCATTACCTTTGTCATCAGAATCCTCCATGACACTTGGCATCACAACGCTCCATGCCATTGTCATCAAAATGGGCCAATACATATGTCATCACAATGCTCCCTGACACCACTTTTCACAATACTCCATGACCTGGTTATCACAATGCTCCTTGCCCTTGTCATCACAATGCTCCATTACCTATGTCATAACAATGCTCCATGACCCCTGCCATCACAATGTTCCACGGCCTTGTCATGACAAGGCTCCATGACCCTTATCATCACAATGGTCCAAGACCCCTGTAATCACAATTCTCCATGCCCTTTTTCATCAGAATGCTCCATGAGACTTGTCACCACAAGTCTCCATGGTCATCTCATCACAATGCTCCAGGACCTTGTCATCACCATGCTTCATTCCCTTGTCATCACAATGCTCCATGACCACTGTCATCACAATACTCCATGAACATTTTCAGCCCAATGCTCCATGACCTTCTCATCACAATGCTCCATGACCAATATCATCACAATGCTCCATGACCACTGTCATCACAACACTCCATGACACATGACAACACAATGATCCGGGACTCTTGTCATCACAATGCTCCATTCCCTAGTCATCACAATGCACCATGACCCCAGTCATCACAATACTCCATGAACATTTTCAGCCCAATGCTCCATGACTCTTGTCATCACAATGATCCATGCCCTTGTCATCCCAATGCTCCATGATCCCTGTATTCACAATGCTCTGTGTCGCTTGTCATCACACTGCTCCATGACACCTGTCATCACAATACTCCATGCCTTTGTCAGCAAAATGCTACATGACCTTGTCATTGCAATGCTCTATGCACTTGTCATCACAATACTCGATTTCCATTGTCATCACCATCCTCCATGAAACTTGGGATCACATTGCTTCATGCCCTTGTCATCACAATGCACCATGCTCCTTGAAATCAAAATTATCCATGACCTCTGTCATCGCAATGCTCCAAACACTTGTGATTCCAGTGTTCCATAACACTTGTCATCACAACGCTCCATGATGCCTGCCATCACAATAATCCATGCTCTTTTCATCACAATGCTCCATGACCTTTGTCATCACAATTCTCAATACACTTGTCATCACAATGCTCCATGACCCTTGTAATCACATTGGGCCATGCACATTTCATCACAATGATACACAACCTTGTCATTGCTATGCTCCATAAAGCTTGTAATCACAATTCTCCATGCACTTCTCATCCAAATGCTCTCTCACATGAGATATCACCATGTTCCATCACTAGTCATCACAATCCTCCCTTAACCCTATTATCAAAATGTTCCATGACCCCTGTCATCACAAAGCTACATCCACTTATCAGCACAATGCTCCATGACCACTGTCATCAAAATAATCCATGAACATTTTCAGCCCAATCCTCCATGACCCTTTTCATCACAATCATCCATGCCCTTGTCATCCCAATGCTCCATGACCCCTGTATTCACAATGTTCCGTGACGCTTGTCATCACACTGCTGCATGACCACTGTCATCACAATGCTCCATGCCTTTGTCACCAAAATGCTACATGACCTTGTCATTACAATGCTCTAGGCACTTGTCATCACAATACTCCATTACCATTGTCATCACAATCCTCCATGAACCATGGGATCACATTGCTTCGTGCCCTTGTCATCACAATGCTCCATGCTCTTTGAAATCAAAATGATCCATGACTTCTGTCATCACAATGCTCCAAACAATTGTGATCACAATGTTCCATAACACTTGTCATCACAACGCTCCATGATGCCTGTCATCGCAGTACTCCATGCCCTTTTCATCACAATGTTCCATGACCTTTGTCATCACAATTCTCAATACACTTGTCATTACAATGCTCCCTGACACTTGTCCTCAGCATGCTCCTTGAAACCTGTCACGAAAGGCTGCATGACTTTTTATCACAAAGCCCCATGCCATTTTCATCACAATGATCCATGCCATTGTCATCAAAATACTCCACAAGCTTGTCATCAGAATGCTCCATGACCCTTGTCATCACAATTCTCCATGCACTTGTCAGCACAGTGTTCCCTGACCCTTCTCATCACAATGCTCCAAGCCATTGTCATCACAGTGCTCCATTACATTTGTCATGAGAATTCTCCATGACACTTGGCATCACAATGCTCCATGCCATTGTCATCACAATGGGCCATTACATATGTCATCACAATGCTCCCTGAAACCTATCTTCACAATAATTCATGCCCTTGTCATCACAATGCTCCATGCCCTTGTCATCACAATGCGCCATTCCAACTGTCATCGCAATAATCCATGAAACATATTAGACCAATGCTCCATGCCCTTGTCATCACAATGCTCCATGCCCTTGTTATCACAATGTTCCATGACCCCAGTCATCACAATGCTCCTTGACTCCAGTCATCACAATGCTCCTTGACTCCAGTCATCACAATGCTCCATGACCTTTGTCATCACAATGGTCCGTGCCCTCATCATCAACAGTCTTTGTGACCTTTTTAACAACAATGTTCCATGAACATTTCATCACAGTGCTCTTTGACCATTGTCATCACAATGCTCTATGCCTTTCTCAGCACAATGCTCCATGCCCTTTTCATCACAATGCTCCATGACCCCTGTCATCACATTGTTCCGTGACTCCAGTCATCACAATTCTTCATAACATTTGTCATCACAATGGTCTATACCCGCGTCATCACAAGGTTCTGTGACCTTTGTAACCACAATGCTCCATGAACTTTTCATCACAATGTTCCGTGACCCTCGTCATCACAATGCTCCTTGCCTTTGTCAGAAAAATGCTCCATGACCCTTGTCATCACAATGTGCCACGCACTTTTCATCCCAACGGTCCACAAATTTGTCATCGAAATGCTCCATAAAATTGTAATCACAATGCTCCATGTCCTTCTCATCACAATGCTCCATTACCCCTGTCATAATAATGCTCCATGACCCCTGCCATCACAATGTTCCACGGCCTTATCATCAGAAGGCTCCATGACACTTGTCATCACAATGCTCAAAGACCCCTGTAATCACAATGCTCCATGCCACTTTTCATCTCAATGCTCCATGAACCCTGTCATCACAATGCATCATGCCAATCATTATAATGCTTCCAGCTATTGTCAGCACAATGAAATCAAAATTCTCAATGACATCTGTCATCGCAATGCTCCATGTCCCCAGTCATGACAATACTCCATGAACATTTTCAGCCCAATGCACCATGACCCTTGTCAGAACAATGATCCATGCCCTTGTCATCCCAATGCTCCATGACCCCTGTTTTCACAATGCTTCGTGACGCTTGTCATCACAGTGCTCCATTACACATGTCATCACAATGCTCCATGCCTTTGTCAGCAAAATGCTACATGACCTTGTCATTACAATGCTCTATGCGCTTGTCATCACAATACTCCATTACCATTGTCATCACTCTACTCCATGAACATTGGGATCACATTGCTTCATGCCCTTGTCATCACAATGCTACATGCTCCTTGAAATCACAATGATCCATGACCTCTGTCATCGCAATGCTCCAAAACCTTCTGATCACAATGTTCCATAAAACTATTCATCACAACGCTCCATGATGCCTGTCATCACAATACTTCATGAACTTTTCATCACAATGCTCCATGACATTTGTCATCACAATTCTCAATACACTTGTCATCACAATGCTCCCTGACACTTGTCGTCAGAATGCTCCTTGAACCCTGTCACGAAAATTCTCCATGCCTTTTTCATCACAAAGCCCCATGCCGTTTTCATCACAATGCTCCATGCCATTGTCATCAAAATACTCCAAAAGCTTGTCATCAGAATGCTCCATGACCCCTGTCATCACAATTCTCCATGCACTTATGAGCACAATGCTCCCTGAACATTGTCATCACTATGCTCCAATCCATTGTCATCACAATGCTCCATTAACTTTGTCATCAGAATCCTCCATGACACTTGGCCTCACAATGCTCCATGCCATTGTCATCACAATGCGCCAATACATATGTCATCACAATGTTCCGTGACACCCCTTTTTACAGTACTGCATGACCTGGTCTTCAAAATGCTCCATGCCCTTCTCATCACAATGCTCCATTACCTCTGTCATAACAATGCTCCATGACCCCTGACATCACAGTGTTCCACGGCCTTGTCATCACAAGGCTCCATGACCCCTGTCATCACAATACTTCATGCCCTTTTCATCAAAATGCTCCATGACACATGTCATCAGAATGCTCCATGTCCTTCTCCTCACACTGCTCCATGCCCTTGTCATCACAATGCTCCAAGACCCATGGAATCACAATGCTCCATGCCCCTTTTCATCAGAATTCTCCATGAGATTTGTCATCACAAGTCTCCATGTTCTTATCATCACAATGCTACAGGACCTTCTCATCACCATGCTCCATTCCCTTGTCATAACAATGCTCCATGACCCCTGTCATCACAATTCTCCATGAACATTTTCAGCCCAATGCTCCATGAAATTCTCATCACAATGCTCCATGACAAATATCATCAAAATGCTCCATGATCACTGTCATCACAACACTCCATCACATCTAACAACACAATGATCCGGGACCCTTTTCATCACAATGCTCCATTCCCTACTCATCACAATGCTCCATAACCCCTGTCATCACAATACTCCATGAATATTTTCAGCCCAATGCTCCATGACTCTTGTCATCACAATCATCCATGCCCTTGTCATCCCTATGCTCCATGACCCCTGTATTCAAAGTGCTCCATGACACATGTCATAACAATGCTCCATGCCTTTGTCAGCAAAATACTACCTGACCTTGTCATTGCAATGCTCTATGCGCTTGTCATCACAATACTCCATTCCCATTGTCATCACAGTCCTCCATGAACCTTGGGATCACATTGCTTCATGCCCTTGTCATCACAATGCTCCATGCTCCTTGAAATCAAAATGATCCATGACCTCTGTCATCACAATGCTCCAAACCCTTGTGATCACAAGGTTCCATAACACTTGTCATCACAACGCTCCATGATGCCTGCCATCACAATAATCCATGCTCTTTTCATCACAATGCTCCATGACCTTTGTCATCACAATTCTCAATACACTTGTCATCACAAAGCTCCCTGACACTTGTCATCAGAATGCTCCTTGAACCCTGTTATGTAAAGGCTCCATGCATTTTTCATCACAAAGCCCAATGCCATTTTCATCACAATGCTCCATGCCATTGTCATCAAAATACTCCACAAGATTGTCATCAGAATGCTCCATGACCCTTGTCATCACAATTCTCCATGCACATGTCAGCACAATGCACCCTGACGTTTGTCATCACAATGCTCTATGCCCTTGTCATCACAATGCTCCATTACTTTTGTCATCAGAATCCTCCATGACACTTGGCATCACAATGCTCCATGCCATTGTCATCTCAGTGGGCCATTACATATTTCATCACAATGCTCCCTGACAGCCCTCTCCACAATACTGCATGACCTGGTCACTACAATGCACCATGCCCTTGTCATCACAATGCACCATTCCAACTTTCATCACAATAATCCATGAAACTTATTAGACCAATGCTGCATGCACTTTTCATCACAATGCTCCATGCCCTAATTATCACAATGTTCCAAAACCCCTGTAATCAGAATGCTCCATGCCCCTTTTCATCAGTATGCTCCATGAGATTTGTCATCACAAGGCTCCATGTTTTTCTCATCACAATGCTCCAGGACATTGTCATCACAATGCTTCACGACATTTTCGTGAAAATTCTCAATGGCCCTTGTCATCATAATGCTCCTAGCCCTAGTCATCACAATGCTCCATTATATTTGTCATCACAATCCTCCATTACATTTGGCATCACAATGCTCCATGCCAATGTCATCGCAATGGACCATGACATATGTCATCACAATGATCCCTGACACCTGTCTTCACAATATTCCATGCCCTTGTCATCACAATGCTCCATGCCCTTGTCATCAAAATGCACCATGTCCACTGTCATCACAATAGTCTAGGAAACTTGTCAGACCAATGATCCATGCCCCTGTCATCACAATGCTCAATGCCCTTGTCATCACAATCCTCCATGACCCCTGTCATAACAAAGCTACATGACCCCTGCCATCACAATGTTCCACGGCCTTGTCATCACAAGGCTCCATGACGCTTGTCATCACAATGCTCCAGTACCCCTGTAATCACAATGCTCTATGCCCTTGTCATCACAAAGCTCCATGACACATGTCATCAGAATGTTCCATGGCCTTCAAATCAAAAGGCTCCATGCCCTTGTCATCACAATGCACCATGTCCAATGTCATCACAATAATCTATGAAACTTGTCAGACCGATGCTCCATGCCACTGTCATCACAATGCTCCATGCCCTTGTCATCACAATGCTCCCTGACCCCTGTCATCACAATGCTCCGTGACTCCAGTCATCACAATGCTTCATAACGTTTGTCATGACAACGGTCCATGCCCGTGTCATGACAAGGCTCTGTGACATTTGTAACCACAAAGCTCCATGAACTTTTCATCACAATGCTGTGTGACCCTTGCCATTACAATGCTCCATGCCTTTGTCAGAACAATGCTCCATGACTCTTGTCATCACAGTGTGCAATGCGCTTTTCATCACAATGATCCACAACCTTGTCATCGCTATGCTCCATAAACCTTGTAAGCACAATGCTCCATGCACTTCTCATCCAAATGCTCTCTCACATGAGATATCACAATGTTCCATCACTAGTCATCACAATCTTCCCTCACCCCTGTTATCACAATGTTCCATGAACAATGTCATCACAATGCTACATCCCTTTATCATCACAATGTTCTATGACCCCTGACATCACAATGTTCCATAACCACCTTCATCAAAATGCTCCATGACCGTTTTCATCCCAAAGCTCCATGACCCCTGGCATCACAATGTTCTATAACCCCTGTCATCAAAATGTTCCATTACAATTTTCATCAAATTGCTGCATGACCCTGTCATCAAAATGCTCCCTGCCTTTCTCATCACAATGCACCACACCCTTGTCATCAAAATGCTCCATGACCTTTGTCATCACAAAGCTCCATGACCGTTGGCATCACAATGATCCATGCAATTGTCATCACAATGCTCCATGAACCTTCTCATTACATTGCTCCATGCCCTTGTCATCACAAAGCTCCATGACACTTGTCATCACAATGCTCAATGCCCTTCTCATCACAGTAATCCATGAAATATTTCAGACCAATGCTCAATGCCCTTATCATCACAATGATCCATTACCTCTGTCATAACAATGCTCCATGACCGCTGCCATCACAATGTTCCATGGCCTTGTCATCACAAAGCTCCATGATGCATGCCCTCAGAATGTTCCATGGCCTTCTCATCACAGTGCTACATGCCCTTGTCATGACAGTGCTCCAAGACACCTGTAATCACAATGCTCCATGCCAATTTTCATCTCAATGCTCCATGAAGCCTGTCATCAAAATGCACCATGCCCATCATCATAATGCTTCAGGCTATTGTCATCAAAATGAAATCAAAATTATCCATGACCACTGTCATCAGAATTCTCCAAACCCTTGTGATCACAAAGTGCCATAACACTTATCATCACAACACCCTATGACGCTCATCATCACAATTATCCATGGTCTTCTCATCACAATGCTCCATGACCTTTGTCATCACAATTCTCAGTACACATGTCATCACAATACTCCCTGACACATGTCGTCAGTATGCTCCTTGAACCCTGTCATGACAAGGCTCCATGCCTTTTCATCACAATGAGCCATGCCCTTTTCATCACAATGCTCCAAGACCCCTTTAATCACAATGCTCCATGCCCCTTTTCATTAGAATGCTCCATGAGACTTGTCATCACAAATCTCCATGCTCTTATCATCACAGTGCTCCAGGACCTTGTCATCACCATGGTCCATTCCCTTGTCCTCACAATGCTCCATGACCCCTGTCATCACAATACTCCATGAACATTTTCAGCCCAATGCTCCATTAAATTCTCATCACAGTGCTCCATGTCAAATATCATCAAAATGCTCCATGCCCACTGTCATCACAACACTCCGTAACACCTGACAACACAATGATCCGGGAATCTTGTCATCACAATGCTCCATTCCCTAGTCATCGCAATGCTCCATGAACATT
Organism: Mesoplodon mirus; assembly: GCF_964341445.2. Taxonomy (NCBI): domain Eukaryota; kingdom Metazoa; phylum Chordata; class Mammalia; order Artiodactyla; family Ziphiidae; genus Mesoplodon; species Mesoplodon mirus. Next base: position 866,003 of record NW_028295721.1, read on the forward strand.
TTCAGCCCAATGCTCCATGACCCTTTTCATCACAATCATCCATGCCATTTTCATCCCAATGTTCCATGACCCCTGTATTCACAATGCTCCGTGACGTTGGTCATCACAATGCTCCATGACACCTGTCATCACAATGCTCCATGACTTTGTCAGCAAAATGCTACATGACCTTGTCATTACAATGCTCTATGCGCTTGTCATCGCAGTACTCCATTACAACTGTCATCACAATCCTCCATGAACCTAGGATCACATTGCTTCATGCCCTTGTCATAACGAAGCTCCATGCTCCTTGAAATCAAAATGATCCATGATCTCTGTCATCACAATGCTACAAACACTTGTGATCACTGTGTTCCATAACAGTTGTCATCACAACGCTCCATGATGTCTGGCATTACAATAATCCATGCCCTTTTCATCACAGTGCTTCATGACCTTTGTCATCACAATTCTCAATATATTTGTCATCACAATGTTCCCTGAAACTTGTCGTCAGAATGCTCCTTGAAACCTGTCACAAAAAGGCTCCATGCCTTTTTCATCACAAAACCCCATGCCATTTTCATCAAAATGCTCCATGCCATTGTCATCAAAATACTCCACAGGCTTGTCATCAGAATGCTCCATGAACATTGTCATCACAATTCTCCATTCACTTGTCAGAACAATGCTTCCTGACCCTTGTCATCACAATGCTTCAAGCCATTTTCATCACAAAGCTCCATTACCTTTGTCATCAAAATCCTCCATGACACTTGGCATCACAATGCTCCATGACATTGTCATCACAATGAGCCATTACATATGTCATCACAATGCTCCATGATACCACCCTTCACAATAATGCATAACCTGGTCATCACAATGCTCCATGCCCTTGTCATCACAATGCGCCATTCCAACTGTCATCACAATAATCCATGAAAATTATTAGACCAATGGTCCATGCCCTTGTCATCACAATGCTCGATGCCCTAGTTATCATAATGTTCCAAAAAGCCTGTAATCAGAATGCTCCATGCCCCTTTTCATCAGTATGGTCCATGAGATTTGTCATCACAAGGCTCCATGATTTTCTCATCACAGTGCTCCAGGACTTTGTCATCACAATGCTTCCCGACATTTGCGTGAAAATTTTCAATGGCCCTTGTCAACATAATGCTCCAAGCCCTAGTCATCACAATGCTCCATTATATTTGTCATCACAATCCTCCATTACATTTGGCATCACAATGCTCCATGCCATTGTCATCGAAATGGACCAAGACATATGTCATCACAATGCTCCGTGACACCTGTCTTCACAATACTCCATGCCCTTGTCAACACAATGCTCCATGCCCTTGTCATCACAATGAACCATGTCCACTGTCATAACAATAATCTAGGAAACTTGTCAGACCAATGCTCAATGACCCTGTCATCACAATGCTCCATGCTCTTGTCATCACAATGCTCCATGACACCTGTCATAACAATGCTCCATGACGCCTGCCATCACAATGTTCCACGGACTTGTCATCACAAGGCTCCATGACGCTTGTCATCACAATGCTCCAAGAACCCTGTAATCACAATGATCCATGCCCTTGTCATCACAATGCTCCAAGACCCCTGTAACCACAATGCTCCATGCCCTTGTCATCACAAACCTCCTTGACACATGTCATCAGAATGTTCCATGGCCTTCTCATCAAAATGCGCCATGCCCTTGTCATCACAATGCACCATGTGCAATGTCATCACAATAATCTATGAAACTTTTCAGACCAATGCTCCATGCCCCTGTCATCACAATGCTCCATGCCCTTGTCATTACAATGCTCCATGACACCTGTCATCACAATGCTCCGTGACTCCAGGCATCACAATGCTTCATAACGATTGTCATCACAACGGTCCATGTGCGCGTCATCACAAGGCTCTATGACCTTTGTAAACACAATGCTCCATGAACCTTTCATCACAATTCTCTGTGACCCTTGTCATCACAATGCTCCATGCCTTTGTTAGGACAATGCTCCATGACCGTTGTCATCACAAAGTGTCATGCGCTTTTCATCACAATGATCCACAACCTTGTCATAGCTATGCTCCATATACCTTGTAATCACAATGCTCCATGCACTTCTCATCCAAATGCTCTCTCACATGAGATATCACAATGTTCCATCACTAGTCATCACAATCCTCACTCACCCATGTCATCAAAATGCTCCATGACCGTTTTCATCCCAAAGCTCCATGACCCCTGGCATCACAATGTTCTATAACCCCAGTCATCAAAATGTTCCATTACACTTTTCATCAAAATGCTGCATGACCCTGTCATCAAAATGCTCCCTGCCTTTCTCATCACAAGGCACCACACCCCTGTCATCAAAATGCTCAATGACTTTGTCATCACAAAGCTCCATGACCTTTGGCATCACAATGCTCCATGTCATTGTCATCACAATGCTCCATGAAACCTCTCATCACATTGCTCCATGCCCTTGTCATCACAAAGCTCCATGACACTTGTCATCACAATGCTCGATGCCCTTCGCATCACAATGCTCCATGTCCTTGTCATTACAATCCTCCATGACCCATGTATCACAGTGTTCCTTGCCCTTGTCATCACAGTGCTCCATGCCCAATCTCATCACAAATATCCATGAAACCATTCAGACCAATGCACAATGCCCTTCTCATCACAATGCTCCATTACCTCTGTCAAAACAATGCTCCATGACCCCTGCCCACACAATGTTCCACGGCCCTGTCATCACAAGGCTCCATGACCCTTGTCATCACAATGCTCCAAGACCCCTGTAATCACAATGCTCCATGCCCTTGTCATCACAAAGCCCCATGACGCATGCCATCAGAATGTTCCATGGCCTTCTCATCCAATCCTCCATGCCCTTGTCATGACAATGCTCCAAGACCCCTGTATTCACAATGCTCCATGCTACTTTTCATCTCAATGCTGCATGAAGCCTGTCATCAGAATGCTCCATGCCCATCATCAAAATGCTTCAGGCTATTGTCATCATAATGAAATCAATATTATCCATGACCACTGTCATCATAATGCTCCAAACCCTTGTGATCACAATCTTCCATAACACTTAACATCACAACACCCTATGACGCTCATCATCACAATTATCCATGGTCTTCTCATCACAATGCTCCATGACCTTTGTCATCACAATTCTCAATACACTTGTAATCACAATGCTCCCTGACAGTTGTCGTCAGTATGCTCCTTGAACCCTGTCATGACAAGGCTCTATGCTTTTTCATCACAATGATCCATGCCTTTTCATCACAATTTTCCAAGACACCTGTAATCACAGTGCTCCATGCCCTTGTCATCTCAAAGCTCAATGACACATATCATCAGAATGCTCCATGGCCATCTCCTCAAAATGCTCCAGGCCCTTGACATCACAATGCTCCAAGACCCCTGTAATCACAATGCTCCATGCCCCTTTTCATCAGAATGCTCCATGAGACTTCTCATCACAAGTCTCCATGCTTTTATCATCACAATTCTTCAGGAACTTGTCATCACCATGCTGCAATCCCTTGTCATCACAATGCTCCATGACCCCTGTCATCACAATACTCCATGAATATTTTCAGCCCAATGCTCCATGAAATTCTCATCACAATGCTCCATGACAAATATCATCACAATGCTCCATGACCACTGTCATCAAAACACTCCATGACACCTGACAACACAATGATCCTGGACTCTTGTCATCACAATGCTCCATTCCCTACTCATCACAATGCTCCATGACCCCTGTCATCACAATACTCCATGAACATTTTCAGCCCAATGCTCCATGACACTTGTCATCACAATGCTCCATGCCATTGTCAGCAAAATGCTACATGACATTGTCATTACAATGCTCTATGCGCTTGTCATCACAATACTCCATTACGATTGTCATCACAAACCTCCATGAACCTTGAGATCACATTGCTTCATGCCCTTGTCATCACAATTCTCCATGGACTTTGAAATCAAAATTATCCATGACCCCTCTCATCACCATGCTCCAAACACTTGGAATCACAATGTTCCATAACACTTGTTATCACAACGTTCCATGATGCCTGCCATCACAATACTCCATGCCCTTTTCATCACAATGCTCCATGACCTTTGTCATCACAATTCTCAATACACTTTTCATCACAATGCTCCCTAACACTTGTCGTCAGAATGCTCCTTGAACCCTGTCAGGAAAAGGCTCCATGCATTTTTCATCAAAAACCCCCATGCCATTTTCATCACAATGCTCCATGCCATTGTCATCAAGATACTCCACAAGCTTGTCATCAGAATGCTCCATGACCCTTGTCACCACAATTCTCCATGCACTTGTCAGCACAATGGTCACTGACCCATGTCATCACAATGCTCCATTAACTTTGTCATCAAAATCCTCCATGAAACTAGGCATCACAATGCTCCAGGCCTTTGTTATCACAATGGGCCATTACATATGTCGTCACAGTGTTCCCTGACACCTCTCTTCTCAATACAGCAAGACCTGGTCATCACAATGCTCCATGCCCTTGTCATCACAATGTGCCATTCCAACTGTCATCGCAATACTCCATGAAAATTTTTAGACCAATGCTCCATGCCATTGTCATCACAATGCGCCATGCCATTGTTATCACAATGTTCCATGACCCCTGTAATCACAATGCTCCATGCCCTTGTCATCACAAAGCTCCATGACACATGCCATCAGAATGTTCCATGTCCTTCTCATCAAAATGCTCCATGCCCTTGTCATCACATTTCTCCAAGACCCCTCTAATCTCAATGCTCCATGCCCCTTTTCATCTCAATGCTCCATGAACCCTGTCATCAAAATGCACCATGCCCATCATCATAATGCTTCCGGCTATTGTCAGCACAATGAAATCAAAATTCTCCATGGCCTCTGTCATCACAATGCTCCATGACCCCTGTCATCACAATACTCCATGAACATTTTCAGCCCACTGCTCCATGACCCTTGTCATCACAGTGATCCATGAACTTGTCATCCCATTGCTCCATGACCCCTGTATTCACAATGCTCTGTGACGCTTGTCATCACAGTGCTCCATGACACCTGTCATCACAATGCTCCATGCCTTTGTCAGCAAAATGCTACATGAACTTGTCATTACAATGCTCTATGCGCTTGTCATCACAATACTCCATTAACATTGTCATCACAATCCTCCATGAAACTTGGGATCACATTGCTTCATGCCCTTGTAATCACAATGCTCCATGCTCCTTGAAATCAAAGTGATCCATGATCACTGTCCTCACAATGCTCCAAAACCTTGTGATCAAAATGTTCCATAACACTTGTCATCACAACGCTCCATGACGCCTGTCATCACAATACTCCATGCCCTTTTCATCACAATGCTCCATGACCTTTGTCATCACAATTCTCAATACACTTGTCATCACAATGCTCCCTGACACTTGTCTTCAAAATGCTCCTTGAACCCTGTCACGAAAATGCTCCATGCCTTTTTCATCACAATGCCCCATGCCTTTTTCATCACAATGCTCCACGCCACTGTCATCAAAATACTCCACAAGTTTGTCATGAGAATGCTCCATGAACCTTGTCATCACAATACTCCATGCACTTGTCAGCACAATGCTCCAAGCCATTGTCATTACAATGCACCATTACCTTTGTCATCAGAATCCTCCATGACACTAGGCATCACAATGCTCCATGCCATTGTCATCACAATGGGTCATTACATTTGTCAACACAGTGTTCCCTGACACCAGTTTTCACAATACGGCATCACCTGGTCATCACAATGCTCCATGCCTTTGTCACCACAGTGCACCATTCCAACAGTCATCGCAATAATCCATGAAACTTATTAGACCAATGCTCCATGCCCTTGTCATCACAATGCTCCATGACCCTTGTCATCACAATGCTCCATGAACTTTTCATCACAATGCTCTTTGATCCTTGTCATCACAATTCTCTATGCCTTTCTCAGCACAGTGCTACATGACCCTTGTCATCACAATGCTCCATGCGCTTGTCAGCACGATGCTCCATGACACATGTCATCACAATGAACCATGCGCTTGTCATCACAGTGCTCCACAATCTTGTCATCACAATGCTCCAAGCACTGCTCATCAAAATGCTCTCTCACCACAGATATCAAAATGTTACATCACTATTTTTCACAATACTCCCTCACCCCTGATATCATAGTTTTCCATGACTCCTGTCATCACAATGCTACATTCACTTATCATCACAATGTTCGATGACCCCTGACATCACAATGCTCCATAACCCCTGTCATCAAAATGCTCCATGACCATTTACATCAAAATGCTCCATGACCCCTGGCATCACAATGTTCCATAACCCCTCTCAACAAAATGTTCCATAACACTTTTCATCAAATTGCTCCATGACCCTGTCATCACAATGCTCCCTGCCCTTCTCATCACATTGCACAACGGACTTGTCATCAAAATGCTCCATGACCTTTGTCATCACAAATATCCATGACCCTTGGCATCACAATGCTCCATGTCATTGTCATCACAATGCTCCATGAACGCTCTCATCACATTGCTCCATCCCCTTTTCATCACAAAGCTCCATGACACAGGTCATCAGAATGCTCCATGGCCTTCTCATCACAATGCTCCATGTGCTTGCCATCACAATGCTCCATTACCCCTATCATAAAAATGCTCCATGACCCCTGCCATCACGATGTTCCGTGGCCTTGTCATCACAAGGCTCCATGACCCTTCTCATCACAATGCTCCAAGACCCCTGTAATCACAATGCTCCATGCCCCTTTTCATCTCAATGATCCATGAACCCTGTCATCACAATGCACCATGCCCATCATCATAATGCTTCATGCTATTGTCATCACAATAAAATCAAAATGCTCCATGACCTCTGGCATAACAATGATCCAAACCCTTGTGATCACAATATTCCATAACACTTGTCATCACAGTGACCCATGACACTCGTCATCACAATTATCCATGGTCTTCTCATCACAATGCTCCATGAACTTTGTCATCACAATGCTCAATACACTTGTCATCAAAATGCTCCCTGACACTTGTTGTCTGTATGCTCCTTGAACCCTGTCATGACAAGGCTCCATGCCTTTTTCATCACAATGATCCATGCCCTTTTCATCACAATGCTCCAAGACGCCTTTAAACACAATGCTCCATGCCCTTGTCATCACAAAGCTCAATGAAACATGTCTTCAGAATGCTCCTTGGCCTTCTCCTCACAATGCTCCATGCCCATGTAATCACAATGTTCCAAGACCCCTGTAATCACAATGGTCAATGCCCCTTTTCATCAGTATGCTCCATGAGATTTATCATCACAAGTCTCTATGGATTTCTCATCACAATGCTCCAGGACCTTGTCATCACAATGCTTCACGACCTTGTTCTGAACATTCTCAATGGCCCTTGTCATCATAATGCTCCAAGCCCTAGTCATCACAATGCTCCATTATATTTGTCATCAAAATCCTCCATTACGTTTGGCATCACAATGCTCCCTGCCATTGTCATTGCAATGGACCATGACATATGTCATCACAATGCTCCCTGACACCTGTCTGCACAATACTCCATGACCTTCTCATCACAATGATCCATGCCCTTGTCATCACAATGCACCATGTCCAATGTCATCAAAATAATCTATGAAACTTCTCAGACCAATGCTACATGCTCCTGTCACCACAATGCTCCATGCACTTGTCATCACAATGCTCCATGACCACTGTCATCACAATGCTCCGTGACTCCAGTCATCACAATGCTTCATAACATTTGTCATCACAATGTTCCATGCCCGTATCATCACAAGGCTCTGTGACCTTTATAACCAAAATGCTCCATGAACTTTTCATCACAATGCTCCGTGACCTTGTCATCAAAATGCTCTATGCGTTTGTCAGAAAAATGCTCCATGACCATTGTCATCAAAATGTGCTACGTGATTTTCATCAAAACGATCCACAAATTTGTCATGGTAATGCTCCATAAACCTTGTAATCACAATGCTCCATGCCCTTCTCATCACAATGCTCCATTACTCCTGTCATAACAATACTCCATGACCCCTGCCATCAAATTATTCCACGGCCTTGTCATCACAAGGCTCCATGACACTTGTTATCCCAATGTTCCAAGACCCCTGTAATCACAATGCTCCATGCCCTTGTCATCACAAAGCTCCATGACACATGCCATCAGAATGTTCCATGTCCTTCTCATCAAAATGCTCCATGCCCTTGTCATCACAGTGCTCCAAGACCCCAGTAATCACAATGCTCCATGCCCCTTTTCATCTCAATTCTCCATGAAACCTGTCATCACAATGCACCATGCCCATCATCATAATGCTTCCGGCTATTGTCAGCACAATGAAATCAATATTCTCCATGACCTCTGTCATCACAATGCTCCATGACCCCTGTCATCACAATAATCCATGAACATTTTCAGCCCAATGCTCCATGAACCTTGTCATCACAATGATCCATGCCCTTGTCATCCCAATGCTCCATGACCCCTGTATTCACAATGCTCCGTGACGCTTTTCATCACAGTGCTCCATGACACCTGTCATGACAATGTTCCATGCCTTTGTCAGCAAAATGCTACATGACTTTGTCATTACCATGCTCTATGCGCTTGTCATCACAATACTGCATTACCATTGTCATCACAATCCTCCATGAATCTTGGGATCACATTGCTACATGCCCTTGTCATCACAATGCTCCATGCTCCTTGAAATCAAAATGATCCATGACCTCTGTCATCACAATGCTCCAAACCCTTGTGATCACAGTGTTCCATAGCAATTCTCATCACAAAGCTCCATGATGCCTGTCATCACAATACTCGATGCCCTTTTCATCACAATGCTCCATGACCATTGTCATCACAATTCTCAATACACTTGTCATCACAATGCTCCCTGACACTTGTCCTCAGAATGCTCCTTGAACCCTGTCACGAAAAGGCTCCATGCCTTTTTTAACACAATGCCCCATGCCGTTTTTATCACAATGCTCCACGCCACTGTCATTAAAAAACTCCACAAGTTTATCATGAGAATGTTCCATGACCCTTGTCATCACAATTCTCCATGCACTTTTCAGCACAATGCTCCCTGACCTTGTCCTCTCAATGTTCCAAGCCACTGTCATCACAATGCACCATTACCTTTGTCATCAGAATCCTCCATGACACCTGGCATTACAATGCTCCATGCGATTGTCATCACAATGGGACATTACATATGTTATCACAATGCTCCCTGACACCTCTCTTCACAATACTGCATGACCTGGTCATCACAATGCTCCATGCCCTTGTCACCACAATGCACCATTTCAACAGTCATCGCAATAATCCATGAAACTTATTAGAACAATGCTCCATGCCCTTGTCATCACAATGCTCCATGACCCTTGTAATCACAATGCTCCATGAACTTTTCATCACAGTGCTCTTTGTTCCTTGTCATCACAATGCTCTATGCCTTTCTCAGCGCAATGCTCCGTGACCCTTGTCATCACAATGCTCCATGCGCTTGTCAGCACGATGCTCCATGACACATGTCATCATAATGCACCATGCGCTTGTCATCACAGTGCTCCACAAGCTTGTCATCACAATGCTCCATGCACCTTGTCATCACAATGCTCCATGCACTTCTCATCAAAATGCTCTCTCACCACAGATATCACAATGTTACATCACTATTCGTCACAATACTCACTCACCCCTGTTATCCCAATGTTCCATGACCCCTGTCATCACAATGCTACATGCACTTATCATCACAATGTTCGATGACCCCTGACATCACAATGCTCCATAACCCCTGTCATCAAAATGCTGCATGACCCTTTTCATCATAATGCTCCATGACCTCTGACATCACAATGTTCCATAACCCCTGTCATCAAAATGTTCCATGACACTTTTCATCAAATTGCTCCATGACCCTGTCATCACAATGCTCCCTGCCCTTCTCATCACAATGCACAACGCCCTTGTCATCAAAATCCTCCATGACCTTTGTCATCACAAAGATCCATGACCCTTGGCATCACAGTGCTCCATGTCATTGTCATCACAATCCTCCATGAACACTCTCATCACATTGCTCCATGCCCTTGTCATCACAAAGCTCCATGACACATGTCATCAGAATGCTCCATGGCCTTCTCATCACAATGCTCCATGCCCTTGCCATCACAATGCTCCATTACCCCTGTCATAACAATGTTCCATGACCCCTGCCATCACGATGTTCCGTGGCCTTGTCATCACAGTGCTCCATGACACCTGTCATCACAATGCTCCATGACTTTGTCAGCAAAATGCTACATGACCTTGTCATTACAATGCTCTATGCGCTTGTCATCACAATACTCCATTTCCATTGTCATCACAATCCTCCATGAACCTTGAGAGCAGATTGCTTCATGCCCTTGTCATCACAATGCTCCATGTGCCTTGAAATCAAAATGATCCATGTCCTCTGTCATCACAATGCTCCAAACCCTTCTGATCCCAGTGTTCCATAACACTTGTCATCACAATGCTCCATGATGCCTGTCATCACAAAATTCCATGCCCTTTTCATCACAGTGCTCCATGACATTTGGCATCAAAATGCTCAGTACACTTGTCATCACAATGCTCCCTGACACTTGTCATCAGAATGCTCTTTGAACCCTGTCACGAAAAGGCTCCATACCTTTTTCATCACAATGCCCCATTCCGTTTTCATCACAATGCTCCGTGACCATTGTCATCAAAATGCTCCATGACTTTGTCTGAAAAATGTTCCATGACCCTTGTCATCACAATGTGCCATTCGCTTTTCATCACAACGGTCCAGAATATTTTCATTGCAATGCTCCATAAACCTTGTAATCACAATGCTCCATACACTTCTCATCAAAATGCTCTCTCACCAGAGATATCACAGTGTTCCAACACTAGTTGTCACAGTACTCCCTCACTACTGTAATCACAATGTCCCATGACCCCTGTCATCACAATGCTACATCCCTTTATCATCAAAATGTTCCATGACCCCTGACATCACAATATTCTATAACCCCTGTCATCAAAATGTTCCAATACACTTTCCATCATATTGCTGAATGACCCTGTCATCAAAATACTCCCAGCCCTTATCATCACAGTGCACCATGCACTTGTCATCAAAATGCTCCATGACATTTGTCATCACAAAGCGCCATGACACTTGGCATCACAATGCTCCATGAACCCTCTCATCACATTGCTCCATGCCCTTCTCATCACAAAGCTCCATGACACTTGTCATCAAAATGCTCGATGCACTTCTCATCACAATGCCCCATGACCTTGTCATTACAATCCTTCATGACCCATGTATCACAGTGTTCCATGCCCTTATCAACACAATGCTCTATGCCCACTCTCATCACAATAATCCATGAAACTTATTAGACCAATGCTCCATTCCCGTGTCATCACAAGGCTCCATGCCCTTGTTATCACAATGTTCCATGACCCCTGTCATCACAATGCTCCATGCCTCCATTCATCACAATGCTTCATGACCTTTGTCATCACAATGGTCCATGCCCTCGTCATCAGCAGGCTCTGTGACCTTTTTAACCACAATGCTCCATGAACTTTTCATCACAATGCACTTTGACCCTTGTCATCACAATACTCTATGCCTTTCTCAGCACAATGCTCCATGACCCTCGTCATGACAATGCACCCTGCACTTTTCATCACAGTGCTCCACAATCTTGTCACCACAATGCTCCATAAAACTTGTCGTCACAATTCTCCATGCACTTCTCATTAAAATGCTCTCTCAACACTGATATCACAATGTTACATCACTATTCATCACAATACTCCCTCACCCCTGTCATCACAATATTCCATGACTTCTGTCTTTGCAATGCTACATGCACATATCATCACAAAGTTCGATGACCACTGAAATCACAATGTTCCATAACCCCTGTCATCAAAATGCTCCATAACAATTTTCCTCAAAATGCTCAATGACCCCTGACATCACAATGTTCCATAACAACTGTCATCAAAATATTCCATGACCCTTTTCATCAAATTGCTCTATAACCCTGTCATCACAATACTCCCTGCCCTTCTCATCACAATGTACCACGCCCTTGTCATCAAAATGCTCCATGACCTTTGTCATCACAAGGATCCATGACCCTTGGCATCTCAATGCTCCATGCCATTGTCATCACAAAACTCCATGAACCCTCTAATCACAATGCTCCATGCACATTTGCATCTCAATGCTCCATGAACCCTGTCATCAAAATGCACCATGCCCATCATCATAATGCTTCAGGCTATTGTCATCACAATAAAATCAAAATATTTGATGATCTATCTCATCACAATGCTCCAAATCCTTTTGATTACAATGTTCCATAACACTTATCATCAAAATGTCCCATGACGCTCATCATCACAATTATCCATGGTCTTCTCATCACAGTGCTCCATGACCTTTGTCATCACAGTGCTCTATACACTTGTCATCACAATGCTCCCTGACACTTGTCATCAGTATGCTCCTGGAAGCCTGTCATGACAAGGATCCATACCATTTTCATAACAATGATCCATGCCAATTTCATCACAATGCTCCAAGACACCAGTAATCACAATGCTCCATGCCCTTTTCATCACAATGCCCCAAGACCCCTGTAATCACAATACTCCATGCCCCTTTTCATCAGAATGCTCCATGAGACATGTTATTACAAGGCTCCATGGTCTTCTCATCACAATTCTCCAGGAACTTTTCATCACAATGCTCCATTCCCTTGTCATCACAATGCTCCATGACCCATGTCCTCTCAATACTTCCTGAATATTTTCAGTCCAATTCTCCAGGAACATCTCATCACAATGCTTCATGATCCCTATCATCACAATGCTCCATGACCACTCTCATCACAACGCTCCATGACCCCTGACAACACAGTGATCCGGGACTCTTGTCATCACAGTGCTCCATTCCCTAGTCATCACAATGCTCCATGAACATTTTCAGCCCAATGCTCCATAACCGTTGTCATCACAATGATCCATGACCTTGTCATCCCAATGCTCCATGACCCCTGTAATCACAATGATCCGTGATGCTTCTCATCACAGTGCTCTATGACCCTTATCATCACAATGCTCCATGCCTGTGTCAGCAAAATGCTACATGACCTTGTCATCAAAATGCTGCATTTGCTTGTCATCACAATACTCCCTTACCATTGTCATCACAATCCTCCATGAATCTTGGGATCACATTGCTTCATGCCCTTGTCATCCCAATGCTCCATGCTCCTTGAAAACAAAATGATCCATGACTTCTATCATCACAATGCTCCAAACCCTTGTTATCACAAAGTTCCATAACACTTGTCATCACAACGCTCCATGATGCCTGTCATCACAATACTCCATGTCCTTTTCGTCAAAATGCTTCATGATCTTTTTCATCACAATTCTCAATACACTTGTCATCACAATGTTCCCTGACACTTGTCGTCAGAATGCTCCTTGAAACCTGTCATGAAATGGCTTCATGCCATTTTCATCACAATGCTCCATACCGTTTTCATCACAATGCTCCATGCCATTGTCGTCACAATACTCCACAAGCTTGTCATCAGAATGCTCCAGGACACTTGTCATCACAATGCTCCATGGCCACTGTCATCACAATGCTCCATACCCCTTGTCATTACTGTGCTCCATGACGCTTGTCATCACAATTATCCATGGTCTTCTCATCACAATGCTCTACGCCCTTGTCATCAAAATGCTCCATGACCCTTGTCATCACAATGCTCCATGGCCACTGTCAACACAATGCTCCATTCCCCTTGTCATTACAGTGCTCCATGACGCTCGTCATCACAATGCTCCACGGTCTTGCCATCACAATGCTCCATGCCCTGGTCATCACAATGCTCCATGTCCCCTGTCATCACAATTCTCCTCGTTCTTGGCATCACTATGCTCCATGACAGTTCTCATCACCGTGTTACATGATTTGTCATCACAATTCTCTATGCACTTGTCATCGCAATGCTCCATGACCCCTGTCATAGGAAGCTCCATGTGCTTCTCATCACAATGCTTCATGAACTTGTCATCAAAATTCTCAATGGCCCTTGTCATCACAATGCTCGATGCCCTTGTCATCACAATGCTACATGTCCCTTGTCATCACAATGCTCCAAGCCCATGTCATCAAAATGCTCCATTACATTTGTCATCACAATCCTCCATGACACTTGGCATCACAATGTTCCATTCCATTGTCATCGCAATGGACCATGACATATGTCATCACAATGCTCCCTGAGACCTGTCTTCAAAATACTCCATGACCTTCTCATCACAATGCTCCATGCCTTGTCATCACATTGCACCATGCCCACTGTCATCACAATAATCCATGAAACATGTCAGGCCAATGCTCCATGCCCCTGTCATCACAATGATCATTGCCTTTTCATCACAATGCTCTATGAACCCTGTCATCACAATGCTCCATGACTCCAGTCATCACAATGCTTCATGACCTTTGTCATCACAATGGTCCATGCCCTCGTCATCACAAGGCTCTGTGACCTTTGTCACCAAAATGCTCCATGAAATTTTCATCACAATGCTCGTTGACCTTTCTCATCACAATGCTCCATGCCTTTGTCAGCACAGGGCTCCATGACACATGTCATCACAATGCGCCATGTCCTTGTCATAACAATGCTCCACAACCTTTTCATCACAATGCTCCATAAAACTTGTCATCACAATGCTCCATGCACTTCTTATCAAAATGCTCTCTCACGAATGATATCAAAATGTTCCCTCACTAGTCATCACAATACACCCACTCCCCTGTCATCACAATGGTCAACAACACCGTCATGAAAATGTTCCATGACTCCTGACATCACAATGTTCCATAACCCCTGTCATCAAAATGTTCCATGACACTTTTCATCAAATTGCTCCATGACCCTGTCATCACAATGCTCCCTCCCCTTCACAAGAGAATTCACCACACCCTTGTCATCAAAATGCTCCATGACCTTTGTCATCACAAAACTCCATGACCCTTGGCATCACAATGCTCCATGCCATTGTCATCACAATGCTCCAAAAACCTCTCATCACATCGTTCCTAGCCCTTGTCATCACAGGATCCATGATGCTTTTCATCACAATGCTCGATGCCATTCTTCTCACAATGCTCCATACGCTTGTCATTACAATCCTCCATGAACCATGTATCACAGTGTTCCGTGCCATTGTTATCACAATGCTCCTTGCCCCCTCTCATCACAATAATCCATGAAACATCTCAGACCAATGTTCCATGCCCTTTTCATCACAGTGATCCAAGACTCTTCTAATCATAATGCTCCATGCCCCTTTTCATCTCAATGCTCCATGAACGCTGTCATCACAATGCACCAATGCACATCATCATAATGCTTCATGCTATTGTCATCACAATGAAATCAAAATGCTCTATGACCTCTGTCATCACAATGCTCCAAATCCTTGTGATGACAATATTCCCTAACACTTGTCATCACAGCTCCCCATAACGCTCGTCATCACAATTATCCATGGTCTTCTAATCGCAATGCTCCATGACATTTGCCATCACAATGCTCAATACCCTTGTCATCACAATGGTCCCTGACACTTGTCATCAGTATGCTCCTTGAACCCTGTCATGACAAGGCTACATGCCTTTTCCATCACAATGTTACATGCAATTTTCCTCACAGTGCTCCAAGACCCCTGTAATCACAATGCTCCATGCCCTTGTCATCACAAAGCTCCATGATGCATGTCAACAGAACGCTCCATGACATTCTCATCCCAATATTCAATGCCCTTGTCATCACAATGCTCCAAGACCCCTGTAATCACAATGCTCCATGATCCTTTTCATCAGAATGCTCCATGAGACTTGTCATCACATGGCTCCATTGTCTTCTCCTCACAGTGCTCCAGTACATTGTCATCACAATGCTCCTTGACCCCTGTCATCACAGTACTCCATGAACATTTTCAGCCCAATGCTCCATGGCGTTCTCATCACAATGCTCCATGACTTCTGTCATAACAGTGCTCCATGACCACTGTCATGACAATGCTCCATGAACCCTGACAACACAATGATCCGGGACACTTGTCATCAAAATGCTCCATGCCCTTGTAATCCCAATGCTCCATGAACCCTTTAATCACAATGCTCCATGACGCTTGTCATCACAGTGCTCCATGAACCTTGTCATCACAATGCCTTTGTCAGCAAAATGATACATAATCTTGTCATCACAATGCTCCAAGACCCCTGTAATCACAAAGCTCCATGACCCTTTTCATCAGAATGCTCCATGAGACTTGTCATCACATGGCTCCATGGTCTTCTCATCACAGTGCTCCAGTACCTTGTCATCACAATGCTCCTTGACCCCTGTCATCACAATACTCCATGAACATTTTCAGCCCAATGCTCCATGACGTTTTCATCACAATGCTCCATGACCTCTGTCATAACAATGCTCCATGACCACTGTCATGACAACGCTCCATGAACCCTGACAACACAATGATCCGGGACGCTTGTCATCAAAATGCTCCATGCCCTTGTCATCCCAATTCTCCATGAACCCTTTAATCACAATGCTCCATGACGCTTGACATCACAGTGCTCCATGACGCTTGTCATCACAATGCCTTTGTCAGCAAAATGATACATAATCTTGTCATCACAATGCTCCATGTGCTTGTCATCACAATCCTCCATGACCCTTGGGATCATATTGCTTTATGCCCTTGTCATCTCTATCTTGCCTTTCTGGTTTTTACAGATTTTCGGATGCCCTTTTTGACTGGTGGGAAGCGACAATTTTTTGTAGTGTGGATTTGCGTTGTGTGCTTGCTTGATTGGCCAAAAAGGGCCTCTGCCTTTTCTCCTGAATATATTCAGGATAAAAGTCATACACTGTTTTTGGCCAAGTGCATCATTCTCGAAGTTGTGATGCCTTTCCTGTGCTTTAAAGGCGATTCCAATTTACCTCTTGAAATATGTTTTGTGCAATTCTGCCTCATTTTCAAGTCCGCTTTGTTGCCTTCCCTCAACAGAATTTTGGAAGAAAGTAGTCCTTTATAAATCTGCAGGTTTTTGATTTGCTTTGCCCCTGAGCTCCAATTTTCAAATCCCATTTTTGGGAGCTGACCGCAAATCCACAATTTTGCTTCAGGACCTATACTGGTTCCAGGGGTGGCTATACTGGTTCCCTGTGGGTGGCTGAGGCTTTGGTTAATTCTTCTTCCTGACGGGAGTTTAGAGTGACATGTGTCCATCCAAATGCCTACATCTACTCTCTGATTGGTTCTCCCTCTTCCCTTTCATCCTCTGCACAATTAGCAAACTGTGCGAACCAGGAGGTTATAGGGGATGACTCTCCTAAATTGGGAGATTGATAGTAAAGTTGTTGGAAGGCCAAACTGTAGCACAAGGAGAGGAAAAAGTAGGAGACTTTCAGAAACCTTTCGCCATCACAGGGTGTCCATACTCTAGGTTTCCCATACATGTTATAACTATAGTGATATTCCCTTCTACCTGGAAATCTGGGACCCATGGAACGGTGGCATGCATTACTACTTTAAAGGGTTTGCACTTTCTCTCCCAATCTCACCAGTCTTCTCAGTCCCAACTGTCCAGCCTTATGTCTCATCCAGCTGTCTTTGCAGATAGGGTCATTCTAGGTTTCATCAGAACCCCTGAATGAATTGTGTAAGAATTTCGCTGTTTTTTTTGTTTTGTTTTTGAAATTCATTTTTATAATGGGGTTGAGCTGATTTTCACTGACGTGTTTATGACGGTCTAGACACACTTGTTTCCCTTACAGAGGCATATCAATACATAGGTTTTAAGATTCTTACTAATCAGATATATTCCTCTGTGGGGAATAGGGTTTTGAGTCCCGTTCACTGAGGAAGGTGTAGGTCTTGTCTATTCTGTATTTGGTTTATGGAATGGTACCTGTGCTAATATCAAACTCTGGTTTTATGCATCACCCCACCTCTCCTTTCCCCTTAAGGAGGCATAAGAGTGTTTTCTAAATGTGAGACGCTGCTCTCTTTCCTAATTCAGTTCATGTGTTGTGATGTTGACATTCCCTCTGTAAGTGATATCTTATGATAAGATTCTTTTTCTGTGTGACTAATTTCCCTTAGAATCATCATACCTAAATCCTCTCATTATGCTGCTACTGGCCTTATGACATTGATTTCACGTCTCAGTGATATTCCGTTGTACAAAATTACCACAAGTCCTTTATGCATTTCTTTTTTTCCTGGGATAATTTAGGTGTACCGAAGTTGAGGTTCTTGTATGCAGAGCAGCCCTAAACTTTGGGGTGCCTGTGTCTTGTTGATATTTACTCTTCCCAAGTTATATGTCCATGAGTTGAAGTCCCCTTTGCTCGGGGGCTTTGTATTTTAGATGTTTTAGGAAACAGCATACACTTCTTCAGAGTAGCTCTTGGATATTTATACCCCACCCATCAGCGTGACTAGTCTCCCTGTTTTCCATGGCCTCTCCTGCATTTTTGATTTGTACACATTTTTTGGATGGACTTTCTGAGCAGTGGAAATTGAGACTTCTTTATTGTGCGGATTTGCATTTCCCTCTTGCTTGGTTGGCCAAAAACTCTGTATGTGTTTTTTTCCTGAAGATATTCACGAAAAAAAGGCATACACCCTTTTGCCCAACTGCATCATTTTAGAAATTCTGCTGCTTTTCATATGCTTTAAATGTGAGTACAATCTACCTTTTGAAAAATGTTTCCTGCAATTCTGCCTCTCATTCAGAACCTCTTCGTTGCCTTACCTGAATATATTTTTGGACGTTGGTTATCATTTATATCTTTGCAGGTCTTTGAATTGTCTCCTCCTGAGCTCCATTTTGCAACTCGCTTTTTTTGTGAGCTGACTGCCAAACCATTGGATTGATTCCGGCCCTATTCTGATCCTGGGGAGGCAGGCTGAGCCTTTGGTTAATTCTTCTTCCTAATGGGAAATTAGAGTGACATGTGCCTGTCAAAACTACTACAGCTAATCTCTCATTGGTTCCTCCTCTTCCCATTTATCCTCTGCAAAATTTGCAAACTGTGTGAAACAGGAGGTTAAAGGTGCTGATTCTCCAAGTTGGGAGATTGTTAGTAATGTGGCTGGAATGGCGAACCCCAGCACCAGGAGATCAAAAATGAGGTGCATTTTAGACACCTCTCCTGAGCACACGGTGTACATTCATCTCGGTTTCCCAGGCATGTTTTCACTGTCAGAAGATTCCCTTGAAAGTGCAGATTTCGGACCCATGGAATGGGTACAAGGCAGTATTACTTTTAAAGGTCTGCATTTCCTCACCCAGCCTCTCTAACATCTCTTAGCGTGCATAGCTTCCAGCCTTATATATCATCCTGCTGTGGGTCTACATGTGTTCAATCCATGTTACATCGTAGCCCTTCAACAAAAGTTGTAAGAATTTTTGTCTGTCTCACCGTTTTTATAAATATTTTTAAATTTATTTTTATATTGGTTACAGCTGATTTTCAAAGCTCTGTTTTTTGCTGCTGTACATCCACTTGATTCATGTACTGTGTGACAACAATAAATTCTTTCTCAGATGCCTACGAGTCATATGTATTATTTTCCAGTGACTTGAGTGGGCTGAGTGCAGTTATTTGAGGTACCGTGTAGGCCTTGCCAGTTATTCAGTTCGGTACTTGGAATGGTATCTTTGCTAATTTCAACCTCCTGGATAATACCTCACCATTCCCCACCTTTCCCATTTAGCAGCCTTATGTCTATTTTCTACATATTTGACTATGTTTCTGTTTTGTAGTTTATTTCATGTGTAGCCATGTTTGATTCCACCTTTAAGTGACATCTTATGATATGTGTCTTTTTCTTTCTGACATGTGTCACTTAGAATGATCGTATGTAACTCCTCCAGAGTTGTTACAACTGGCCTTATTTCATTGATTTCTGGATGAGTAATATTCCACTCTACATAAGTACCCCAACTCTTTTATCCATTTTATCCTTCCAGGGACATTTAGGTTATATCCAAGTGGAGGCCCTTTTTAACAGAGAGGTGGTAAACGTTGGGGTGCCTGTTTTCTGTCCATTTTTGTTTTTCCCAAGGTACACGCCCATGAGTGCAGGTGCCCTATGCTCTGTAGCTCAGTTTTCAGATGTTTTAGCAAACACAATACACTTCTCCAGAGTGGCCGTTGGCAAATTACATTTCCACTATCATCCTCACAGGGCTCCCTTTTCTCCTCAACCTGTCCTGCATTTCTGGTGTTTACGCTTTATGTGGATGGCCCTTCTGACTGATGTGAAGTGATACATTTTGTAGTATTGATTTCCAGTGCCCACCTGTTTGGTTGGATAAAAAGTGTGAATGGCCTTTACTTGAATATATTCAGAAAAAAATGCATACGCCATTTTGGGCCAACTGCATCATTGGCGATGTTCAGCCCCTTTTCTTGTGCTTTAATGGGGAGACCTTTCTACCTCTTCAAATCTGTTTCCTGCCACTCTCCCTTGCATATAAGTCCTTTTCTGTGACTTACCTCAAGACATTTTTCAACAATAGATATTTTCAACTCTGCAGTTTCATGAATTTTAGTGCCCCTGAGTTCCATATTTCAACTTGTGTTTTTGGAAACTGGACACAAAACAGCGGGATTTCCTCTAGCCCTATTCTGTTTCCATGGGCAATTCTAGCCTTTGATGAATTTGTCTTCCGGATTGGAAATTCGAGTGGCATGTGCCTGTCCGAACACCTAAGACTTGTCTCTAAATTTTTCTCATCCTTCCGCTTCATCCTCTGGACAGATTCCAAACTGTGTGCAACAGGATGTTGACGGTGCTGATATCCCCAAGTGAGGAGATTGTTAGGAAAGATGCTGGAGGGATGAACCCGAGCACCAGGCGATGAGGAGATGAGGTGCCTTTTCCAAACTCTTTCCGATCAAATGGTGTACCATACTCTAGGTGTGACAGTCATGTTTTAGCTGTAGGAAGGGTCCCGTGCATGGAAGGAGAACACCAGGGATTTTTACAAATCAGTGCCTCCCCGAACCCCAAACTGGGGAATTTTTAAGCTACGGCTACACGTATGTCCATTAAGGGCCTTGGGAAATAGGCAGAGCCCAAACTTTAGATGATTGAAATCTTCAGGTTCAGAAGCACTCACCATCGGCCTTGCTTAGGTTACATTTTATCTGTCATTGATAGATGATGTCAATAAAAATATCGATTCTTTTTCAGATTATTTCCCCTTATAGGTTATTGCAAAATATTCAGTGTAGTTCCCTGTGCTATACAGTAGTTCCATGTTGATGATCTATTTTATACATAGCAGTGTGTATGTGTTAATCCCAAACTGTTAATTTATCCCTTCTCCTACCTTTCACCTTTGGTAATCATAAATTATAAGATTTTATACTTCTCAGAAATGGGGGAGCTGAAAGAGTGGCATCCTTTTCAATGGAAAAGCATTCA
The DNA here is from genome assembly GCF_964341445.2 of Mesoplodon mirus. Taxonomy (NCBI): domain Eukaryota; kingdom Metazoa; phylum Chordata; class Mammalia; order Artiodactyla; family Ziphiidae; genus Mesoplodon; species Mesoplodon mirus. Next base: position 887,757 of record NW_028295721.1, read on the forward strand.
AAACAAGATTGAAGCTTCAGCCAAGAGTATTCGATGTACATCCATGGAAATAAATCACTTCATTTCTCTAATGTTGACCTGACAAATAAGACAGACGTCTTCACTGAACTTGCTTATAGTAAAGTGATGGAAATATCAAATATAAGTCTTAGAAAAATCTTATTTTACCCGAGCATTATACACTGTTCTATGTTAACTACAGTTTGGCTCACACATCTGTTCAATGAAGTTACAAAGTTCTCAATTTCTGTTACTGATCCTCCAGAGGAGACCCCAACAGTAGTCCCCGTGCCCAGTGTCATTGGAGCCAACAGATCAAGACTGAGTTTGGTTCAGAAGCAAAGGAAACATTATTTTGAAAACCGAATGGAGAGGTGAGAGTGTGCACTCCCCCACGGGCTGTGGGCTGGGCTGTTGAGTAGGGATCCCGGCAGCGTCAGTGGGAGTTAGGGGATGGAGGTCTCGAGGGCTGGGTTGGCTGCAGCTCAGGCTCTATGCCGTGCAGTCTGCATGGGACTCCGCTAGCTGAGGTGTCGACCCAGCCATTCTGCACTAGGAAGCCGGGTCTGAAGTGCCGGGTGTGGGACCTCTGCATGCGGAACCCTAGGAGCATGTGAAATTAGACAAAGCACAAAGGAAAAACAGGTTAGACTTTATTTTATTGCCCAGATTCTCTTTTTATATCCCAGGAATTTTTAATGAACGTTGCCAGAGACGAACACCTCCTCTGCTTTTTGTTCCGTTCCTCATTCTTGGGGTGTTGAGTGTGAAGACCCCTCTTTTGTAAGTGCTTCATGCTGTGGTGGGAGCCCTGATACCTAGGGGGAGGGGCAAAACGTCTCCCCACCAGCCTCCAGGTGAGGTTGATTGTCCCAAAGCCTCCTGCCTCACTTATCGTCCGCCTGAGCACTAGCATTGGAAGTGTTATAGATTCTAATGACCTTTAAGGGTCCAGGAAAGAGATGCACAGAGATGCTGTGGTGGCAGGTTTCACCCCACCCCACATTTGTTCAGTGACATTAGGTGACTTTTTTGCCAGCCTAGATGCTCTGACCAGTAGTCTGTGTTTTCTTTAATTAGGTCCCTGAATTAATGTACAAACAGCACCATGTGTCAGAGCCCTGCCCGTGCAACTCCCAGACAGTCCAGGGTCAGTGGTGATCCAGGACCATGACGTCCACTGAGTCAAAGGCCTTTTGAAGTAGCCAGCAGTCCAGCCGGTCATATTGGCCACCATCACCGCGGTGTCTGTAGGGTTTTCTATGGTGAAAGCGTGATATACGTTTCCCCCGCCAAGCTTATTAGCTCCCCTCTGGGTGAAGTAAGTCCTGCAAGCAGTAGTCTGCTCTTTCGGGGCACAGTCTTGTTGTTTTCTGAGAGAAACTCCAGGTCAAGTGATGGTCACACGAGTCATCGTGGGGGCCCGTTGCCCCCATTTGTCTCTCTGGAGGTTGGAGTTGGAGGGCCTCCTCTCTCGAGGTCAGTGTGTCCACAGAGCGACCCCTGCAACTTCAGGACATGATGGGTGGTTAGGATCACGACGTGGGGTCCTATTCCCTTAGGAGGGAGCTGGCCTTGTGGGCTGCTGATTTCCAGCTTTTTAGATACCCCAGTATCCTGGCCTGATGAGTCGGTGGGCAAAGCCCTTGGTGACCATAGTTTATCATACCTGAAGGGCATTCTTGTGTTGCTCCATTTCAAGTGGTCCCTGTTTTTGCACTAAGTCTCCAAGGGCAATTAACCTTTGACCGGGTATGTAAAGGTCAAAGGGTTTAGCTAAATAAGCGAGTTCCTTGGCAAGGATCTGAATTGACTGCTCTTTCCATTCTTGAAAGGCTGCTTCTGGATTCTATTCAAAAGGATCATCATCATTTCGTGTCAGTGTTTCAGGTAGAGGCCCAGCTATTAGACTGTAGTTAGGGATCCAGATGCAGAAAACCTTGGCCTCCCCAGGAACCCCTAAGCTGTCTTCTAGTTTTAGAAGAGGTAAGGCTGCAAATGGCTTCTTCCCTATCCTGGGATGCGTTTCTCCGAATATCTGTGAGAATGAAGCCCAGGCAAGTCACCTGAGCCTGGGATATTTGAGCCTTTTTCTTGGACACCTTCTATCCTTTCTTGGCTAGGTAGTTCCGAGGCGTCTTTAGTAGGCCTGGCAATCAGAATGTCATCTGCATATTGAAGGAGGGTTCCCTTTTACAGAGGTAGAACGTTTAGGTCTTTAGAGGACATTTCCCCAATGATGGTGTGGGGATTTTTGAACCATTGGGGCAGGACGGCCCAGCATTATTGGTTTTGTTGCATGTTGTGTCCTGCCACTCACAAGCCAAAAATTCTTGTGACTCTGAGATGAATGGAATACAGAAGAAGGCATCATTGAAGTCTAATACAGAATGCCATGGCCTGGTGGATGGTAGAATGAGCAGCAGTGTGTAGGAAATAGGATCTACTAGATGTAGATCCTCGGTGGCTTCACTAACTGTCCTGATATCCTTTACCAGGTATCCAGCAGCCCATGGGGCTCTCGTGGTCAGGCCAATCCCAGTATATGGAGCTCACCTGGGCTGCACCACCCATCCCCAAAGCCCACTGGGCTCTCGTGTTCAAGTCCCTCCCAGGGTATGGAGCTCACCTGTGAAGCTACCCAGCAGCCCATGGGGCTCTCATAGTCAGGCCCTTCCCAGGATACGGAACTCCCCTGGGCAGGTACGCCAGCAGGGCTGGACACACAGGAACTGTGCACATAGCCCACCTTGCAGAGAACCCCCAGCTCACCTGTCGCTCACAGCTGACACAGAACACCTCAGAGCAGGACTTGAACTAACAAACAGTAGCTCTGACAGGTCTGTGACCCTGGCTATCACTCTGTGCAGCCTCTCTCTGCCTGGTCTTCCAGACACTTCCACTGCAGCCAGGGCACCAGGCCTCTGTCTCCACCCACCATCACTCCTCTCCCTGACTCCTGGGTTCCTCTCATTAGGATAGGGTCTTTTTGAAGTTGTTTTCCACTCATGGACCAGATAAAATGATAAGAAAACAAGACGCAGCTGCAGCCCCTTGTCTATCCTGACTCTCAAGGCCCACACCTGTTCCTTGGGACTGACCCGTTTAGCAAGGTTCATTTTCTGCAACTGTGAGCCCCTGAGGGGTGAGGTTTGGCTGATTTGGGCAGCCTGACACTGCCTGCCAGCCCCCACCCCACAGGTGTGCCTGGGTTGAGGTCAATATAAACACCTCTCCAGTCAGCAAGAGCCCCTGTAGCTGTGACTGACGCCATATTCTCTGCCCCGTCAGCAGTTTCGGGGCTGGGGTGGTGGGAGGGGCCGTGACTTTGTGGGTGGCCCAGTGTGATTTGGGCTCTGCTGGACTTTCTGCAGGAGTTGCCAGGCTGCCACCTGCTAAAGAAGAGGATGTGTCACCCATACCTGCCACTGGAATTTCTCCCCAGGCAGAGGTGAGGAAGTAAAATGCAGTGGGTGCCGTGGCAGGAGGGGTATCTCAGGCAGGGAAATGGAAAGATTCCAGAAGAGCATCTGGGGCCAGGACCATTCTGGCTGGCCTGCAGGCACCAAGTCGGCCTGCGTGCTCTCGCTAGTGTGGCTCCACAGCCCTTCCTCAAGGCTTGCAAGTGCTTGTACATATTCAGGTGTTTTACCTGGAAAGGTTCGGAAGAGTTCAGCTGCAGCAGGACTGGGGCTCAGCTCACATTTACTCACAGACGCCTCGACACAGTCCCCCAGCTTTGCAATGAGGATGCTCCTTTTAGGGGGCAGCGCTGCTGAGTGCATGGGAGACGATTTCCCACCTCTGACCAACATAAGAAATTTTTACCACTGGAGCAAGTGCCCTGATACGATTTTCCTCTGTATAACTGGTGGGTTCTGTTTTATTTTCCTTTTTATTCTTTTTGGTTCAAGTTAGATTTTATTTATTCCTCTTTTTTTTAATTTGGAGATATAAACATGGAAATAATGCATTAATATAAAGACGTCTATGTGAAGGGAAAATTTTTTTTCTGTTTTACTTTATTAAATGTTATTTATTTATTTTTAATTTTTTTAAATTTATTTCTTTTATTCAGCAGGTTCTTATTGGATATGTATTTTATACATATAAGTGTGCACATGTGAATCCCAGTCTCCCAATTCATCCCACCACCACCCTCACATGGCGTTCCCTCCTTGGTGTCCATATGTTTGTTCTCTACATCTGTCTCTATCTCTGCCCTGCAAACTGGTTCATCTGTACCATTTTTCTAGGTTCCACATATATGCATTAATATACAATATTTGTTTTTCTCTTTCTGACTTACTTCACTCTGTATGACAGTCTCTAGATCCATCAAGGTCTCTACAAATGACCCAATTTCATTCCTATGTATGGCTGAGTAATATTCCATTGTATATATGTACCACGTCTTTATCCATTCTTCTGTCTGTGGGCACTTAGGTTGCTTTCATTACCTGTCTATTGTAAATAGTGCTGCAATGAAAATTGTGGTGAATGTGTCTTTTTGATTTATGGTTTTCTCTGGTTATATGCCCAGTAGTGGGATAGCTGGATTATATGGTAATTCTATCTTTAGTTTTTTAAGGAACCTCCATACTGTTCTCCATAGAGACTGTATCGATTTACATTCCCAACAATAGTGGAAGAAGGTTCCTTTTCTTCACACCCTCTCCAGCATTTGTTGTTTGTAGATTTTCTGATGATGCCCATTCTAACTGGTGTGACGTGATACCTCATTGTAGTTTCGATTTCCATTTCTCTAATAATTAGTGATGTTGAGCAGATTTTCATGTGCGTACTGGCCATCTCTATGTCTTCTTGGAAGAAATGTCTATTTAGATCTTCCATTTTGTATTGGGTTGTTTGTTTTATTACTATTGAGCTGCATGAGCTGTTTATATATATTGGAGATTAATCATTTGTCCATTGATTCGTTTGCAAATATATTCTGCCATTCTGAGGGTTGTCTTTTTGTCTTGTTTGTAGTTTCCTTTGCTTTGCAAAAGCTTTTACGTTTCATTAGGTCCCATCTGTTTAGATTTCTTTTTAATTTCATTGCTATAGGAGGTGGATCAAAAAAGATCTTGCTGTGATTTACGTCAGAGTATCCTTCGTAAGTTTTCCTCTCAGAGTTTTATACTGTCCGGTCTTACATTAAGGTCTCTAATCCATTTTGAATATATTTTTATGTATGGTGTTGGGGAGTGTTCTAATTTCATTCTTATACATGTAGCTCTCCATATTTCCCAGCACCAATGATTGAAGAGACTGTCTTATCTCCATTGTATAGTCTTGCCTCCTTTGCCATAGTTTAGTTGACCATAGGTGTGTAGGTTTATCCTTGGGCTTTCTTTTTTTTTTTTTCCTTTTACACATTTATTGGAGTATAATTGCTTTACAATGGAGTGTTCGTTTCTGCTGTATAACAAAGTGAATCAGCTATACATATACAAATATCACCAGATCCCCTCCCTCTTGCATCTCCCTCCCACACTCCATATCCCACCCCTTTATGTGGTCAAAAAGCACCGAGCTGATCTCCCTGTTCTATGTGGCTGATTCCCAGTAACTATCGGTGTTACATTTGGTAATGTATTTATGTCCATGCCACTCTCTCACTTCGTCCCAGCTTACCCATCCCCCTTCCGGTGTCCTCAAGTCCTTTCTCTATGTCTGTGTCCTTAATCCTGTCCTGCCACTAGGTTCTTCAAAATCTTTTTTTTTTCTTCATTAGATTCCATATATCTCTGTTAACATACAGTATTTGTTTTTCCCTTTCAGACTTACTTCACTGTGTAGGACAGATTCTAAGTCCATCCACCTCAGTACAAATAACTCAGTTTTGCTTCTTTTTATGGTTGAGTAATATTTGATTGTATATATGTGCCAGATCTTCTTTATCCATTCATCTGTCGATGGACACTTAGGTTGCTTCCATGTCCTGGCTAATGCAAATAGAGCTGCAATGAAAATTTTTGTACATAACTCTTTTTAAATTATGGTTTTCGCAAGGCAAATGACCAGTAGTTGGATTGTTGTGTCGTATGGTACTTCTATTGTTAGTTATTTAAAGGAACCTCCGTACTGTTCTCCCTAGTGCCCATATCAATTTACATTCCCACCCACAGTGCAAGTGTGTTCCCTTTCCTCCTATAAAGGCCTCTCCAGCATTTATTGTTTTGTAGATTTTTTTGATGATTGCCACTCTGATTGCTGTGAGGTGATACCTCAGGGTAGTTTTGATTTGCATTTCTCTAATGATTAGTGATGTTCAGCATCCTTTCATGTGTTTCTTGGTACTCTGTATATCTTCTTTGGAGAAATGTCTATTAGGTCTTCTGCCCGTTTTTGGATTGGGTTGTTTGTTTTTGTGATATTGAGCTACATGAGGTGCTTGTAAAGTTTGGAGATTAATCCTTTGTCAATTGCTTCATTTGAAAATATTTTCTCCCATTCTGAGGGTTGTTTTTGCATCTTGTTTATGTTTTCCTGTACTGTGTAAAAGCTTTTAAGTTTCATTAGGTCCCATTTGTTGATTTCTGTTTTTATTTCCATTTCTCTAGGAGGTGGGTCCAAAAGGATCTTGCTGTGATTTATGTCATAGAGTGTTCTGCCTATGGTTTCCTCTAAGTGTTTTATAGTGTCTGGTCTTATATTTAGATCTCTAATCAATTTAGAGTTTATTTTTGTGTATGGTGTTATGGAGTGTTCTAATTTCATTCTTTTATGTGTAGGGGTCCAGTTTTTCCAGCACCAATTACTGAAGAGACTGTCTTTTCTCCATTGTATATCCTTAGCTCCTTTGTCATAGATGAGATAGCCATAGGTATGTAGGTTTATCTCTGGGCTTTCTGTCCTGTTCCATTGATCTGTGTTTATGCCAATCTACATACACTTGATTCCATTATGCAGACATATAAATACATAGGTTTCAAGGTTATTACCAGTCAGATATATTCCTCTTCAGTGAATAGGGTGTTTTGTGTCCAGTTCATTGAGAAAGGAGTAGGTCTTGTCTATTACATATTTGGTATATGGAATGCGATCTGTGCTAATTTCAAACTCTGCTTTTACACATCAGCCCATGTCACCTTTCCCCTTAGGGAGGCATAAGTGTGTTTTCTAAATGTGTAACTCTGTTCTCTTTTGAAATTCAGTTCATGTGTAGCCATGTTTACATTTCCTCTATAAGTGATATATTACAATAAGTTTATTTTTCTTTGTGGCTCATTTCACTTAGCATGATCGTACCTAAAGCCACTCATTATGCTGCTATTGGCCTTATGACATTGATTTTATGTCTGAGTGACATTCCATTGTATATAAGTACCACAACATCTATATCCATTTTTTTTTCCTTTCCTGGGATATATAAAGTGTACCGAAGTCGAGGTTCTTGTAAACAGAACAGCCTTAAACTTTGGGCTGGCTGTGTGTTGTGGATTTTTAGTTTTCTCAAAATACACGCCCATGAGTGGAAGTGTGCTATGCTCTGTAGCTCTGTTTTAGAAAACAACATACAGTTCTCCAGAGAGGCTGTTGGCAATTTACATCCTGTCCATCGGCGTAACCAGGCTCCCTTTTCTCCATAGCCTGTCCTGCATTTGTGGTTTTTACACTATTTGTGGATGGCCCTTTTGACTGGAGGTAAGGGACACTTCTATGTAGTGTGGATTTGCAATGCCTGAGGGCTTGCTTGGCCAAAAAGGGCATATGCATTTTTTCCCGAATATATTCAAGAAAATACACATAATCCCTTTTCAGCCAAGGTCAACATTGTCGAAATTCTGTCGCTTTTCATGTGCTTTAAAGACGACTCCAATCTACCTCTTGAAATCGGTTTCCTTCAATTGTGCCTTGCATTCAAATCCTCTTCACTGCCTTTCCTCAATATATTTCTGGATGATAGTTGTCCTTTATAACTCTGCAAGTTTGTGAATTGCTGTGTCCCTGATTTCCATTTTTCAACTCGCCTCTTTGTGAGCTGGCTGCAATACCGCAGGATGGCTTTAGGCCCTAGTCTGGTTCCGGGGCTTCAGGCTGAGCCTTTGTTTAATTCTTCTTCCTGATGGGAAACTAGAGTGACATGTGCCCATCCAAACACCTACAGCTAATCTCTCATTTATTTCCCCTCTTCCTGTTCATCCTCTGCACAATTTGCAAACTGTGCATAACGGGAGTGTAAACGCGCTGACACTCCAAGTGGGGAGATTTTTAGTAATGCAGATGGAATGGTGAAGCCGAGCACGACAAAAGAAAAATGAGGTACCTTTTAGAAAACTTTCCCAATTACACAGTGTACCATCCACTGGGTTTCCCATGCATGTTTTAACTGGAGGAAGATTCCCTTACACCTGGAGAGTTGGGACCACTAGAATGGATAGCACACAGTATTGCTCTAAGTGGTGTTCTTTTGTTCACACAACCTCAGCAATCTTGTCAGCCCCAAGTGTCCAGTCTTATGTCTCATCCAGCTGTGGGTGTAAAGGTGGTCAATCTAGCTTGCATCACAGGCCCTGAACGTAGTTTTTAAAACTTTCTATCTGTTTTTGCATTTTGCTTTTGAAATTTATTTTTATAAGTGGGTTTAACTGAATTTCAGTGCTGTGTTCATGCCGTTTTACACACATATGATTCCTTTATGGAGACATGAGAATACATATGTTTTAAAATACTTAGAGTCAGACATATTCCTCTGCAATGAATAGGGGGTGTTGAGTCCAGTTTATTGTGCCGGGAGTAGGTGTTGTCTATTACATACATGGTTTATATAAAGGTATCTGTGCTAATTTAAAACTGTGGTTTTATGCATCACCCCACCTCGGCTTTCCCATTAAGCAGGCAGAAGATGTTTTCTAAATGTGTGAATCTGTTGTGTTTGTCATTCAGTTCATGTGTAGTCATGTGTACATTCCCGCTATGAGTGATACCTTATGATAAGATTAGTTACTCTGTAATCTTTCCTAACTCCGTTCATGTGTAGCCATGTTTACAGGACCTTCATAAGTGATATCTTATGATAAGTTTCTTTTTCTGTGTGACTAATTTCACTTAGAATCATCGTACCTGAATCCACTCATTTTGCTGCTACTGGTCTTATGACATTGATTTCATGGCTGAGGGATATTCCATCGTACAAAAGTACCACAATTTTTTGAACCATATTCATCTTTAGTGGGATACTTAAGGTGTACCCAAGTTGAGGTTCTTGTAAGCAGTGCAGCCCTAAATATGGGGTGGCTCTGTCGTACTGATTTTCAGTTTTCCAAAGGTATATTCCCTAGACTGGAAGTGCCCTTGGCTCTGTAGCTCTGTAGTTTACTTGTTTTAGGGAACACAATGCACGACTCCAGAGAGGCAGTTGGCAGTTTACATCCCGCCCATCAGCATAACAAGGCTCCCTGTTCTCCAGGGCCTGTCTTGCCTTTCTGATTTTTATACATTTTGCGGATGTCCCTTTTGTCCGGTGGGAAGTGAAACTACTTTGTAGTGCAGATTTGCATTGCCCGCTTGCTTGCTTGGCCAACAAGGGCGTTGCGTTTGCTCCTGAACACATACGCTCTTTTTGGCCAAGTGCATCATAGTCGAAGTTGTGCCCCACTTCATGTGCTTTAAAGGCAATTCCAACGTACCTCTTGAAATCTGTTTCCTGCTATTCTGCCTCGATTTCAAGTCCGCATCATTGCCATCCCTCAACAGAGTTTTGGACGATAGTTGCCCTTTATTACTCTGCCAGTTTGTGAATTGCTGTGCCCTGAGCTCCATTTTTTAACTCGTTTTTTGTGAGCTGAACGCAAGTCGAATATTTTGGTTCAGAACCTATACTGGTTTTCGATGGGTGGCTGAGACTTTGGTTAATTCTTCTTCCTCCGGGGAAATAAGAGTGACATGTGCCCTTCCAAATGCGTAACAGCTACTCTCTAATTGGTTCTCCCACTTCCCTTTCATCCTTTGCCAAATAGGCAACCTGTGCGAACCAGGAGGTTAAAGGGGCTGTCTCTCCAAGTTGGGAGCTTGATAGTAAAGCAGTTGGAAAGTCAAACTTTAGCACATGGAGAGGGACTATTTGTTGATTATTAGAAACCTTTCATATTCACAGTGTGTCCATTCTCTAGGTTTCCCATACATGTTATAGCTATAGTAATATCCCCTTCAACCTGGAGAGTTGGGAACCATGGAATGGGTGCCATGCATTATTGCTTTAAAGGGTCTGCATTTGCTCACCCAATCTCACCAATCCTATCAGTCCCATGTGTCCAGCCTTATGCCACATCCAGCTGTCATTGTAGACAGGGTCATTCCAGGTTTCATCAGAGACCCTGAAGGAATTGAAATGAATTTCCCTGTTTTTATGTTTTGTTTTTGAAATTCCTTTTTATAGTGGGTTTGTGCTGATTCTCGCTGCCATGTTTATGCCAGTCTAGAAACACTTGATTCCCTTAAGAAGACATATCAATACATAGATTTTAAGTTTCTTACTGGTCACATATATTCCTCTACGGGAAATATGGGGTTATGAGTCCCTTTCACTGAGGAAGGTGTAGGTCTTGTCTATTCCATAGTTGGTTTTTGGAACAGTACCTGTGCTTATATCAAACTCTGGTTTTATGCATCACCCCACTTCTCCTTCCCCCTTAAGCAGGCATAAGAGGGTTTTCTAAATGTGAGACTCTGTTCTCTTTCCTAACTCAGTTCATGTGTAGCCATGTTTACAGGATCTTCATAAGTGATATCTTATGATAAGTTTCTTTTTCTGTGTGACTTAATTCACTTAGAATCATCGTACCTGAATCCACTCATTTTGCTGCTACTGGTCTTATGACATTGATTTCATGGCTGAGGGATATTCCATCATACATAAGTACCACAAATTTTTGAACCATTTTTATCTTTCCTGGGATAATTAAGGTGTACCCAAGATGAGGTTCTTGTAAGCAGTGCAGACCTAACTTTTGTGGTGGTTATGTCTTATTGATTTTCAATTTTCCCTAGGTATATTCCATAGAATGGAAGTGCCCTTGGCTCTGTAGCTCTGTTGTTTACTTGTTTCAGGGAACACAATGTACTCCTCCAGATAGGCAGTTGGCAATTTACATGCCGCCCATCAGCATAACAAGGCTCCCTGTTTTCCAGGGCCTGTCTTGCCTTTCTTGTTTTTACCCATTTTGTGGATGTCCCTTTTGACCAGTGGGAAGTGATACTACTTTGTAGTGTAGATATGCATTGCCCACTTGCTTGCTTGGCCAAAAAGGGCGTATGCATTTTCTCCTGAATATATTTAGGAGAAAACACAAACGCACTTTTTGGCCAAGTGCATCATTGTCGAAGTTGTGACCCTCTTCCTGTGCTTTAAAGTCGATTCCAACGTACCTCTTGAAATCTGTTTCCTGCTCTTCTGCCTCGCTTTCAAGTCCGCCTCGTTGCCTTCCCTCAACAGATTTCTGGACGATAATTGCCCTTTATTACTCTGCCAGTTTGTGAATTGCTGTGCCCTGAGCTCCATTTTTTAACTCGTTTTTGGTGAGCTGAACGCAAGTCCAATATTTTGGTTCAGAACCTATACTGGTTTTCGGTGGGTGGCTGAGTCTTTGGTTAATTCTTCTTCCTCCCGGGAAATAAGAGTGACATGTGCCCATCCAAATGCGTAACAGCTACTCTCTCATTGGTTCTCCCACTTCCCTTTCATCCTTTGCCAAATAGGCAACATGTGCGAACCAGGAGGTTAAAGGGGCTGTCTTTCCATGTTGGGAACTTGATAGTAAAGCAGTTGGAAAGTCAAACTGTAGCACATGGAGAGGGACTATTTGTTGATTATTAGAAACCTTTCATATTCACAGTGTGTCCATTCTCTAGGTTTCCCATACATGTTATAGCTATAGTAATATCCCCTTCAACCTGGAGAGTTGGGAACCATGGAATGGGTGCCATGCATTATTGCTTTAAAGGGTCTGCATTTGCTCACCCAATCTCACCAATCTTCTCAGTCCCATGTGTCCAGCCTTATGCCACATCCCGCTGTCATTGTAGATAGGGTCATTCCAGGTTTCACCAGAGACCCTGAAGGAATTGTAAAGAATTTCCCTGTTTTTATGTTTCGTTTTTGAAATTCCTTTTTATAGTGGGTTTGAGCTGATTCTCGCTGCCATGTTTATGCCAGTGTAGAAACACTTGATTCCCTTAAGAAGACATATCAATACATAGATTTTAAGTTTCTTACTGGTCACATATATTCCTCTACAGGAAATATGGGGTTATGAGTCCCTTTCACTGAGGAAGGTGTAGGTCTTGTCTATTCCATAGTTGGTTTTTGGAACAGTACCTGTGCTTATATCAAACTCTGGTTTTATGCATCACCCCACTTCTCCTTCCCCCTTAAGCAGGCATAAGAGGGTTTTCTAAATGTGAGACTCTGTTCTCTTTCCTAACTCAGTTCATGTGTAGCCATGTTTACAGGATCTTCATAAGTGATATCTTATGATAAGTTTCTTTATCTGTGTGACTTATTTCACTTAGAATCATCGTACCTGAATCCACTCATTTTGCTGCTTCTGGTTTTAAGACATTGATTTCATGGCTGAGGGATATTCCATCGTATGTAAGTACCACAATTTTTTGAACCATTTTTATCTTTCCTGGGATATTTAAGGTGTACCCAAGTTGAGGTTCTTGTAAGCAGTGCAGCTCTAAATGTTGGGGTTGCTCTGTCTTATTGTTTTTCAGTTTTCCCAAGGTATATTCCCTAGTCTGGAAGTGCCCTTGGCTCTGTAGCTCTGTTGTTTACGTCTTTCAGGGAACACAATGCACTGCTCCAGATAGGCAGTTGGCAATTTACAACCCGCCCATCAGCATAACAAGGGTCCATTTTCTCCAGGGCCTGTCTTGCCTTTCTGGTTTTTACCCATTTTGTGGATGTCCCTTTTGACCCATGGGAAGTGATACTTCTTTGTAGTGCAGATCTGCATTGCCCAATTGCTTGCTTGGCCAAAAAGGGCATATGCGTTTTCTCCAGAATATATTCAGGAGAAAACGCATACGACCTTTTTGGCCAAGTGCATCTTTGTCGAATTTGTGCCCCTCTTCCTGTGCTTTAAAGGCAATTCCAACATATCTGTGGAAATCTCTTTTCTTCTATTGTGCCTCGCTTTCAAATCCGCCTTGTTGCCTTCCCTTAACAGATTTTTTGACGATAGTTGTCCTTTACTACCCTACCAGTTTGTGAATTGCTATGCCCCTGAGCTCCATTTTTTAACTCGTTTTTTGTGAGCTGAACCTAAGTCCTATATTTTGGTTCAGGACCTATACTGGTTCCCGGTGGGTGGCGGAGACTTTGGTTAATTCTTCTTCCTCCCATGAAATAAGAGTGACATGTGCCCGTCCAAATGCCTAACAGCTACTCTCTCACTGGTTCTCCCTCTTCCCTTTCATCCTCTGCCAAATAGGCAACCTGTGCGAACCTGGAGGTTAAAGGGGCTGTCTCTGCAAGTTGGGAGATTGATATTGAAGAAGTTGGAAAGTCAAACCGGAGCACCAGGAGAGGGATTATTCGTTGAGTTTTAGAGACCTTTCGTATTCACAGTGTGTCAATTCTCTAGGTTTCCCGTACATGCTAATAATGTAGTAATATTCCCTACAACCTGTAGAGTTGGGACCCATGGAATGGGTGCCATGTATTTTTGCATTAAAGGGTCTGCATTTGCTCACACAATCTCACCAATCCTCTCAGTCCCATGTGTCCAGCCTTATGCCACATCCAGCTGTCGTTGTAGATAGGGTCATTCCAGGTTTCATCAGAGACCCTGAAGGAATTGTAAAGAATTTCCCTGTTTTTTTGTTTTGTTTTTGAAATTCTTTTTTATAGTGGGTTTGAGATGATTCTCGCTGCCATGTTTATGCCAGTCTAGACACACTTGTTTCCCTTACGGAGACATATCAATACATAGGTTTTAAGGTTATTACTAGTCAGATATATTCCTCTGTGGGAAATATGGGGATTTGAGTCCCTTTCACTGAGGAAGGTGTAAGTCTTTTCTATTCCATAGTTGGTTTTTGAACGGTACCTGTGCTTATATCAAACTCTGGTTTTATGCATCACCCCACCTCTCCTTCCCCCTTAAGCAGGCATAAGAGTGTTTTCTAAATGTGAGACTCTGTTCTCTTTCCTAACTCAGTTCATGTGTAGCCATGTTTACAGGATCTTCATAAGTGATATCTTATGATAAGTTTCTTTTTCTGTGTGACTTAATTCACTTAGAATCATCGTACCTGAATCCACTCATTTTGCTGCTACTGGTCTTATGACATTGATTTCATGGCTGAGGGATATTCCATCATACGTAAGTACCACAATTTTTTGAACCATTTTTATCTTTCCTGGGATAATTAAGGTGTACCCAAGATGAGGTTCTTGTAAGCAGTGCAGACCTAACTTTTGTGGTGGTTATGTCTTATTGATTTTCAATTTTCCCTAGGTATATTCCATAGACTGGAAGTGCCCTCGGCTCTGTAGCTCTGTTGTTTACTTGTTTCAGGGAACACAATGTACTCCTCCAGAGAGGCAGTTGGCAATTTACATGCCGCCCATCAGCATAACAAGGCTCCCTGTTTTCCAGGGCCTGTCTTGCCTTTCTTGTTTTTACCCATTTTGTGGATGTCCCTTTTGACCAGTGGGAAGTGATACTACTTTGTAGTGTAGATATGCATTGCCCACTTGCTTGCTTGGCCAAAAAGGGCGTATGCATTTTCTCCTGAATATATTTAGGAGAAAACACAAACGCACTTTTTGGCCAAGTGCATCATTGTCGAAGTTGTGACCCTCTTCCTGTGCTTTAAAGTCGATTCCAACGTACCTCTTGAAATCTGTTTCTTGCTCTTCTGTCTCGCTTTCAAGTCCGCCTCGTTGCCTTCCCTCAACAGATTTTTGGACGATAATTGCCCTTTATTACTCTGCCAGTTTGTGAATTGCTGTGCCCTGAGCTCCATTTCTTAACTCGTTTTTGGTGAGCTGAACGCAAGTCCAATATTTTGGTTCAGAACCTATACTGGTTTTCGGTCGGTGGCTGAGTCTTTGGTTAATTCTTCTTCCTCCCGGGAAATAAGAGTGACATGTGCCCATCCAAATGCGTAACAGCTACTCTCTCATTGGTTCTCCCACTTCCCTTTCATCCTTTGCCAAATAGGCAACATGTGCGAACCAGGAGGTTAAAGGGGCTGTCAGATCCATGTTGGGAACTTGATAGTAAAGCAGTTGGAAAGTCAGACTGTAGCACATGGAGAGGGACTATTTGTTGATTATTAGAAACCTTTCATATTCACAGTGTGTCCATTCTCTAGGTTTCCCATACATGTTATAGCTATAGTAATATCCCCTTCAACCTGGAGAGTTGGGAACCATGGAATGGGTGCCATGCATTATTGCTTTAAAGGGTCTGCATTTGCTCACCCAATCTCACCAATCTTCTCAGTCCCATGTGTCCAGCCTTATGCCACATCCCGCTGTCATTGTAGATAGGGTCATTCCAGGTTTCACCAGAGACCCTGAAGGAATTGTAAAGAATTTCCCTGTTTTTATGTTTCGTTTTTGAAATTCCTTTTTATAGTGGGTTTGAGCTGATTCTCGCTGCCATGTTTATGCCAGTGTAGAAACACTTGATTCCCTTAAGAAGACATATCAATACATAGATTTTAAGTTTCTTACTGGTCACATATATTCCTCTACAGGAAATATGGGGTTATGAGTCCCTTTCACTGAGGAAGGTGTAGGTCTTGTCTATTCCATAGTTGGTTTTTGGAACAGTACCTGTGCTTATATCAAACTCTGGTTTTATGCATCACCCCACTTCTCCTTCCCCCTTAAGCAGGCATAAGAGGGTTTTCTAAATGTGAGACTCTGTTCTCTTTCCTAACTCAGTTCATGTGTAGCCATGTTTACAGGATCTTCATAAGTGATATCTTATGATAAGTTTCTTTATCTGTGTGACTTATTTCACTTAGAATCATCGTACCTGAATCCACTCATTTTGCTGCTTCTGGTTTTAAGACATTGATTTCATGGCTGAGGGATATTCCATCGTATGTAAGTACCACAATTTTTTGAACCATTTTTATCTTTCCTGGGATATTTAAGGTGTACCCAAGTTGAGGTTCTTGTAAGCAGTGCAGCTCTAAATGTTGGGGTGGCTCTGTCTTATTGATTTTCAGTTTTCCCAAGGTATATTCCCTAGTCTGGAAGTGCCCTTGGCTCTGTAGCTCTGTTGTTTACGTCTTTCAGGGAACACAATGCACTGCTCCAGATAGGCAGTTGGCAATTTACAACCCGCCCATCAGCATAACAAGGGTCCATTTTCTCCAGGGCCTGTCTTGCCTTTCTGGTTTTTACCCATTTTGTGGATGTCCCTTTTGACCGATGGGAAGTGATACTTCTTTGTAGTGCAGATCTGCATTGCCCAATTGCTTGCTTGGCCAAAAAGGGCATATGCGTTTTCTCCAGAATATATTCAGGAGAAAACGCATACGACCTTTTTGGCCAAGTGCATCTTTGTCGAATTTGTGCCCCTCTTCCTGTGCTTTAAAGGCAATTCCAACATATCTGTGGAAATCTCTTTTCTTCTATTGTGCCTCGCTTTCAAATCCGCCTTGTTGCCTTCCCTTAACAGATTTTTTGACGATAGTTGTCCTTTACTACCCTACCAGTTTGTGAATTGCTATGCCCCTGAGCTCCATTTTTTAACTCGTTTTTTGTGAGCTGAACCCAAGTCCTATATTTTGGTTCAGGACCTATACTGGTTCCCGGTGGGTGGCGGAGACTTTGGTTAATTCTTCTTCCTCCCATGAAATAAGAGTGACATGTGCCCGTCCAAATGCCTAACAGCTACTCTCTCACTGGTTCTCCCTCTTCCCTTTCATCCTCTGCCAAATAGGCAACCTGTGCGAACCTGGAGGTTAAAGGGGCTGTCTCTGCAAGTTGGGAGATTGATATTGAAGAAGTTGGAAAGTCAAACCGGAGCACCAGGAGAGGGATTATTCGTTGAGTTTTAGAGACCTTTCGTATTCACAGTGTGTCAATTCTCTAGGTTTCCCGTACATGCTAATAATGTAGTAATATTCCCTACAACCTGTAGAGTTGGGACCCATGGAATGGGTGCCATGTATTTTTGCATTAAAGGGTCTGCATTTGCTCACACAATCTCACCAATCCTCTCAGTCCCATGTGTCCAGCCTTATGCCACATCCAGCTGTCGTTGTAGATAGGGTCATTCCAGGTTTCATCAGAGACCCTGAAGGAATTGTAAAGAATTTCCCTGTTTTTTTGTTTTGTTTTTGAAATTCTTTTTTATAGTGGGTTTGAGCTGATTCTCGCTGCCATGTTTATGCCAGTCTAGACACACTTGTTTCCCTTACGGAGACATATCAATACATAGGTTTTAAGGTTATTACTAGTCAGATATATTCCTCTGTGGGAAATATGGGGATTTGAGTCCCTTTCACTGAGGAAGGTGTAAGTCTTTTCTATTCCATAGTTGGTTTTTGAACGGTACCTGTGCTTATATCAAACTCTGGTTTTATGCATCACCCCACCTCTCCTTCCCCCTTAAGCAGGCATAAGAGTGTTTTCTAAATGTGAGACTCTGTTCTCTTTCCTAACTCAGTTCATGTGTAGCCATGTTTACAGGATCTTCATAAGTGATATCTTATGATAAGTTTCTTTTTCTGTGTGACTTAATTCACTTAGAATCATCGTACCTGAATCCACTCATTTTGCTGCTACTGGTCTTATGACATTGATTTCATGGCTGAGGGATATTCCATCATACGTAAGTACCACAATTTTTTGAACCATTTTTATCTTTCCTGGGATAATTAAGGTGTACCCAAGATGAGGTTCTTGTAAGCAGTGCAGACCTAACTTTTGTGGTGGTTATGTCTTATTGATTTTCAATTTTCCCTAGGTATATTCCATAGACTGGAAGTGCCCTCGGCTCTGTAGCTCTGTTGTTTACTTGTTTCAGGGAACACAATGTACTCCTCCAGATAGGCAGTTGGCAATTTACATGCCGCCCATCAGCATAACAAGGCTCCCTGTTTTCCAGGGCCTGTCTTGCCTTTCTTGTTTTTACCCATTTTGTGGATGTCCCTTTTGACCAGTGGGAAGTGATACTACTTTGTAGTGTAGATATGCATTGCCCACTTGCTTGCTTGGCCAAAAAGGGCGTATGCATTTTCTCCTGAATATATTTAGGAGAAAACACAAACGCACTTTTTGGCCAAGTGCATCATTGTCGAAGTTGTGACCCTCTTCCTGTGCTTTAAAGTCGATTCCAACGTACCTCTTGAAATCTGTTTCTTGCTCTTCTGTCTCGCTTTCAAGTCCGCCTCGTTGCCTTCCCTCAACAGATTTCTGGACGATAATTGCCCTTTATTACTCTGCCAGTTTGTGAATTGCTGTGCCCTGAGCTCCATTTCTTAACTCGTTTTTGGTGAGCTGAACGCAAGTCCAATATTTTGGTTCAGAACCTATACTGGTTTTCGGTGGGTGGCTGAGTCTTTGGTTAATTCTTCTTCCTCCCGGGAAATAAGAGTGACATGTGCCCATCCAAATGCGTAACAGCTACTCTCTCATTGGTTCTCCCACTTCCCTTTCATCCTTTGCCAAATAGGCAACATGTGCGAACCAGGAGGTTAAAGGGGCTGTCTTTCCATGTTGGGAACTTGATAGTAAAGCAGTTGGAAAGTCAGACTGTAGCACATGGAGAGGGACTATTTGTTGATTATTAGAAACCTTTCATATTCACAGTGTGTCCATTCTCTAGGTTTCCCATACATGTTATAGCTATAGTAATATCCCCTTCAACCTGGAGAGTTGGGAACCATGGAATGGGTGCCATGCATTATTGCTTTAAAGGGTCTGCATTTGCTCACCCAATCTCACCAATCTTCTCAGTCCCATGTGTCCAGCCTTATGCCACATCCCGCTGTCATTGTAGATAGGGTCATTCCAGGTTTCATCAGAGACCCTGAAGGAATTGTAAAGAATTTCCCTGTTTTTATGTTTTGTTTTTGAAATTCCTTTTTATAGTGGGTTTGAGCTGATTCTCGCTGCCATGTATATGCCAGTCTAGAAACACTTGATTCCCTTAAGAAGACATATCAATACATAGATTTTAAGTTTCTTACTGGTCACATATATTCCTCTACGGGAAATATGGGGTTATGAGTCCCTTTCACTGAGGAAGGTGTAGGTCTTGTCTATTCCATAATTGGTTTTTGGAACAGTACCTGTGCTTATATCAAACTCTGGTTTTATGCATCACCCCACTTCTCCTTCCCCCTTAAGCAGGCATAAGAGGGTTTTCTAAATGTGAGACTCTGTTCTCTTTCCTAACTCAGTTCATGTGTAGCCATGTTTACAGGATCTTCATAAGTGATATCTTATGATAAGTTTCTTTATCTGTGTGACTTATTTCACTTAGAATCATCGTACCTGAATCCACTCATTTTGCTGCTTCTGGTTTTAAGACATTGATTTCATGGCTGAGGGATATTCCATCGTACGTAAGGACCACAATTTTTTGAACCATTTTTATCTTTCCTGGGATATTTAAGGTGTACCCAAGTTGAGGTTCTTGTAAGCAGTGCAGCTCTAAATGTTGGGGTGGCTCTGTCTTATTGATTTTCAGTTTTCCCAATGTATATTCCCTAGTCTGGAAGTGCCCTTGGCTCTGTAGCTCTGTTGTTTACGTGTTTCAGGGAACACAATGCACTGTTCCAGATAGGCAGTTGGCAATTTACATCCCGCCCATCAGCATAACAAGGGTCCATTTTCTCCAGGGCCTGTCTTGCCTTTCTGGTTTTTACCCATTTTGTGGATGTCCCTTTTGACCGATGGGAAGTGATACTTCTTTGTAGTGCAGATCTGCATTGCCCAATTGCTTGCTTGGCCAAAAAGGGCATATGCGTTTTCTCCAGAATATATTCAGGAGAAAACGCATACGACCTTTTTGGCCAAGTGCATCTTTGTCGAATTTGTGCCCCTCTTCCTGTGCTTTAAAGGCAATTCCAACATATCTGTGGAAATCTCTTTTCTTCTATTGTGCCTCGCTTTCAAATCCGCCTTGTTGCCTTCCCTTAACAGATTTTTTGACGATAGTTGTCCTTTACTACCCTACCAGTTTGTGAATTGCTATGCCCCTGAGCTCCATTTTTTAACTCGTTTTTTGTGAGCTGAACCCAAGTCCTATATTTTGGTTCAGGACCTATACTGGTTCCCGGTGGGTGGCGGAGACTTTGGTTAATTCTTCTTCCTCCCATGAAATAAGAGTGACATGTGCCCGTCCAAATGCCTAACAGCTACTCTCTCACTGGTTCTCCCTCTTCCCTTTCATCCTCTGCCAAATAGGCAACCTGTGCGAACCTGGAGGTTAAAGGGGCTGTCTCTGCAAGTTGGGAGATTGATATTGAAGAAGTTGGAAAGTCAAACCGGAGCACCAGGAGAGGGATTATTCGTTGAGTTTTAGAGACCTTTCGTATTCACAGTGTGTCAATTCTCTAGGTTTCCCGTACATGCTAATAATGTAGTAATATTCCCTACAACCTGTAGAGTTGGGACCCATGGAATGGGTGCCATGTATTTTTGCATTAAAGGGTCTGCATTTGCTCACACAATCTCACCAATCCTCTCAGTCCCATGTGTCCAGCCTTATGCCACATCCAGCTGTCGTTGTAGATAGGGTCATTCCAGGTTTCATCAGAGACCCTGAAGGAATTGTAAAGAATTTCCCTGTTTTTTTGTTTTGTTTTTGAAATTCTTTTTTATAGTGGGTTTGAGCTGATTCTCGCTGCCATGTTTATGCCAGTCTAGACACACTTGTTTCCCTTACGGAGACATATCAATACATAGGTTTTAAGGTTATTACTAGTCAGATATATTCCTCTGTGGGAAATATGGGGATTTGAGTCCCTTTCACTGAGGAAGGTGTAAGTCTTTTCTATTCCATAGTTGGTTTTTGAACGGTACCTGTGCTTATATCAAACTCTGGTTTTATGCATCACCCCACCTCTCCTTCCCCCTTAAGCAGGCATAAGAGTGTTTTCTAAATGTGAGACTCTGTTCTCTTTCCTAACTCAGTTCATGTGTAGCCATGTTTACAGGATCTTCATAAGTGATATCTTATGATAAGTTTCTTTTTCTGTGTGACTTAATTCACTTAGAATCATCGTACCTGAATCCACTCATTTTGCTGCTACTGGTCTTATGACATTGATTTCATGGCTGAGGGATATTCCATCATACGTAAGTACCACAATTTTTTGAACCATTTTTATCTTTCCTGGGATAATTAAGGTGTACCCAAGATGAGGTTCTTGTAAGCAGTGCAGACCTAACTTTTGTGGTGGTTATGTCTTATTGATTTTCAATTTTCCCTAGGTATATTCCATAGACTGGAAGTGCCCTCGGCTCTGTAGCTCTGTTGTTTACTTGTTTCAGGGAACACAATGTACTCCTCCAGATAGGCAGTTGGCAATTTACATGCCGCCCATCAGCATAACAAGGCTCCCTGTTTTCCAGGGCCTGTCTTGCCTTTCTTGTTTTTACCCATTTTGTGGATGTCCCTTTTGACCAGTGGGAAGTGATACTACTTTGTAGTGTAGATATGCATTGCCCACTTGCTTGCTTGGCCAAAAAGGGCGTATGCATTTTCTCCTGAATATATTTAGGAGAAAACACAAACGCACTTTTTGGCCAAGTGCATCATTGTCGAAGTTGTGACCCTCTTCCTGTGCTTTAAAGTCGATTCCAACGTACCTCTTGAAATCTGTTTCTTGCTCTTCTGTCTCGCTTTCAAGTCCGCCTCGTTGCCTTCCCTCAACAGATTTTTGGACGATAATTGCCCTTTATTACTCTGCCAGTTTGTGAATTGCTGTGCCCTGAGCTCCATTTCTTAACTCGTTTTTGGTGAGCTGAACGCAAGTCCAATATTTTGGTTCAGAACCTATACTGGTTTTCGGTGGGTGGCTGAGTCTTTGGTTAATTCTTCTTCCTCCCGGGAAATAAGAGTGACATGTGCCCATCCAAATGCGTAACAGCTACTCTCTCATTGGTTCTCCCACTTCCCTTTCATCCTTTGCCAAATAGGCAACATGTGCGAACCAGGAGGTTAAAGGGGCTGTCTTTCCATGTTGGGAACTTGATAGTAAAGCAGTTGGAAAGTCAGACTGTAGCACATGGAGAGGGACTATTTGTTGATTATTAGAAACCTTTCATATTCACAGTGTGTCCATTCTCTAGGTTTCCCATACATGTTATAGCTATAGTAATATCCCCTTCAACCTGGAGAGTTGGGAACCATGGAATGGGTGCCATGCATTATTGCTTTAAAGGGTCTGCATTTGCTCACCCAATCTCACCAATCTTCTCAGTCCCATGTGTCCAGCCTTATGCCACATCCCGCTGTCATTGTAGATAGGGTCATTCCAGGTTTCATCAGAGACCCTGAAGGAATTGTAAAGAATTTCCCTGTTTTTATGTTTTGTTTTTGAAATTCCTTTTTATAGTGGGTTTGAGCTGATTCTCGCTGCCATGTATATGCCAGTCTAGAAACACTTGATTCCCTTAAGAAGACATATCAATACATAGATTTTAAGTTTCTTACTGGTCACATATATTCCTCTACGGGAAATATGGGGTTATGAGTCCCTTTCACTGAGGAAGGTGTAGGTCTTGTCTATTCCATAATTGGTTTTTGGAACAGTACCTGTGCTTATATCAAACTCTGGTTTTATGCATCACCCCACTTCTCCTTCCCCCTTAAGCAGGCATAAGAGGGTTTTCTAAATGTGAGACTCTGTTCTCTTTCCTAACTCAGTTCATGTGTAGCCATGTTTACAGGATCTTCATAAGTGATATCTTATGATAAGTTTCTTTATCTGTGTGACTTATTTCACTTAGAATCATCGTACCTGAATCCACTCATTTTGCTGCTTCTGGTTTTAAGACATTGATTTCATGGCTGAGGGATATTCCATCGTACGTAAGGACCACAATTTTTTGAACCATTTTTATCTTTCCTGGGATATTTAAGGTGTACCCAAGTTGAGGTTCTTGTAAGCAGTGCAGCTCTAAATGTTGGGGTGGCTCTGTCTTATTGATTTTCAGTTTTCCCAATGTATATTCCCTAGTCTGGAAGTGCCCTTGGCTCTGTAGCTCTGTTGTTTACGTGTTTCAGGGAACACAATGCACTGTTCCAGATAGGCAGTTGGCAATTTACATCCCGCCCATCAGCATAACAAGGCTCCATTTTCTCCAGGGCCTGTCTTGCCTTTCTGGTTTTTACCCATTTTGTGGATGTCCCTTTTGACCGATGGGAAGTGATACTTCTTTGTAGTGCAGATCTGCATTGCCCAATTGCTTGCTTGGCCAAAAAGGGCATATGCGTTTTCTCCAGAATATATTCAGGAGAAAACGCATACGACCTTTTTGGCCAAGTGCATCTTTGTCGAATTTGTGCCCCTCTTCCTGTGCTTTAAAGGCAATTCCAACATATCTGTGGAAATCTCTTTTCTTCTATTGTGCCTCGCTTTCAAATCCGCCTTGTTGCCTTCCCTTAACAGATTTTTTGACGATAGTTGTCCTTTACTACCCTACCAGTTTGTGAATTGCTATGCCCCTGAGCTCCATTTTTTAACTCGTTTTTTGTGAGCTGAACCCAAGTCCTATATTTTGGTTCAGGACCTATACTGGTTCCCGGTGGGTGGCGGAGACTTTGGTTAATTCTTCTTCCTCCCATGAAATAAGAGTGACATGTGCCCGTCCAAATGCCTAACAGCTACTCTCTCACTGGTTCTCCCTCTTCCCTTTCATCCTCTGCCAAATTGGCAACCTGTGCGAACCTGGAGGTTAAAGGGGCTGTCTCTGCAAGTTGGGAGATTGATATTGAAGAAGTTGGAAAGTCAAACCGGAGCACCAGGAGAGGGATTATTCGTTGAGTTTTAGAGACCTTTCGTATTCACAGAGTGTCAATTCTCTAGGTTTCCCGTACATGCTAATAATGTAGTAATATTCCCTACAACCTGTAGAGTTGGGACCCATGGAATGGGTGCCATGTATTTTTGCATTAAAGGGTCTGCATTTGCTCACACAATCTCACCAATCCTCTCAGTCCCATGTGTCCAGCCTTATGCCACATCCAGCTGTCGTTGTAGATAGGGTCATTCCAGGTTTCATCAGAGACCCTGAAGGAATTGTAAAGAATTTCCCTGTTTTTTTGTTTTGTTTTTGAAATTCTTTTTTATAGTGGGTTTGAGCTGATTCTCGCTGCCATGTTTATGCCAGTCTAGACACACTTGTTTCCCTTACGGAGACATATCAATACATAGGTTTTAAGGTTATTACTAGTCAGATATATTCCTCTGTGGGAAATATGGGGATTTGAGTCCCTTTCACTGAGGAAGGTGTAAGTCTTTTCTATTCCATAGTTGGTTTGTGAACGGTACCTGTGCTTATATCAAACTCTTGTTTTATGCATCACCCCACCTCTCCTTCCCCCTTAAGCAGGCATAAGAGTGTTTTCTAAATGTGAGACTCTGTTCTCTTTCCTAACTCAGTTCATGTGTAGCCATGTTTACAGGATCTTCATAAGTGATATCTTATGATAAGTTTCTTTTTCTGTGTGACTTAATTCACTTAGAATCATCGTACCTGAATCCACTCATTTTGCTGCTACTGGTCTTATGACATTGATTTCATGGCTGAGGGATATTCCATCATACGTAAGTACCACAATTTTTTGAACCATTTTTATCTTTCCTGGGATAATTAAGGTGTACCCAAGATGAGGTTCTTGTAAGCAGTGCAGACCTAACTTTTGTGGTGGTTATGTCTTATTGATTTTCAATTTTCCCTAGGTATATTCCATAGACTGGAAGTGCCCTCGGCTCTGTAGCTCTGTTGTTTACTTGTTTCAGGGAACACAATGTACTCCTCCAGATAGGCAGTTGGCAATTTACATGCCGCCCATCAGCATAACAAGGCTCCCTGTTTTCCAGGGCCTGTCTTGCCTTTCTTGTTTTTACCCATTTTGTGGATGTCCCTTTTGACCAGTGGGAAGTGATACTACTTTGTAGTGTAGATATGCATTGCCCACTTGCTTGCTTGGCCAAAAAGGGCGTATGCATTTTCTCCTGAATATATTTAGGAGAAAACGCAAACGCACTTTTTGGCCAAGTGCATCATTGTCGAAGTTGTGACCCTCTTCCTGTGCTTTAAAGTCGATTCCAACGTACCTCTTGAAATCTGTTTCTTGCTCTTCTGTCTCGCTTTCAAGTCCGCCTCGTTGCCTTCCCTCAACAGATTTTTGGACGATAATTGCCCTTTATTACTCTGCCAGTTTGTGAATTGCTGTGCCCTGAGCTCCATTTCTTAACTCGTTTTTGGTGAGCTGAACGCAAGTCCAATATTTTGGTTCAGAACCTATACTGGTTTTCGGTGGGTGGCTGAGTCTTTGGTTAATTCTTCTTCCTCCCGGGAAATAAGAGTGACATGTGCCCATCCAAATGCGTAACAGCTACTCTCTCATTGGTTCTCCCACTTCCCTTTCATCCTTTGCCAAATAGGCAACATGTGCGAACCAGGAGGTTAAAGGGGCTGTCTTTCCATGTTGGGAACTTGATAGTAAAGCAGTTGGAAAGTCAGACTGTAGCACATGGAGAGGGACTATTTGTTGATTATTAGAAACCTTTCATATTCACAGTGTGTCCATTCTCTAGGTTTCCCATACATGTTATAGCTATAGTAATATCCCCTTCAACCTGGAGAGTTGGGAACCATGGATTGGGTGCCATGCATTATTGCTTTAAAGGGTCTGCATTTGCTCACCCAATCTCACCAATCTTCTCAGTCCCATGTGTCCAGCCTTATGCCACATCCCGCTGTCATTGTAGATAGGGTCATTCCAGGTTTCATCAGAGACCCTGAAGGAATTGTAAAGAATTTCCCTGTTTTTATGTTTTGTTTTTGAAATTCCTTTTTATAGTGGGTTTGAGCTGATTCTCGCTGCCATGTATATGCCAGTCTAGAAACACTTGATTCCCTTAAGAAGACATATCAATACATAGATTTTAAGTTTCTTACTGGTCACATATATTCCTCTACGGGAAATATGGGGTTATGAGTCCCTTTCACTGAGGAAGGTGTAGGTCTTGTCTATTCCATAATTGGTTTTTGGAACAGTACCTGTGCTTATATCAAACTCTGGTTTTATGCATCACCCCACTTCTCCTTCCCCCTTAAGCAGGCATAAGAGGGTTTTCTAAATGTGAGACTCTGTTCTCTTTCCTAACTCAGTTCATGTGTAGCCATGTTTACAGGATCTTCATAAGTGATATCTTATGATAAGTTTCTTTATCTGTGTGACTTATTTCACTTAGAATCATCGTACCTGAATCCACTCATTTTGCTGCTTCTGGTTTTAAGACATTGATTTCATGGCTGAGGGATATTCCATCGTACGTAAGGACCACAATTTTTTGAACCATTTTTATCTTTCCTGGGATATTTAAGGTGTACCCAAGTTGAGGTTCTTGTAAGCAGTGCAGCTCTAAATGTTGGGGTGGCTCTGTCTTATTGATTTTCAGTTTTCCCAATGTATATTCCCTAGTCTGGAAGTGCCCTTGGCTCTGTAGCTCTGTTGTTTACGTGTTTCAGGGAACACAATGCACTGTTCCAGATAGGCAGTTGGCAATTTACATCCCGCCCATCAGCATAACAAGGCTCCATTTTCTCCAGGGCCTTTCTTGCCTTTCTGGTTTTTACCCATTTTGTGGATGTCCCTTTTGACCGATGGGAAGTGATACTTCTTTGTAGTGCAGATCTGCATTGCCCAATTGCTTGCTTGGCCAAAAAGGGCATATGCGTTTTCTCCAGAATATATTCAGGAGAAAACGCATACGACCTTTTTGGCCAAGTGCATCTTTGTCGAATTTGTGCCCCTCTTCCTGTGCTTTAAAGGCAATTCCAACATATCTGTGGAAATCTCTTTTCTTCTATTGTGCCTCGCTTTCAAATCCGCCTTGTTGCCTTCCCTTAACAGATTTTTTGACGATAGTTGTCCTTTACTACCCTACCAGTTTGTGAATTGCTATGCCCCTGAGCTCCATTTTTTAACTCGTTTTTTGTGAGCTGAACCCAAGTCCTATATTTTGGTTCAGGACCTATACTGGTTCCCGGTGGGTGGCGGAGACTTTGGTTAATTCTTCTTCCTCCCATGAAATAAGAGTGACATGTGCCCGTCCAAATGCCTAACAGCTACTCTCTCACTGGTTCTCCCTCTTCCCTTTCATCCTCTGCCAAATTGGCAACCTGTGCGAACCTGGAGGTTAAAGGGGCTGTCTCTGCAAGTTGGGAGATTGATATTGAAGAAGTTGGAAAGTCAAACCGGAGCACCAGGAGAGGGATTATTCGTTGAGTTTTAGAGACCTTTCGTATTCACAGAGTGTCAATTCTCTAGGTTTCCCGTACATGCTAATAATGTAGTAATATTCCCTACAACCTGTAGAGTTGGGACCCATGGAATGGGTGCCATGTATTTTTGCATTAAAGGGTCTGCATTTGCTCACACAATCTCACCAATCCTCTCAGTCCCATGTGTCCAGCCTTATGCCACATCCAGCTGTCGTTGTAGATAGGGTCATTCCAGGTTTCATCAGAGACCCTGAAGGAATTGTAAAGAATTTCCCTGTTTTTTTGTTTTGTTTTTGAAATTCTTTTTTATAGTGGGTTTGAGCTGATTCTCGCTGCCATGTTTATGCCAGTCTAGACACACTTGTTTCCCTTACGGAGACATATCAATACATAGGTTTTAAGGTTATTACTAGTCAGATATATTCCTCTGTGGGAAATATGGGGATTTGAGTCCCTTTCACTGAGGAAGGTGTAAGTCTTTTCTATTCCATAGTTGGTTTTTGAACGGTACCTGTGCTTATATCAAACTCTTGTTTTATGCATCACCCCACCTCTCCTTCCCCCTTAAGCAGGCATAAGAGTGTTTTCTAAATGTGAGACTCTGTTCTCTTTCCTAACGCAGTTCATGTGTAGCCATGTTTACAGGATCTTCATAAGTGATATCTTATGATAAGTTTCTTTTTCTGTGTGACTTAATTCACTTAGAATCATCGTACCTGAATCCACTCATTTTGCTGCTACTGGTCTTATGACATTGATTTCATGGCTGAGGGATATTCCATCATACGTAAGTACCACAATTTTTTGAACCATTTTTATCTTTCCTGGGATAATTAAGGTGTACCCAAGATGAGGTTCTTGTAAGCAGTGCAGACCTAACTTTTGTGGTGGTTATGTCTTATTGATTTTCAATTTTCCCTAGGTATATTCCATAGACTGGAAGTGCCCTCGGCTCTGTAGCTCTGTTGTTTACTTGTTTCAGGGAACACAATGTACTCCTCCAGATAGGCAGCTGGCAATTTACATGCCGCCCATCAGCATAACAAGGCTCCCTGTTTTCCAGGGCCTGTCTTGCCTTTCTTGTTTTTACCCATTTGTGGATGTCCCTTTTGACCAGTGGGAAGTGATACTACTTTGTAGTGTAGATATGCATTGCCCACTTGCTTGCTTGGCCAAAAACGGCGTATGCATTTTCTCCTGAATATATTTAGGAGAAAATGCAAACGCACTTTTTGGCCAAGTGCATCATTGTCGAAGTTGTGACCCTCTTCCTGTGCTTTAAAGTCGATTACAACGTACCTCTTGAAATCTGTTTCCTGCTCTTCTGCCTCGCTTTCAAGTCCGCCTCGTTGCCTTCCCTCAACAGATTTTTGGACGATAATTGCCCTTTATTACTCTGCCAGTTTGTGAATTGCTGTGCCCTGAGCTCCATTTTTTAACTCGTTTTTTGTGAGCTGAACGCAAGTCCAATATTTTGGTTCAGAACCTATACTGGTTTTCGGTGGGTGGCTGAGACTTTGGTTAATTCTTCTTCCTCCCGGGAAATAAGAGTGACATGTGCCCGTCCAAATGCCTAACAGCTACTCCTTCATTGGTTCTCCCACTTCCCTTTCATCATTTGCCAAATTGGCAATGTGTGCGAACCAGGAGGTTGAAGGTGCTGTCTCTCCAATTTGGGAGATTGATAGTAAAGCAGTTGGAAAGTCAAACTGGCGCACAAGGAGAGGGACTATTCGTTGAGATTTAGAAACCTTTCGTATTCACAGTGTGTCCAATTTTAGGTTTCCCTTACATGTTATAGCTATAGTAATATACCCTTCAGCCTGGAGAGTTGGGACACATGGAATGGGTGCCATGTTTTATTGCTTTAAAGGGTCTGCATTTGCTCACCCAATCTCACCAATCCTCTCAGTCCCATGTGTCCAACCTTATGCAACATCCAGCTGTCGTTGTAGATAGGGTCATTCCAGGTTTCCTCAGAGAACCTGAAGGAATTGGAAAGAATTTCCCTGTTTTTATGTTTTGTTTTGAAATTCCTTTTTATAGTGGGTTTGAGCTGATTCTCGCTGCCATGTTTATGCCAGTCTAGAAACAATTGATTCCCTTACGGAGACATATCAATACATATGTTTTAAGATTCTTACTAGTCAGATATATTCCTCTGTGGGAAATAAGGGGTTTTGAGTCCCTTTCTCTGATAAGGTGTAGGTCTTGTCTATTCCATAGCTGGTTTTTGGAACGGTACCTGTGCTTATATCAAACTCTGGTTTTATGCATCACCCCTCCTCTCCTTCCCCCTTAAGCAGGCATAAGAGTGTTTTCTAACTGTGAGACTCTGTTCTCTTCCCTAACTCAGTGCATGTGTAGCCATGTTTACAGGATCTTCATAAGTGATATCTTATGATAAGTTTCTTTTTCTGTGTGACTTATTTCATTTAGAATCATCGTACCTGAATCCACTCATTTTGCTGCTACTGGTCTTATGACATTGATTTCATGGCTGAGGGATATTCCATCGTACGTAATTACCACAATTTTTTGAACCATTTTTGTCTTTCCTGGGAAATTTAAGGTGTACCCAAGTTGAGGTTCTTGTAAGCAGTGCAGCCCTAAATTTTGGGGTGGCTCTGTCTTATTGATTTTCAGTTTTCCCAAGGTATATTCCCTAGACAGGAAGTGCCCTTGGCTCTGTACCTCTGTTGTTTACTTGTTTTAGGGAACACAATGCACTCCTCCAGAGAGGCAGTTGCCAATTTACATCCCGCCATTCAGCATAACAAGGCTCCCTGTTCTCCAGGGCCTGTCTTGCCTTTCTGGTTTTTACCAATTTTGTGGATGTCCCTTTTGACCGGTGGGAAGTGATACTTCTTTGTAGTGCAGATTTGCATTGCCCACTTGCTTGCTTGGCTAAAAAGGGCGTATGCGTTTCCTCCTGAATATATTCAGGAGAAAACGCATACACCCTTTTTTGGCCAAGTGCATCATAGTCGAAATTGTGCCCCTCTTCCTGTGCTTTAAAGGCGATTCCAACGTACCCCTTGAAATCTGTTTCCTGCTATTCTGCCTCGCTTTCAAGTCCACCTAGTTGCCTTCCCTCAACAGATTGTTGGACGATAGTTGCCCTTTATTACTCTGCCAGTTTCTGAATTGCTGTGCCCCTGAGCTCCACTTTTTAACTCGATCTTTGTGAGCTGATCGCAAGTCCAAAGTTTTGGTTGACGACCTATACCAGTTCCCCTGGGTGGCTGAGACTTTGGTTAATTCTTCTTCCTTCCAGGAAATAAGAGTGACATGTGCCCGTCCATATGCCTAACAGCTACTCTCTCATTGGTTCTCCCTTTTCCCTTTCATCCTTTGCCACATTGGCAACGTGTTCGAACCAGGAGGATAAAGGTACAGTCTCGCCAAGTTGGGAGATTGATATTAAAGCAGTTGGAAAGTCAAACTGGTGCACAAGGAAAGGGATTATTCATTGAATTTTAGAAACCTTTCGTAATCACAGTGTGTCCATTCTTAGGTTTCCCTTACATGTTATAGCTATAGTAATATTCCCTTCAACCTGGAGAGTTGGGACACATGGAATGGGTTGCCCCGCATTATTGCTTTAAAGGGTCTGCATTTGCTCACCCAATCTCACCAGTCCTCTCAGTCCCATGTGTCCAGCCTTATGCCACATCCAGCTGTCTTTGTCGATAGTGTCATTCCAGGTTTCATCAGAGAGCCTGAAGGAATTTTAAAGAATTTCCCTATTTTTATGTTTTGTTTTTGAAATTCCTTTTTATAGTGGGTTTGAGCTGATTCTCACTGGCATGTTTATGCCAGTCTAGAAACACTTGATTCCCTTACGGAGACATATCAATACATAGGTTTTAAGATTCTTACTAGTCAGATATATTCCTCTGCGGGAAATATGGGGTTTTGAATCCCTTTCATTGAGGAAGCTGTAGGTCTTGTCTATTCCATAGTTGATTTTTGGAACGGTACCTGTGCTTTTATCAAAGTCTGGTTTTATGCATCACCCCACCACTCCTGCCCCGTTAAGCAGGCATAAGAATGTTTTCTAAATGTGAGACTCTGTTCTCTTTCCTAACTCAGTTCATGTGTATCCATGTTTACAGGATCTTCATAAGTGATATCTTATGATAAGCTTCTTTTTCTGTGTGACTTATTTTACTTAGAATCATCGTACCTGAATCCACTCATTTTGCTGCTACTGGGCTTATGACATTGATTTCATGGCTGATGGATATTCCATCATACGTAAGTACCCCAATTTTTTGAACCATTTTTATCTTTCCTAGGATATTTAATGTATACCCAAGTTGAGGTTCTTGTAAGCAGTGCAGCCCTAAATTTTGGGGTGGCTCTGTCTTATTGATTTTCAGTTTTCCCAAGGTATATTCCCTAGACTGGAAGTGCCCTTGGCTCTGTAGCTCTGTTGTTTACTTGTTTCAGGGTACACAATGCACTCCTCCAGATAGGCAGTTGGCAATTAACATGCCGCCCATCAGCATAACAAGCCACCCAGTTCTCCAGGGCCTGTGTTGCCTTTCTGGTTTTTACCCATTTTGTGGATGTCCCTTTTGACCAGTGGGAAGTGATACTTCTTTGTAGTGTAGATTTGCATTGCCCGCTTGCTTGCTTGGACAAAAAGGGCGTATGCCTTTTCTCCTGAATATACTCCGGAGAACACGCAAATGCACTTTTTGGCCAAGTGCATCATTGTCGAAGTTGTGACCCTCTTCCTGTGCTTTAAAGGCGATTCCAACGTACCCCTTGAAATCTGTTTCCTACTCTTCTGCCTCGCTTTCAAGTCCGCCTCATTGCCTTCCCTCAACAGATTGTTGGACGATAGTTGCCCTTTATTACTCTGCCAGTTTGTGAATTGCTGTGCCCCTGAGCTCCAATTTTTATCTCGTTTTTTGTGAGCTGAACGCAAGTCCAATATTTTGGTTCAGAACCTATACTGGTTTTCGGTGGGTGGCTGAGTCTTTGGTTAATTCTTCTTCCTCCCAGGAAATAAGAGTGACATGTGCCCATCCAAATGCCTAACAGCTACTCTTTCATTGGATCTCCCACTTCCCTTTCATCATTTGCGAAATTGGCAACCTGTGCGAACCAGGAGGTTAAAGGTGCTGTCTCTCCAAGTTGGGAGATGGATAGTAAAGCAGTTGGAAAGTCAAACTGGCTCACAAGGAGAGGGACTATTCGTTGAGATTTAGAAACCTTTCGTATTCACAGTGTGTCCATTCTTAGTTTTCCCTTACATGTTATAGCTATAGTAATATTCCCTTCAACCTGGAGAGTTGGGACACATGGAATGGGTGCCATGAATTATTGATTTAAAGGGTCTGCATTTGCTCACCCAATCTCACCAATCCTCTCAGTCCCATGTGTCCAGCCTTATGCCACATCCAGCTGTAGTTGTAAACAGTGTCATACCAAGATTCATCAGAGACCCAGAAGGAATTTCAAAGAATGTCCCTGTTTTTTTGTTTGTTTTTGAAATTCTGTTTTATAGTGGGTTTGAGCTGATTCTCGCTCCCATGATTATGCCAGTCTAGAAACACTTGATTCCCTTACGGAGACATATCAATACATAGGTTTTAAGATTCTTACTAGTCAGATATATTCCTCTGCGGAAAATATGGGATTTTGAAACCCTTTCACTGAGGAAGGTGTAAGTCTTCCCTATTCCATAGTTGGTTTTTGGAACGGTACCTGTGCTTATATCAAGCTCTGGTTTTATGCATCACCCACCTCTCCTTCCCCCTTAAGCAGGCATAAGTGTGTTTTCTAAATGTGAGACTCTCTTCTCTTTCCTAACTCAGTTCATGTGTATCCATGTTTACAGGATCTTCATAAGTTATATCTTATGATACGTTTCATTTTCTGTGTGACTTATTTCACATAGAATCATCGTACCTGAATCCACTCATTTTGCTGCTACTGGTCTTATGACATTGACTTCTGGGCTGAGGGATAATCCATCGTACGAATGTACCCCAATTTTTTGTACCAGTTTTATATTTCCTGGGATACTTAAGGTGTACCCAAGTTGAGGTTTTTGTGAGCAGTGCAGCCCTAAATTTTGGGGTGGCTGTGTCTTATTGATTTTTTCAGTTTTCCCAAGGTATATTCCCTAGACTGGAAGTGTCCTTGGCTCTGTAGCTCTATTGTTTACTTGTTTTAGGGAACACAATGCACTCCTCCAGAGAGGCAGTTGGCAATTTACATTCTGCCCATAAGCATAACAAGGATCCCTGTTCTCCAGGGCCTGTCTTGAATTTCTGGTTTTTACCCTTTGTGTGGATGTCTCTTTGGACCGGTGTGAAGTGATACTTCATTGTAGTGCAGACTTGCATGCCCGCTTGCTTGCTTGGCCAAAAAGGGCGTATGCATTTTCTCCTGAATATACTCAGGAGAAAATGCATAAGCCCTTTTTGGCCAAGTGCATCATTGTCGAAGTTGTGCCCCTCTTCCTGTGCTTTAAAGGTGATTCCAACGTACCTCTTGAAATCTGTTTCCGGCTATTCTGCCTCGCTTTCAAGTCCGCCTCATTGCCTTCCCTCAACCGATTTTTGGACGATAGTTGCCCTTTATTTCTCTACCACTTTGTGAATTGCTGTGCCCCTTGAGCTCCGTTTTTTAACTAGTTTTTTCTGAGCTGTACGCAATCCAATAATTTGGTTCAGGACCTATACTGGTTCCCGGTGGGTGGCTGAGACTTTGGTGAATTCTTCTTCCTCCAGGGAAATAAGAGTGACATATGCCCATCCAAATGCCTTACAGCTACTCTCTCATTGGTTGTCCCTCTTCCCATTCATCCTCTGCAAAATTGGCAACCTGTGCGAAACAGGAGGTTAAAGGTGCTGTCTGTCCAGGTTGGGAGATTGATAGTAAAGCAGTAGGAAAGTCATACCGGAGCACCAGGAGAGGGACTATTTGTTGAGTTTTAGAGACCTTTCGTATTCACAGTGTGTCCATTCTCTAGGTTTCCCGTACATGTTATAGCTGTAGTAATATTCCCTTCACCCTGCAGAGTTGGGACCCATGGAATGTGTGCCATGCATTATTGTTATAAAGGGTCTGTGTTTGCTCACCCAATCTCACCAATCCTCTCAGTCCCATGTGTCCAGCCTTATGCCACATCCTGCTGTCGTTGTAAATAGGGTCATTCCAGGTTTCATTAGAGACCCTGAAGGAATTGTAAAGAATTTCCCTGTTTTTTAGTCTTGTTTTTGAAATTCCTTTTTATAGTTGGTTTGAGCTGATTCTCGCTGTCATGTTTATGCCAGTCTAGACACACTTGATTCCTTAAAGAGACATATCAATACATAGGTTTTAAGATTCATACTAGTCAGATATATTCCTCTGTGGGAAATATGGGGTTTTGAGTCCCTTTCACTGAGGAAGGTGTAGGTCTTGTCTATTCCATAGTTCGTTCTTGGAACGGTACCTGTGCTTATATCAAACTCTTGTTTTATGCATCACCCCACCTCTCCTTCCCCCTTAAGCAGGCATAAGAGTGTTTTCTAAATGTGAGACTCTCTTCTCTTTCCTAACTCAGTTCATGTGTAGCCATGTTTACAGGATCTTCATGAGTGATATCTTATGATTAGTTTCTTTTTCTGTGTGACTTATTTCACTTAGAATCATGGTACCTGAATCCACTCATTTTGCTGCTACTGGTCTTATGACATTGATTTCATGGCTGTGGGATATTCCATCGTACGTAAGTTCCACAATTTCTTAAACCCTTTTTGTCTTTCCTGGGATATTTAAGGTGGACACAAGTTGAGGCTCTTTTAAACAGTGCAAACCTAAATTTTGGGGTGGCTCTGGCTTATTGATTTTCAATTTTCCCAAGGTATATTTCTTAGCCTGGAAGTGCACTTGGCTCTGTAGCTCTGTTGTTTATTTTTCTAGGGAACACAATGCACTCCTCCAGAGAGGCAGTTGGCAACTTACGTCCCGAACATCATCATAAAAAGGGTCCCAGTTTTCCAGCGCCTGTCTTGCCTTTCTGGTTTTTACACATTTTGCGGATGTCCCTTTGGACCGGTGGGAAGTGATGCTTCTTTGTAGTGCAGATTTGCATTGCCCGTTTGATTGCCTGGCCAAAAAGGTTCTATTTGTTTTCTCCTGAATATATTCAGGAGAAAACTCATACGCCCTTTTTGTCCAAGTGTATCATTGTCAAAGTTGTGCCCCTATTCCTCTGCTTTAAAGGCACTTCCAACGTACCTCTTGAAATCTGTTTCCGCCTATTCTGCCTCGCATTCAAATCCGCCTCGTTGCCTTCCTTCAACAGATTTTTGCACGATAGCGGTCCTTTACTCCTCTGCCAGTTTGTGAATTGCTGTGCCCCTGAGCTACATTTTTCAACTCGTTTTTTGTGAGCTGAATGCAAGTCCAAAATTTTGGTTCAGGACCTATACTGCTTCCCGGCGGGTGGCTGAGAGTTTGGTTAATTCTTCTTCCTGCCGCGAAATTAGTGTCACATGTGCCCCTCCAAATACCTAACAGCTACTCTCTCATTGGTTCTTCCTCTTCCCTTTCATCCTCTGCCAAATTGTCAACCTGTGCAAACCAGGAGGTTAAAGGGGCTGTCTCTCCAAGTTGGGAGATTTATATTAAAGGCATTGGAAAGTGAAACCGGAGCACCAGTATAGGGACTATTCGTTGAGTTTTAGAAACCTTTCATATTCACAGTGGGTCCATTCTATTGGTTACCCGTACATGTTATAGCTCTAGTAATATTCCCCACAAACTGGAGAGTTGGGACCCATCGAATAGCTGCCACACATTATTGCTTTAAGGTTCTGCATTTGCTCACCCAATCTCACCAATCCTCTCAGTCCCATGTGTCCAGCCATATGCCACATCCTGCTGTCATTGTAGATAGAGTCATACCAGGTTTCATCAGAGACCCTGAAGGAATTGTAAAGAATTTCCCTGTTTTTTTGGTTTGATTTTGAAATTCCTTTCTATAGTGGGTTTGAGCTGATTCTCACTGCCATGTTTATGCCAGTCTAGACATACTTGATTCCCTTATGGAGATATATCAATACATAGGTTTTAAGGTTCTTATTAGTAAGATATATTCCTCTGTGGGGAATATGGGTTGTTGTGTCCCTTTCCCTGAGGAAGGTGTAGGTCTTGTCTATTCCGTATTAGGTTTTTGGAAAGGTACCTGTACTAATTCAAACTCTGGTTTTATGCATCACCCCACCTCTTAATCCCCCTTAAGCAGGCATAAGTATGTTTTCTAAATGTGAGTCTCTCTTCTCTTTCCTAACACAGTTCATGTGTAGCCATGTTTACAGGATCTTCATCATTGATATCTTATGGTAATTTTCTTTTTCTGTGTGACTTATTTCACTTAGAATCATCGTACCTGAATCCACTCATTTTGCTGCTACTGGCCTTATGACATTGATTACATGGCTGAGGGATATTCCTTGTACATAAGTACCACAATTTCTTGAACCATTTTTGTCTTTCCTGGGATATTTAAGGTGTACCCAAGTTGAGGTTCTTGAAATAAGTGAAACCCTTAATTTTGGGGTGGCTCTGTCTTATTGATTTTCAGTTTTCCCAATGTATATTTCCTAGACTGGACGTGCCCTGGGCTCTGTAGCTCTGTTGTTTATTTGTTTTACGGAACACAATGCACTCCTCCAGAGAGGCAGTTGGCAACTTAATCCCGCCAATCAGCATAACAAGGCTCCCAGTTCTCCAGGGGCTGTCTTGCCTTTCTGGTTTTTACACATTTTGCGGATATCCCTTTTGACTGGTTTGAGGTGATAATTCTTTGTAGTGCAGATTTGCATTGCCTGCTTGCTGGATGGCCAAAAAGGGCGTATTCGTTTTCTCCCGAATATATTCAGGAGAAAAGGCATAAGCCCTTTTTGGCCAAGTGCATCATTGTCGAAGTTGTGCCCCTCTTCCTGTGCTTTAAAGGTGATTCCAACATACCTCTCGAAATCTGTTTCCTGCTATTCTGCCTCGCTTTCAAATCCGCCTCCTTGCCTTCCATTAAACAAATATTTGGACGATAGTTGTCCTGTATTTCTCTGCCAGTTTGTGAATTGCTGTGCCCGTGAGCTCCATTTTTCAACTCGTTTTTTTGTGAGCTGAATGCAAGTCCAAACTTTGGTTCAGGATCTATACTGGTGTGTGGTTGGTGGCTGAGACTTTGGTTAATTCTTCTTCCGGCCGGGAAATTAGAGGGACATGTTCCCGTCCAAATGCCTAACAGCTACTCTCTTATTGGTTCTCCCTCTTCCCTTTCATCCTCTGCCAAATTGGCAACCTGTGAGAACCAGGAGGTTAAAGGGGCTGTCTCTCCAAGTTGGGAGATTGATAGTAAAGCAAATGGAAAGTCAAACCGGAGCACCAGGAGAGGGACTGTTAGTTGAGTTTTTGAGACCTTTCGTATTCACAGTGTGTCCATTCTCTAGGTTTCCCGTACATGTTATAGCTGTAGTAATATTCCCTTAAACCTTGAGAGTTGGGACCCATGGAATGGGTGCCACTCATTATTGCTTTAAAGGGTCTGCATTTGCTCACACAATCTCACCAATCCTCTCAGTCCCAAGTGTCCAGCCTTATGCCACATCCAGCTGTCGTTGTAGATAGGGTCATTCCAGGTTTCATAAGAGACCCTGAAGGAATTGTACAGAATTTCCCTGTTTTTCTGTTTTGTTTTTGCAATTCCTTTTTATAGTGGGTTTGAGCTGATTTTAGCTGCCATGATTATGCCTGTCTAGAAACACTTGATTCTCTTATGGAGACATATCAATACATAAGTTTTTAGATTCTTACTAGTCAGATATATTCCTCTGCGGGAAATATGGGGTTTTGAGTCCCTTTCACTGCGGATGCTGTAGGTCTTGTCTATTCCATAGTTGGTTTTTAGAACGGTACCTGTGCTTATATCAAACTCTGGTTTTATGCATCACCCCACCTCTCCTTCCCCCTTAAGCAGGCATAAGAGTGTTTTCTAAATGTGAGACTCTGTTCTCTTTCCTAACTCATTTCATGTGTAGCCAAGTTTACAGGATCTTCATAAGTGATATCTTATGATACGTTTCATTTTCTGTGTGACTTATTTCACTTAGAATCATCGTACCTGAATCCACTCATTTTGCTGCTACTGGTCTTATGACATTGATTTCATGGCTGAGGGATATTCCATCGTACGTAAGTACCACAATTTTTTGAACCATTTTTATATTTCCTGGAATATTTCAGGTGTACCCAAGTTGAGGTTCTTGGAAGCAGTGCAGCCCTCAATTTTGGGGTGGCTCTGTCATGTTGATTTTCAGTTTTCCCAGGGTATATTCCCTAGACTGGAAGTGTCCGTGGCTCTGTAGCTCTGTTGTTTACTTGTTTTAGGGAACACAATGCAAACCTCCAGAGAGGCAGTTGGCAATTTACATTCTGGCCATCAGCATAACAAGGCTCCCTGTTCTCCAGGGCCTGTCTTGCCTTTCTGGTTTTTACCCATTTTGTGGATGTCCCTTTTGACCTATGGGAAGTGATACATCTTTGTAGTGCAGACTTGCATTGCCCACTTGCTTGCTTGTCCAAAAGTGCCGTATGCGTTTTCTCCTGAATATATTCAGGACAAAACTCATATGCCTTTTTTGTCCAAGTTCATCATTGTCGAAATTGTGCCCCTCTTCCTGTGCTTTAAAGGTGATTCCAACGTACCTCTTGAAATATGTTTCCTGCTATTCTGCCTCGCTTTCAAGTCCGCCTCGTTGGCTTCCCTCAACAGATTTTTGGACGATAGTTGTCCTTTATTACTCTGCCAGTTTGTGAATTGCTGTGCCCCTGAGCTCCATTTTTTAACTCGTTTTTTGTGAGCTGAACGCAAGTCCAATATTCTTGTTCAGGACCTATACTAGTTTTGGGTGGGTGGCTGAGACTTTGGTTAATTCTTCTTCGTCCCGGGAAATAAGAGGGACATGTGCCCGTCCAAATGCCTAACAGCTACTCTCTCATTGTTTCTCCCTGTTCCCTTGCATCCTTTGCCAAATTGGCAACCTGTGCGAACCAGGAGGTTAAACGTGCTGTCTCTCCAAGTTGGGAGATTGATAGTAAAGCAGTTGAAAAGTCAAACTGGAGCACAAGGAGAGGGATAAGTCGATGAGATTTAGAAACGTTTAGTATTCACAGTGTGTCCATTCTCTAGGTTTCCTGTACATGTTATAGCTATAGTAATATTCCCTTCAACCTGGAGAGTTGGGACCCATGGAATCGGTGCCATGCATTATTGTTTAAAGGGTCTGCGTTTGCTCACCCAATCTCACCAATCCTCTCAGTCCCATGTGTCCTGCCTTATGCCACCTCCAGCTGGCGTTGTAGATAGGGTCATTCCAGGTTTCATCAGAGACCCTGAAGGAATTGTAAAGATTTTCCCTGTTTTTTTGTTTTGTTTTTGAAATTCATTTTTATACTGGGTTTGAGCTGATTCTCACTGCCATGTTTATGCCAGTCTACACACACTTGATTCCCTTATGGAAACATATCAGTACATAGGTTTTAAGATTCTTACTAGTCAGATATATTCCTCTGTGGGAAATATGGGGTTTTGAGTCCCTTTCCCTGAGGAAGGTGTAGGTCTTGTCTATTCCATAGTTGGTTTTTGGAACAGTACCTGTGCTTATATCAAACTCTGGTTTTATGCATTACCCCACCTCTCCTTCCCCCTTAAGCAGGCATAAGAGTGTTTTCTAAATGTTAGACTCTCTTCTCTTTCCTAACTCAGTTCATGTGTAGCCATGTTTACAGGATCTTCATAAGTGATATCTTATGATAAGTTTCTTTTTCTGTGTGACTAATTTCAGTTAGAATCATCGTTCCTGAATCCACACATTTTGCTGCTACTGGTCTTATGACATTGATTTCATGGCTGAGGGATATTCCATCGTACGTAAGTACCACAATTTTTTGAACCATTTTTATATTTCCTGGGATATTTAAGGTGTACCCAAGTTGAGGTTCTTGCAAGCAGTGCAGCCCTAAATTTTTGGGTGGCTCTGTCTTATTGATTTTCAGTTTTCCCAAAGTATATTCCCTAGACTGGAAGTGTCCTTGGCTCTGTAGTTCTGTTTTTTACTTGTTTTAGGGAACACAATGCACTCCTCCAGAGAAGCAGTTGGCAATTTACATCCCGCCCATCAGCAAAACAATGCTCCGTGTTCTCCAGGGCCTGCCTTGCCTTTCTGGTTTTTACCCATTTTGTGGATGTCCTTTTAGACTGGTGGGAAGTGATACGTCTTTGTAGTGCAGACTTGCATTGCCCACTTGCTTGCTTGGCCAAAAGTGCCGTATGCGTTTTCTCGTGAATATATTCAGGACAAAACGCATACGGCCTTTATGGCCAAGTGCATCATTGTCGAAGTTGTGCCCCTATTCCTGAGCTTTACAGGCGATTCCTACGTACCTCTTGAAATCTATTTCTTGCTATTCTGCCTCACTTTCAAGTCTGCCTCGTTGCCTTCCCTCAACAGATTTTTGGACGATAGTTGCGCTTTATTACTCTGTCAGTTTGTGAATTGCTCTGCCCCTGAGCTCCATTTTTTAAATCGTTTTTCGTGAGCTGAACGCAAGTCCAATATTTTGGTTCAGGACCTATACTGGTTTTCGGTGGGTGGCTGAGACTTTGGTTGATTCTTCTTCCTCCCGGGAAATAAGAGTGGCATGTGCCCGTCTAAATGCCTAACAGCTACTCTCTCATTGTTTCTCCCTCTTCCCTTTCATCCTTTGCCAAATTGGCAACCTGTGAGAACCAGGAAGTTAAAGGTGCTGTCTCTCCAAGTTGGGAGATTGATAGTAAAGCCGTTGAAAAGTCAAACTGGAGCACAAGTTGAGGGACTATTCGTTGAGTTTTAGAAACGTTTCGTATTCTCAGTGTGTCCATTCTCTAGGTTTCCCATACATGTATTAGCTATAGTAATATTCCCTTCAACCTGGAGAGTTGGGACCCATGGAATGGGTGCCATGCATTATTGCTTTAAAGGGTCTGCGTTTGCTCACCCAATCTCACCAATCCTCTCAGTCCCATGAGTCCAGCCTTATGCCACATCCAGCTGTCGTTGTAGATAGGGTCATTCCACGTTTCATGAGAGACCCTGAAGGAATTGTAAAGAATTTCCCTGTTTTTTTGTTTTGCTTTGAAATTCCTTTTTATAGTTGGTTTGAGCTGATTCTCACAGCCATGTTTATGCCAATCTAGACACACTTGATTCCCTTACGGAGACATATCAATACATAGGTTTTAAGATTCTTACTAGTCAGATATATTCCTCTGCTGTAAATATGGGGTTTTGAGTCCCTTTCTCTGAGGAAGGTGTAGGTCTTGTCTATTCCATAGTTGGTTTTTGGAACAGTACCTGTGCTTATATCAAACTCTGGTTTTATGCATCACCCCACCTCTCCTTCCCCCTTAAGCAGGCATAAGAATGTTTTCTACATGTGAGACTCTCTTCTCTTTTCTAACTCAGTTCATGTGTAGCCATGTTTACAGGATCTTCATAAGTGATATCTTATGATAAGTTTCTTTTTCTGCGTGACTTATTTCACTTAGAATCATCGTACCTGAATCCACTCACTTTGCTGCTACTGGTCTTATGACATTGATTTCATGGCTGAGGGATATTCCATCGTATGTAAGTACCACAATTTTTTGAACCATTTTTATATTTCCTGGGATATTTAAGGTGTACCCAAGTTGAGGTTCTTGTAAGCAGTGCAGCCCTAAATTTTGGGGTGGCTCTGTCATATTGATTTTCAGTTTTCCAAAGGTACATTCCCTAGACTGGAAGTGCTCTTGGCTCTGTAGCTCTGTTGTTTACTTCTTTTAGGGAACACAATGCACTCCTCCAGAGAGGCAGTTGGCAGTTTACATCTCGCCCATCAGCATAACAAGGCTCCCTGTTCTCCAGGGCCTGTCTTGAATTTCTGGTTTTTACCCTTTTTGTGGATGTTCCTGTGGAGAGGTTTGAAATGATACTTCTTCGTAGTGCAGACTTGCATGCCCGCTTGCTTGCTTGGCCAAAAAAGGTGTATGCGTTTCCTCCTGAATATACTCATGAGAAAATGCATAAGCCCTTTCTGGCCAAGTGCATCATTGTCGAAGTTGTGCCCCTCTTCCTGTGCTTTGAAGGTGATTCCAACGTACCTCTTGAAATCTGTTTCCAGCTATTCTGCCTCGCTTTCAAGTCCACCTCGTTGCCTTCCCTCAACAGATTTTTGGACGATAGTTTTCCTTTATTACTCTGCCATTTTGTGAATAGCTGTGCCCCTGAGCTCCGTTTTTTAACTGTTTTTTTTCTGAGCTGTACGCAAGTCCAATATTTTGGTTCAGGACATGTACTGGTTCGCGGTGGGTGGCTGAGACTTTGGTCAATTCTTCTTCCTCCAGGGAAATAAGAGTGACATATGCCCGTCCAAATGCCTAACATCTACTCTCCAATTGGTACTTCCTCTTCCCATTCATCCTCTGCAAAATTGGCAACCTGTGGGAAACTGGAGGTTAAAGGTGCTGTCTCTACAGGTTGGGAGATTGATAGTAAAGCAGTTGGAAAGTCAAACCGGAGCACCAGGAGAGGGACTATTCGTTGAGATTTAGAGACCTTTCGTATTCATAGTGTGTCCATTCTCTAGGTTTCCCGTACATGTTATAGATGTAGTAATATTCCCTTCAACCTGGAGAGTTGGGATCCATGGAATGGGTGCCTTGCGTTATTCCTTTAGGGGGTCTGCATTTGCTCACCCAATCTCACCAATTCTCTCAGTCCCATGTGTCCAGCCTTATGCCACATCCAGCTGTCGTTGTAGATAGGGTCATTCCAGGTTTCATCAAAGACCCTGAAGGAATTGTACAGAATTTCCCTGTTTTTTTCTTTTGGTTTTGAAATTCCTTTTTATAGTGGGTTTGAGCTGATTCACGCTGCCATGATTATGCCACTCTAGAAACACTTGATTCCCTTACACTGACATATCAATACATAGGTTTTAAGATTCTTATTAGTCAGATATATTCCTCTGTGGGAAATATGGGGTTTTGAGTCCCTTTCACTGAGGAAGGTGTAGGTCTTGTCTATTCCATAGTTGGTTTTTGCAACGGTACCTGTGCTTATATCAAACTCTGGTTTATGCATCACCCCACCTCTCCTTCCCCCTTAAGCAGGCATAAGAGTGTTTTCTAAATGTGAGACTCTCTTCTCTTTCCTAACTCAGTTCATGTGTAGC
The DNA here is from genome assembly GCF_964341445.2 of Mesoplodon mirus. Taxonomy (NCBI): domain Eukaryota; kingdom Metazoa; phylum Chordata; class Mammalia; order Artiodactyla; family Ziphiidae; genus Mesoplodon; species Mesoplodon mirus. The sequence continues at coordinate 931,483 of NW_028295721.1, forward strand.
CATGTTTACAGGATCTTCATAAGTGATATCTTATGATAAGTTTCTTTTTCTGTGTGACTTATTTCACTTAGAATCATCGTACCTGAATCCACTCATTTTGCTGCTACTGGTCTTGTGACATTCATTTCATGGCTGATGGATATTCCATCGTACGTAAGTACCAAAATTTTTTGAACCATTTTTATATTTCCTGGGATATTTAAGGTGTACCCAAGTTGAGGTTCTTGTAAGCAGTGCAGCCCTAAATTTTGGGGTGGTTCTGTCTTATTGATTTTCAGTTTTCCCAAGGTATATTCCCTAGACTGGAAGTGTCCTTGGCTCTGTAGCTCTGTTGTTTACTTGTTTTAGGGAACACAGTGCACTCCTCCAGAGAGGCAGTTGGCAATTTACATCTCGCCCATCAGCATAACAAGGCTCCATGTTCTCCAGGGCCTGCCTTGAATTTCTGGTTTTTACCCATTTTGTGGATATCCCTTTGGACCGGTGGGAAGTGATACTTCTTTGTAGTGCAGACTTGCATTGCCCGCTTGCTTGCTTGGCCAAAAAGGGCGTATGCGTTTTCTCCTGAATATACTCAGGAGAAAAGGCATACGCACTTTTTGGCCAGGTGCATCATTGTCGAAGTTGTGACCCTCTTCCTGTGCTTTAAAGGTGAATCCAACATATCTCTTGAAATCTGTTTCATGCTATTCTGCCTCACTTTCAAGTCCGTGTGTTTCCCTTCCCTCAACAGAATTTTGGATGATAGTTGTCCTTTATTACTATGCCAGGATGTGAATTGCTCTGCCCTACAGTTCCATTTTTAACTCGTTTTTTCTGAGCTGCACGCAAGTCCAATATTTTCGATTAGGAACTATACTGGTTCCCGGTGGGTGGCTGAGACTTTGGTCAATTATTCTTCCTCCCGGGAAATAAGAGTGACATATGCCCGTCCAAATGCCTAACAGCTACTCTCTCATTGGTTCTCCCTCCTCCCATTCATCGTCTGCGAAAAGGGTAACCTGTGCGAAACAGGAGGTTAAAGGTGCTGTCTCTCCAGGTTGGGAGATTGATAGTAAAGCAGTTGGAAAGTCAAAGCGGAGCACCAGGAGAGGGACTATTCGTTGAGTTTTAGAGACCTTTCGTATTCACAGTGTGTCCATTCTCTAGGTTTCCCGTACATGTTATAGCTGTTGTAATATTCCCTTCCACCTGGAGAGTTGGGATCCATGGAATGGGTGCCTTGCATTATTGCTTTAAAGGGTCTGCATTTGCTCACCCAATCTCACCACTCCTCTCAGTCCCATGTGTCCAGCCTTATACCACATCCAGCTGTCATTGTAGATAGGGTCATTCCAGGTTTCATCAGAGACCCTGAAGGAATTGTACAGAATTTCCCTGTTTTTCTGTTTTGTTTTTGCAATTCCTTTTTATAGTGGGTTTGAGCTGATTTTCGCTGCCATGATTATGCCTGTCTAGAAACACTTGATTCTCTTACGGAGACATATCAATACATAGGTTTTAAGATTCTTACTAGTCAGATATATTCCTCTGCGGGATATATGGGGTTTTGAGTCCCTTTCACTGCGGATGGTGTAGGTCTTGTCTATTCCATAGTTGGTTTTTAGAACGGTACCTGTGCTTATATCAAACTCTGGTTTTATGCATCACCCCACCTCTCCTTTCCCCTTAAGCAGGCATAAGAGTGTTTTCTAAATGTGAGACTCTGTTCCCTTTCCTTACTCATTTCATGTGTAGCCATGTTTACAGGATCTTCATAAGTGATATCTTATGATACGTTTCTTTTTCTGTGTGACTTATTTCACTTAGAATCATCGTACCTGAATCCACTCATTTTGCTGCTACTGGTCTTATGACATTGATTTCATGGCTGATGGATATTCCATCGTACGTAAGTACCACAATTTTTTGAACCATTTTTATATTTCCTGGAATATTTCAGGTGTACTCAAGTTGAGGTTCTTGTAAGCAGTGCAGCCCTCAATTTTGGGGTGGCTGTGTCATATTGATTTTCAGTTTTCCCAGGGTATATTCCCTAGACTGGAAGTGTCCGTGGCTCTGTAGCTCTGTTGTTTACTTGTTTTAGGGAACACAATGCAAACCTCCAGAGAGGCAGTTGGCAATTTACATTCCGGCCATCACCATAACAAGGCTCCCTGTTCTCCAGGGCCTGTCTTGCCTTTCTGGTTTTTACCCATTTTGTGGATGTCCCTTTTGACCTATGGGAAGTGATACATCTTTGTAGTGCAGACTTGCATTGCCCACTTGCTTGCTTGTCCAAAAGTGCCGTATGCGTTTTCTCCTGAATATATTCAGGACAAAACTCATATGCCTTTTTTGTCCAAGTTCATCATTGTCGAAGTTGTGCCCCTCTTCCTGTGCTTTAAAGGTGATTCCAACGTACCTCTTGAAATATGTTTCCTGCTATTCTGCCTCGCTTTCAAGTCCGCCTCGTTGGCTTCCCTCAACAGATTTTTGGACGATAGTTGTCCTTTATTACTCTGCCAGTTTGTGAATTGCTGTGCCCCTGAGCTCCATTTTTTAACTCGTTTTTTGTGAGCTGAACGCAAGTCCAGTATTCTTGTTCAGGACCTATACTAGTTTTGGGTGGGTGGCTGAGACTTTGGTTAATTATTCTTCGTCCCGGGAAATAAGAGGGACATGTGCCCGTCCAAATGCCTAAGAGCTACTCTCTCATTGTTTCTCCCTGTTCCCTTGCATCCTTTGCCAAATTGGCAACCTGTGCGAACCAGGAGGTTAAACGTGCTGTCTCTCCAAGTTGGGAGATTGATAGTAAAGCAGTTGAAAAGTCAAACTGGAGCACAAGGAGAGGGATAAGTCGATGAGATTTAGAAACGTTTCGTATTCACAGTGTGTCCATTCTCTAGGTTTCCCGTACATGTTATAGCTATAGTAATATTCCCTTCAACCTGGAGAGTTGGGACCCATGGAATCGGTGCCATGCATTATTGCTTTAAAGGGTCTGCGTTTGCTCACCCAATCTCACCAATTCTCTCAGTCCCATGTGTCCAGCCTTATGCCACCTCCAGCTGTCGTTGTAGATAGGGTCATTCCAGGTTTCATCAGAGACCCTGAAGGAATTGTAAAGATTTTCCCTGTTTTTTTGTTTTGTTTTTGAAATTCATTTTTATACTGGGTTTGAGCTGATTCTCACTGCCATGTTTATGCCAGTCTACACACACTTGATTCCCTTATGGAAACATATCAGTACATAGGTTTTAAGATTCTTACTAGTCAGATATATTCCTCTGTGGGAAATATGGGGTTTTGAGTCCCTTTCCCTGAGGATGGTGTAGGTCTTGTCTATTCCATAGTTGGTTTTTGGAACAGTACCTGTGCTTATATCAAACTCTGGTTTTATGAATTACCCCACCTCTCCTTCCCCCTTAAGCAGGCATAAGAGTGTTTTCTAAATGTGAGACTCTCTTCTCTTTCCTAACTCAGTTCATGTGTAGCCATGTTTACAGGATCTTCGTAAGTGATATCTTATGATAAGTTTCTTTTTCTGTGTGACTAATTTCAGTTAGAATCATCGTACCTGAATCCACACATTTTGCTGCTACTGGTCTTATGACATTGATTTCCTGGCTGAGGGATATTCCATCGTACGTAAGTACCACAATTTTTTGAACCATTTTTATATTTCCTGGTATATTTAAGGTGTACCCAAGTTGAGGTTCTTGCAAGCAGTGCAGCCCTAAATTTTTGGGTGGCTCTGTCTTATTGATTTTCATTTTTCCCAAGGTATATTCCATAGACTGGAAGTGCCCTTGGCTCTGTATCTCTGTTGTTTACTTCTTTTATGGAACACAATGCACTCCTCCACAGAGGCAGTTGGCAATTTACATCATGCCCATCAGCATAACAAGGCACCCTTTTCTCCAGGGCCTGTCTTGAATTTCTGGTTTTTACCCTTTTTGTGGATGTTCCTGAGAACCGGTGGGAAGTGATACTTCTTTGTAGTGCAGACTTGCATGCCCGCTTGCTTGCTTGGCAAAAAAAGGCGTATGCATTTTCTCCTGAATATACTCAGGAGAAAATGCATAAGCCCTTTTTGGCCAAGTGCATTATTGTCGAAGTTTTGCCCCCCTTCCTGTGCTTCAATTGTGATTCCAACGTACCTCTTGAAATCTGTTTCCGGCTATTCTGCCTCGCTTTCAAGTCCGCCTCATTGCCTTCCCTCAACCGATTTTTGGACGATAGTTGCCCTTTATTTCTCTACCACTTTGTGAATTGCTGTGCCCCTGAGCTCCGTTTTTTAACTAGTTTTTTCTGAGCTGTACGCAATCCAATAATTTGGTTCAGGACCTATACTGGTTCCTGGTGGGTGGCTGAGACTTTGGTCAATTCTTCTTCCTCCAGGGAAATAAGAGTGACATATGCCCATCCAAATGCCTTACAGCTACTCTCTCATTGGTTGTCCCTCTTCCCATTCATCCTCTGCAAAATTGGCAACCTGTGCGAAACAGGAGGTTAAAGGTGCTGTCTGTCCAGGTTGCGAGATTGATAGTAAAGCAGTTGGAAAGTCATACCGGAGCACCAGGAGAGGGACTATTTGTTGAGTTTTAGAGACCTTTCGTATTCACAGTGTGTCCATTCTCTAGGTTTCCCGTACATGTTATAGCTGTAGTAATATTCCCTTCACCCTGCAGAGTTGGGACCCATGGAATGTGTGCCATGCATTATTGTTTTAAAGGGTCTGCATTTGCTCACCCAATCTCACCAATCCTCTCAGTCCCATGTGTCCAGCCTTATGCCACATCCAGCTGTCGTTGTAGATAGGGTCATTCCAGGTTTCATCAGAGACCCTGAAGGAATTGTAAAGAATTTCCCTGTTTTTTAGTCTTGTTTTTGAAATTCCTTTTTATAGTTGGTTTGAGCTGATTCTCGCTGCCATGTTTATGCCAGTCTAGACACACTTGATTCCTTAAAGAGACATATCAATACATAGGTTTTAAGATTCTTACTAGTCAGATATATTCCTCTGTGGGAAATATGGGGTTTTGAGTCCCTTTCACTGAGGAAGGTGTAGGTCTTGTCTATTCCATAGTTGGTTCTTGGAACGGTACCTGTGCTTATATCAAACTCTTGTTTTATGAATCACCCCACCTCTCCTTCCCCCTTAAGCAGGCATAAGAGTGTTTTCTAAATGTGAGACTCTCTTCTTTTTCCTAACTCAGTTCATGTGTAGCCATGTTTACAGGATCTTCATAAGTGATATCTTATGATTAGTTTCTTTTTCTGTGTGACTTATTTCACTTAGAATCATCATACCTGAATCCACTCATTTTGCTGCTACTGGTCTTATGACATTGATTTCATGGCTGAGGGATATTCCATCGTACGTAAGTTCCACAATTTCTTAAACCCTTTTTGTCTTTCCTGGGATATTTAAGGTGGACACAAGTTGAGGCTCTTTTAAACAGTGCAAACCTAAATTTTGGGGTGGCTCTGGCTTATTGATTTTCAATTTTCCCAAGGTATATTCCTTAGCCTGGAAGTGCACTTGGCTCTGTAGCTCTGTTGTTTATTTTTCTAGGGAACACAATGCACTCCTCCAGAGAGGCAGTTGGCAACTTACGTCCCGAACATCATCATAAAAAGGCTCCCAGTTTTCCAGCGCCTGTCTTGCCTTTCTGGTTTTTACACATTTTGCGGATGTCCCTTTGGACCGGTGGGAAGTGATGCTTCTTTGTAGTGCAGATTTGCATTGCCCGTTTGATTGCCTGGCCAAAAAGGTTCTATGTGTTTTCTCCTGAATATATTCAGGAGAAAACTCATACGCCCTTTTTGTCCAAGTGTATCATTGTCAAAGTTGTGCCCCTATTCCTCTGCTTTAAAGGCACTTCCAACGTACCTCTTGAAATCTGTTTCCGCCTATTCTGCCTCGCATTCAAATCCGCCTCGTTGCCTTCCTTCAACAGATTTTTGCACGATAGCGGTCCTTTACTCCTCTGCCAGTTTGTGAATTGCTGTGCCCCTGAGCTACATTTTTCAACTCGTTTTTTGTGAGCTGAATGCAAGTCCAAAATTTTGGTTCAGGACCTATATTGCTTCCCGGCGGGTGGCTGAGAGTTTGGTTAATTCTTCTTCCTGCCGTGAAATTAGTGTCACATGTGCCCCTCCAAATACCTAACAGCTACTCTCTCATTGGTTCTTCCTCTTCCCTTTCATCCTCTGCCAAATTGTCAACCTGTGCAAACCAGGAGGTTAAAGGGGCTGTCTCTCCAAGTTGGGAGATTTATATTAAAGGCATTGGAAAGTGAAACCGGAGCACCAGTATAGGGACTATTCGTTGAGTTTTAGAAACCTTTCATATTCACAGTGGGTCCATTCTATTGGTTACCCGTACATGTTATAGCTCTAGTAATATTCCCCACAAACTGGAGAGTTGGGACCCATCGAATAGCTGCCACACATTATTGCTTTAAGGTTCTGCATTTGCTCACCCAATCTCACCAATCCTCTCAGTCCCATGTGTCCAGCCATATGCCACATCCTGCTGTCATTGTAGATAGAGTCATACCAGGTTTCATCAGAGACCCTGAAGGAATTGTAAAGAATTTCCCTGTTTTTTTGGTTTGATTTTGAAATTCCTTTCTATAGTGGGTTTGAGCTGATTCTCACTGCCATGTTTATGCCAGTCTAGACATACTTGATTCCCTTATGGAGATATATCAATACATAGGTTTTAAGGTTCTTATTAGTAAGATATATTCCTCTGTGGGGAATATGGGTTGTTGTGTCCCTTTCCCTGAGGAAGGTGTAGGTCTTGTCTATTCCGTATTAGGTTTTTGGAAAGGTACCTGTACTAATTCAAACTCTGGTTTTATGCATCACCCCACCTCTTAATCCCCCTTAAGCAGGCATAAGTATGTTTTCTAAATGTGAGTCTCTCTTCTCTTTCCTAACACAGTTCATGTGTAGCCATGTTTACAGGATCTTCATCATTGATATCTTATGGTAATTTTCTTTTTCTGTGTGACTTATTTCACTTAGAATCATCGTACCTGAATCCACTCATTTTGCTGCTACTGGCCTTATGACATTGATTACATGGCTGAGGGATATTCCTTGTACATAAGTACCACAATTTCTTGAACCATTTTTGTCTTTCCTGGGATATTTAAGGTGTACCCAAGTTGAGGTTCTTGAAATAAGTGAAACCCTTAATTTTGGGGTGGCTCTGTCTTATTGATTTTCAGTTTTCCCAATGTATATTTCCTAGACTGGACGTGCCCTGGGCTCTGTAGCTCTGTTGTTTATTTGTTTTACGGAACACAATGCACTCCTCCAGAGAGGCAGTTGGCAACTTAATCCCGCCAATCAGCATAACAAGGCTCCCAGTTCTCCAGGGGCTGTCTTGCCTTTCTGGTTTTTACACATTTTGCGGATATCCCTTTTGACTGGTTTGAGGTGATAATTCTTTGTAGTGCAGATTTGAATTGCCTGCTTGCTGGATGGCCAAAAAGGGCGTATTCGTTTTCTCCTGAATATATTCAGGAGAAAAGGCCTAAGCCCTTTTTGGCCAAGTGCATCATTGTCGAAGTTGTGCCCCTCTTCCTGTGCTTTAAAGGTGATTCCAACATACCTCTCGAAATCTGTTTCCTGCTATTCTGCCTCGCTTTCAAGTCCGCCTCCTTGCCTTCCATTAAACAAATATTTGGACGATAGTTGTCCTTTATTTCTCTGCCAGTTTGTGAATTGCTGTGCCCGTGAGCTCCATTTTTCAACTCGTTTTTTTGTGAGCTGAATGCAAGTCCAAACTTTGGTTCAGGATCTATACTGGTGTGTGGTTGGTGGCTGAGACTTTGGTTAATTCTTCTTCCGGCCGGGAAATTAGAGGGACATGTTCCCGTCCAAATGCCTAACAGCTACTCTCTTATTGGTTCTCCCTCTTCCCTTTCATCCTCTGCCAAATTGGCAACCTGTGCGAACCAGGAGGTTAAAGGGGCTGTCTCTCCAAGTTGCGAGATTGATAGTAAAGCTAATGGAAAGTCAAACCAGAGCACCAGGAGAGGGACTGTTAGTTGAGTTTTAGAGACCTTTCGTATTCACAGTGTGTCCATTCTCTAGGTTTCCCGTACATGTTATAGCTGTAGTAATATTCCCTTCAACCTTGAGAGTTGGGACCCATGGAATGGGTGCCACTCATTATTGCTTTAAAGGGTCTGCATTTGCTCACCCAATCTCACCAATCCTCTCAGTCCCAAGTGTCCAGCCTTATGCCACATCCAGCTGTCATTGTAGATAGGGTCATTCCAGGTTTCATCAGAGACCCTGAAGGAATTGTAATAAATTTCCCTGTTTTTTTGTTTTGTTTTTGAAATTCCTTTTTATAGTGGGTTTGAGCTGATTCTCACTGTCACGTTTATGCCAGTCTAGACACACTTGATTCCCTTAAGGAGACAAATCAATACATAGGTTTTAAGATTCATACTAGTAAGTTATATTACTCTGTGGTGAATATGAGGTGTTGAGTCCCTTTCACTGAGGAATGTGTAGGTCTTGTCTATTTCGTATTTGGTTTTGGGAACGGTACCTGTACTAATATCAAAATCTGATTTTATGCATCACACAACCTCTCCTTCCCCCTTAAGCAGGCATAAGCGTTTTTTTAAAATGTGAGTCTCTCTTCGCTTTCCTAACTCAGTTCATATGTAGCCATGTTTACAGGATCTTCATAAGTGATACCTTATGATAAGTTTCTTTTTCTGTGTGACTTACTTCACTTAGAATTATCGTACCTGAATCCACTCATTTTGCTGCTACTGGCCTTATGACATTGATTTCATGGCTGAGTGATATTTCATCATACGTAAGTACCACAATTTCTTGAACCATTTTTGTCTTTCCTGGGATATTTAAGGTGTACACAAGTTGAGGTTTTTGTAAGCAGTGCAGCCCTGAATTTTGCTGTGGATCTGTCTTATTTATTTTCAGTTTTCCCAAGGTATATTCCCTATACTGGAACTGCACTTGGCTCTGTAGCTCTGTTGTTTACTTGTTTTAGGGAACACAATGCACTCCTCCAGAGAGGCAGTTGGCAATTTACATCCCGCCCATCAGCATAACAAGGCTCCATTTTCTCCAGGGCCTGTCTTGCCTTTCTGGTTTTTACCCATTTTGTGGATGTCCCTTTTGACCGGTGGCAAGTGATACTTCTTTGTAGTGCAGATTTGCATTGCCCTCTTGCTTGCTTGTCCAAAATGGGCATATGCGTTTTCTCCTGAATATATTCACGTGAAAACCCATATGCCCTTTATGGCCATTTCCATAATTTTCGAAGTTGTAATGCTTTTCCCGTGTTTAAAGGCGATTCCAATGTACCTCTTGAAATCGGTTTCATGCCATTCTGCCTCATTTTCCCTTCCGCCTCGTGGCTTTCCCTCAACAGATTTTTCGAAGAGAGTAGTCCTTTATAACTCTGCAGGTTAGTGAATTGCTGTGGCCCTGAGCTCCATTTTTCAACTCGCGTTTTTGTGAGCTGACCGCAAATCAACAGTTTTGCTTCTGGACTTATACTGGTTCTTGGGGGCAGGCTGAGACTTTGGTTAATTCCTCTTTGTGATGGTAAATTAGAGAGTCGTGTGGCCGTCCAAATGCCTACAGCTACTCTCTCATTGGTTCTCTCTCTTTCCTTATATCCTCTGCACAATTTGCCAACTGTGCGTACCAGGAGGATATAGGGGCTGACTTTCCAAGTTGGGAGATTGATAGTAAAGCAGTTGGAATGTCAACCTGGAGCACAAGGAGAGAAAAAAGTAGTAGAGTTTTAGAAACCTTTCACCATCAGATGGTTTCCATTCTCTAGGTTCTCATACACGTTATAACTGTAGTGATATTCCCTTCTACCTGGAGAGATGGGAACCATGGAATGGGTGGCAGGCATTATTGCTTTAAACGGTCTGCATTTTTTCACCCAATCTCACCAATCCTCTCAGTCCCAAGTGACCAGCCTTATGCCACATCCAGCTGTCATTGTAGATACGGTCATTCCAGGTTTCATCAGAACCCCTGAAGGTATTGTGTAAGAATTTTACTGTTTTTATGTTTTGTTTTGAAATTCATTTTTATACTGGGTTTGAGCTGATTCTCACTGCCATGTTTATGTCGTTCTAGACACACTTGGTTCCCTTACAGAGACATATCAATACATAGGTTTTAAAATTCTTACTAGTCAGATATATTTCTCTGCGGGGAATAGGGTTGGTGAGTTCCGTTCACTGAGGAAGGAGTAGGGCTTGTCTCTTCTGTTTTTGGATTATGGAACGATACCTGTGCTAATATCAATCTTATGTTTTGTGCATCTCCCCACCTCTCTTTCCCCTTAAGCAAGCGTTAGATTGTTTTCTAAATCTGATACTCTGTTCTCTTCCCTAAATCAGTTCATATGTAGCCATGTTTACCTTCTCTTCATAAGTGATAACTTATGTCAGAATGCACCATGGCCATTCTCATAATAATGCTCCATGACCCCTGTCATCACAATGCACCATGACCTGGTTATCAAAATGCTCCATGTCCCTTGTCATCAAAATTCTCCACGTCCTTGTCATCACAATGCTACATGACACTACTCATCAAAATGTTACATGCTCTTGTCATCAAAATTCACTATCCACTTGACATTGAAATGCTCCATGCACTTGTCATCACAATGCTCCATGCCCATCATCATAATGCTTCAGGCTATTGTCATCACAAAGAAATCAATATTCTCCATGACCTCTTTCATCACAATGCTCCAAACTGTTGGGATCACAATGTTCCATAACACTTTTCATCACAACACCCCATGATGCTCATCATCACAATTATCCATGGTCTTCTCATCACAATGCTCCATGAACTTTGTCATCACAATGCTCAATACACTTCTCATCACAATGCTCCCTGACCCTTGTCATCACAATGCTCCAAGCCATTGTCATCAAAATGCTCCATTACCTTTGTCATCAGAATCCTCCATGACACTTGGCATCAGATGCTCCATGCCATGGTCATCACAATGGGCCATTACATATGTCATCACAATGCTCCCTGACACCTGTCTTCACAATACTGCATGACCTGGTCATCACAATGCTCCATGCCCTTGTCATCAAAATACGCCATTCCAACTGTCATCGCAATAATCCATGAAACTTATTAGACCAATGTTCCATGCACTTGTCATCACAATGCCCCATGCCCTTGTTATCACAATGCTCCAAGACCCCTGTCATCACAATGCTCCGTGACTCCAGTCATCACAATGCTTCATGACTTTTGTCATCACAATTGTCCAAGCCCTCGTCATCAACAGTCTCTGTGACCTTTTTAACCACAATGCTCCATGAACTTTTCATCACAATGCTCTTTGACCCTTGTCATCACAGTGCTACATGCGCTTGTCAGCACAATGCTCCAGGACACATGTCATCACAATGAACCATACACTTGTCATCACAGTGCTCCACAATTTTGTCAACACAATGCTACTTAAAATTTGTCATCACAATTCTCCATGCACTACTCATCAAAATGCTATCTCACAAATGATATCACAATGCAACATCACTATTTGTCACAATACTCCCTCACCCCTGTCATCACAATGTTCCATGACTCCTTTAATCACAATGCTACATGCACTTATCATCACAATGTTCGATGACCCCTGACATCTCAATGTTCCATAACACCTGCCATCAAAATGTTCCATGACACTTTTCATCAAATTGCTCCATGAACCTCTCATCAGAATGCTCCCTGCCCTTCTCATAACAATGCACAACACCCTTGCCATCAAAATGCTACATGACTTTTGTCATCACAAAGATCCATGACACTTGGCATCATAATGCTCCATGTCATTGTAATCACAATGCTCCATTAAGGCTCTCATCACATTGCTCCATGCCCTTGTCTTCACAAAACTCCATGACACATGGCATCAGAATGCTCCATGACCTTCTCATCCCAATGCTCCATGCCCTTGCCATCACAATGCTCCATTACCACAGTCATAACAATGCTCCATGACCACTGCCATCACGATATTCCATGGCCTTGTCATCACAAAGCTCCATGACCCTTCTCATCACAAAGATCCAAGAACCCTGTAATCACAATGCTCTATGCCCCTTTTCATCTCAATGATCCATGAAACCTGTCATCACAATGCACCATGCCCATCATCATAATGCTCCATGCTATTGTCATCACAAAGAAATCAAAATGCTCCATGACCTCTGTCATAACAATGATCCAAACCCTTGTGATAACAATATTCCATATCACTTGTCATCACAATGCCCCATGACACTGGCCATCACATTTATCAATGGTCTTCTCATCAAAATGCTCCATGACCTTTGTCATCACAATGCTCAATACACTAGTTATCAAAATGCTCCCTGACACTTGTTGTCTGTATGCTCCTTTTACCCTGTCATGACAAGGTTCTATGCCTTTTTCATGACAATGATCCATGCCCTTTTCATCACAATGCTCCAAGACCCATGTAATCACGATGCTCCATGACCTTGTCATCACAAAGCTCAATGACGCATGCCATCAGAATGCTCCTTGGTCTTCTCCTCACAATGCTCCATGCCCTTGTCATCACAAAGTTCCAAGACCACTGTAATCACAATGATCCATGCCCCTTTTTCATCAGTATGCTCCTTGAGACTTGTCATCACATGGCTCCATGGTTTTGACATCATAATGATCCAAGCCGTAGTCACCACAATGCTCCATTATATTTTTCATCACAATCCTCCATTACATTTGGCATCACAGTGCTCCCTGCCATTGTCATCGCAATGGACCGTGACATATGTCATCACAATGCTCCCTGACAACTGTCTTCAAAATACTCCATGACCTTCTCATCACAATGCCCCATAACCTTGTCATCACAAAGCACCATGTCCACTGTCATCACAATAATCTATGAAATTTGTCAAACCAATGCTCCATTCCCCTGTCATCACAATGCTCCGTGACTCCAGTCATCACAATGCTTCATAACGTTTGTCTTCACAACAGTCCATGCCCGCGTCATCACAAGGCTCTATGTCCTTTGTAACCACAATGCTCCATGAACTTTTCATCACAATGCTCCATGCCTTTGTCAGAACAATGCTCCATGACACTTGTCATCACAATGTGCCACGCGCTTTTCATCACAGTGATCCACAACCTTGTCATCCCTATGCACCATAAACATTGTAATCACAATGCTCCATGCACTTCTCATCCAAATGCTCTCTCACCTGAGATATCACAATGTTCCATCACTAGTTATCACAATCGTCCCTCACCCCTGTAATCACAGTGTTCCATGACCCCTGTCATCACAATGCTACATCCCCTTATCAACACAATGTTCCATGACCCATGACATCACAATGTTCCATAAGCCCTGTCATCAAAATGCTCCATGACCTTTTTCATCAGAATGCTCCATGAGACTTATCATCACAAGTCTCCATGGTCTTCTCATCACAGTGCTCCAGGACCTTGTCATCACCATGCTCCATTCCCTTGTCATCACAATGCTCCATGACCCCTGTCATCACAATAATCCATGAACATTTTCAGCCCAATGCTCCACGACCTACTCATCACAATGCTCCATGGCCAATATCATCACAATGCTCCATGACAACTGTAATCACAACACTCCATGACACCTGAAAACACAATGATCTGGGACTTTTGTCATCACAGTGCTCCATTCCCTAGTCATCACAATGCTACATGACCCCTGTCATCACAACACTCCATGAACATTTTCAACCCAGTGCTCCATGACACTTGTCATCACAATGCTCCATGACCTTTGTCATCACAATTATTAATACACATGTCATCACAATGCTCCCTGACACTTGTCATCAGAATGCTCCTTGAACCCTGTCACGAAAAGGCTCCATGCCTTTTGCATCACAATGCCCCATGCCGTTTTCATCACAATGCTCCATGCCATTGTCATCAAAATACTCCACAAGTTTGTCATCAGAATGCTCCATGACCCTTGTCATCACAATTCTCCATGCACTTGTCAGCACAATGCTCCCTGACCCTTATCATCACAATGCTCCAAGCCATTGTCATCTCAATGCTCCATTACCTGTGTCATCAGAATCCTCCATGACACTTGGCATCACAATGCTCCATGCCATTTTCATCACAATGGACCATTACATATGTCATCACAATGCTCCCTGACACATGTCTTCACAATACTGCATAACCTGGTCATCACAATGCTCCATGCCTTTCCCATCACAATGCGCCATTCCAACCGTCATCACAATAATCCATGAAACTTATTAGACCAATGTTCCATGCCCTTGTCATCACAATGCTCCATGTCCTTGTTATCACAATGCTCCATGACCCCTGTCATCACAATGCTCCGTTACTCCAGTCATGACAATGCTTCATGAATTTTGTCATCACAATGGTCCATGCCCTCGTCATCAACAGTCTCTGTGACCTTTTTAACCACAATGCTCCATGAACTTTTCATCACAATGCTCTTTGACCCATGTCATCACAATGCTCCATGCGCTTGTCAGCACAATGCTCCATGACACATGTCATCACAATGCACCATGCGCTTGTCACCAGAGTGCTCCACATTTTTGTCATCACAATGCTCCTTAAAATTTGTCATCACAATGCTCCATGCACTTCTCATCAAAATGCTCTCTCAGCACTGATTTCACAATGCTACATCACTATTTATCACAATACTCCCTCACCCCTGTCATCACAATGTTCCATGACTCCTGTCATCACAATGCTACATGCACTTCTCATCACAATATTCGATGACCCCTGACATCACAGTGTTCCATAACACCTGTCATCAAAATGTTCCATGACACTTTTCATCAAATTGCTCCATGACCCTGTCATCAGAATGTTCCCTGCCATTCTCATCACAATGCACAATGCACTTGCCAATAAAAATGTTCCATGTCCTTTGTCATCACAAAGATCCATGACCCTTGGCATCACAATGCACCATGAACCCTGTCATCACAATACTCCATGAACATTTTCAGCCCAATGATCCATGATATTCTCATCACAATGCTCCATGACAAATATCATCAAAATGCTCCATGACCACTGTCATCACAACACTCCATGACACCTGACAACACAATGATCCGGGACTCTTGTCATCACAATGCTCCATTCCCTACTCATCACAATGCTCCATGACCCCTGTCAACACAAAACTCCATGAACATTTCCAGCCCAATGCTCCATGACCCTTGTCATCACAATCATCCATGCCCTTGTCATCCCAATGCTCCTTGACCCCTGTATTCACAAAGCTCCGTGACGCTTGTCATCACAGTGCTCCATGACACCTGTCATCACAATGCTCCATGCCTTTGTCAGCAAAATGCTACATGACATTTTCATTACAATGTTCTATGCGCTTGTCATCACAATACTCCGTTACCATTGTCATCACAATCCTCCATGAACCTTGGGATCACATTGCTTCATGCCCTTGTCATCACAATGCTCCATGCTCTTTAAAATCAAAATGATCCATGACCTCTGTCATCACAATGCTCCAAACCCTTGTGATCACAATGTTCCATAACACTTGTCATCACAACGCTCCATAATGCCTGTCATCACAATACTCCATGGCCTTTTCATCACAATGCTCCATGACCTTTGTCATCACACTTCTCAAAACACTTGTCATCACAATGCTCCCTGACTCTTGTCTTTAGAATGCTCCTTGAACCCTGTCACGAAAAGGCTCCATGCCTTTTTTCATCACAAAGCCCCATGCCATTTTCATCACAATGCTCCATGCCATTGTCATCAAAATACTCCACAAGCTTGTCATCAGAATGCTCCATGACCCTTGTCATCACAATTCTCCATGCACTTGTTAGCACAATGCTCCCTGACCCTTGTCATCACAATGCTCCAAGCCATTGTCATCACAATGCTCCATTAACTTTGTCAACAGAATCCTCCATGACACTTGGCATCAAAATGCTCCATGACATTGTCATCACAATGGGCCATTAAATATGTCATCACAGTGCTCCCTGACACCTCTCTTCACAATACTGCAAGACCTTGTCATCACAATGCTCCATGCCCTTGTCATCACAATGCGCCATTCCAACTGTCATCACAATACTCCATGAAATTTATTAGACCAATGTCCCATGCCCTTGTCATCACAATGCTCCATGCCCTAGTTATCACAATGTTCCATGACCTCTGTCATCACAATGCTCCGTTACTACAGTCATCACAATGCTCCATGACCTTTGTCATCACAATGGTCCATGCCCTCATTATCAACAGTCTCTGTGACCTTTTTAAGCACAATGCTCCATGAACATTTCATCACAATGCTCTTTGACACTTGTCATCACAATGCTCTATGCCTTTCTCAGCACAAAGCTCCATGCACTTCTCATCACATTGCTCCATGTACCCTGTCATCACAATGCTCCGTGACTCCTGTCATCACAATTCTTCATAATATTTGTCATCACAAGTGTCGATGCCCGCGTCATCAAAAGGCTCTATTACCTTTGTAACCACAATGCACCATGAACTTTTCATCACAATGCTCCGTGACACTTGTCATCACAATGCTCCATGCCTTTCAGAAAAATGCTCCATGACCCTTGTCATCACAATGTGCCACGCGCTTTTCATCACAACGGTCCACAAATTTGTCTTTGCAATGCTCCATAAACCTTGTAATCACAATGTTCCATGCCTTTCTCATCACAATGCTCCATTACCCCTGTCGTAAAAATGCTCCATGACACCTGGCATCACAATGTTCCACGGCCTTGTCATCACATGGCTCCATGACCCTTGTAATCACAATGCTCCACGCCTCCTGTAATCACAATGCTCCATGCCCTTGTCACCACAAAGCTCCATGACACATGTCATCAGAATGTTCCATGGCCTTCTCATCAAAATGCTCCATTCCCCTGTCATCACAATACACCATGTCCAATGTCATCACAATAATCTATGAAACTTGTCAGACCAATGCTCCATGCCCCTGTCATCACAATGCTCCATGCACTTTTCATCACAATGCTCCGTGACTCCAGTCATCACAATGCTTCATAACGTTTGTCATCACAACGGTCCATGCCCGCGTCATCAAAAGGCTCTGTGACCTTTGTAACCACAATGCTCCATGAACTTTTCATCACAATTCTCTGTGACCCTTGTCATCACAATGCTCCATGTCTTTGTCAGAACAATGCTCCATGACCATTGTCTTCACAATGTGCCACGCATATTTCATCACAACGGTCCACAAACTTGTCATTGCAATGCTCCATAAACATTGTAATCCCAATGCTCCATGCACTTCTCATCCAAATGCTCTCTCACCAGAGATATCACAGTGTTCCATCACTAGTCATCACAATACTCCCTCACCCCTGTAATCACAATGTTCCATGACCCCTGTCATCACAGTGCTGCATAAACTTATCATCACAATGTTCCATGACCCCTGACATCACAATGTCCATATCCCCTGTCATCAAAATGCTCCATGACCCTTTTCATCCCAAAGCTCCATGACCCCTGGCATCACAATGTTCTACAACCCCTGTCATCAAAATGTTCCATTACACGTTTCATCAAATTGCTGCATGACCCTTTCACTAAATGCTCCCTGCATTTCTCATCACAATGCACCACACACTTGTCATCAAAATACTCCATGACATTTGAAATCAAAAAGCTCCATGACCCTTGGCATCACAGTGCTCCATGTCATTGTCATCACAATGCTCCATGAACCCTCTCATCACATTGCTCCATGCCCTTGTCATCACAAAGCTCCATGACACTTGTCATCACAATTCACCATGCGCTTGTCATCACAGTGCTCCACAATCTTGTCATCACAATGCTCCTTAAAATTTGTCATCACAATGCTCCATGCACTTCTCATCAAAATGCTCTCTCACCACTGATATCACAATGCTACATCACTCTGTGTCACAATACTCCCTCACACCAGTCATCACAATGTTCCATGACTCCTGTCATCACAATGCTACATGCACATATCATCACAATGTTCAATGACCCCTGACATCACAATGTTCCATAACACCTGTCATCAAAATATTCCATGACACTTTTCATCAAATTGCTCCATAACCCTGACATCAGAATGCTCCCTGCCCTTCTCATCACAATGCACAACGCACTTGCCTTCAAAATGCTCCATGACCTTTGTCATCACAAAGATCCATGACCCTTGGCATCACAATGCTCCATATGCTTGTCATCACAATGCTCCATGACGCATGTCATCAAAATGCACCATGCGCTTGTCATCACAGTGCTCCACAATTTTGTCATCACAATGCTCCTTAAAATTTGTCATCACAATGCTCCATGCACTTCTCATCAATATGCTCTCTCACCACTGATATCACAATGCTACATCACTATTTGTCACAATACTCCCTCACCCCAGTCATCACAATGTTCCATGACTCCTGTCATCACAATGCTACATGCACATATCATCACAATGCTCGATGACCACTGACATCACAATGTTCCAAAACAACTGTCATCAAAATGTTCCATTACACTTTTCATCAAATTGCTCCATGACCCTGACATCAGAATGCTCCCTGCACTTCTCATCACAATGCACAACGCACTTGCCATCAAAATGCTCCATGACCTTTGTCATCACAAAGATCCATGACCATTTGCATCAGAATGCTCCATGTCATTGTCATCACAATGCTCCAAAAATGCTCTCATCACATTGCCCAATGCCCTTGTCATCACAAAGCTCCATGCCACTTGTCATCACAATGCTTGATGACCTTCTTATCACAATGCTTCATGCCCTTGTCATTACAATCCTGCTTGACCCATGTATCATAGTGTTCCGTACCCTTGTCATCACAATGCTCCATGCACACTCTCATCACAATAATCCATGAAACATTTCGGACCAATGTTCCATGCCCTTCTCATCACAATGCTCCATTACCCCTGTCATAACAATGCACCATGACACCTGCCATCACAATGTTCCACGGCCTTGGCATCACAAGGTTCCATGACACTTGTCATAACACTGCTGAAGACCCCTGTAATCACAGTGCTCCATGCCCTTGTCATCACAAAGCTCCATGACGCATGTCATCAGAATGTTCCACGGCCTTCTCATCACAATGTTCCATGCCCTTGTCATCACAATGCTCAAAGACCCCTGTAAACACAATGCTCCATGCCCCTTTTCATCTCAATGCTCCATGAACCCTGTCATCACAATGCACCATGCCCATCATCATAATGCTTCAGGCTATTGTCATCACAATGAAATCAATATTCTCCATGACCTCTGTCATCATAATGCTCCAAACTCTTGTGATCACAATGTTCCATAACATTAATCATCACAACACCCCATGACGCTCATCATCACAATTATCCATGGTCTTCTCATCACAATGCTCCATGATCTTTGTCATCACAATGCTCAATACACTTGTCATCACAATGCTCCCTGACACTTGTCACCAGTTTGCTCCTTGAACCCTGTCATGACAAGTTTCCAGGGCTTTTTAATCACAATTATCCATGCCCTTTTCATCACAATGCTCCAAGATCCCTGTAATCACAATGCTCCATGACCTTGTCATCAAAAAGCTCCATGACGCTTATCATCAGAATGCTTCATGGCCTTCTCCTCACAATGCTCCATGCCCTTGTCATCACAGTGTTCCAAGACCCCTGTAATCACAATGCTCCATGCCCCTTTTCATCAGTATGCTCCATGAGACTTGTCATCACAAGGCTCCATGGTTTTCTCATCACAATGCTCCAGGACCTTTTCATCACAATGTTTCTCGACCTTGTCATGAAAATTTTCAATGTCCCTTGTCATCATAATGCTCCACGCCCTAATCATCACAATGCTCTATTATATTTTTCATTACAATTCTCAATTACATTTGGCAAAACAATGCTCCATGCCATTGTCATAGAAATGGACCATGACATATGTCATCACAATGCTCCCTGACACCTCTCTTCACAATATTCCATGACCTTCTCATCACAATGCACCATGCCCACTGTCATCACAATAATCTGTGAAACTTGTCAGACCAATGCTCCATGCCCCTGTCATCACAATGCTCCATGCCCTTGTCACCAAAATGCTCCATGACCCCTGTCATCACAATGCTCCGTGACTCCAGTCATCACAATGCTTCATAACGTTTGTCATCACAGTGGTCCATGCCCGCGTCATCACATGGCTCTGTGACCTTTGTAACCACAATGCTCCATGAACTTTTCATCACAATTCTCTGTGACCCTTGTCATCACAATACTCCATGTCTTTGCCTGAACAATGCTGTATGACAGTTATCATCACAATGTGCCAAGTGCATTTCATCACAACGGTCCAAAAGCTTGTCATTGCAAAGCTCCATAAACATTGTAATCACAATGGTCCATGCACTTCTCATCAAAATGCTCTCTCACCAGAGATATTACAATATTCCAACAATAGTCATCACAATAATCACTCACACCTGGAATCACAATGTTCCATGAATCTGTCATCACAATGCTACATCCCCTTATCATCACAATGTTCCATGACCCCTGATATCACAATCTTCCATAACCCCTGTGAAGAAAATGCTACATGACCCGTTTCATCCCAAAGCTCCAAGACCCCTGACATCACAATGTTCTATAAACACTGCCATCAAAATATTCCATTACATTTTTATCAAATTGCTGCATGACCCGGTCATCAAAATGCTCCCTGCCCTTCTCATCACAATGCACCATGCCCTTGTCATCAAAATGCTCAATGACTTGTCATCACAAAGCTCCATGACCCTTGGCATCACAATGCTCCATGTCATTGTCATCACAATGCTCCATGAACCCTCTCATCACATTGCTCCATGCCCTTGTCATCACAAAGTTCCATGACTCTTGTCATCACAATGCTCGATGCCTTTCTCATCACAATGCTACATGCCCTTGTCATTACAGTCCTGCATGACCCATGTATCATAGTGTTCCGTATCCTTGTCTTCACAATGCTCCATGCCCACTCTCATCACAATAATCCATGAAACATTTCAGACCAAGGTTCCATGCCCTTCTCATCACAATGCTCCATTACCTCTGTCATAACAATGCACCATGACCCCTGACATCACAGTGTTCCAAGGCTTAGTCATCACAAGGTTCCATGCCACTTGTCATCACAATGCTGAAGGCCCCTGTAATCACAATGCTCCTTGCCCTTGTCATCACAAAGCTCCATGACTCATGTCATCACAATGCTCCAAGACCTTTGTAAACACAATACTCCATGCCCCTTTTCATCTCAATGCTCCATGAACACTGCCATCACAATGCACCATGCCTATCATCATAATGCTTCAGGCTATTGCCATCACAATGAAATCAATATTCTCCATGACCTCTGTCATCATAATGCTCCACACACTTGTGATCACAATGTTCCATAACACTTATCATCACAACACCGCTTGACGCTCATCATCACAATTATCCATGGCCTTCTCATCACAATGCTCTATGACTTATGTCATCACAATTCTCAATACACTTGTCATCACAATGCTCACTGTCACTTGTCGTCAATATGCTCCTTGAACCCTGTCATGACAAGGCTCCATGCCTTTTTCATCACAATGATCCATGCCCTTTTCATCACAATGCTCAAAGACCTTTGTAATCACAATGCTCCATGCCCTTGTCATCACAAACTCCAGGACGCATGTCATCAGAATGCTCCATGGCCTTCTCATCACAATGCTCCATGCCCTTGTCATCACAATGCTCCAAGAGGCTTGTAATCACAATGCTCTATGACCGTTTTCATCTGAATGCTCCATGAACCCTGTCATCACAATGCACCATGCCCATCATCATAATGTTTCAGGCTATTGTCATCACAATGAAATCAATATTCTCCATGACCTCTATCATCATAATGCTCCAAACTCTTGTGATTACAATGTTCCATAACACTTATCATCACAACACGCCATGACGCTCATTATCACAATTATCCATGGTCTTCTCATCACAGTGCTCCATGAAATTTGTCATCACAATGCTCAATACACTTGTCATCACAATGCTCCCTGACACTTGTCGCCAGTATGCTCCTTGAACCCTGTCATAACAAGGCTCCATGACTTTTTCATCACAATAATCCATGCACATTACATCACAATGTTCCAAGATCCCTGTAATCACAATGCTCCATGCCCTTGTCATCAAAAACACCATGACGCAGGTCATGAGAATGCTTCATGGCCTTCTCATCACAATACTCCATGCCCTTGTCATCACAATGCTCCAAGACCCCTGTAATCAGAGTGCTGCATGCCCCTTTTCATCAGAATGCTTCATGAGACTTGTCATCACAAGTCTCCATTGTCTTCTCATCACAATGCTCCAAGACCTGTCATCACCATGCTCCATTCCCTTGTCATCACAATGCTCCATGACCCCTGTCATCACAATAATCCATGAACATTTTCAGCACAATGCTCCAGGACCTACTCATCACAATGCTCGATGGCCAATATCATCGCAATGCTCCACGACCACTGTCATCACAACACTCCATGACACCTGACAACACAATGATCCGGGACTCTTTTCATCACATTCCTCCATTCCCTAGTCATCACAATGCTCTATGTCCCCTGTCATCACAACACTCCATGAACAATTTCAGCCCAGTGCTCCATGACCCTTGTCATCACAAAGATCCATGCGCTTGTCATCACAGTGCTCCATGACACATTTCATCACAATGCTCCATGCCTTTGTCAGCAAAATGCTACATGACCTTGTCATTACAATGCTCTATGCGCTTGTCATCACAATACTCCATTTCCATTGTCATCACAATCCTCCATGAAACTTGGGAGCACATTGCTTCATGCCCTTGTCATCACAATGCTCCATGCTCCTTGAAATAAAAATGATCCATGACCTCTGCCATCACAATGCTCCAAACTTTTGTGATCACAATGTTCCACAGCACTTGTCATCACAACGCTCCATGATGCCTGTCATCACAACACCCCTTGCCCTTTTCATCACAATGCTCCCTGACATTTGTCATCACAATTCTCAATACACTTGTCATCACAAAGCTCCCTGACACTTGTCATCACAATGCTCCTTGAAACCTGTCACGAAAAGGCTCCATGACTTTTTCATCACAAAGCCGCATGTGGTTTTCATCACAATGCTCCATGCCATTGTCATCAAAATACTCCACAAGCTTGTCATCAGAATGCTCCATGACCCTTGTCATCACAATTCTCCATGCACTTGTCAGCACAATGCTCCCTGACCCTTGTCATCACAATGCTCCAAGCCATTGTCATCACAATGGGCCTTTACATATGTCATCACAATGCTCCCTGACACCTCTCTTCACAATATTGCATGACCTGGTCATTACAATGCTCCATGCCCTTGTCATCACAATGCGCCATTCCAAATGTCATCGCAATAATCCATGAAACTTATTAGACCAATGTTCCATGCCCTTGTCATCACAATGCTCCATGCCCTTGTTATCACAATGCTCCATGACGCCAGAAATCACAATGCTCCGTGCCTCGAGTCATCAAAATGCTTCATGACCTTTGTCATCACAATGGTCCATGCCCTCGTCATCAACAGTCTCTGTGACCTTTTTAACCACAATGCTCCATGAACTTTTCCTCACAATGCTCTTTGACCCTTGTCATCACAATGCTCCATGTGCTTGTCAGCACAATGCTCCATGACACATGTCATCACAATGCACCATGCGCTTGTCATCACAGTGCTCCACAATCCTCTCATCACAATGCTCCTTAACATTTGTCATCACAATGCTCCATGCACTTCTCATCAAAATGCTCTCTCACCACTGATATCACAATGCTACATCATTATTTGTCACAATACTCCCTCACCCCTGTCATCACAATGTTCCATGACTCCTGTCATCACAGGGCTACATGCACTTATCATCACAATGTTCGATGACCCCTGACATCACAATGTTCCATAACACCTGTCATCAAAATGTTCCATGACACTTTTCATCAAATTGCTCCATGACCCTGTCATCAGAATGCTCCCTGCCTTTCTCATCTCAATGCACAATGCCCTTGTCATCAAAATGCTCCATGACCTTTGTCATCACAAAGATCCATGACACTTGGCATCACAATGCTCCATTTCATTGGCATCACAGTGCTCCATAAACGCTCTCATCACATTGCTCCATGCCCTTGTCTTCACAGAGCTCCATGACACAGGTCATCAGAATGCTCCATGGCCTTCTCATCACAATGCTCCATGCCCTTGCCATCACAATGCTCCACTACACTTGTCATAATTATGCTCCATGACCCCAGCCATCACGATGTTCCATGGCCTTGTCATCACAAAACTCCATGACCCTTCACATCACAATGCTCCAAGAACCCTGTAATCACAATGCTTTATGCCCCTTTTCATCTCAATGATCCATGAATCCAGTCATCACAATGCATCATGCCCATCATCATAATGCTTCATGCTATTGTCATCACAATGAAATCAAAATGCTCCAAGACCTCGGTCATAACAATGCTCCAAACCCTTGTGATCACAATATTCCATAACCCTTGTCATCACAATGCCCCATGACGCTCGTCATCACAATTATCCATGGTATTCTCATCACAACGCTCCATGACCTTTGTCATCACAATGCTCAATACACTTGTCATCAAAATGTTCCCTGACAGTTGTTGTCTGTATGCTCCTTGAAACCTGTCATGACAAGGCTCCATGCCTTTTTCATCACAATGATCCATGCCCTTTTCATCAAATGCTCCATGACGCATGTCATCAGAATTCTTCATGGCCTTCTCTTCACAATGCTCCATGCCCTTTTCATCACAATGCTCTAAGAACCCTGTAATCAAAATGCTCCATGCCCCTTTTCATCAGCATGCTTCATGAGTCTTGTCATCACAAGTCTCCATGGACTTCTCATCACAATGCTCCAGGACCTTGTCATCACCATGTTCCATTCCCTTGTCTTCACAATGCTCCATGACCCGAGTCATCACAACACTCCATGAACATTTTCAGCCCAGTGCTCCATGACCCTTGTCTTGACAATGATCCATGCCCTTGTCATCCCAGAGCTCCATGACCCCTGAATTCACAATGCTCCGTGACAATTGTCATCACAGTGCCCCATGACACATGTCATCACAATGCTTCATGCCTTTGTCAGCAAAATGCTACATGACCTTGTCATTACAATGCTCTATGCAATTGTCATTACAATACTCCATTTCCATTGTCATCACAATCCTCCATGAACCTTGGGATCACATTGCTTCATGCCTTTGGCATCACAATGCTCCATGCACCTTGAAATCAAAATGATCCATGACCTCTGTCATCACAATGCTCCAATCCCTTGTGATCACAATGTTCCATAACACTTGTCATCACAACGCTCCATGATGCCTGTCATCACAATACTCCATGCCCTTTTCATCACAATGCTCCATGACCTTTGTCATCACAATTCTCAATACACTTGTCATCACAATGCTCCCTGACACTTGTCATCAGATTGCTCCTTGAACACTGTCACGAAAAGGCTCCATGCCTTTTTAATCAAAATGCCCCATGCCATTTTCATAAGAAAGCTCCATGCCATTTTCATCAAAATACTCCACAAGCTTGTCATCAGAATGCCCATGACCCTTGTTATCACAATTCTCCATGCACTTGTCAGCACAATGCTCCCTGACCCTTGTCATCACAATGTTCCAATCCATTGTCATCACAATGCTCCATTACATTTGTCATCAGAATCCTCCATGACACTTGGCATCACAATGCTCCATGCCATTGCCATCACAAAGGGCCATTACATATGTCATCACAATGCTCCCTGACACCTCTCTTCACAATAATGCATGACCTGGTCATCACAATGCTCCATGCCGTTGTCATCACAATGCGCCATTCCAACTGTCATCACAATAATCCATGAAACTTATTAGACCAATGTTCCATGCTCTTGTCATCACAATGATCCATGCCCTTGTTATCACAATGCTCCATGACCCCTGTCATCACAATGCTCCGTGACTCCAGTCATCACAATGCTTCATGAACTTTGTCATCACAATGGTCCATGCCCTTGTCATCAACAGTCTCTGTGACATTTTTAACCACAATGCTCCATGAAATTTTCATCACAATGCTCTTTGACCCTTGTCATCACAATGCTCCATGCGCTTGTCGGCACAATGGTCCATGACACATGTCATCACAATGCTCCATGCGCTTGTCGGCACAATGGTCCATGACACATTTCATCACAATGCACAATGCGCTTGTCATCACAGTGCCCCACAATCTTGTTATCACAATGCTCCATAAAATTTGTCATCACAATGCTCCATGCACTTCTCATCAAAATGCTCTCTCACCACTGATATCACAATGCTACATCACTACTTGTCACAATACTCCATCACCCCTGTCATCACAATGTTCCAAGACTCCTGTCATCACAATGCTACATGCCCTTTTCATCACAATGCTCCATGATATTTGTCATCACAATTCTCAATACAATTGTCATCACATTGCTCCCTGACAGCTCTCTTCACAATACCACATGACCTGGTCATCACAATGCTCCATGCCCTAGTCATCACAATGCGCCATTTCAACTGTCTTCACAATAATCCATGAAACGTATTAGACCAATGCTCCATGCCCTTGTCATCACAATGCTCCATGCCCTTGTTATCACAATGTTCCAAGACACCTGTAATCAGAATGCTCCATGCCCCACTTCATCAGTATGCTCCATGAGACTTGTCTTCACAAGGCTCCATGGTTTTCTCATAACAAACTGCAGGACATTGTCATCACAATGCTTCGCGATCTTCTCATGAAAATTCTCAATGGCCATTGTCATCATAATGCTGAAAGCCCTAGTCATCACAATGCTCCATTATATTTGCCATCACAATCCTCCATTACATTTGGCATCACAATGCTCCCTGCCATTGTCATCGCAATGGACCATGACATATGTCATCACAATGCTCCCTGACACCTGTCTTCACAATACTCCATGACGTTCTCATCACAATGCTCCATGCCCTTGTCATCACAATGCACGATGTCTGCTGTCATCACAATAATTTATGAAACTTGTCAGACCAATGCTCCATGCCCCTGTCTTCACAATGCTCCATGCCCTTGTTATCACAATGCTCCATGACCCCTTTCCTCACAATGCTCCATGAATCCAGTCATCACAATGCTTCATAACGTTTGTCATAACAGCGGTCCATGCCCGCGTCATCACAAGGCTCTGTGTCCTATGTAACCACAATGCTCCATGAACATTTCATCACAATGCTCCGTGACACTTGTCATCACAGTGCTCCATGTCTTTGTCAGAACAATGCTCCATGACCCTTATCATCACAGTGTGCCACGCGCTGTTCATCACAATGATCCACATCCTTGTCATCGCTGTGCTCCATAAACCTTGTAATCACAATTGTCCATGCACTTCTCATCAAAATGCTCTCTCACCAGAGATATCACAGTGTTCCATCAGTAGTCATCACAATACTCCCTCACGCCTATAATCACAATGTTCCATGACCCTGTCATCACAATGCTACATCCCCTTATCATCACAATGTTCCATGACCCCTGACATCACAATGTTCCATAACCACTGTCATCAAAATGCCCCATGACCCATTTCATCCCAAAGCTCCATGACCCTGTTATCACAATGTTTAATAACCACTGTCATCAAAATGTTCCATTACACTTTTCATCAAATTGCTGCATGACCCTGTCATCAAAATGCTCCCTGCCCTTCGCATCACAATGCACCACACCTTTGTCATCAAAATGCTCCATGACCTTTGTCATCACAAATCTCCATGACCATTGGCATCACACTGCTCCATGTCATTGTCGTTACCATAGTCAATGAACAGTCTCATCACATTGCTCCATGCCCTTGTCATCACAAAGCTCCATGACACTTGTCATCACAATGCTCGGTGCCCTTCCCATCACAATGCTCCATGCCCTTGTCATTACAATCCTACATGACCCATGTATCACAGTGTTCCTTGCCCTTATCATCTCAATGCTCCATGCCCACTCACATCTCAATAATCCATGAAATATTTCAGACCAATGCTCAATGCCCTTCTCATCAAAATGCTCCATTACTTCTGTCATAACAATGCTCCATGACCACTGCCATCACAATGTTCCACGGCCTTGTTATCACAAGGCTCCATGACACTTGTCATCACAATGTTCCAAGAACCCTGTAACCACAATGCTCCATGCCCTTGTCATCACAATGCTCCAAGATCCCTGTAATCACGATGCTCCATGCCCCTTTTCATCTCAATGCTCCATGAACCCTGTCATCACAATGCTCTATTACATTTATCATCAGAATCCTCCATGACACTTGGCATCACAATGCTCCATGCCATTGTCATCACAATGGGTCATTACATATGTCTTCACAATGCTCCCTGAGACCTCTCTTCACAATACTGCAAGACCTGGTCATCACAATGCTCCATGCCCTTGTCATCACAATGCGCCATTCCAACTGTCATCAAAATACTACGTGGAACTTATTAGAACAATGCTCCATGCCCTTGTCATCACAATGCTCCATGCCCTTGTTATCACAATGTTCCATGACCCCTGTCATCACAATGCTCCGTGACTCCATTCATCACAATGCTCCATGACATTTGTCATCACAATGGTCCATGCCGTCATCATCAACAGTCTCTGTGACCAATTTAACCACAATGCTCCATGAACATTTCATCATAATGCTCTTTGACTCTTGTCATCACAATGCTCTATGCCTTTCTTATCACAATGCTCCATGCCCTTCTCATCACAATGCACCATGACCCGTCATCAAAATGCTCCGTGACTCCAGTCATCACAATTGTTCATAATATTTGTCATCACAATGGTCAATGCCCGCGTCATCACAAGGCTCTGTTACCTTTGTAACCACAATGCTCCATGAACTTTTCATCACAATGCTCCGTGACCCTTGTCATCAGAATGCTCCATGCCTTTGTCAGAAAAATGTGCCATGACCCTTGTCATCACAATGGGCCACGCGCATTTCATCCCAACGGTCCAGAAATTTGTCATCGCAATGCTCCATAAAACTTGTAATCACAATGCTCCATGCCCTTCTCATCACAATGCTCCATTACACCTGTCATAACAATGCTCCATGATCCCTGCCATCACAATGTTCCACGGCCTTGTCATGACAAGGCTCCATGACACTTTAATCACAATGCTCCAAGACCCCTGTAATCAAAATGCTCCATGCCCTTGTCATCACAAAGCTCCATGACACATGTCATCAGAATATTCCATGGTCTTCTCATCAAAACGCTCCATGCACTTGTCATCACAATTCTCCCAGACCCCTGTAATCACAGTGCTCCATACCCCTTTTCCTATCAATGGTCCATGAACCCTGACATCACAGTGCATCATGCCCATCATCATAATGCTTCTGGCTATTGTCAGCACAATGAAATCAAAATTCTCTATGACCTCTGTCATCACAATGCTCCATGACACAAAGCATCACAGTACTCCATGAATATTTTCATCCCAATGCTCCATGACCCTTGTCATCACAATGATCCATGCCCTTCTCATCCCAATGCTCCATGACCCCTGTATTCACAATGCTCCGTGACACTTGTCATCAGATTTCTCCATGACACCAGTCATCACAATGCTCCATGACTTTGTCAGCAAAATGCTACATGACCTTGTCATTACAATGCTCTATGTGCTTGTCATCACAATACTCCATTACCATTGTCATCACAATCCTCCATGAAACTTTTGATCACATTGCTTCATGCCTTTGTCATCACAATGCTCCATGCTCCTTGAAATCAAAATGATCCATGACCTCTGTCATCACAATGCTCCAAACCCTTGTGATCACAATGTTCCATAACACTTGTCATCACAACGCTCCATGATGCCTGTCATCACAATACTCCATGCACTTTTCATCACAATTCTCCATGACCTTTGTCATCACAATTCTCAATACAATTGCCATCACAATGCTACCTGACACTTGTCGTCAGTATGCTCCTTGAAACCTGTCACGAAAAGGCTCCATGCCTTTTTCAACACAATGACCCATGCCGTTTTAATCACAGTGCTCCACGCCACTGTCATCAAAATTCTCCACAAGCTTGTCATGAAAATGCTCCATGACCCTTGTCATCACAATTCTCCATGCACTTGTCAGCACAATGCTCTCTGACCCTTGTCATCTCAATGCTCCAAGCCATTGTCATCACAATGGGCCATTACATATGTCATCACAATGCGCCCTGACACCTCTCTTCACAATACTGCATGACCTGGTCATCAAAATGCTCCATGCCCTTGTCATCACAAATCGCCATTCCAAATCTCATCGAATAATCCATGAAACTTATTAGACCAATGCTCCATGCCCTTGTCATCACAATGCTCCATGCCCTTCTTATCACAATGCTCCATGACCCCTGTCATCAAAATGTTCCGTGATTACAGTCATCAAAATGCTTCATGACCTTTGTCATCACAATGTTCCATGCCCTCGTCATCAACAGTCTCTGTGACATTTTTAACCACAATGCTCCATGAACTTTTCATCACAATGCTCTTTGGCCCTTGTCATCGCAATGCTTTATGACTTTCTCAGCACAATGCTCCATGACAATTGTCATCACAATGCTCCATGCGCTTGTCAGCACAATGCTCCATGACACATGTCATCACAATGCTCCATGCGCTTGTCATCAGAGTGCTCCACAATCTTGTCATCACAATGCTCCATAAACCTTGTCATCACAATGCTCCATGCGCTTCTCATCACAATGCTCTCTCACAACTGATATCACAATGTTACATCACTATTCGTCACAATACTCCCTCACCCCTGTCATCACAATGTTCCATGACTCCTGTCATCACAATGCTACATGCATTATCATCACAATGTTCGATGACCACTGACATCACAATGTTCCATAACCCCAGTCATCAAAATGCTCCATGACCATTTTCATCAAAATGCTCCATAACCCGTGACATCACAATGTTCCATAACCCCTGTCATCAAAATATTCCATGACCTTTTTCATCAAATTGCTCCATGACACTGTCATCACAATACTTCCTGCCCTTCTCATCACAATGCAAAACGCCCTTGTCATCAAAGTGCACCATGACCTTTGTCATCACAAAGATCTATGACCCTTGGCATAACAATGCTCCAAGTCATTGTCATCACAATGCACCATGAACGCTCTCATCACATTGCTTCATGCCCTTGTCATCACATAGCTCCATGACACATGTCATCAGAATGCTCCATGGCCTTCTCATCACAGTGTTCCTTTCCCATGCCATCACATTGCTCCATTACCCCTGTCATAACAATGCTCCATGACCCCTGCAATCACAATGTTCCACGGCCTTGTCATCACAAGGCTCCATGACACTTGTCTCCAATATGATCCAAGACCC
Source organism: Mesoplodon mirus (assembly GCF_964341445.2). Lineage (NCBI taxonomy): Eukaryota > Metazoa > Chordata > Mammalia > Artiodactyla > Ziphiidae > Mesoplodon > Mesoplodon mirus. The sequence goes on from NW_028295721.1 coordinate 963,250, forward strand.
CTGTAATCACAATGATCCATGCCCCTTTTCAACACAATGTTCCATGAACCCTGTCATCACAATGCCTCATGCCCATCATCATAATGCTTCATGCTATTGTCAGCACAATTAAATCAAAATTTTTCATGACTTCTGTCATAACAATGATCCAAACACTTGTGATCACATTATTCCATAACACTTGTCATCACAATGCCCCATGACGCTCGTCACCACAGTTACCCATGGTCTTCTCATCACAATGCTCCATGACCTTTCTCATCACAATGCTCAATACACTTGTCATCACAATGCTCCCTGACACTTGTCGTCAGTATGCTCCTTGAACCCTGTCATGACAAGGCTCCATGCCTTTTTCATCACAATGATCCATGCCCTATTCATCACAATGCTCCTAGAACCCTTTAATCACAATGTTCCATGCCGTTGTCATCACAAAGCTCAATGACGCATATCTTCAGAATGCTCCTTCGCCTTCTCCTCACAATGCTCCATACCCATGTCATCACAATGTTCCAAGACCCCTGTAATCACAATGGACCATGCCCCTTTTCATCAGTATGCTCCATGAGACTTGTCAAATCAAGTCTCCATGGTCATCTCATCACAATGCTCCAGGACCTTGTCATCACCACGCTCCATTCCCTTGTCATCACAGTGCTCCATGGTTTTCTCATCACAATGCTCCAGGAACTTATCATCACAATGCTTCATGACATTGTCCTGAAAATTCTCAATGGCCCTTGTCATCATAATGCTCCAAGCCCTAGTCCTCACAATGCTCCATTATATTTGTCATCACAATCCTCCATTACATTTGGCATCACAATGCTCCCTGCCTTTGTCATCGCAATGGACCATGACATATATCATCACAATGCTTCCTGACACCTATCTTCACAATACTCCATGACCTTCTCATCACAATGATCCATGCCCTTGTCATCACAATGCACCATGTCCCCTGTCATCACAATAATCTATGAAACTTGTCAGACCAATGATCCATGCCCCTGTCATCAAAATGCTCCGTGCCCTTATCATCACAATGCTCCATGCCCTTGTCATCACAGTACTTCATGACCCCTGTCATCACAATGCTCCGTGACTCCAGTCAACACAATGCTTCATAAGATTTGTCATCACAATTGTCCATGCCCGCGTCATCACAAGGCTCTGTGACTTTTGTAACCACAGTGCTCCATGAACATTTCATCACAATGCTCCGTGATCCTTGTCATCACAATGCTCCATGCCTTTGTCAGAAAAATGCTCCATGACCCTTGTCATCACAATGTGCCATGCGCTTTTCATCACAACGGTCCACATATTTGTCATAGAAATGCTCCATAAACGCTGTAATCACAATGCTCTATGCCCCTTTTCATCTCAATGAACCATGAACCCTGTCATCACAATGCACAATGCCCATCATCATAACGCTTCATGCTATTGCCATCAGAGTGAATTCAAAATGCTCCATGATCTCTGTCATAACAATGCTCCAAACCCTTGGGATCATAATATTCCATAACACTTGTCATCACAGTGCCCCATGACACTCATCATCACAATTATCCATGGTCTTCTCATCACAATGCTCCATGACATTTGTCATCACAATGCTCAATACACTTGTCATCAAAATGCTCCCAGACACTTGTTGTCTGTATGCTCCTTGAACCCTGTCATGACAAGGCTCCATGCATTTTTCATCACAATGATCCATGCCCTTTTCCTCACAATGCTCCAAGACCCCATTAAACACAATGCTCCATGCCCTTGTCATCACAAATCTCAATGAAACATGTCTTCAGATTGCTCCTTGGCCTTCTCCTCACAATGTTCCATGACCATGTCATCACAATGTTCCAAGACCCCTGTAATCACAATGGACCATGCCCCTTTTCATCAGTATGCTCCATGAGATTTGTCATCACAAGTCTCTATGCATTTCTCATCACAATGCTCCAGGACCTTGTCATCACAATGCTTCACGACCTTGCAATGAAAATTCTCAATGGCCCTTGTCATCATACTGCTCCAAGCCCTAGTCATCACAATGCTCCATTTTATTTGTCCTCAAAATCCTCCATTACATTTGGCATCACAATGCTCCCTGCCATTGTCATTGCAATGGACCATGACATATGTCATCACAATGCTCCATGACACCTGTCTTCACAATACTCCACGACCTTCTCATCACAATAATCCGTGCCCTTGTCATCACAATGCACCATGTCCACTGTCATCACAATAATCTATGAAATTTGTCAGACCAATAGTCCATGCCCCTGTCACCACAATGCTCCATGCCCTTGTCATCACAATGCTCCATGACCCCTGTCATCACAATGCTCCGTGACTCCAGTCATCACAATGCTTCATAACATTTGTCATCACAGTGGTCCATGCCCGCGTCAGCAACAGGCTCTGTGACCTTTATAACCACAATGCTCCATGAACTTTTCATCACAATGCTCCGTGACCTTTGTCATCAACATGCTCCATGCCTTTGTCAGAAAAATGCTCCTTGACCCTTGTTATCACAAAGTGCTACGCGCTTTTCATCACAACGGTCCACAAATTTGTCATGGTAATGCTCCATAAACCTTGCAATCACAATGCTCCATGCCCTTCTCATCACAATGCTCCATTAACCCTGTCATAACAATGCTCCATAACCCCTGCCATCACAATATTCCACGGTCTTGTCATCACAAGGCTCCATGACACTTGTCATCACAATGCTCCAAGACCCCTGTAATCACAATGCTCCATGCCCTTGTCATCACAAAGCTCCATGACACATGCCATCAGAATGTTCCATGTCCTTCTCATCAAAATGTTCCATGCCCTTGTCATCACAGTGCTCCAAGACCCCTGTAATCACAATGCTCCATGCCCCTTTTCATCTCAATGGTCCATGAACCCTGTCATCACAATGCACCATGCCCATCATCATAATGCTTCCGGCTATTGTCAGCACAATGAAATCAAAATTCTCCATGACCTCTGTCCTCACAATATTCCATGAACATTTTCAGCCCAATGCTCCATGACCATTGTCATCACAATGATCCATGCCCTTGTCATCCCAATGCTCCATGACCCCTGTATTCACAAAGCTCCGTGACGCTTGTCATCACAGTGCTCCATGAAACATGTCATCACAATGCTCTATGACTTTGTCAGGAAAATGCTATATGACCTTGTCATTATAATGCTCTATGCACTTGTCATCACAATACTCCATTACCATTGTCATCACAATCCTCCTTGAACCTTCGATCACATTGCTTCATGCCCTTGTAATCACAATGCTCCATGCTCCTTGAAATCAAAATGATCCATGACCTCTGTCATCACAATGCTCCAAACCCTTGTGATCACAATGTTCCATAACACTTGTCATCACAACGCTCCATGATGCCTGTCATCACAATACTCCATGCACTTTTCATCACAATTCTCCATGACCTTTGTCATCACAATTCTCAATACAATTGTCATCACAATGCTCCCTGACACTTGTCGTCAGAATGCTCCTTGAAACCTGTCACGAAAAGGCTCCATGCCTTTTTCAACACAATGCCCCATGCCATTTTCATCACAGTGCTCCACGCCACTGTCATCAAAATTCTCCACAAGCTTGTCATGAAAATGCTCCATGACCCTTGTCATCACAATTCTCCATGCACTTGTCAGCACAATGCTCTCTGACCCTTGTCATCTCAATGCTCCAAGCCATTGTCATCACAATGCACCATTATCTTTGTCATCAGAATCCTCCCGGACACTTGGCATCACAATGCTCCATGCCATTGTCATCACAATGGGCCATTACATATGTCAACACAATGCTCCCTGACACCAGTCTTCACAATACTGCATGACCTGGTTATCGCAATGCTCCATGCACTCGTCACCACAATGCACCATTCCAACAGTCATCGCAATAATCCATGAAACTTATTAGACCAATGATCCATGCCCTTGTCATCACAGTGCTCCATGACCCTTGTCATCAGAATGCTCCATAAACTTTTCATCACAATGCTCTTTGATCCTTGTCATCACAATTCTCTATGCCTTTCTCAGCACGATGCTCCATGACACATGTCATCACAATGCACCATGTGCTTGTCATCACCGTGCTCCACAATCTTGTCATCACAGTGCTCCATAACCTTCTCATCACAATACTCCATGCACTTCTCATCAAAATGCTCTCTCACCACAGATATCACAATGTTACATCACTATTCGTCAAAATACTCCCTTACGCCTGTTATCACAATGTTCCATGACTCCTGTCATCACAATGCTACATGCATTCTCATCACAATGTTCGATGACTACTGACATCACAATGCTCCATAACCCCTGTCATCAAAATGCTCCATGACCCTTTTCATCAAAATGCTCTATGACCCCTGACATCACAGTGTTGCATAACAACTATCATCAAAATGTTCCATGACCCTTTTCATCAAATTGCTCCATGACCCTGTCATCACAATGTTCCCTGCCCTTCTCATCACAATGCACAACGCACTTGTCATCAAAATGCTCCATGACCTTTGTCATCATAAAGATCCATGTCACTAGGCATCACAGTGCTCCATGTCATTGTCATCACAATGCTCCATGAACACTCTCATCACATTGCTCCATGCCCTTGTCATCACAAAGCTCCATGACACATGCCATCAGAATGCTCCATGGCCTTCTCATCACAATGCTATATGTGCTTGCCATCACAATGCTCCATTACCCCTGTCATAACAATTCTCCATGACACCTGCCATCACGATGTTCTGTGGCCTTGTCATCACAAGGCTCCATGATCCTTCTCATCACAATGCTCCAAGACCAATGTAATCACAATGCTCCATGCCCCTTTACATATCAATGATCCATGAACCCTGTCATCACAATGCACCATGCCCATCATCATAATGCTTCATGCTATTGTCATCACAATGAAATCAAATTGCTCCATGACCTCTGTCATAACAATGCTCCAAACCCTTGTGATTACAATATTCCATAACACTTGTCATCACAGTGCCCCATGACACTCCTCATCACAATTATCCATGGTCTTCTCATCACAGTGCTCCATGAACTTTCTCATCACAATGCTCAATACACTTGTCATCAAAATGCTCCTTGACACTTGTTGACGGTATGCCCCTTGAACCCTGTCATGACAAGGCTCCATGCCTTTTTCATCACAATGATCCATGCCCTTTTCATCACAATGCTCCAAGACCCATTGAAACACAATGCTCCATGCCCTTGTCATCACAAAGCTCCATGACACATGCCATCAGAATGTTCCATGTCCTTCTCATCAAAATGCTCCATGCCCTTGTCATCACAGTGCTCCAAGACCCCTGTAATCATGCCCCTTTTCATCTCAATGCTCCATGAACCCTGTGAACCCATGAACCCATGAACCCTGTCATCAAAATGCACCATGCCCATCATCATAATGCTTCCGGCTATTGTCAGCACAATGAAATCAAAATTCTCCATGACCCCTGTCATCACAATACTCCATGAATATTTTCAGCCCAATGCTCCATGACCCTTGTCATCACAATGATCCATGCCCTTGTCATCGCAATGCTCCATGACCCCTGTATTCACAATGCTCCGTGACGCTTGTCATCACAGTGATCCATGACACCTGTCATCACAATGCTCCATGACTTTGTCAGCAAAATGCTACATGACCTTGTCATTACAATGCTCTATGCAATTTTCATCACAATACTCCATTACGATTGTCATCACAATCCTCCATGAACCTTGGGATCACATTGCTTCATGCCCTTGTCATCACAATGTTCCATGCTCCTTGAAATCAAAATGATCCATGACCTCTGTCATCACAATGCTCCAAACACTTGTGATCAAAATGTTCCATAACACTTTTCATCACAACGCTCCATGATGCCTGTCATCACAATACTCCATGCACTTTTCATCACAATGCTCCATGACCTTTGTCATCAAAATTCTCAATACACTTGTCATCACAATGCTCCCTGACACTTGTCATCAGAATGCTCCTTGAAACCTGTCACGAAAAGGCTTCATGCCTTTTTCATCACAATGCCCCATGCCGTTTTCATCACAATGCTCCACGCCACTGTCATCAAAATACTCCACAAGCTTGTCATGAGAATGCTCCATGACCCTTGTCATCACAATTCTCCATGCACTTGTCAGCACAATGCTCCCTGACCCTTGTCATCTCAATGCTCCAAGCCATTGTCATCACAATGCACCATTACTTTTGTCATTAGAATCCTCCATGACACTTGGCATCACAATGCTCCATGCCATTGTCATCACAATGGGCCATTACATATGTCAACACAATGCTCCATGACACCAGTCTTCACAATACTGCATGACCTGGTCATCACAATGCTCCATGCCCTTCTCACCACAATGCACCATTCCAAAAGTCATCGCAATAATCCATGAAACTTATTAGACCAATGCTCCATGCCCTTGTCATCACAATGCTCCATGACCCATGTCATCACAATGCTCCATGAACTTTTCATCACAATGCTCTTTGATCCTTGTCATCACAATTCTCTATGCCTTTCTCAGCACAATGCTCCATGACCCTTGTCATTACAATGCTCCATGCGCTTGTCAGCACGATGCTCCATGACACATGTCATCAAAATACACCATGCGCTTGTCATCACAGTGCTTCCCAATCTTGTCATCACAATGCTCCATAAACTTTGTCATCACAATGCTCCATGCACTTCTCATCAAAATGCTCTCTCACCACAGATATCACAATGTTACATCACTATTCGTCACAATACACCCTCACCCCTGTTATCACAGTGTTCCATGACTCCTGTCATCAAAATGCTACATGCACTTATCATCACAATGTTCAATGACCCCTGATATCACAATGCTCCATAACCCCTGTCATCAAAATGCTCCATGACCTTTTTCATCAAAATGCTCCATGACCCCTGACATCAAAATGTTCCATAACCCCTGTCATCAAAATGTTCCATGACACTTTTCATCAAATTGCTCCATGACCCTGTCATCACAATGCTCCCTGCCCTTCTCATCACAATGCACAACGCACTTGTCATCAAAATGCTCCATGACTTTTGTCATCAGAAAGATCCCTGACCCTTGGCATCACAATGCTCCATGTCATTGTCATCACAGTGCTCCATGAACGCTCTCATCAAATTGCTCCATGCCCTTGTCATCACAAAGCTCCATGACACATGTCATCAGAATGCTCCATGGCCTTCTCATCACAATGCTCTATGCGCTTGCCATCACAATGCTCCATTACCCCACTCATAACAATCCTCCATGACACCTGCCATCACGATGTTCCGTGGCCTTGTCATCACAAGGCTCCATGTCCCTTCTCATCACAATGCTCCAAAACCCCTGTAATCACAATGCTCCATGACCCTTTTCATCTCAATGATCCATGAACCCTGTCATCACAATGCACCATGCCCATCATCATAATGCTTCAGGCTATTGTCATCACAATGAAATCAAAATTCTCCATGCCCTCTGTCATAACAATGCTCCAAACCCTTGTGATCACAATATTCCATAACACTTGTCATCACAGTGCCCCATGACACTCATCATCACAATTATCCATGGTCTTCTCATCACAATGCTCCATGAATTTTGTCATCACAATGCTCAATACACTTGTCATCAAAATTCTCCCTGACACTTGTTGTCTATATGCTCCTTGAACCCTGTCATGACAAGGCCCCATGCCTTTTTCATCACAATGATCCATGCCCTTTTCCTCACAATGCTCCAAGACCCCTTTAAACACAATGCTCCATGCCCTTGTCATCACAAAGCTCAATGAAACATGTCTTCAGAATGCTCCTTGGCCTTCTCCTCACAATGCTCCATGCCCATGTCATCACAGTGTTCCAACACCCCTGTAATCATAATGGTCCATGCCCCTTTTCATCAGTATGATCCATGAGATTTGTCCTCACAAGTCTCTATGGATTTCTCATCACAATGCTCCAGGACCTTGTCATCACAATGCTTCACAACATTGTCTTGAAAATTCTCAATGGCCCTTGTCATCATAATGCTCCAAGCCCTAGTCATCACAATGCTCCATTATATTTGTCATCAAAATCCTCCATTACATTTGGCATCACAATGCTCCCTGCTATTGTCATTGCAATGGACCATGAAATATGTCATCACAATGCTCCCTGACACCTGTCTTCACAATACTCCATGACCTTCTCATCACTATGATCCATGCCCTTGTCATCACAATGCACCATGTTCAATGTCATCACAATAATTTATGAAACATGTCAGACCAATGCTCCATGCCCCGTCACCACAATGCTCCATGCCCTTGTCATCACAATGCTCCATTACCACTGTCATCACAATGCTCCGTGACTCCAGTCATCACAATGCTTCATAACATTTGTCATCACAATGGTCCATGCCCGCGTCATCACAAGGCTCTGTGACCTTTATAACCACAATGCTCCATGAACTTTTCATCACAATGCTCCGTGACCCTTGTCATCAAAATGCTCCATGCGTTTGTCAGAAAAATGCTCCATGACCCTTGTCATCACAATGTGCTACGCGCTTTTCGTCACAACGGTCCACAATTTTGTCATGGTAGTGCTCCATAAACCTTGTAATCACAATGCTCCATGCCCTTCTCATCACAATGCTCCATGACCCCTGCCATCACAATATTCCACGGCCTTGTCATCACAAGGCTCCATGACACTTGTCATCACAATTCTCCAAGACCCCTGTAATCACAATGCTCCATGCTCTTGTCATCACAAAGCTCCATGACACATGCCATCAGAATGTTCCATGTCCTTCTCATCAAAAGGGTCCATGCCCTTGTCATCACAGTGCTCCAAGACCCCTGTTATCACAATGCTCCATGCCCCTTTTCTTCTCAATGCTCTATGAACCCTGTCATCACAATGCACCATGCCCATCATCATAATGCTTCTGGCTATTTTCAGCACAATGAAATCAAAATTCTCCATGCCCTCTGTCATCACAATACTCCATGAATATTTTCAGCCCAATGCTCCATGACCCTTGTCATCACAATGATCCATGCCCTTGTCATCCCAATGCTCCATGACCCCTGTATTCACAGAGCTCCGTGACGCTTGTCATCACAGTGCTCCATGACACATATCATCACAATGCTCCATGACTTTGTTAGCAAAATGCTACATGACCTTGTCATTACAATGCTCTATGCACTTGTCATCACAATACTCCATTACGATTGTCATCACAATCCTCCATGAACATTGGGATCACATTGCTTCATGCCCTTGTCATCAAAATGTTCCATGCTCCTTGAAATCAAAATGATCCATGACCTCTGTCATCACAATGCTCCAAACACTTGTGATCAAAATGTTCTATAACACTTGTCTTCACAACTCTCCATGATGCCTGTCATCACAATACTCCATGCACTTTTCATCACAATGCTCCATGAACATTGTCATCACAATTCTCAATACACTTGTCATCACAATGTTCCCTGACACTAGTCATCAGAATGCTCCTTGAACCCTGTCACGAAAAGGCTTCATGCCTTTTTCATCACAATGTCCCATGCCGTTTTCATCACAATGCTCCACGCCACTGTCATCAAAATACTCCACAAGCTTGTCATGAGAATGCTCCATGACCCTTGTCATCACATTTCTCCATGCACTTGTCAGCACAATGCTCCCTGACCCTTGTCATCTCAATGCTCGAAGCCATTGTCATCCCAATGCACCGTTACCTTTGTCATCAGAATCCTCCATGACACTTGGCATCACAATGCTCCATGCCATTATCATCACAATGGGCCATTACATATGTCATCTCAATGACCCCTGACACCTGTGTTTACAATACTCCATGACCTTCTCTTCACAATGATCCATGGCCTTGTCATCCCAATGCTCCATGACACCTGTATTCACAATGCTCCATGACGCTTGTCATCACAGTGCTCAATGACACCTGTCATCACAGTGCTCCATGGCTTTGTCAGCAAAATGCTACATGACCTTGTCATTACAATGCTCTATGCGCTTGTCATCACAATACTCCATTTCCATTGTCATCACAATCCTCCATGAACCTTGAGAGCACATTGCTTCATGCCCTTGTCATCACAATGCTCCAAGCTCCTTGAAATCAAAATCATCCATGACCTCTGTCATCGCAATGCTCCAAACCCTTGTGATCCCAATGTTCCATAACACTTGTCATCACAATGCTCCATGATGCCTGTCATCACAAAATTCCAAGCCCTTTTCATCACAGTGTTCCATGACATTTGTCATCACAATGCTCAGTACACTTGTCATCACAATGCTCCCTGACACTTGTCATCAGAATGCTCTTTGAACCCTGTCACGAAAAGGCTCCATGCCTTTTTCATCACCATGCCCCATTCCGTTTTCATCACAGTGCTCCGTGACAATTGTCATCAAAATGCTCCATGACTTTGTCTGAAAAATGTTCCATGACCCTTGTCATCACAATGTGCCATTCGCTTTTCATCACAACGGTTCAGAAAATTGTCATTGCAATGCTCCATAAACCTTGTAATCACAATGATCCATACACTTCTCATCAAAATGCTCTCTCACCAGAGATATCACAGTGTTCCATCACAAGTTGTCACAATACTCCCTCACCACGATAATCACAATGTCCCATGACCCATCTCATCACAATGCTACATCCCTTTATCATCACAAAGTTCCATGACCCCTGACATCACAATATTCTATAACCCCTGTCATCAAAATGTTCCAATACACTTTCCATCATATTGCTGCATGACCCTGTCATCAAAATACTCCCTGCCCTTCTCATGACAATGCACCATGCAATTGTCTTCAAAATGCTCCATGACCTTTGTCATCACAAAGCGCCATGACCCCTGGCATCCCAATGCTCCATGTCAATGTCATCACAATGCTCCATGAACCCTCTCATCACATTGCTCCATGCCCTTGTCATCACAAAGCTCCATGTCACTTGTCATCACAATGCTCGATGCCTTTCTCATCACAATGCTCCATGACCTTGTCATTACAATCCTCCATGACCCATGTATCACAGTGTTCCATGCCCTTATCATCACAATGCTCTATGCCCACTCTCATCAAAATAATCCATGAAACATTTCAGACCAATGCTCCATGCCCTTCTCATCACAATGCTCCTTTACCTCTTTCATAACAATGCTCCATGACACCTGCCATCAAAATGTTCCACGGCCTTGTCATCACAAGGCTCCATGACACTTGTCATCACAATGCTCCTCGACCCCTCTAATCAAAATGCTCCATGCACTTATCATCAAAAAGCTACATGACGCATGTCATCAGAATGTTCCATGGCCCTGTCATCACAAGGCTCCATTCACTTGTCATCACAATGCTCCAAGACCCTTTTAATCAAAATGCTCCATGCGTCTTTTCATCTCAATGCACCATGAACCCTGTCATCACAATGGAGCCTGCCCATCATCATAATGCTTCAGGCTATTGTCATCACAATTAAATCAAAATGCTCCATGACCTCTGTCATCACAATGCTCCAATCCCTGGTCATCACAATGTTCCATAGCCCTTATCATCACAACACTCCATGACGCTCATCATCACAATTATCCATGGTCTTCTCATCACAATGCTCCATGAACTTTGTCATCACAATGCTCAATACACTTGTCATCACAATGCTCCCTGACACTTGTCATCAGTATGCTCCATTAACCCTCTCATGACAGGTCTCCATGCCTTTTTCATCACAATGATCCATGTCCTTTTAATCACAATGCTCCAAGACACATGTAATCACAATGCTCCATGCCCTTGTCATCACAAAGCTCAATGACGCATGTCATCAGAATGCTCCACGGCCTTCTCATCAAAATGCTCCATGCCCTAGTCATTACAATGCTCCAAGACCCCTGTAATCACAATGCATCATACCCTTCATCATAATGCTTACGGCTATTGTCACCACAATGAAATAAAAATTCTCCATGACCTCTGTCATCACAATGCTCCATGACCCCTGTCATCACAACACTCCATGAACATTTTCAGCCCAATGCTCCATGACCCTTGTCATCACAATGATCCATGCCCTTGTCATCCCAATGCTCCAAGACCCCTGTATTACAATGCTCCCTGACGCTTGTCATCACAGTGCTCCATGACATCTGTCATCACAATGCTCCATGCCCTTGTCATCCCAATGCTCCATGACCCCTGTATTCACAATGCTCCGTGACGCTTGTCATCACAGTGCTCCATGACACCTGTCATCACAATGTTCCATGCCTTTGTCAGCAAAATGCTACATGGCTTTGTGATTACCATGCTCTATGCGCTTGTCATCAAAATACTCCATTACCATTGTCATCACAATCCTCCATGAATCTTGGGATCACATTCCTACATGCCCTTGTCATCACAAAGCTCCAAGCTCCTTGAAATCAAAATGATCCATGACCTCTGTCATCACAATGCTCCAAAACCTTGTGATCACAATGTTCCATAACACTTGCCATCCCAACGATCCATGATGCCTGTCATCACAATACTCTATGCACTTTTCATCACAATGCTCCATGACCTTTGTCATCACAATTCTCAATACACTTGTCATCACAATGCTCCCTGACACTTGTCGTCAGAATGCTCCTTGAACGCTGTCATGAAAGTTTCCATGCCTTTTTCAACACAATGCCCCATGCCGTTTTCATCACAATGCTCCACTTCACTGTCAGCAAAAAACTCCTCAAGCTTATCATGAGAATGTTCCATGACCCTTGTCATCACAATTCTCCATGCACTTGTCAGCACAATGCTCCCTGACCCTTGTCATCTCAATGCTCCAAGCCACTGTCATCACAATGCACCATTACCTTTGTCATCAGAATCCTCCATGACACCTGGAGTCACAATGCTCCATGCCATTGTCATCACAATGGGCCATTACATATGTCATCACAGTGCTCCCTGACACCTCTCTTCACAATACTGCATGACCTGGTCATCACAATTCTCCATGCTCTTGTCACCACAATGCACCATTCCAACAGTCATCACAATAATCCATGAAAATTATTAGACCAATGCTCCATGCCCTTGTCATCACAATGCTCCATGACCCTTGTTATCACAATGCTCCATGAACTTTTCATCACAATGCTCTTTGATCCTTGTCATCACAATGTTCTATGCCTTTCTCAGCGCAATGCTACATGTCCCTTGTCATCACAATGCTCCATGCGCCTGTCAGCATGAAGCTCCATGATGCATGTCATCATAATGCACCATGTGCTTGTCATCACAGCGCTCCACAAGCTTGTCATCACAATGCTCCATAAACACTGTCATCACAATGCTCCATGCACTTCTCATCAAAATGCTCTCTCAACACAGATATCACAATGTTACATCACTATTCGTCACAATAGTCACTCATCCCGGTTATCACAATGTTCCATGACCCCTGCCATCACAATGCTACATGCATTTATCATCACAATGTTCGATGACCCCTGACATCACAATGCTTCATAACACCGGTCATCAAAATGCTCCATGACCCTTTTCATCATAATCCTCCATGACCCCTGACATCACAGTGTTCCATATTCCCTGTCATCAAAATGTCCCATGACACTTTTCATCAAATTTCTCCATGACCCTGTCATCACAATGCTCCCTGCCCTTCTCATCACAATGCTCAACGCACTTGTCATCAAAATGCTCCATGACCTTTGTCATCACAAAGATCCATGACCCTTGGCATCACAATGCTCCATGTCATTGTCATCACAATGCTCCATGAACACTCTCATCACATTGTTCCATGCCCTTGTCATCACAAAGCTCCATGAAACATGTCTTCAGAATGCTCCATGGCCTTCTCATCACAATGCTCCATGCCCTTGCCGTCAAAATGCTCCAGTACCCCTGTCATAACAATGATCAATGACCCCTGCCATCACGATGTTCCGTGGCCTTGTCATCACAAGGCTCCATGACCCTTCTCATCACAATGCTCCAAGACCCCTGTAATCACAATGCTCCATGCCCATTTTTCATCTCAATGATCAATGAACCCTGTCATCACAATGCACCATGCCCATCATCATAATGCTTCATGCTATTGTCATCACAATGAAATCAAAATGCTCCATGACCTCAGTCATAACAATGCTCCAAAAACTTGTGATCACAATATTCCATAACACTTGTCATCACAGTGCCACATGACACTCGTCATCACAATTATCCATGTTCTTCTCATCACAATGCTCCATGACCTTTGTCATCACAATGCTCAATACACTTGTCATCAAAATGCTCCATGACACTTGTTGTCTGTATGCTCCTTGAACCCTGTCATGACAAGGCTCCATGCCTTTTTCAACACAATGATCCATGCCCTTTTAATCACAATGCTCCAAGTCCCATGTAATCACAATGCTCCATGCCCTTGTCATCACAGAGCTCAATGACGCATGTCATCAGAATGCTCCATGGCCTTCTCATCACAATGCTCCATTCCCTTGTGATCACAATGCTCCAAGACCCCTGTAATCACAATGCTCCATGTCCCTTTTCATCAGAATGCTCTATGAGACTTGTCATCACAAGTCTCCATTGTCTTCTCATCAAAGTGTTCTAGGAACTTGTCATCAAAATGCACCATGATCGCTGTCATCACAATACTCCATGAACATTTTCAGCCCAATGCTCCATGACCTTCTCATCAAAATGCTCCATGACCCCTGTCATCACAATACTCCATGAACATTTTCAGCACAATGCTCCATGACCCTTGTCATCACAATGATCCATGCCCTTGTCATCCCAATGCTCCATGACCCCTGTATTCACAATGGTCCGTGATGCTTGTCATCACAGTGCTCCATGAAACCTGTCATCACAGTGCTCCATGCCTTTGTCAGCAAAATGCTACCTGACCTTGTCATTGCGATGCTCTATTCGTTTGTCATCACAATACTCCATTACCATTGTCATCACAGTCCTCCATGAACCTTGGTATCACATTGCTTCATGCCCTTGTCATCACAATGCTCCATGCTCCTTGAAATCAAAATGATCCATGACTTCTGTCATCACAATGCTCAAAACCCTTGTGATCACAGTGTTCCATAACACTTGTCATCACAACGCTGCATAATGCCTGTCATCACCATACTCCATGCCCTTTTCATCACAATGCTCCAAGACTTTGTCATCACTATTCTCAATACACTTGTCATCACAATGCCCCATGCCATTTTCATCACAATGTTCCATGCCATTGTCATCAAAATACTCCACAAGCTTGTCATCAGAATGCTCCATGACCCTTTTCATCACAATTCTCCATGCACCTCTCAGCACAATGCTCCATGACCCTTGTCATCACAATGCTCCAAGCCATTGTCATCACAATGCTCCATTACCTTTGTCATCAGAATCCTCCATGACACTTGGCATCACAATGCTCCATGCCATTGTCATCACTATGGGCCATTACATATGTCATCACAATGCTCCCTGACACCTGTCTTCACAGTACTGCATGACCTGGTCATCACTATGCTCCATGCCCTTGTCATCACAATGCGCCATTCCAACTGTCATCACAATAATCCATGAAACTTATTAGACCAATGCTCCATTCCCTTGTCCTCACAAGGCTCCATGCCCTTGTTATCACAATGTTACATGACCCCTGTCATCACAATGCCCCATGCCTCCATTCATCACAATGCTTCATGACCTTTGTCATCTCAGTGGTCCATGCCCTAGTCAACAACAGTCTCTGTGACATATTTAACCACAATGCTCCATGAACTTTTCATCACAATGCTCTTTGACCCTTGTCATCACAATGCTCTATGCCTTTCTCAGCACAATGCTCCATGACCCTCGTCATCACCATGCTCCATGTGCTTGTCAGCACAATGTTCCATGACCCATGTCATCACAATGCACCCTGCACTTTTCATCACTGTGCTCCACAATCTTGTCACCACAATGCTCCATAAAACTTGTCATCACAATGCTTCATGCACTTCTCATCAAAATGCTCTGTCAACACTGATATAACAATGGTACATCACTATTCATCACAATACTCCTTCACCCCTGTCATCACAATGTTCCATTACTTCTGTCTTTGCAATGCTACATGCACTTATTATCACAAAGTTCGATGACCCCTGACATCACAATGTTCCATAACCCCTGTCATCAAAATGCTCCATAACACTTTTCCTCAAAATGCTCAATGACCCCTGACATCACAATGTACCATAACACCTGTCATCAAAATATTCCATGACCCTTTTCATCAAATTGCTCTATAACCCTGTCATCACAATGCTCCCTGCCCTTCTCATCACAATGTACCACGCCCTTGTCATCAAAATGCTCCATGACCATTGTCATCACAAGGCTCCATGACCCTTGGCATCACAATGCTCCATGTCATTGTCATCACAGTGCTCCATGAACGCTCTCATCAAATTGCTCCATGCCCTTGTCATCACAATGCTCCATGACACATGTCACCAGAATGCTCCATGGCCTTCTCATCACAATGCTCTATGCGCTTGTCATCACAATGCTCCATTACCCCTGTCATAACAATCCTCCATGACACCTGCCATCACGATGTTCTGTGGCCTTGTCATCACAAGGCTCCATGACCCTTCTCATCACAATGCTCCAAGACCCCTGTAATCACAATGCTCCATGACCCTTTTCATTTCAATGATCCATGAACCCTGTCATCACAATGCACCATGCCCATCATCATAATGCTTCAGTCTATTGTCATCACAATGAAATCAAAATTCTCCATGACCTCTGTCATAACAATGCTCCAAACCCTTGTGATCACAATATTCCATAACACTTGTCATCACAGTGCCCCATGACACTCATCATCACAGTTATCCATGGTCTTCTCATTACAATGCTCCATGACCTTTGTCATCACAATGCTCAATACACTTGTCATCAAAATGCTCCCTGACACTTGTTGTCTGTATGCTCCTTGAACCCTTTCATGACAAGGCCCCATGCCTTTTTCATCACAATGATCCATGCCCTTTTCCTCACAATGCTCCAAGACCCCTTTAAACACAATGCTCCATGCCCTTGTCATCACAAAGCTCAATGAAACATGTCTTCAGAATGCTCCTTGGCCTTCTCCTCACAATGCTCCATGCCCATGTCATCACAATGTTCCAAGACCCCTGTAATCACAATGGTCCATGCCCCTTTTCATCAGTATTATCCATGAGATTTGTCCTCACAAGTCTCTATGGATTTCTCATCACAATGCTCCAGGACCTTGTCATCACAATGCTTCACGACATTGTCATGAAAATTCTCAATGGCCCTTGTCATCATAATGCTCCAAGCCCTAGTCATCACAATGCTCCATTATATTTGTCATCAAAATCCTCCATTACATTTGGCATCACAATGCTCCCTGCCATTGTCATTGCAATGGATCATAACATATGTCATCACAATGCTCCCTGACACCTGTGTTCACAATACTCCATGACCTTCTCATCACAATGATCCATGCCCTTGTCATCACAATGCACCATGTTCAATGTCATCACAATAATCTATGAAACTTGTCAGACCAATGCTCCATGCCCCTGTCACCACAATGCTCCATGCCCTTGTCATCACAATGCTCCATGACCACTGTCATCACAATGCTCCGTGACTCCAGTCATCACAATGCTTCATAACATTTGTCATCACAATGGTCCATGCCCGCGTCATCACAAGGCTCTGTGACCTTTATAACCACAATGCTCCATGAACTTTTCATCACAATGCTCCGTGACCCTTGTCAACAAAATGCTCCATGCGTTTGTCAGAAAAATGCTCCATGACCCTTGTCATCACAATGTGCTAGGCGGTTTTCATCACAACAGTACACAAATTTGTCACGGTAATGCTCCATAAACCTTGTAATCACAATGATCAATGCCCTTCTCATCACAATGCTCCATTACCCCTGTCATAACAATGCTCCATGACCACTGCCATCACTATATTCCATGGCCTTGTCATCACAAGGCTCCATGACACTTGTCATCACAATGCTCCAAGACCCCTGTAATCACAATGCTCCATGCCCTTGTCATCACAAAGCTCCATGACACATGCCATCAGAATGTTCCATGTCGTTCTCATCAAAATGCTCCATGCCCTTGTCATCACAGTGCTCCAAGACCCCTGTAATCACAATGCTCCATGACCCTTTTCTTCTCAATGGTCCATGAACCCTGTCATCAAAATGCACCATGGCCATCATCATAATGCTTCTGGCTATTGTCAGCACAATGAAATCAAATTTCTCCATGCCCTCTGTCATCACAATACTCCATGAATATTTTCAGCCCAATGCTCCATGACCCTTGTCATCACAATGATCAAT
Source organism: Mesoplodon mirus (assembly GCF_964341445.2). Lineage (NCBI taxonomy): Eukaryota > Metazoa > Chordata > Mammalia > Artiodactyla > Ziphiidae > Mesoplodon > Mesoplodon mirus. Next base: position 981,841 of record NW_028295721.1, read on the forward strand.
GCCCTTGTCATCGCAATGTTCCATGACCCCTGTATTCACAGAGCTCCGTGACGCTTCTCATCACAGTGCTCCATGACACATATCATCACAATGCTCCATGACTTTGTCAGCAAAATGCTACATGACCTTGTCATTAAAATGCTCTATGCACTTGTCATCACAATACTCCATTACCATTGTCATCACAATCCTCCATTAACCTTGGCATCACATTGCTTCATGCCATTGTAATTACAATGTTCCATGCTCCTTGAAATCAAAATGATCCGTGACTTCTGTCATCACAATGCTCCAAAACCTTGTGATCAAAATGTTCCATAATACTTGTCACCACAACGCTCCATGATGCCTGTCATCACAATACTCCATGCACTTTTCATCACAATGCTCCATGACCTTTGTCATCACAATTCTAAATACACTTGTCATCACAATGCTCCCTGAAACTTGTCATCAGAATGCTCCTTGAACCCTGTCACGAAAAGGCTCCATGCCTTTTTAATCACAAGGCCCCATGCCATTTTCATCACAATGCTCCACGCCACTGTCATCAAAATACTCCACAAGCTTGTCATGAGAATGCTCCATGACCCTTGTCATCACAATTCTCCATGCACTTGTCAGCACATTGCTCCCTGACATTTGTGATAACAATGTTCCAAGCCATTGCCATCACAATGCTCTATTACTTTATCATCAGAATCCTCCATGACATTTGGTATCACAATGCTCCATGCCATTGTCATCACAATGGGCCATTACATATGTCATCACAATGCTCCCTGATACCTGTCTTCACAATACTGCATGACCAGGTCATCACAATGCTCAATGCCCTTGTCATCACAATGCGCCATTCCAACTGTCATCACAATAATCCATGAGACTTATTAGACAAATGCTCAATGCCCTTGTCATCACAATGCTCCATGCCCTTGTTATCACAATGCTCCATGACCCCTGTCATCACAATGCTCCGTGACTCCAGTTATCACAATGCTTCATGACCTTTGTCACCACAGTGGTCCATGCCCTCGTCATCAACAGTCTCTGTGTTCTTTTTAACCACAATGCTACATGAACTTTTCATCAAAATGCTCTTTGACCCTTGTCATCACAATGCTCTGTGCACTTCTCATCAAAATGCTCTGTCACCACTGATATCACAATGTTACATCACTATTCGTCACAATATTCCCTCACCCCTGTCATCAAAATGTGCCATGACTCCTGTCATCACAAAGCTACATGCACGTATCATCACAATGTTCGATGACCCCTGGCATCACAATGTTCCATAACTCCTATCATCAAATTGTTCCATTACTCTTTTCATCAAATTGCTCCATGACACTGTCATCACAATGCTCCATGTCATTGTCATCACAGTGCTCCATGAAGGTTCTCATTACATTGCTCCATGTCCTTGTCTTCACAAACCTCCATGACACATATTATCAGAATTCTGCATGGCCTTCTCATCACAATGCTCCATGCCCTTGCCATCACAATGCTCCATTACCCCTGTCATAACAATGCTCCATGAACCCTGATATCACGATGTTCCATGGCCTTGTTATCACAACGCTCCATGTCCCTTCTCATCACAATGCTCCAAGACCCCTGTAATCACAATGCTCCATGCCCGTTTTCATCTCAATGATCCATGAACCCTGTCATCACAATGCACCATGCCCATCATCATAATGCTTCATGCTATTGTCATCACAATGAAATCAAAATGCTCCATGACCTCTATCATAACAATGCTCCAAACCCTTGTGATCACAATATTCCATAATACTTGTCATCACAATGCCCCATGAAGCTCGTCATCACAATTATCCATGGTCTTCTCATCACAATGCTCCATGACCTTTGTCATCACAATTCTCAATACACTTGTCATCAATATGCTCCCTGACACTTGTTGTCTGTATGCTCGTTGAATCCTTTCATGACAAGGCTCCATGCCTTTTTCATCACAATGATCCATGCACTTTTCATCAAAATGCTCCATGACCCCTGATATCACAGTGTTCCATAACCCCTGTCATCGAAATGTTTCATGACCCTTTTCAACAAATTGCTCCATGACCCTATCATCACAATGCTCCCTGCACTTCTCATCACAATGCACAACGCACTTGTCATCAAAATGCTCCATGACTTTTGTCATCAGAAAGATCCCTGACCCTTGGCATCACAATGCTCCATGTCATTGTCATCACAGTGCTCCATGAACGCTCTCATCAAATTGCTCCATGCCCTTGTCATCACAAAGCTCCATGACACATGTCATCAGAATGCTCCATGGCCTTCTCATCACAATGCTCTATGCGCTTGCCATCACAATGCTCCATTACCCCACTCATAACAATCCTCCATGACACCTGCCATCACGATGTTCCGTGGCCTTGTCATCACAAGGCTCCATGTCCCTTCTCATCACAATGCTCCAAAACCCCTGTAATCACAATGCTCCATGACCCTTTTCATCTCAATGATCCATGAACCCTGTCATCACAATGCACCATGCCCATCATCATAATGCTTCAGGCTATTGTCATCACAATGAAATCAAAATTCTCCATGCCCTCTGTCATAACAATGCTCCAAACCCTTGTGATCACAATATTCCATAACACTTGTCATCCCAGTGCCCCATGACACTCATCCTCACAATTATCCATGGTCTTCTCATCACAGTGCTCCATGACCTTTGTCATCACAGTGCCCTATACACTTGTCATCACAATGCTCCCTGACACTTGTCATCAGTATGCTCCTGGAACACTGTCATGACAAGGCTCCATACCATTTTCATAACAATAATCCATGCCAATTTCATCACAATGCTCCAAGACACCAGTAATCACAATGCTCCATGCCCGTGTCATCACAATGCCCCCAGACCCCTGTAATCACAATACTGCATGCCTCTTTTCATCAGAATGCTCCATGAGACTTGTTATTACAAGGCTCCATGGTCTTCTCATCACAATTCTCCAGGAACTTTTCATCACAGTGCTCCATTCCCTTGTCATCACTATGCTCCATGACCCCTGTCCTCACAATACTTCCTGAATATTTTCAGTCCAATTCTCCAGGAACTTCTCATCACAATGCTTCATGATCCCTATCATCACAATGCTCCATGACCACTGTCATCACAATGCTCCATGACCACTGTCATCACAACGCTCCATGACCCCTGACAACACAGTGATCCAGGACTCTTGTCATCACAATGCTCCATTCCCTAGTCAGCACAATGCTCCATGAACATTTTCAGCCCAATGCTCCATGACACTTGTCATCACAATGATCCATGCCCTTGCCATCCCAATGCTCTATGACCCCTATAATCACAATGATCCGTGATGCTTCTCATCACAGTGCTCTATGACCCTTATCATCACAATGCTCCATGCCTGTGTCAGCAAAATGCTACATGACCTTGTCATCAAAATACTCCATTTGCTTGTCATCAAAATACTCCCTTACCATTGTCATCAAATTCCTCCATGAACCTTGGGATCACATTGATTCATGCCCTTGTCATCCCAATGCTCCATGCTCCTTGAAAACAAAATGATCCATGACTTCTATCATCACAATGCTCCAAACCCTTGTGATCACAATGTTCCATAACACTTGTCATCACAACGCTCAATATGCCTGTCATCACAATACTCCATGCCCTTTTCGTCAAAATGCTCCATGATCTGTTTCATCACCATTCTCAATACACTTGTCATCACAATGTTCCCTGACACTTGTCGTCAGAATGCTCCTTGAAACCTGTCATGAAATGGCTTCATGCCTATTTCATCCCAATGCTCCCTGCACTTTTCATCACAATGCTCCATGCCATTGTCGTCACAATACTCCACAAGCTTGTCATTAGAATGCTCCATGACACTTGTCATCACAATGCTCCATGGCCACTGTCATCACAATGCTCCATACCCCTTGTCATTACTGTGCTCCATGACGCTCGTCATCACAATTATCCATGGTCTTCTCATCACAGTGCTCTACGCCCTTGTCATCAAAATGCTCCATGACACTTGTCATCACAATTCTCCATGGCCACTGTCATCACAATGCTCCATAACCCTTGTCATTACTGTGCTCCATGACACTCATCATCACAATTATCCATGGTCTTCTCATCACAATTCTCTACGCCCTTGTCATCAAAATGCTCCATGACCCTTGTCATCACAATGCTCCATGGCCACTGTCATCACAATGCTACATTCCCCTTGTCATTACAGTGCTCCATGACGCTCGTCATCACAATTATCCATGGTCTTCTCATCACACTGCTCCACGGTCTTTCCATCACAGTGCTCCATGCCCTGGTCATCACAATGCTCCATGTCCCTTGTCATCACAATTCTCCTCGTTCTTGGCATCACTATGCTCCATGACACTTCTCATCACCGTGTTACATGATTTGTCATCACAATTCTCTATGCAGTTGTCATCGCAATGCTCCATGACCCCTGTCATAGGAAGCTCCATGTGCTTCTCATCACAATGCTTCATGAACTTGTCATCAAAATTCTCAATGGCCCTTGTCATCACAATGCTCCATGCCCTTGTCATCACAATGCTCCATGTCCCTTGTCATCACAATGCTCCAAGCCCTTGTCATCAAAACGCTCCATTACATTTGTCATCACAATCCTCCATGACACTTGGCATCACAATGTTCCATTCCATTGTCATCGCAATGGACCATGACATATGTCATCACAATGCTCCCTGAGACCTGTCTTCAAAATACTCCATGACCTTCTCATCACAATGCTCCATGCCTTTGTCATCACATTGCACCATGCCCACTGTCATCACAATAATCCATGAAACATGTCAGGCCAATGCTCCATGCCCCTGTCATCACAATGCTCATTGCCTTTTCATCACAAAGCTTTATGACCCCTGTCATCACAATGCTCCGTGACTCCAGTCATCACAATGCTTCATGACCTTTGTCATCACAATGGTCAATGCCCTCGTCATCACAAGGCTCTGTGACCTTTGTCACCAAAATGCTCCATGAAAATTTCATCACAATGCTCGGTGACCCTTGTCATCACATTGCTCCATGTCTTTGTCAGCACAGTGCTCCATGACCCATGTCATCACAGTGCGCCATGTGCTTGTCATCACAATGCTCCACAATCTTGTCATCACAATGCTCCATAAAACTTGTCATCACAATGCTCCATGCACTTCTTATCAAAATGCTCTCACACGAATGATATCAAAATGTTCCCTCACTAGTCATCACAATACACCCACTCCCCTGTCATCACAATGGTCCACAACACCGTCATGAAAATGTTCCATGACTCCTGACATCACAATGTTCCATAACCCCTGTCATCAAAATGTTCCATGACACTTTTCATCAAATTGCTCCATGACCCTGTCATCACAATGCTCCCTGCCCTTCACAAGAGAATTCACCACACCCTTGTCTTCAAACTGCTCCATGACCTTTGTCATCACAAAACTCCATGACCCTTTGTATCACAATGCTCCATGCCATTGTCATCACAATGCTCCAAAAACCTCTCATCACATCGTTCCAAGCCTTTGTCATCACAGGATCCATGATGCTTTTCATCACAATGCTCGATGCCATTCTTCTCACAATGCTCCATGCACTTGTCATTACAATCCTCCATGAACCATGTATCACAGTGTTCCGTGCCGTTGTTATCTCAATGCTCCTTGCCCCCTCTCATCACAATAATCCATGAAACATCTCAGACCAATGTTCCATGCTCTTTTCATCACAATGATCCAAGACTCCTCTAATCATAATTCTCCATGCCCCTTTTCATCTCAATGCACCATGAATGCTGTCATCACAATGCACCAATGCACATCATCATAATGCTTCATGCTATTGTCATCACAATGAAATCTAAATGCTCTATGACCTCTGTCATCACAATGCTCCAAATCCTTGTGATCACAATATTCCATAACACTTATCATCACAGCTCCCCATAACGCTCGTCATCACAATTATCCATGGTCTTCTAATCACAATGCTCCATGACATTTGTCATCACAATGCTCAATACCCTTGTCATCACAATGGTCCCTGACACTTGTCATCAGTATGCTCCTTGAACCCTGTCATGACAAGGCTCCATGCCTTTTTCATCACAATGTTACATGCCCTTTTCCTCACAGTGCTCCAAGACCCCTGTAATCACAATGCTCCATGCCCTTGTCATCACAAAGCTCCATGATGCATGTCATCAGAACGCTCCATGACATTCTCATCCCAATGTTCAATGCCCTTGTCATCACAATGCTCCAAGACCCCTGTAATCACAATGCTCCATGACCCTTTTCATCAAAATGCTCCATGAGACTTGTCATCACATGGCTCCATGGTCTTCTCATCACAGTGCTCCAGTACCTTGTCATCACAATGCTCCTTCACCCCTGTCATCACAATACTCCATGAACATTTTCAGCCCAATGCTCCATGACGTTCTCATCACAATGCTCCATGACCTCTGTCATCACAATGCTCCATGACCACTGTCATCACAATGCTCCATGAACCCTGACAACAAAATGATCCGGCACTCTTGTCATCAAAATGCTCCGTGCCCTTGTCATCCCAATGCTCCATGAACCCTTTAATCACAATGCTCCATGACGCTTGTCATCACAGTGCTCCATGAACCTTGTCATCACAATGCCTTTGACAGCAAAATGATACATAATCTTGTCATCACAATGCTCCATGTGCTTGTCATCACAATCCTCCATGACCCTTGGGATCATATTGCTTTATGCCCTTGTCATCTCTGTCTTGCCTTTCTGGTTTTTACAGATTTTCGGATGCCCTTTTTGACCGGTGGGAAGCGACAATTCTTTGTAGTGTGGATTTGCATTGTGCGCTTGCTTGATTGGCCAAAAAGGGCCTCTGCCTTTTCTCCTGAATATATTCAGGAGAAAATCATACGCTGTTTTTGGCCAAGTGCATCATTCTAGAAGTTGTGATGCCTTTCCTGTGCTTTAAAGGCGATTCCAATTTACCTCTTTAAATATGTTTTGTGCAATTCTGCCTCATTTTCAAGTCCGCTTTGTTGCCTTCCCTCAACAGATTTTTGGAAGAGAGTAGTCCTGTGTAACTCTGCAGGTTTTTGATTTGCTTTGCCCCTGAGCTCCAATTTTGAAATCCCATTATTGGGAGCTGACCGCAAATCCACAATTTTTCTTCAGGACCTATACTGGTTCCAGGGGTGGCTATACTGGTTCCCTGTGGGTGGCTGAGGCTTTGGTTAATTCTTCTTCCTGATGGGAATTTAGAGTGACATGTGTCCGTCCAAATGCCTACATCTACTCTCTGATTGGTTCTCCCTCTTCCCTTTCATCCTCTGCACAATTAGCAAACTATGCGAACCAGGAGGTTATAGAGGATGACTCTCCTAAGTTGGGAGATTGATAGTAAAGTAGTTGGAATGCCAAACTGTAGCACAAGGAGAGGAAAAATTAGGAGACTTTCAGAAACATTTTGCCATCACAGGGTGTCCATTCTCTAGGTTTCCCATACATGTTATAACTGTAGTGATATTCCCTTCTACCTGGAAATTTGGGAGCCATGGAATGGTGGCATGCATTACTACTTTAAAGGGTCTGCATTTTCTCTCCCAATCTCACCAGTCCTCTCAGTCCCAACTGTCCAGCCTTATGTCTCATCCAGCTGTCTTTGCAGATAGGGTCATTCTAGGTTTCATCAGAACCCCTGAAGGAATTGTGTAAGAATTTTGCTGTTTTTTTGTTTTGTTTTTGAAATTCATTTTTATAATGGGGTTGAGCTGATTTTCCCTGACGTGTTTATGACGGTCTAGACACACTTGATTCCCTTACAGAGGCATATAAATACACAGGTTTTAAGATTCTTACTAATCAGATATATTCCTCTGTGGGGAATAGGGTTTTGAGTCCCGTTCACTGAGGAAGGTGTAGGTCTTGTCTATTCTGTATTTGGTTTATGGAATGGTACCTGTGCTAATATCAAACTCTGGTTTTATGCATCACCCCACCTCTCCTTTCCCCTTAAGGAGGCATAAGAGTGTTTTCTAAATGTGAGACGCTGCTCTCTTTCCTAATTCAGTTCATGTGTTGTGATGTTGACATTCCCTCTGTAAGTGATATCATATGATAAGATTCTTTTTCTGTGTGACTAATTTCCCTTAGAATCATCATACCTAAATCCTCTCATTATGCTGCTACAGGCCTTATGACATTGATTTCACGTCTGAGTGATATTCCGTTGTACAAAATTACCACAAGTTCTTTATGCATTTCTCTTTTTCCTGGGATACTTTAGGTGTACCGAAGTTGAGGTTCTTGTATGCAGAGCAGCCCTAAACTTTGGGGTGCCTGTGTCTTGTTGATATTTACTCTTCCCAAGTTATATGTCCATGAGTTGAAGTCCCCTTTGCTCGGGGGCTTTGTATTTTAGATGTTTTAGGAAACAGCATACACTTCTTCAGAGTAGCTCTTGGATATTTATACCCCACCCATCAGCGTGACTAGTCTCCCTGTTTTCCATGGCCTCTCCTGCATTTTTGATTTGTACACATTTTTTGGATGGCCTTTCTGAGCAGTGGAAATTGAGACTTCTTTATTGTGCGGATTTGCATTTCCCTCTTGCTTGGTTGGCCAAAAACTCTGTATGTGTTTTTTTCCTGAAGATATTCACGAAAAAAAACGCATACACCCTTTTGCCCAACTGCATCATTTTAGAAATTCTGCTGCTTTTCATATGCTTTAAATGTGAGTACAATCTACCTTTTGAAATCTGTTTCCTGCAATTCTGCCTCTCACTCAGAACCTCTTCGTTGCCTTACCTGAATATATTTTTGGACGTTGGTTATCATTTATATCTTTGCAGGTCTTTGAATTGTCTGCTCCTGAGCTCCATTTTGCAACTCGCTTTTTTTGTTAGCTGGCCGCCAAACCATTGGATTGATTCCGGCCCTATTCTGGTTCTGGGGAGGCAGGCTGAGCCTTTGGTTAATTCTTCTTCCTAATGGGAAATTAGAGTGACATGTGCCTGTCAAAACTCCTACAGCTAATCTCTCACTGGTTCCTCCTCTTCCCATTTATCCTCTGCAAAAATTGCAAACTGTGTGAAACAGGATGTTAAAGGTGCTGATTCTCCAAGTGGGGAGATTGTTAGTAATGGGGCTGGAATGGTGAACCCCAGCACCAGGAGATCAAAAATGAGGTGCATTTTAGACACCTTTCCTGAGCACACGGTGTACATTCATCTCGGTTTCCCAGGCATGTTATTGCTGTCAGAAGATTCCCTTGAAACTGCCGATTTGGGACCCAAGGAATGGGTACCAGGCAGTATTAATTTAAAAGGTCTGCATTTCCTCACCCAGCCTCTCTAACATCTCTTAGCGTGCATAGCTTCCAGCCTTATATATCATCCTGCTGTGGGTCTACAAGTGTTCAATCCATGTTACATCGTAGCCCTTCAACAAAAGTTGTAAGAATTTTTGTCTGTCTCACTGTTTTTATAAATATTTTTAAATTTATTTTTATATTGGTTACAGCTGATTTTCAAAGCTCTGTTTTTTGCTGCTGTACATCCACTTGATTCATGTACTGTGTGACAACAATAAATTCTTTCTCAGATGCTTACGAGTCATATGTATTATTTTCCAGTGACTTGAGTGGACTGAGTGCAGTTCTTTGAGGTACCGTGTAGGCCTTGCCAGTTATTCAATTCAGTACTTGGAATGGTATCTTTGCTAATTTCAACCTCCTGGATAATACCTCACCATTCCCCACCTTTCCCATTTAGCAGCCTTATGACTCTTTTCTACATATTTGACTATGTTTCTGTTTTGTAGTTTATTTCATGTGTAGCCATTTTTGATTCCACCTTTAAGTGACATCTTATGATATGTGTCTTTTTCTTTCTGACATGTGTCACTTAGAATGATCGTATGTAACTCCTCCAGAGTTGTTCCAACTGGCCTTATTTCATTGATTTCTGGATGAGTAATATTCCACTCTACATAAGTACCCCATCTCTTTTATCCATTTTATCCTTCCAGGGACATTTAGGTTATATCCAAGTGGAGGCCCTTTTTAACAGAGAGGTGGTAAACGTTGGAGTGCCTGTTTTCTGTCATTTTTTGTTTTTCCCAAGGTATACGCCCATGAGTGCAAGTGCCCTATGCTCTGTAGCTCAGTTTTCAGATGTTTTAGCAAACACAATACACTTCTCCAGAGTGGCCGTTGGCACATTACATTTCCACTATCAGCCTCACAGGGCTCCCTTTTCTCCTCACCCTGTCCTGCATTTCTGGTGTGTACACTTTATGTGGTTGGCCCTTCTGACTGATGTGAAGTGATACATTTTGTAGTATTGATTTCCAGTGCCCACCTGTTTGGTTGGATAAAAAGTGTGTATGGCCTTTACTTGAATATATTCAGAAAAAAATGCATACGCCCTTTTGGGCCAACTGCATCATTGGCGATGTTCAGCCCCTTTTCTTGTGCTTTAATGGGGAGTCCTTTCTACCTCTTCAAATCTGTTTCCTGCCACTCTCCCTTGCTTACAAGTCCTTTTCTGTGACTTACCTCAAGACATTTTTCGACAATAGATATTTTCAACTCTGCAGTTTCATGAATTTTACTGCCCCCGAGTTCCATTTTTCAACTTGTGTTTTTGGAAACTGGACACAAAACAGCGGGATTTCCTCTAGCCCTATTCTGTTTCCATGGGGAATTCTAGCCTTTGATGAATTTGTCTTCCTGATAGGAAATTAGAGTGGCATTTGCCTGTCTGAACAACTAAGACTTGTCTCTAAATTTTTCTCATCCTTCCGCTTCATCCTCTGGACAAATTCCAAACTGTGTGCAACAGGATGTTGACGGTGCTGATATCCCCAAGTAAGGAGATTGTCAGGAAAGATGCTGGAGGGTTGAACCCGTGCACCAGGCGATGAGGAGATGAGGTGCCTTTTCCAAAATCTTTCCGATCAAACGGTGTACCATCGTCTAGGTGTGACAGGCATGTTTTAGCTGTAGGAAGGGTCCCGTGCATGGAAGGAGAACACCAGGTATTTTTCCAAATCAGTGCCTCCCCGAACCCCAAACTGGGGAATTTTTAAGCTACGGCTACACGTATGTCCATTAAGGGCCTTGGGAAATAGGCAGAGCCCAAAGTTTAGATGATTGAAATCTTCAGGTTCAGAAGCGCTCACCATCGGCCTTGCTTAGGTTACATTTTATCTGTCATTGATAGATGATGTCAATAAAAATATCGATTCGTTTTCAGATTATTTCCCCTTATAGGTTATTGCAAAATATTCAGTGTAGTTCCCTGTGCTATACAGTAGTTCCTTGTTGATGATCTATTTTATACATAGCAGTGTGTATGTGTTAATCCCAAACTGTTAATTTATCCCTTTTCCTACCTTTCCCCTTTGGTAATAATAAATTATAAGATTTTATACTTCTCAGAAATGGGGGAGCTGAAAGAGAGGTATCCTTTTCAATGGAAAAGCATTCAAAACAATATTGAAGCTTCAGCCAAGAGTATTCGATGTACAACCATGGAAATAAATCACTTCATTTCTCTAATGTTGACCTGACAAATAAGACAGACGTCTTCACTGAACTTGCTTATAGTAAAGTGATGGAATTATCAAATGTAAGTCTTAGAAAAATCTTATTTTACCCGAGCAATATACACTGCTCTATGTTAACTACAGTTTGGCTCACACATCTGTTCAAGGAAGTTACAATGTTCTCAATTTCTGTTACTGATCACCCAGAGGGAACCCCAACAGGAGTCCCCGTGCCCAGTGTCATTGGAGCCAACAGATCAAGACTGAGTTTGGTTCAGAAGCAAAGGAAACATTATTTTGAAAACCGAATGGAGAGGTGAGAGCGTGCACTCCCCCATGGGCTGTGGGCTGGGCTGCTGTGTAGGGATCCCGGCAACGTCAGTGGGTGTTAGGGGATGGAGATCTCGAGGGCTGGGTTGGCTGAAGCTCAGGCTCTATGCCATGGAGTCTGCATGGGATCCCGCTAGCTGAGGTGTCGACCCAGCCATTCTGCAATAGGAAATCGGGTCTGAAGTGCCGGGTGTGGGACCTCTGCATGCGGAACCCTAGGAGCACGTGAAATTAGACAAAGCACAAAGGAAAAACAGCTTAGACTTTATTTTATTGCCCAGATTCTCTTTTTATCTCCCAGGAATTTTTAATGAACGTTGCCAGAGACGAATCCCTCCTCTGCTTTTTGTTCCGTTCCTCATTCTTGGAGTGTTGAGGGTGCAGACCCCTCTTTTGTAACTGCTTCATGCTGTGGTGGGAGCCCTGATACGTGGGGGAAGGGGCAAAACGTCTTCCCACCAGCCTCCAGGTGAGGTTGATTGTCCCAAAGCCTCCTGCCTCACTTCTCGTCCGCCTGAGCCAGCATTGGAAGTGTTATAGATTCTAATGACTTTTAAGGGTCCAGGAAAGAGATGCGCGGAGATGCTCTGGTGGCAGGTTTCACCCCACCCCACATTTGTTCGGTGACATTAGGCTGACGTTTTTTGCCAGCCTAGATGCTCTGACCAGTAGTCTGTGCTTTCTTTAATTAGGTCCCTGAATTAATGTACAAACAGCACCATGTGTCAGAGCCCTGCCCGTGCAACTTCCAGACAGTCCAGGGTCAGTGGTGATCCAGGACCATGACGTCCACTGAGTCAACGGCCTTTAGAAGTAGCCAGCAGTCCAGCCGGTCATATTGGCCACCATCACCGCGGTGTCTGTAGGGTTTTCTATGGTGAAAGCGTGATATACGTTTCCCCCGCTAAGCTTATTAGCTCCACTCTGGGTGAAGTAAGTCCTGCAAGCAGTAGTCTGCTCTTTCGGGGCACAGTCTTCTTGTTTTCTGAGAGAAACTCCAGGTCAAGTGATGGTCACATGAGTCATCTTGGGGGCCCGTTGCCCACATTTGTCTCTCTGGAGGTAGGAGTTGGAGGGCCTCCTCACTCGAGGTCAGTGTGTCCACAGAGCGACCCCTGCAACTTCAGGACATGATGGGTGGTTAGGATCACCACATGGGGTCCTTTTCCCTTAGGAGGGAGCTGGCCTTGTGGGCTGCTGATTTCCAGCTTTTTAGATACCCCAGTATCCTGGCCTGATGAGTCGGTGGGCAAAGCCCTTGGTGACCATAGTTTATCATACATGAAGGGCATTCTTGTGTTGCTCCATTTCAAGTGGCCCAGTTTTTGCACTAAGGCTCCAAGGGCGATTAACCTTTGACCGGGTATGTAAAGGTCAAAGGGTTTAGCTAAATAAGCGAGTTCCTGGGCAAGGATCTGAATTGATTGCTCTTTCCATTCTTGAAAGGCTGCTTCTGGATTCTATTCAAAAAGATCATCATTTTTTCGTGTCAGTGTTTCATGTAGAGGCCCAGCTATTAGACTGTAGTTAGGGATCCAGATGCAGAAAACCTTGGCCTCCCCAGGAACCCCTAAGCTGTCTTCTACTTTTAGAAGAGGTAAGGCTGCAAATGGCTTCTTCCCTATCCTGGGATGCATTTCTCCAAATATTTGTGAGGATGAAGACCAGGCATGTCACGTGAGCCTGGGATATTTGAGCCTTTTTCTTGGACACCTTCTATCCTTTCTTGGCTAGGTAGTTCAGAGGCGTCTTTAGTAGGCCTGGCGATCAGAATGTCATCTGCACATTGAAGGAGGGTTCCCTTTTACAGAGGTAGAACTTTTAGGTCTTTAGAGGACATTTCCCCAATGATGGTGTGGGGATTTTTGAACCATTGGGGCAGGACGGCCCAGCATTATTGGTTTTGTTGCATGTTGTATACTGCCACTCACAAGCCAAAAATTCTTGTGACTCTGAGATGAATGGAATACAGAAGAAGGCATCATTGAAGTGTAATACAGAATGCCATGGCCTGGTGTATGGTAGAATTTCCAGCAGGGTGTAGGAAATAGGAGCTACTGGATGTAGATCCTCGGTGGCTTCACTGACTGTCCTGATATCCTTTTCCAGGTCTCCAGCAGCCCATGGGGCTCTCGTGGTCAGGCCAATACCAGGATATGGAGCTCACCTGGGCTGCATACCGCACCCCACAGCCCATGGGGCTCTCGTGTTCAAGTCCCTCCCAGGGTACGGAGCTCCCCTGTGCAGCTACCCAGCAGCCCATGGGGCTCTCATAGTCAGGCCCCTCCCAGGATACGGAACTCCCCTGGGCAGGTACCCCAGCAGGGCTGGACACACAGGAACTGTGCACATAGCCCACCTTGCAGAGAACCCCCAGCTCACCTGTCGCTCACAGCTGACACAGAACACCTCAGAGCAGGACTTGAACTAACAAACAGCAGCTCTGACAGGTCTGTGACCCTGGCTATCACTCTGTGCAGCCTCTCTCTGCCTGGTCTTCCAGACACTTCCACTGCAGCCAGGGCACCAGGCCTCTGTCTCCACCCACCATCACTCCTCTCCCTGACTCCTGGGTTCCTCTCATTAGGATACGGTCTTCTTGAATTTGTTTCCCCCTCATGGACCAGATAAAATGATAAGAAAACAAGCCGCAGCTGCAGCCCCTTGTCTAGCCTGACTCTCAAGAGCCCACACCTTTTCCTTGGGACTGACCCGTTTAGCAAGGTTCATTTTCTGCAACTGTGAGCCCCTGAGGGGTGAGGATTGGCTGATTTGGGCAGCCTGACACTGCCTGCCACCCCCCCCCCCACAGGTGTGCCTGTGTTGAGGTCAATATAAACACCTCTCCAGTCAGCAAGAGCCCCTGTAGTTGTGCCTGATGCCATATTCTCTGCCCCGTCAGCAGTGTCGGGGCTGGGGTGGTGGGAGGGAGTGAGGGGCCGTGGCTTTGTGGGTGGCCCAGTGTAAGTGGGGCTCTGCTGGACTCTCTGCAGGAGTTGCCAGTCTGCCACCTGCTAAAGAAGAGGATGTGTCACCCATACCTGCCACTGGAATTTCTCCCCAGGCAGAGGTGAGGAAGTAAAAAAGCAGTGGGGGCCGTGGCAGGAGGGGTATCTCAGGCAGGGAAATGGAAAGATTCCAGAAGAGCATCTGGGGCCAGGACCATCCTGGCTGGCCTGCAGGCACCAAGTCGGCCTGTGTGCTCTCACTAGTGTGGCTCCACAGCCCTTCCTCTAGGCTTGCAAGTGCTTGTACATATTCAGGTGTTTTACCTGGAAAGGGTGGGAAGAGTTCAGCTGCAGCAGGACTGGGGCTCAGCTCACATTTACTCACAGACGCCTCGACACAGTCCCCCAGCTTTGCAATGAGGATGCTCCTTGTGGGGGGGAGCGCTGCTGAGTGCATGGGAGACGATTTCGAACCTCTGACCAACTTAAGAATTTTTTACCACTGGAGCAAGTGCCCTGATACGATTTTCCTCTGTATAACTGGTGAGTTCTGTGTTTTTTTTTTTCTTTTTTTCTTTTTGGTTCAAGTTAGATTTTATTTATTCATCTTTTTTTTTAATTTGGAGATATAAACATGGAAATAATGCATTAATATAAAGACGTCTATGTGAAGGGAAAACCTTTTTTTCTGTTTTATTTTATTAAATGTTATTTATTTATTTTTTAATTTTTTTAAATTTATTTCATTTATACAGCAGGTTCTTATTGGATATGTATTTTATACATATAAGTGTGCACATGTGAATCCCAGTCTCCCAATTCATCCCACCACCACCCTCACATGGCGTTCCCTCCTTGGTGTCCATATGTTTGTTCTCTACATCTGTCTCTATCTCTGCCCTGCAAACTGGTTCATCTGTACCATTTTTCTAGGTCCCACATATATGCATTAATAATCAATATTTGTTTTTCTCTTTCTGACTTACTTCACTCTGTATGACAGTCTCTAGATCCATCAACGTCTCTACAAATGACCCAATTTCATTCCTATGTATGGCTGAGTAATATTCCGTTGTATATATGTACCACATCTTTATCCATTCATCTGTCTGTGGGCACTTAGGTTGCTTTCATTACCTGTCTATTGTAAATAGTGCTGCAGTGAACATTGTGGTGAATGTGTCTTTTTGATTTATGGTTTTCTCTGGGTATATGCCCAGTAGTGGGATTGCTGGATTATATGGTAATTCTATTTTTAGTTTTTTTTTTCTTTTTGCGGTATGTGGGCCTCTCACTGTTGTGGCCTCTCCCGTTGTGGAGAACAGGCTCCAGACGCGCAGGGCCAGCGGCCGTGGCTCACGGGCCCAGCCGCTCCGCGGCATATGGGATCCTCCCAGACCGGGGCACGAACCCGTAACCCCTGCATCGGCAGGCGGACTCTCAACCACTGCGCCGCCAGGGAGGCCCTATTTTTAGTTTTTTAAGGAACCTCCATACTGTTCTCCATAGAGACTGTATCGACTTACATTCCCAACAATAGTGGAAGAAGGTTCCTTTTCTCCACACCCTCTCCAGCATTTGTTGTTTGTAGATTTTCTGATGATGCCCATTCTAACAGGTGTGACGTGATACCTCATTGTAGTTTCGATTTCCATTTCTCTAATAATGAGTGATGTTGAGCAGATATTCATGTGCGTACTGGCCATCTCTATGTCTTCTTGGAAGAAATGTCTATTTAGATCTTCCATTTTTGTATTGGATTGTTTGTTTTATTAATATTGAGCTGCACGAGCTGTTTATATATATTGGAGATTAATCATTTGTCCATTGATTCGTTTGCAAATATTTTCTGCCATTCTGAGGGTTGTCTTTTCGTCTTGTTTGTAGTTTCCTTTGCTTTGCAAAAGCTTTTACGTTTCATTAGTCCCATCTGTTTAGTTTTCTTTTTTATTTCATTACTATAGGAGGTGGATCAAAAAAGATCTTTCTGTGATTTACGTCAGAGTATCCTTCGTAAGTTTTCCTCTCAGAGTTTTATACTCTCCGGTCTTACATTAAGGTCTCTAATCCATTTTGAATATATTTTTATGTATGGCATTGGGGAGTGTTCTAATTTCATTCTTTTACATGTAGCTGTCCATATTTCCCAGCACCAATGATTGAAGAGACTGTCTTATCTCCATTGTATAGTCTTGCCTCCTTTCTCTTAGATTAGTTGACCATAGGTGTGTAGGTTTATCCTTGGGCTTTCTTTTTTTTTTTTCTTTTACACGTTTATTGGAGTATAATTGCTTTACAATGGAGTGTTCGTTTCTGCTGTATAACAAAGTGAATCAGCTATACATATACAAATATCACCAGATCCCCTCCCTCTTGCATCTCCCTCCCACACTCCATAACCCACCCCTTTATGTGGTCACAAAGCACCGAGCTGATCTCCCTGTTCTATGTGGCTGATTCTCAGTAGCTATCAGTGTTACATTTGGTAATGTATTTATGTCCATGCCACTCTCTCACTTCGTCCCAGCTTACCCATCCCCCTTCCGGTGTCCTCAAGTCCTTTCTCTATGTCTGTGTCCTCAATCCTGTTCTGCCATTCGGTTCTTCAAAATCTTTTTTTTTTCTTCATTAGATTCCATATATCTCTGTTAACATACAGTATTTGTTTTTCCCTTTCTGACTTACTTCACTGTGTAGGACAGATTCTAAGTCCATCCACCTCAGTACAAATAACTCAGTTTTGCTTCTTTTTATGTTTGAGTAATATATGATTGTATATATGTGCCAGATCTTCTTTATCCATTCATCTGTCGATCGACACTTAGGTTGCTTCCATGTCCTGGCTAATGCAAATAGAGCTGCAATGAACATTTTTGTACATAACTCTTTTTGAATTATGGTTTTCGCAAGGCAAATGCCCAGTAGTTGGATTGTTGTGTCTTATGGTACTTCTATTGTTAGTTATTTAAAGGAACCTCCGTACTGTTCTCCCTAGTGCTCATATCAATTTACATTCCCACCCACAGTGCAAATGTGTTCCGTTTTCTCCAATAAAGGCCTCTCCAGCATTTATTGTTTTGTAGATTTTTTTGATGATTGCCACTCTGATTGCTGTGAGGTGATACCTCAGGGTAGTTTTGATTTGCATTTCTCTAATGATTAGTGATGTTCAGCATCCTTTCATGTGTTTCTTGGTAATCTGTATATCTTCTTTGGAGAAATGTCTTTTAGGTCTACTGCCCGTTTTTGGATTGGGTTGTTTGTTTTTGTGATATTGAGCTACATGCGGTGCTTGTAAAGTTTGGAGATTAATCCTTTGTCAATTTCTTCATTTGAAAATATTTTCTCCCATTCTGAGGGTTGTTTTTGCATCTTGTTTATGTTTTCCTGTACTGTGTAAAAGCTTTTAAGTTTCATTAGGTCCCATTTGTTGATTTCTGTTTTTATTTCCATTTCTCTAGGAGGTGGGTCAAAAAGGATCTTGCTGTGATTTATGTTATAGTGTGTTCTGCCTATGGTTTCCTCTAAGTGTTTTATAGTGTCTGGTCTTATATTTAGATCTCTAATCAATTTAGAGTCTATTTTTGTGTATGGTGTTATGGAGTGTTCTAATTTCATTCTTTTATGTGTAGGGGTCCAGTTTTCCCAGCACCAATTACTGAAGAGACTGTCTTTTCTCCATTGTATATCCTTAGCTCCTTTGTCATAGATGAGATAGCCATAGGTATGTAGGTTTATCTCTGGGCTTTCTGTCCTGTTCCATTGATCTGTGTTTATGCCAATCTACATACACTTGATTCCATTATGCAGATATATAAATACATAGGTTTCAAGGTTATTACCAGTCAGATATATTCCTCTTCAGTGAATAGGGTGTTTTGTGTCCAGTTCATTGAGAAAGGAGTAGGTCTTGTCTATTACATATTTGGTATATGGAATGGGATCTGTGCTAATTTCAAACTCTGCTTTTACACATCACCCCACGTCACCTTTCCCCTTAAGGAGGCATAAGTGTGTTTTCTAAATGTGTAACTCTGTTCTCTTTTGAAATTCAGTTCATGTGTAGCCATGTTTACATTTCCTCTATAAGTGATATATTACAATAAGTTTCTTTTTCTTTGTGGCTCATTTCACTTAGCATCATCGTACCTAAAGCCACTCATTATGCTTCTATTGGCCTTATGACATTGATTTTATGTCTGAGTGACATTCCATTGTATATAAGTACCACAACATCTATATCCATTTTTTTTCCTTTCCTGGGATATATAAAGTGTACCGAAGTCGAGGTTCTTGTAAACAGAGCAGCCCTAAAGTTTGGGCTGGCTGTGTGTTGTGGATTTTTAGTTTTCCCAAAATACTCGCCCATGAGTGGAAGTGTGCTATGCTTTGTAGCTCTGTTTTAGAAAACAACATACAGTTCTCCAGAGAGGCTGTTGGCAATTTACATCCTGTCCATCGGCGTAACCAGGCTCCCTTTTCTCCATGGCCTGTCCTGCATTTGTGGTTTTTACACTATTTGTGGATGGCCCTTTTGACTGGAGGTAAGGGACACTTCTATGTAGTGTGGATTTGCAATGCCTGATGGCTTGCTTGGCCAAAAAGGGCATATGCATATTTTCCCGAATATATTCAAGAAAATACACATAATCCCTTTTCAGCCAAGGGCAACATTGTCGAAATTCTGTCGCTTTTCATGTGCTTTAAAGACGACTCCAATCTACCTCTTGAAATCTGTTTCCTTCAATTCTGCCTTGCATTCAAATCCTCTTCACTGCCTTTCCTCAATATATTTCTGGATGATAGTTGTCCTTTATAACTCTGCAAGTTTGTGAATTGCTGTGCCCCTGATTTCCATTTTTCAACTCGCCTCTTTGTGAGCTGGCTGCAATACCGCAGGATGGCTTTAGGCCCTAGTCTGGTTCCGGGGCTTCAGGCTGAGCCTTTGGTTAATTCTTCTTCCTGGTGGGAAACTAGAGTGACATGTGCCCATCCAAACACCTACAGCTAATCTCTCATTTATTTCCCCTCTTCCTGTTCATCCTCTGCACAAATTGCAAACTGTGCATAACGGGAGGGTAAAGGCGCTGACACTCCAAGTGGGGAGATTTTGAGTAATGCAGATGGAATGGCGAATCCGAGCACGACAAAAGGAAAAATGAGGTACCTTTTAGAAAACTTTCCCAATTACACAGTGTACCATCCACTGGGTTTCCCATGCATGTTTTAACTGGAGGAAGATTCCCTTAAACCTGGAGAGTTGGGACCACTAGAATGGGTAGCACACAGTATTGCTCTAAGTGGTGTTCTTTTGTTCACACAACTTCAGCAATCTTGTCAGCCCCAAGTGTCCAGTCATATGTCTCATCCAGCTGTGGGTGTAAAGGTGGTCAATCTAGCTTGTATCACAGGCCCTGAACGTAATTTTTAAGACTTTCTATCTGTTTTTGCATTTTGCTTTTGAAATTTATTTTTATAAGTGGGTTTAACTGAATTTCAGTGCTGTGTTCATGCCGTTATACACACACATGATTCCATTATGGAGACATGAGAATACATATGTTTTAAAATACTTAGAGTCAGACATATTCCTCTGCAATGAATAGGGGGTGTTGAGTCCAGTTAATTGTGCCGGGAGTAGGTGTTGTCTATTACATACATGGTTTTTATAACGGTATATGTGCTAATTTAAAATTGTGGTTTTATGCATCACCCCACTTCGGCTTTCCCATTAAGCAGGCAGAAGATGTTTTCTAAATGTGTGACTCTGTTGTGTTTGTAATTCAGTTCATGTGTAGTCATGTGTACATTCCCGCTATGAGTGATAATTTATGATAAGATTAGTTACTCTGTAATCTTTCCTAACTCAGTTCATGTGTAGCCATGTTTACAGGGACTTCATAAGTTATATCTTATGATAAGTTTATTTTTCTGTGTGACTTATTTCACTTAGAATCATCATACCTGAATCCACTCTTTTTGCTGCTACTGGCCTTACGACATTGATTTCATGGCTGAGCGATATTCCATCATACGTAAGTACCACAATATCTTGAACCATTTTTGTCTTTCCTGAGATACTTAAAGTGTACCCAAGTTGAGGTTCTTGTAAGCAGTGCAGCGCTAAATTTTAGGGTGGCTCTGTCTTATTGATTTTCAATTTTCCCAAGGTATATTCCCTAGACTGGAAGTGCCCTTGGCTGTGTTGCTCTGTTGTTTACTTGTTTTAGGGAACACAATGCACTCCTCCAGAGAGGCAGTTGGCAACTTACATCCCGCCCATCAGCATAACAAGGCTGTCTGATCTCCAGGGCCTGTCTTGCCTTTCTGGTTTTACACATTTTGCAGATGTCCCTTTTGACCGGGGGGAAGGGATACATCTTTGTAGTGCAGATTTGCATTGCTGCTTGCTTGCTTGGCCAAAAACGGCGTATGCGTTTTCTCCTGAATATATTCCGGAGAAAACGCATACACCCTTTTAGGCCAAGTGCATCATTGTCGAAATTGTGCCCCTCTTCCTGTGCTTTAAAGGTGATTCCAAACTACCTCGTGAAATATGTTTCCTGCTATTCTGCTTCCCTTTCAAGATAGCCTCCTTGCCTTCCCTCAACAGATTTTTGGACGATAGTTGCACTTTATTACTCTGCCAGTTTGTGAATTGCTGTGCCCCTGAGCTCCATTTTTTAACTCGTTTTTTCTGAGCTGAACCCAAGTCCAATATTTTGGTTCAGGACCTACACTGGTTTTCGGTGGGTGGCTGAGACTTTGGTCAAATCTTCTTCCTCCAGGGAAATAAGAGTGACATATGCCCGTCCAAATACCTAACACCTACTCTCTCATTGGTTCTCTCTCTTCCCATTCATCGTCTGCGAAATTGGAAACCTGTGCGAAACAGGAGGTTAAAGGTGCTGTCTCTCCAGGTTGAGAGATTGATAGTAAAGCAGTTGGAAAGTCAAACTGGAACGCCAGGAGAGGGACTATTCGTTGAGTTTTAGAGACCTTTCGTATTCACAGTGTGTCCATTCTCTATTTTTCCCGTACATGTTATACCTGTAGTAATATTCCCTTCAACCTGGAGAGTTGGGACCCATGGAATGGGTGCCATGAATTATTGCTTTAAAGGGTCTGCATTTGCTCACCCAATCTCTCCAATCCTCTCAGTCCCATGTGTCCTCCCTTATGCCACATCCAGCTGTCGTTGTAGATAGGGTCATTCCAGGTTTCATCAGAGACCCTGAAGGAATTGCAAAGAATTTCCCTGTTTTTATGTTTTGTTTTTGAAATTACTTTTTATAATGGGTTTGAGCTGATTCTCGCTGCCATGCTTATGTAAGTCTAGATACACTTGATACCCTTACGGAGACATATCAATACATAGGTTTTAAGATTCTTACTCGTCAGATACATTCCTCTGCAGGAAATATGGGGTTTTGAATCCCTTTCAATGAGGAAGGTGTAGGTCCTGTCTATTCCATAGTTTGTTTTTGGAACAGTACCTGTGCTTATAACAAACTCTGGTTTTATGCATCACCCCACCTCTCCTTCACCGTTAAGAAGGCATAAGTGTGTTTTCTAAATGTGAGACTCTGTTCTCTTTCCTAACTCAGTTCATGTGTAGCCATGTTTACAGGATCTTCATAAGTGATATCTTATGATACGTTTCTATTTCTGTGTGACTTATTTCACTTAGAATCATCGTACCTGAATCCACTCATTTTGCTGCTACTGGTCTTATGACATTGATTTCATGACTGAGGGATATTCCATCGTATGTAAATACCACAAAGTTTTGAACCATTTTTATCTTTCCTGGGATATTTACGGTGTACCTAAGTTGTGGTTCTTGTAAGCAGTGCAGCCCTAAATTTTGGGGTGGCTCTGTCTTATTGATTTTCATTTTTCCAAAGGTAAATTCCCAAGACTGGAAGTGCCCTTGGCTCTGTAGCTCTGTTGTTTACTTGTTTTAGGGAACACAATGAACTCCTCCAGAGAGGCAGTTGGCAATTTACATCCCGCCCATCAGCATAACAAGGCTCCTTGTTCTCCAGGGCCTGTCTTGCCTTTCTGGTTTACACCCATTTTGTCGATATCCCTTTTGACCGGTGGGAAGTGATACTTCTTTGGAGTGCAGATTTTCAATGCCCGCTTGCTTGCTTGGCAAAAAAGGGAGTATGCGTTTTCTTGTGAAAATATTAAGGATGAAACACATATGCCCTTTTTGGCCAAGTGCATCATTGTCGAAGTTGTGCCCCTTTCCTGTGCTTTAAAGGCGATTCCAACATACCTCTTGAAATCTGTTTCCTGCTATTCTGCCTGGCTTTCAATTCCGCCTCGTTGCCTTCCCTCAACAGATTTTTGGATGATAGTTGTCCTTTATTACTCTGCCAGTTTGTGAATTGCTCTGCCCCATAGCTCCATTTTTTAACTCGTTTTTTGTGAGCTGAACGCAAGTCCAATATTTTGGTGCAGGAACAATACTGGTTCCCGGTGGGTGGCTGAGACTTTGGTTAATTCTTCTTCCTCCCGGGAAATAAGAGTGACATGTGCCCGTCCAAATGCCTAACGGCTACTCTCTCATTGGTTCTCCCTCTTCCGTTTCTTCCTCTGCCATATTCGCAACCTGTGTGAACCAGGAGGTTAAAGGGGCTGTCTCTGCAAGTTGGGAGATTGATTGTAAATCAGTTGGAATATCAAACCAGAGCACCAGGAGAGGGACTATTCGTTGAGTTTTAGAGACCTTTCGTATTCACAGTGTGTCCATTCTCTAGGTTTCCCGTACATGTTATAGCTGTAGTAATATTCCCTTCCACCTGGAGAGTAGGGACCCATGGAATGGGTGCCATGCATTATTGCTTTAAGGGGTCTGCATTTGCTCACCCAATCTCACTAATCCTCTCAGTACCATGTGTCCATCCTTATGCCACATCCAGCTGTCATTGTAGATAGGGTCATTCCAGGTTTCATCAGAGACCCTGAAGAAATTGTAAAGAATTTCCCGGGTTTTTTGTTTTGTGTTTGAAATTCCTCTTTATACTGTGTTTGAGCTGATTCTCGCTGCCATGTTTATGCCAGTCTAGACATACTTGATTCCCTTATGGAGACATATAAACACATAGGTTTTAAGATTCTTAGTAGTCAGATATTTTCCTATGCGGGAAATATGGGGTTTTGAGTCCCTTTCACTGAGGAAGGTGTAGGTCTTGTCTATTCCATAGTTGGTTTTTGGAATGGTACCTGTGCTTATATCAAACTCTGGTTTTATTCATCACCCCACCTCTCCTTCCCCCTTAAGCAGGCATAAGAGTGTTTTCTAAATGTGAGACTCTGTTCTATTTCCTAACTCAGTTCATGTGTAGCCATGTTTACAGGATCTTCATAAGTGATAGCATATGATACGTTTCTTTTTCTGTGTGACTTATTTCACTTAGAATCATCATACCTGAATCCACTCATTTTGCTGCTACTGGTCTTATGACATTGATTTCATACCTGAGGGATATTCCGTCGTATGTAAGTACCACAATTTTTTGAACCATTTTTATATTTCCTGGGATATTTAAGGTGTACCAAAGTTGAGGTTATTGTAAGCAGTGCAGCCCTAAATTTTGGGGTGGCACTGTCTTATTGATTTTCAGTTTTCCAAAGGTATATTCCCTAGACTGGAAGTGTCCTTGGCTCTGTAGCTCTGTTGTTTACTTATTTTAGGGAACACAATGCACTCCTCGAGAGGCAGTTGGCAATTTACATCCTGCCCATCAGCATAACAAGGCTCCCTGTTCTCCAGGGCCTGTCTTGAATTTCTGGTTTTTACACTTTATGTGGATGTCCCTTAGGACCGGTGGGAAGTGATACTTCTTTGTAGTGCAGATTTGCATTGCCCGCTTGCTTGCTTGACCAAAATGGGCGTATGCGTTTTCTCCTGAATATACTCAGGAGAAAACGCATACGCCCTCTTTGGCCAACTGCATCATTGTCGAAGTTGTGCCCCTCTTCCTGTGCTTTAAAGGCGATTCCAATGTACCTCTTGAAATCTGTTTCCTGCTATTCTGCCTCACATTCAAGTCCGACTCGTTGCGTTCCCTCAACAGATTTTTGGATGATAGTTGTCCTTTATTATTCTGCCAGTTTGTGAATTGCTGGGCCCCTGAGCTCCATTTTTAACTCGTTTTTTTGTGAGCTGAACGCATTTCCATATTTTGGTTCAGGACCTATACTGGTTCCCGGTGGGTGGCAGATACTTTGGTTAATTCTTCTTCCTCCCGGGAAATAAGAGTGACATGTGCCCGTCCAAATGCCTAACAGCTACTCTCTCTTTGGTTCTCCCTCTTCCCTTTCATCCTTTGCCAAATTGGCAACCTGTGTGAACCTGGAGGTTAAAGGTGCTGTCTCTCCAAGTTGGGAGATTGATAGGAAAGCAGTTGGAAAGTCAAACTGGAGCACCAGGAGGGCGATTATTCGTTGAGTTTTAGAAACCTTTCGTATTCACAGTGTGTCCATTCACTAGGTTTCCCATACCTGTTATAGCTGTAGTAATATTCCCTTCAACCTGGAGAGTTGGGACCCATGGAATGGGTGACATACACTATTGCTTTAAAGGGTCTGCATTTGCTCACCCAATCTCACCAATCTTCTCAGTCCCATGTGTCCAGCCTTATGCCACCTCCAGCTGTCGTTGTAGATTTTGTCATTCCAAGGTTCATCAGAGAGCCTGAAGGAATTGTAAAGAATTTCGCTGTTTTTTTGTTTTGTTTTTGAAATTCCGTTTTACAGTGGGTTTGATCTGATTCTCGCTGCCATCTTTATGCCAGTCTAGACACACTTGTTTCCCTTACAGAGACATATCAATACATAGGTTTTAAGATTCTTACTAGTCAGATATATTCCTCTGCGGGAAGTGTGGGGTTTTGAATCCCTTTCACTGAGGAAGGTGTAGGTGTTGTTTATTCCATAGTTGGTTTTTGGAAGGATACCTCTGCTTATATCAAACTCTGGTTTTGTGCATCACCCCACCTCTCCTTCCCCCTTAAGCAGGCATAAGAGTGTTTTCTAAATGTTAGACTCTGTTCTCTTTCCTAACTCAGTTCATGTGTAGCCATGTTTACAGGATCTTCATAAGTGTTAGCATATGATACGTTTTTTTTTCTGTGTGACTTAATTCACTTAGAATCATCGTACCTGAATCCACTCATTTTGCTGCTACTGGTCTTATGACATTTATTTCATGGCTGAGGGATATTCCATCATACATAAGTACCACAATTTTTTGAACCATTTTTACCTTTCCTGGGATACTTAAGGTGTACCCAAGTTGAGGTTCTTGTAAGCAGTGCAGCCCTAAATTTTGGGGTGGCTCTGTCTTATTCATTTTCATTTTTCCCAAGGTATATTCCCTAGACTGGGAGTGTCCTTGGCTCTGTAGCTCTGTTGTTTACTTGTTTTAGGGAACACAATTCACTCCCCCAGAGAGGCAGTTGGCAATTTACATCCCGGCCATCAGCCTAACAATGCTCCCTGTTCTCCAGGGCCTGTCTTGCCTTTCTGGTTTTTACACATTTTTCCGATGTCCCTTTTGACCGGTGGGAAGTGATACTTCTTTGTAGTGCAGACGTGCATTGACCACTTGCTTGCTTGGCCAAAAGTGCGTATGCATTTTCCCCTGAATATATTCAGGAGAAAACGCATACGGCCTTTTTGGCCAAGTGCATCATTGTCGAAGTTGTGCTCCTCTTCCTGTGTTTTAAAGGTGATTCCAACGTACCTCTTGAAATTTGTTTCCTGCTATTCTGCCTCGCTTTCAAGTCGGCCTAGTTGCCTTCCCTCAACAGATTGTTGGAAGATAGTTGCCGTTTATTACTCTGCCAGTTTGTGAATTGCTTTGCCCCTGCGCTCCATTTTTTAACTCGTTTTTTGTGAGCTGAACGCAAGTCCAATATTTTGGTTCAGGACCTATACTGGTTTTCGGTGGGTGGCTGAGACTTTGGTTAATTCTTCTTCCTCCCAGGAAATAAGAGTGACAGGTGCCCGACCAAATGCCTAACATCTACTCTCTTATTGGTTCTCCCTATTCCCTTTCATCGTTTGCCAAATTGGCAACCTGTGCGAACCAGGAGGTTAAAGGTGCTGCTCTCCATGTTGGGAGATTGATAGTAAAGCAGTTGAAAAGTCAAACTGGAGCACAAGGAGAGACACTATCCGTTGAGTTTTAGAAACTTTTCGTATTCACTGTATGTCCATTCTCTACGTTTCCCATACATGTTATAGCTGTAGTAATATTCCCTACAACCTGGAGAGTTGCGACCCATGGAATGGGTGCCATGCATTATTGCTTTAAAGGGTCTGCGTTTGCTCATCCAATCTCACCAACCCTCTCAGTCCCATGTGGCCAGCCTTATGCCACATCCAGCTTTCGTTGTAGATAGGGTCATTCCAGGTTTCCTCAGAGAAACTGAAGGAATTGTAAAGAATTTGCCTGTTTTTTTGTTTTGTTTTTAAAATTCATTTTTATAGTTGCTTTGAGCTGATTCTCGCTGCCATGTTTATGCCAGTCTAGACACACTTGATTCCCTTATGGAGACATATCAATACATAGGTTTTAAGATTCTTACTAGTCAGATATATTCCTCTGCGGGAAATATTGGGTTTTGAGTCCCTTTCACTGAGGAAGGTGTAGGTGTTGTTTATTCCATAGTTGGTTTTTGGAAGGGTACCTGTGCTTATATCAAACTCTGGTTTTGTGCATCACCCCACCTCTCCTTCCCCCTTAAGCAGCCATAAGAGTGTTTTCTAAATGTGAGACTCTGTTCTCTTTCCTAACTCAGTTCATGTGGAGCCATGTTTACAGGATCTTCATAAGTGATATCTTATGATAAGTTTTTTTTTTTTTCTCTGTGACTTAATTCACTTAGAATCATCGTACCTGAATCCACTCATTTTGCTGCTACTGGTCTTATGACATTGATTTCATGGCTGAGGGATATTCCATCATACGTAAGTACCACAATTTTTTGAACCATTTTTACCTTTCCTGGGATACTTAAGTTGTACCCAAGTTGAGGTTCTTGTAAGCAGTGCAGCCCTAAATTTTGGGGTGGCTCTGTCTTATTCATTTTCATTTTTCCCAAGGTATATTCCCTAGTCTGGGAGTGTACTTGGCTCTGTAGCTCTGTTGTTTACTTGTTTTAGGGAACACAGTGCACTCCTCCAGAGAGGCAGTTGGCAATTTACATCCCGCCCATCAGCATAACAAGGCTGTCTGATCTCCAGGTTTTGTCTTGCCTTTCTGGTTTTTACCCATTTTGTGGATGTCCCTTGTGACCGGTGGGACGTGATACATCTTTGTAGTGCAGACTTGCATTGCACACTTGCTTACTTGGCCAAAAGTGCGTATGCGTTTTCCCCTGAATATATTCAGGAGAAAACGCATACGGCCTTTTTGGCCATGTGCATCTTTGTCGAAGTTGTGCTCCTCTTCCTGTGCTTTAAAGGCGATTCCAACGTACCTCTTGAAATCTGTTTCCTGCTATTCTGCCTCGCTTTCAAGTCCGCCTAGTTGCCTTCCCTCAACAGATTGTTGGAAGATAGTTGCCGTTTATTACTCTGCCAGTTTGTGAATTGCTTTGCCCCTGAGCTCCATTTTTTAACTCGTTTTTTGTGAGCTGAACGCAAGTCCAATATTTTGGTTCTGGACCTATACTGGTTTTCGGTGGGTGGCTGAGACTTTTGTTAATTCTTCTTCTTGCCGGAAAATTAGAGTGACATTTGGCGGTCCAAATGCTTAACAGCTACTCTCTCATTGGTTCTCCCTCTTCCCATTCATTCTCTGCGAAATTGGCAACCTGTGAGAACCAGGAGTTTAAAGGGGCTGTCTCTCTAAGTTGATAGATTAATAGTAAAGCAGTTGGAAAGTCAAACCTTAGCACCAGGAGAGGGACTATTAGTTGAGTTTTAGAAACCTTTCGTATTCACAGTGTGTCCATTGTCTAGATTTCCCGAACATGTTATAGCTGTTGTAATATTCCCTTCAACCTGGAGAGTTGGGACGAATGGAATGTGTGCCACTCATTATTGATTTAAAGGGTCTGCATTTGCTCACCCAATCTCAACATTCCTCTCAGTCCAAAGTGTCCAGCCTTATGCCACATCCAGCTGTCATTGTAGATAGGGTCATTCCAGGTTTCATCAGATACCCTGAAGGAATTGTAAGGAATTTCCCTGTTTTTTTGTTTTGTTTTTGAAATTCCTTTTTATAGTGGGTTGAGCTGATTCTCACTGCCATGTTTATGCCAGTCTAGACACACTTGATTCCCTTATGGAGACATATCAATACATAGGTTTTAAGATTCTTACTAGTAAGATATATTACTCTGCGTTGAATATGGGGTGTTGAGTCCCTTTCACTGAGGAACGTGTAGGTCTTGTCTATTCTCTATTTGGTTTTTGGAACTGTACCTGTACTAATATCAAACTCTGATTTTATGCATCACCCCACCTCTCCTTCCCCCTTAAGAAGGCATAAGTTTGGTTTCTAAATGTGAGACTCCCTTCTCTTTCCTATCTCAGTTCATGTGTAGCCATGTTTACAGGATCTTCATCATTGATATCTTATGATAATTTTCTTTTTCTGTTTGACATATTTCACTTAGAATTATCGTACCTGAATCCACTCGTTTTGCTGCTACTGGCCTTATGACATTGATTTCATGGCTGAGGGATATTCTGTCATACGTAAGTACCACAATTTCTTGAACTATTTTTGTCTTTCCTGGGATATTTAAGGTGTACCCATGTTGAGGTTTTTGTCAGCAGTGCAGCCCTGAATTTTGGTGTGGATCTGTCTTATTAATTTTCAGTTTTCCTAAGCTATATTACCTAGACTGGAAGTGCCATTGGCTCTGTAGCTCTGTTGTTTCCTTGTTTTAGGGAACACAGTGCACTCCTCCAGAGAGGCAGTTGGCAATTTACATCCCGCCCATCAGCATATCAAGGCTCCATTTTCCCCAGTTCCTGTCTTGCCTGTCTGTTTTTTTCACATTTTGCGGATTTCCCTTTTGGCTGGTGGGAAGTGACACTTCTTTTTAGTGCAGATTTACATTGCCCGCTTGCTTGCTTTGCTGAAAAGGGCATATGCGTTTTCTCCTGAATATATTCACATGAAACCCCATATGCCCTTTATGGCCATTTCCATTATTTTCGAAGTTGTGATGCTTTTCCTGTTTTTAAAGGTGATTCCAATGTACCTCTTGAAATCTGTTTCATGCCATTCTGCCTCATTTTCACTTCCGCCTCGTGGCTTTTCCTCAACAGATTTTTGGAAGAGAGTAGTCCTTTATAACTCTGCAGGTTAGTGAATTGCTGTGGCCCTGAGCTCCATTTTATAACCTGCGTTTTTGTGAGCTGACCGCAAATCCACAGTTTTGCTTCTGGACCTATACTGGTTCTGGGGGGGCCAGGCTGTGTCTTTGGTTAATTCCTCTTTGTGACGGGTAATTAGAGTGAAATGTGGCCGTCCAAATGCCTACAGCTACTCTCTCATTGGTTCTCTCTCTTCCCTTATATACTCTGCTCAGTTTGCCAGCTGTGCGAACCAGGAGGTTATAGGGCCTGACTCTCCAAGTTGGGAGATTGATAGTAAAGCAGTTGGAATGTCAAAGTGGAGCACAAGGAGAGAAAAAAGTAGTAGAGTTTTAGAAACCTTTCACCATCAGATGGTTTCCATTCTCTAGGTTCCCATACATGGTATAACTGTATTGATATTCCCTTCTACTTGGAGAGTTGGAAACCATGGAATGCGTGGCAAGCATTATTGCTTTAAAGGGTCTGCATTTTTTCACCCAGTCTCACCAATCCTCTCAGTCCCAAGTGACCAGCGTTATGCCACATCCAGCTGTCATTGTAGATACGGTCATTCCAGGTTTCATCAGAACCCCTGAAGGTATTGTGTAAGAATTTTACTATTTTTATGTTTTGTTTTGAAATTCATTTTTATAGTGGGTTTGAGCTGATTCTCACTGCCATGTTTATGTCGTTCTAGACACACTTGGTTCCCTTACGGAGACATATCAATACATAGGTTTTAAAATTCTTACTAGTCAGATATATTTCTCTGCAGGGAATAAGGATGTTGAGTTCCGTTTACTGAGGAAGGAGTAGGGCTTGTCTCTTCTCTTTTTGGATTATGGAACGGTACCTGTGCTAATATCAAACTTTTGTTTTGTGCATCTCCCCACCTGTCTTTCCCCTTAAGCAAGCATTAGAGTGTTTTCTAAATCTGAGACTCTGTTCTCTTCCCTAATTCAGTTCATATGTAGCCATGTTTACATTCCCTTCATAAGTGATATCTTATGTCAGAATGCACCATGGCCTTGTCATAATAATGCTCCATGACCCCTGTCATCACAATGCTCCATGCCCTGGTTATCACAAAGCTCCATGTCCCTTGTCATCACAATTCTCCACGTCCATGTCATCACAATGCTACATGACACTTCTCATCAAAATATTACATGCTCTTGTCATCACAATTCTCCATGCACTTGAAATTGCAATGTTCCATGCACTTGTCATCACAATGCTCCATGCACTTGTCATCACAATGCTCCATGCCCTTGTCATCACATTGCTCCATGACACATGTCATCACAATGCTCCCTGTCCCATGTCATCACAATGCTCCAAGCCATTGTCATCACAGTGTTCCATAACCTTTGTCATCAGAATCCTCCATGACACTTGGCATCCCAATGCTCCATGCCATTGTCATCACAATGGGCCATTACATATATCATCACAATGCTCCCTGACACCCCTCTTCACAATACTGCATGACCTGGTCATCACAATGCTCCATGCCCTTGTCATCACAGTGTGCCATTCGAACTGTCATCGCAACAATCCATGGAACTTATTAGACTAATGTTCCATGCCCTTGTCATCACAGTGCTCCATGCCCTTTTTATCACAATGCTTCATGACCTTTGTCATCACAATGGTCCATGCCCTCATCATCAACAGTCTCTGTGACATTTTTAACCACAATGCTACATGACCTTTTCATCAAAATGCTCTTTGACCGTTGTCATCACAATACTCCATGCACTTCTCATCAAAATGCTCTCTCACCACTGATATCACAATGGTACATCACTATTTGTCACAATACTCCCTCACCCCTGTCATCACAATGTTCCATGACTCCTGTCATCACATTGCTACATGCACTTATCATCACAATGTTCGATGACCCCTGGCATCACAATGTTCCATAACATCTGTCATCAAAATGTTCCATAACCCTTTTCATCAAATTGCTCCATGATCCTGTCATCACAGTGCTCCCTACCCTTCTCATCACAATGCACAATGCCCTTGTCAACAAAATGCTCCATGACCTTTGTCATCACAAAGATCCATGACCCTTGGCATCACAATGCTCCATGTCATTGTTATCACAATGCACCATGAAGGTTCTCATCACATTGCTCCATGTCCTTGTCATCACAAACCTCCATGACACAAGTCATCAGAATGCTCTATGGCCTTCTCATCACAATGCTCCATGCCCTTGCCATCACAATGTTCCATTACCCCTGTCATAACAATGCTCCATGAACCCTGTAATCACGATGTTCCATGGCCTTGTAATCACAAGGCTCCATGACCCTTCTCATCACAATGCTACAAGAACCCTGTAGTCACAATGCTTCATGCCCGTTTTCATCTCAATGATCCATGAACACTGTCATCACAATGCACCATGCCCATCATCATAATGCTTCATGCTATTGTCATCACAATGAAATCAAAAGGCTCCATGACATCTGACATAACAATGCTCCAAACCCTTGTGATCACAATATTCCATAACACTTGTCATCACAATGCCCCATGAAGCTCATCATCACAATTATCCATGGTCTTCTCATCACAATGCTCCATGACCTTTGTCATCACAATGATCAATACACTTGTCATCAATATGCTCCCTGACCCTTGTTGTCTGTATGCTCCTTGAACCCTGTCATGACAAGGCTCCATGCCTTTTTTATCACAATGATCCATGCACTTTTCATTACAATGCTTCAAGACCCATGTAATCACAAAGCTCCATGCCCTTGTCATCACAAAGCTCAATGACGTATGTCTTCAGAATGCTCCTTGTCCTTCTCCTCACAATGCTCCAGGCCCTTGTCATCACAATGCTCCATGACACCTGTCATCACAATGCTCCGTGATTCCAGTCCTCACAATGCTTCATAACGTTTGTCATCACAATTGTCCTTGCCAGCGTCATCCCAAGGCTCTGTGACCTTTGTAATCACAATGCTCCATGAACTTTTCATCATAATTCTCTGCGACCCTTGTCATCACAATCCTCCATGTCTTTGTCAGATCAATGCTCCATGACCATTATCATCACAGTGTGCCACGCGCATTTCATCACAACGGTCCACAACCTTATCATTGCAATGCTCCATAAACATTGTAAACACAATGTTCCATGCACTTCTCATCAAAATGCTCTCTCACCAGAGATATCACAATGTTCCTTCACTAGTCGTCACAATACTCCCTCAACCATGGAATCACAATGTTCCATGACCCTTTCATCACAATGCTACATCCCCTTATCATCACAATGTTCCATGACCGGGGACATCACAATGTTCCATAAGCCCTGTCATCAAAATGCTCTATGACCTTTGTCATCACAATTCTCCATGCACTTGTCAGCACAATGCTCCCTGACCCTTGTCATCACGATGTTCCAAGCCATTGTCATCACTGTGCTCCATTACCTTTGTCATCTGAATCCTCCATGTCACTTGGCATCACAATGCTCCATGCCAATGTCATCACAATGGGCCATTACATATGTCATCAAATTGCTCCCTGACACCTGTCTTCACAGTACTGCATGACCTGGTCATCACAATGCTCCATGCCCATGTCATCACAATGCACCATTCCAACTGTCATCGCAATAATCCATGAAGCTTACTAGACCAATGTTCCATGCCCTTGTCATCACAATGTTCCATGTCCTTGTTATCACAATGTTCCACGACCCCTGTCATCACAATGCTCCGTGACTCCAGTCATCACAATGCTTCATGACTTTTGTCATCACAATGGTCCATGCCCTCGTCATCAACAGTCTCTGTGACCTTTTTAACCACAGTGCACCATGAACTTTTCATCACACTGCTCTTTGACCCTTGTCATCACAATGCTCTATGCCTTTCTCAGCACAATGCTCCATGACCCTGGTCATCACAATGCTCCATGCGCTTGTCAGCACAATGCTCCATGACACATGTCATCACAATACTCCATGAACATTTTCAGCCCAATGCTCCATGATTCTTGTCATCACAATGATCCATGACCTTGTCATCCCAATGCTCCATGACCCCTGTATTCACAATGCTCCGTGACGCTTGTCATCACACTGCTCCATGACACCTGTCATCACAGTGCTCCATGCCTTTGTCAGCAAAATGCTACATGACCTTTTCATTACAATGCTCTATGTGCTTGTCATCACAATACTCCATTACCATTTTCATCACAATACTCCATGAAACTTGTGATCACATTGCTTCATGCCCTTGTCATCACAATGCACCATGCAACTAGAAATCAAAATGATCCATGACCTCTGTCATCGCAATGCTCCAAACACTTGTGATTCCAGTGTTCCATAACACTTGTCATCACAACGCTCCATGATGCCTGTCATCACAATACTCCATGCCATTTTCATCACAATGTTCCATGACCTTTGTCATCACAATTCTCAATACACTTGTCATCACAATGCCCCCTGACACTTGTCATCAGAATGCTCCTTGAACCCTGTCACGAAAAGGCTACATGCTTTTTTCATCACAAAGCCCCATGCCATTTTCATCACAATGCACCATGCCGTTGACATCAAAACACTCCAAAAGATTGTCATCAGAATGCTCCATGACCCTTGTCATCACAATTCTCCATGCACTTGTCAGCACAATGCTCCCTGACCCTAGTCATCACAACGCTCCAAGCCATTGTCATCACAATGCTCCATTACCTTTGTCCTCAGAATCCTCCATGACACTTGGCATCACAATGCTCCATGCCATTGTCATCACAATCGGCCATTACATATGTCATCACAATGCTCCCTGACACCTCTCTTCACAATACTGCATGACCTGGTCATCAAAATGCTCCATGACCTTGTCATCACAATGCGCCATTTCAACTGTCATCACAATAATCCATGAAAGTTATTAGACCAATGCTCCATGCCATTGTCATCACAATGGACCATGACATATGTCATCACAATGCTCCCTGACACGTCTTAACAATACTCCATGCCCTTGTCATCAAAATGCTCCATGTCCTTGTCATCACAATGCTACATGCCCACTGTCATCACAATAATCTATGAAACTTGTCAGACCAAATCTCCATGCCCCTTTCATCAAAATGCTCCATGCCCTATTCATCACAATGTTCCATGCCTTTGTCATCACAATGCTCCATGACCCCTGTCATCACAATGCTCCGTGAATCCAGTCATCACAGAGCTTCATAACGTTTGTCATCACAACGGTCTATTCCTGTGTCATAACAAGGCTCTGTGACCTTTGTAACCACAAGGGTCCATGAAATTTTCATCACAATGCTCCGTGACACTTGTCATCACAATGCTCCATGCCTTTGTCAGAACAATGCTCCATAACCCTTGTCATCACATTGGGCCATGCGCATTTCATCACAATGATACACAACCTTGTCATTGCTATGCTCCATAAAGCTTGTAATCACAATTCTCCATGCGCTTCTCATCCAAATGCTCTCTCACATGGGATATCACAATGTTCCATCACTAGTCATCACAATCCTCCCTTAACACTGTTATCACAATGTTCCATGACACCTGTCATCACAATGATACATCCCCTTATCAGCACAATGCTTCATGACCACTGTCATCAAAATACTCCATGAACATTTTCAGCCCAATCCTCCATGACACTTGTCATCACAATCATCCATGCCCTTGTCATCCCAATGCTCCATGACCCCTGTATTCACAATGTTCCGTGACGCTTGTCATCACAGTGCTGCATGACACCTGTCATCACAATGCTCCATGCCTTTGTCAGCAAAATGCTACATGACATTGTCATTACAATGCTCTAGGCGCTTGTCATCACAATACTCCATTACCATGTCATCACATTCCTCCATGAACCTTGGGATCACATAGCTTCATGCCCTTGTCATCACAATGCTCCATGCTCTTTGAAATCAAAATGATCCATGACTTCTGTCATCACAATGCTCCAAACCCTTCTGATCACAATGTTCCATAACACTTGTCATCACAACGCTCCATGATGCCTGTCACAACATTACTCCATGCCCTTTTCATCACAATGATCCATGACCTTTGTCATCACAATTCTCAATACACTTGTCATCACAATGCTCCCTGACACTTCTCGTCAGCATGCTCCTTGAAACCTGTCACGAAAGGCTGCATGACATTTTATCACAAAGCCCCATGCCATTTTCATCACAATGCTCCATGCCATTGTCATCAAAATACTCGACAAGCTTGTCATCAGAATGCTCCATGACCCTTGTCATCACAATTCTCCATGCACTTGTCAGCACAGTGTTCCCTGACCCTTCTCATCACAATGCTCCAAGCCATTGTCATCACAATGCTCCATTACATTTGTCATGAGAATTCTCCATGACACTTGGCATCACAATGCTCCATGCCATTGTCATCACAATGGGCCATTACATATGTCATCACAATGCTCCCTGACACCTATCTTCACAATATTGCAAGAACTGGTCATCACAATGCTCCATGCCCTAGTCATCACAATGCGCCATTCCAACTGTCATTGCAATAATCCATGAAACATATTAGACCAATGCTCCAAGCCCTTGTCATCACAATGCTCCATGCCCTTGTTATCACAAAGTTCCATGACCCCAGTCATCACAATGCTCCTTGACTCCAGTCATCACAATGCTCCGTGACTCCAGTCATCACAATGCTCCATGACCTTTGTCATCACAATGATCCATGCCCTCATCATCAACAGTCTTTGTGACCTTTTTAACCACAATGCTCCATGAACATTTCATCACAATGCTTTTTGACCCTTGTCATCACAATGCTCTATGCCTTTCTCAGCACAGTGCTCCATGCCCTTTTCATCACAATGCTCCATGACCCCTGTCATCACATTGTTCCGTGACTCCAGTCATCACAATTCTTCAAAACATTTGTCATCACAATGGTCTATACCCGCGTCATCACAAGGCTCAGTTACCATTGTAACCACAATGCTCCATGCCCTTTTCATCACAATGCTCCATGACCCCTGTCATCACATTGTTCCGTGACTCCAGTCATCACAATTCTTCATAACATTTGTCATCACTATGGTCTATACCCGTGTCATCACAAGGCTCTGTTACCATTGTAACCACAATGCTCCTTGAACTTTTCATCACAATGCTCCGTGACCTTTGTCATCACAATGCTCCATGCCTTTGTCAGAAAAATGCTCCATGACACTTGTCATCACAATGTGCCACGCACTTTTCATCCCAACGGTCCACAAATTTGTCATCAAAATGCTCCATAAAACTTGTAATCACAATGCTCCATGTCCTTCTCATCACAATGCTCCATTACCCCTGTCATAATAATGCTCCATGACCCCTGCCATCACAATGTTCCACGGCCTTGTCATCAGAAGGCTCGATGACACTTGTCATCACAATGCTCCATGTCCTTGTCATCACAAAGCTCCATGACACATGTCATTACAAAGTTCCATGGCCTTCTCATCAAAATGCTCCATTCCCTTGTCATCACAATGCTCAAAGACCCCTGTAATCACAATGTTCCATGCCCCTTTTCATCTCAATGCTCCATGAACCCTGTCATCAAAATGCATCATGCCAATCATAATAATGCTTCCAGCTATTGTCAGCACAATGAAATCAAAATTCTCAATGACATCCGTCATCGCAATGCTCCATGACCCCTGTCATCACAATACTCCATGAACATTTTCAGCCCAATGCTTCATGACCCTTGTCATCACAATGATCCATGCCCTTGTCATCCCAATGCTCCATGACCCCTGTATTCACAATGCTTCGTGACGCTTGTCATCACAGTGCTCCATGACACATGACATCACAATGCTCCATGCCTTTGTCAGCAAAATGCTACATGACCTTGTCATTACAATGCTCTATGCGCTTGTCATCACAATACTCCATTACCATTGTCATCACTCTACTCCATGAAACTTGGGATCACATTGCTTCATGCCCTTGTCTTCACAATGCTACATGCTCCTTGAAATCACAATGATCCATGACCTCTGTCATCAAAATGCTCAAATCCCTTCTGATCACAATGTTCCATAAAACCATTCATCACAACGCTCCATGATGCCTGTCATCACAATACTTCATGACCTTTTCATCACAATTCTCCATGACATTTGTCATCACAATTCTCAATACACTTGTCATCACAATGTTCCCTGACACTTGTCGTCAGAATGCTCCTTGAACCCTGTCACGA
Organism: Mesoplodon mirus; assembly: GCF_964341445.2. NCBI lineage: Eukaryota > Metazoa > Chordata > Mammalia > Artiodactyla > Ziphiidae > Mesoplodon > Mesoplodon mirus. Next base: position 1,020,387 of record NW_028295721.1, read on the forward strand.
AAAGACTCCATGCCTTTTTCATCACAAAGCCCCATGCCGTTTTCATCACAATGCTCCATGCTATTGTCATCAAAATACTCCACAAGCTTGTCATCAGAATGCTCCATGACCCCTTTCATCACAATTCTCCATGCACTTATCAGCACAATGCTCCCTGAACCTTGTCATCACTATGCTCCAAGCCATTGTCATCACAATGCTCCATTAAATTTGTCATCAGAATCCTCCATGACACTTGGCATCACAATGCTCCATGCCATTGTCATCACAATGGGCCAATACATATGTCATCACAATGTTCCGTGACACCACTTTTTACAATACTGCATGACCTGGTCATCAAAATGCTCCATTCCCTTCTCATAACAATGCTCCATTACCTCTGTCATAACAATGCTCCATGACCCCTGACATCACAGTGTTCCACGGCCTTGTCATCACAAGGCTCCATGACCCTTGTCATCACAATACTTCATGCCCTTTTCATCACAATACTCCATGACACATGTCATCAGAATGCTCCATGGCCTTCCCCTCTCAATGCTCCATGCCCTTGTCATCAAAATGCTCCAAGACCCATGAAATCACAATGCTCCATGCCCCTTTTCATCAGAATGCTCCATGAGATTTGTCATCACAAGTCTCCATGTTCTTATCATCACAATGCTACAGGACATTGTCATCACCATGCTCCATTCCCTTGTCATCACAATGCTCCATGACACCTGTCATCACAATACTCCATGAACATTTTCAGCCCAATGCTCCATGAAATTCTCATCACAATGCTCCATGAAAAATATCATCAAAATGATCCATGACCACTGTCATCACAACACTCCATCACACCTGACAACACAATGATCCGGGACTCTTGTCATCACAATGCTCCATTCCCTACTCATCACAATGCTCCATGAACCCTGTCATCACAATACTCCATGAACATTTTCAGCCCAATTCTCCATGACTCTTGTCATCACAATCATCCATGACTTTGTCATCCCAATGCGCCATGACCCCTGTATTCACAGTGTTCCATGACACCTGTCATAACAATGCTCCATGCCTTTGTCAGCAAAATACTACCTGACCTTGTCATTGCAATGCTCTATGTGCTTGTCATCAAAATATTCCATTCCCATTGTCATCACAGTCCTCCATGAACCTTGGGATCACATTGCTTCATGCCCTTGTCACCACAATGCTCCATGCTCCTTGAAATCAAAATGATCCATGAGCTCTGTCTTCACAATGCTCCAAACCCTTGTGATCACAATGTTCCATAACACTTGTCATCACAGCGCTCCATGATGCCTGCCATCACAATAATCCATGCTCTTTTCATCACAATGCTCTATGACCTTTGTCATCACAATTCTCAATACACTTGTCATCACAAAGCTCCGTGACACTTGTCATCAGAATGCTCCTTGAACCCTGTTATGAAAAGGCTCCATGCATTTTTCATCACAAAGCCCAATGCCATTTTCATCACAATGCTCCATGCCATTGTCATCAAAATACTCCACAAGCTTGTCATCAGAATGCTCCATGACCCATGTCATCACAATTCTCCAACCACTTGTCAGCACAATGCACCCTGACGTTTGTCATCACAATGCTCCATGCCCTTGTCATCACAATGCTCCATTACTTTTGTCATCAGAATCCTCCATGACACTTGGCATCACAATGCTCCATGCCATTGTCATCTCAATGGGCCATTACATATTTCATCACAATGCTCCCTGACAGCTCTCTTCACAATACTGCATGACCTTGTCACTACAATGCTCCATGCCCTTGTCATCACAATGCGCCATTCCAACTTTCATCACAATAATCCATGAAACTTATTAGACCAATGCTGCATGCCTTTTTCATCACAATGCTCCATGCCCTAGTTATCACAATGTTCCAAACTCCTGTAATCAGAATGCTCCATGCCCCTTTTCATCAGTATGCTCCATGAGATTTGTCATCACAAGGCTCCATGGTTTTCTCATCACAATGCTCCAGGACCTTGTCATCACAATGCTCCATGCTCCTTGAAATCAAAATGATCCATGACCTCTGTCTTCACCATGCTACAAACACTTGGAATCACAATGTTCCATAACACTTGTCATCACAACGCTCCATGATACCTGCCATCACAATACTCCATGCCCTTTTCATCACAATGCTCCATGACCTTTGTCATCACAATTCTCAATACACTTTTCATCACAATGCTCCCTAACACTTGTCGTCAGAATGATCCTTGAACCCTGTCATGAAAATGCTCCATGCATTTTTCATCAAAAAGTCCCATGCCATTTTCATCACAATGCTCCATGCCATTGTCATCAAGATACTCCACAAGCTAGTCATCAGAATGCTCCATGACCCTTGTCACCACAATTCTCCATGCACTTGTCAGCACAATGATCACTGACCCATGTCATCACAATGCTCCATTAACTTTATCATCAGAATCCTCCATGAAACTTGGCATCACAATGCTCCAGGCCGTTGTTATCACAATGGGCCATTACATATGTCATCACAGTGCTCCCTGACACCTCTCTTCTCAATACAGCAAGACATGGTCATCACAATGCTCCATGCCCTTGTCATCACAATGCACCATTCCAACTCTCATCGCAATACTCCATGAAAATTATTAGACCTATGCTCCATGCCCTTGTCATCACAATGCTCCATGCCCTTGTTATCACAATGTTCCATTACCCCTGTCATCACAATGCTCCGTGATTCCAGTCATCACAATGCTCCATGACCATTGTCATCAAAATGGTCTATGCCCTCATCATCAACAGTCTCTGTGACCTTTTTAAGCACAATGCTCCATGAACATTTCATCACAATGCTCTTTGACACTTGTCATCACAATGATGTATGCCTTTCTCAGGACAATGCTCCATGCCCTTGTCATCACATTGCTCCATGACCCCTGTCATCACAATGCTCTGTGACTCCAGTCATCACAATTCTTCATATCATTTGTCATCACAATGGTCAATGCTCGCGTCATCAAAAGGCTCTCTTACCTTTGTAACCACAGTGTTCCATGAACTTTTCATCACAATGCTCCGAGACCCTTGTCATCACAATGCTCCATGCCTTTGTCAGAAAAATGCTCCATGACACTTGTCATCACAATGTGCCACACGCTTTTCATCCCAACGGTCCACAAATTTGTCAGTGCAATGCTCCATAATCTTTCTATTCACAATGCTCCATGCTGTTCTCATCAAAATGCTGCATTATACCTGTCATAACAATGCTCCATGACCCTTGTCATCACAATGCTCCAAAACCCCTGTACTCACAATGCTCCATGCCCTTGTCATCACAAAGCTCCATGACACATGTCATCAGAATGTTCCATGGTCTTCTCATCAAAATGCTCTATGCCCTTGTCATCACAATGCTCCCAGACCCCTGTAATCACAATGCTCCATGCCTCTTTTCAACTCAAAGGTCCATGAAACCTATCATCACAATGCATCATGCCCATCATCATAATGCTTCCAGCTATTGTCAGCACAATGAAATCAAAATTCTCCATGACCTCTGTCATCATAATGCTCCATGACCCCTGTCATCACAATACTCCATGAACATTTCCAGCCCAATCCTCCATGACACTTGTCATCACAATCATCCATGCCCTTGTCATCCCAATGCTCCATGACCCTTGTATTCACAATGTTCCGTGACGCTTGTCATCACAGTGCTGCATGACACCTGTCATCACAATGCTCCATGCCTTTGTCAGCAAAATGCTACATTACCTTGTCATTACAATGCTGTAGGCGCTTGTCATCACAATACTCCATTACCATGTCATCACAATCCTCCATGAACCTAGGGATCACATTGCTTCATGCCCTTGTCATCACAATTCTCCATGCTCTTTGAAATCAAAATGATCCATGACTTCTGTCATCACAATGCTCCAAACCCTTGTGATCACAATGTTCCATAACACTTGTCATCACAACGCTCCATGATGCCTGTCACAACATTACTCCATGCCCTTTTCATCACAATGATCCATGACCTTTGTCATCACAATTCTCAATACACTTGTCATCACAATGCTCCCTGACACTTGTCGTCAGCATGCTCCTTGAAACCTGTCACGAAAGGCTGCATGACATTTTATCACAAAGCCCCATGCCATTTTCATCACAATGCTCCATGCCATTGTCATCAAAATACTCGACAAGCTTGTCATCAGAATGCTCCATGACCCTTGTCATCACAATTCTCCATGCACTTGTCAGCACAGTGTTCCCTGACCCTTCTCATCACAATGCTCCAAGCCATTGTCATCACAATGCTCCATTACATTTGTCATGAGAATTCTCCATGACACTTGGCATCACAATGCTCCATACCATTGTCATCACAATGGGCCATTACATATGTCATCACAATGCTCCCTGACACCTATCTTCACAATATTGCAAGAACTGGTCATCACAATGCTCCATGCCCTAGTCATCACAATGTGCCATTCCAACTGTCATCGCAATAATCCATGAAACATATTAGACCAATGCTCCATGCCCTTGTGATCTCAATGCTCCATGCCCTTGTTATCACAAAGTTCCATGACCCCAGTCATCACAATGCTCCTTGACTCCAGTCATCACAATGCTCCGTGACTCCAGTCATCACAATGCTCCATGACCTTTGTCATCACAATGGTCCATGCCCTCATCATCAACAGTCTTTGTGACCTTTTTAACCACAATGCTCCATGAACATTTCCTCACAATGCTCTTTGACCCTTGTCATCACAATGCTCTATGCCTTTCTCAGCACAATGCTCCATGCCCTTTTCATCACAATGCTCCATGACCCCTGTCATCACATTGTTCCGTGACTCCAGTCATCACAATTCTTCATAACATTTGTCATCACAATGGTCTATACCCGCGTCATCACAAGGCTCTGTTACCATTGTAACCACAATGCTCCTTGAACTTTTCATCACAATGCTCCGTGACCTTTGTCATCACAATGCTCCATGCCTTTGTCAGAAAAATGCTCCATGACACTTGTCATCACAATGTGCCACGCACTTTTCATCCCAACGGTCCACAAATTTGTCATCAAAATGCTCCATAAAACTTGTAATCACAATGCTCCATGTCCTTCTCATCACAATGCTCCATTACCCCTGTCATAATAATGCTCCATGACCCCTGCCATCACAATGTTCCACGGCCTTGTCATCAGAAGGCTCGATGACACTTGTCATCACAATGCTCCATGCCCTTGTCATCACAAAGCTCCATGACACATGTCATTACAAAGTTCCATGGCCTTCTCATCAAAATGCTCCATTCCGTTGTCATCACAATGCTCAAAGACCCCTGTAATCACAATGCTCCATGCCCCTTTTCATCTCAATGCTCCATGAACCCTGTCATCACAATGCATCATGCCAATCATAATAATGCTTCCAGCTATTGTCAGCACAATGAAATCAAAATTCTCAATGACATCTGTCATCACAATGCTCCATGACCCCTGTCATCACAATACTCCATGAATATTTTCAGCCCAATGCTCCATGACCCTTGTCATCACAATGCTCCAAGCCATTGTCATCACAATGCTCCATTACCTTTGTCATCAGAATCCTCCATGACACTTGGCATCAAAATGCTCCATGCCATTGTCATCACAATGGGCCATTACATATGTCATCACGATGCACCCTGACACCTGTCTTCAAAATACTTCAAGACCTGGTCATCACAATGCTCCATGTCCTTCTCATCACAATATGCCATTCCAACTGTCATCACAATAATCCATGAAACATATTAGACCAATGCTCCATGCCCTTGTCTTCACAATGCTCCATGCCCTGGTTATCACAATGCTCCATGACCCCTGTTATCACAATGCTCCGTGACTCAAGTCATCACAATGCTTCATGAACTTTGTCATCACAATGGTCCATGCCCTCATCATCAACAGTCTCTGTGACCATTTTAACCACAATGTTCCATTAAATTTTTATCACAATGCTCTTTGACCCTTGTCATCACAATGCTCTATGCCTTTCTAAGCACAATGCTCCTTGCCCTTGTCATCAGAGAGCTTCATGACCCCTGTCATCACAATGCTCTGTGACTCCCGTCATCACAATGCTTCATAACATTGGTCATCACAATGGTCCATGCCCGCATCATCACAAGGATCTGTTACCTTTGTTACGACAATGCTCCATGAACTTGTCATCACAATGTTCAGTGCCTTTGTCAGAAAAATACTCCATGACCCTTGTCATCAAAATGTGCCACGCGCTTTTCATCAAAATGGTCCACAAATTTGTCATCGCAATGCTCCATAAACATTATAATCTCAATGATCCATGCCCTTCTCATCACAGTGCTCCATTACCCCGGTCATAACAATGATCCATGACCCCTGCCATCACAATGTTCCACGGCCTCGTCATCACAAGGCTCCATGACAATTGTCATCACAATGCTCCAAGACCCCTGTAATCACAATTCTCCATGCCCTTGTCATCACAAAGCTCCATGACACATGTCATCAGAATGTTCCATGGCCCGCTTATCAAAATGAGGCATGCCCTTGTCATCACAGTGCTCCAAGACCCCTGTAATCACAATGCTCCTTGCCCCTTTTCATCTCAATGCTCCATGAACCCTGTCATCACAATGCATCATGCCAATCACCATAATGCTTCCGGCTATTGTCAGTGCAATTAAATCAAAACTCTCCATGACATCTGTCATCACAAGGCTCCATGACTCCTCTCATCACAATACTCCATGAACATTTTCAGGGCAGTGCTCCATGACCCTTTTCATCACAATGATCCATGATCTTGTCATCCAAATGCTCCATGACCCATGTATTCACAATGATCCGTGACACATGTCATCACAGTGCTCCATGACACCTGTCATCACAGTGCTCCATGCCTTCTTCAGCAAAATTCTACATGACCTTGTCATTACAATGCTCTATGCGCTTGTCATAACAATGCTCCAAGACCCCTTAAATCACAATGCTCCATGCCCTTTATCATCTCAATTTTCCATGAACACTGTCATCACAATGCACCATGCCCTTTATCATAATGCTTCAGGCTATTATCATTACAATGAAATCAAAATTCTCCATGACCTCTCTCATCAAAATGCTCCCAACCATTGTGATCATAATGTTCCATAACACTTATCATCACAACACCCCATGACGATCATCATCACAATTATCCATGGTCTTGTCATCACAATGCTCCATGATCTTTGTCATCACAATGCTCAATACACTTGTCATCACAATGCTCCCTGACACTTGTCAGTATGCTCCTTGAACCCTGTCATGACAAGGCTCCATGCCTTTTTCATCACAATGATCCATGCCCTTTTCATCACAATGTTCCAAGACCCCTGTAATCACAATGCTCCTAGCCTTTGTCAGCACAAAGCTACCTGATGCATGTAATCGGAATGCTCCATGGCCTTCTCCTCACAATGCTCCATGTCATTGTCATCACAATGCTCCATGAACTCTCTCATCACATTGCTCCATGCGCTTGTCCTTACAATCCTCCATGACCCATGTATCACAGTGTTCCGTGCCCTTGTCATCAGAATGCTTCATGCCCACTCTCATCACAATAATCCATGAAATATTTCAGACAAATGCTCAATGCCCTTCTTATCACAATGCTCCATTTACTCTGTCATAACAATGCTCCATGACCCCTGAGATCACAATGTTCCACGGCCTTGTCATCACAAGGCTCCATGACCCTTGTCATCACAATGCTCCAAGACACCTGTAATCAAAATGCTCCATGCCCTTGTCATCACAAAGCTCCATGACGCATATCATCAGAAGGTTCCATGGCCTTCTCCTCACAATGCTCCATTCCCTTGTCATCACAATGCTCCAAGAACCCTGTAATCACAATGCTCCATGCATTTTTCATCTGCATGCTCCATTAACACTGCCATCACAATGCACCATGCCCATCATCATAATTCTTCAGGCTATTGGCATTACAATGAAATCGAAATTCTCCATGAACGCTGTCATCATAATGCTCCAACCCCTTGTGATCACAATGTTCCATAACACTTATAATCACAACACTCCATGACGCTCATCATCACAGTTATCCATGGTCTTGTCATCACAATGCGCCATGATCTTTGTCATCACAATGCTCCTTGACACTTGTCGTCAGTATGCTCTTTGAAACCTGTCATGACAAGGATCCATGCCTTTTTCATCACAATGATCCATGCCCTTTTCATCACAGTGCTCCATGACCCCTTTCATCACAATACTCCATGAATATTTTCAGCCCAGTGCTCCATGACATTCTCATCACAATACTCCCTGACCAATATCATCACGATGCTCCATGACCACTGTCATCACAACACTCCATGACACCTGACAACACAATGATCCGGGACTCTTGTCATCACAATGCTCCATGCCCTTGTCATCACAATGCTTCATTCCAACTGTCATCGCAATAATCCCTGAATCTTATTAGACCAATGCTCCATGCCCTTGTCATCACAATGCTCCATGCCCTTGATATCACAATGCTCCATGACAACTGTCATCAAAATACTCCATGAACTTTTTCAGCCGAATGCTCCATGACCCTTGTCATCACAATGATCTATGCCATTGTCATCCCAATGCTCCATGACACCGGTCACCACAATGCTCCATGCCTTTGTCAGCAAAATGCTACATGACCTTCTCATTACAATGCTCTATGCGCTTGTCATCAAAATACTTCATTACAATTGTCATCACAATCCTCCATGAACCTTGGGATCACATTGCTTCATGCCCTTGTCATCACAACGCTCCATGATGCCTGTCATCACAATACTCCATGGCCTTTTCATCACATTGCTCCATGACCTTTCTCATCACAATTCTCAATACAATTGTCATCACAATGCTTCCTGACACTTGTCGTCAGAATGCTCATTGAACCCTGTAACAAAAGCGCTCCATGCATTTTTCATCCCAAAGCCACATGTCGTTTTCATCACAATGATCCATGCCATTGTCATCAAAATACTCCACAAGCTTGTCATCAGAATGCTCCATGACACTTGTCATCACAATTCTTCATGCACTTGTCAGCACAATGCTCCCTGACCCTTGTCATCACAATGCTCCCAGCCATTGTCATCACAATGCTCCATTACATTTGTCATCAGAATCCTCCATGACACATGGCATCACAATGCTCCATGACATTGTCATCACAATGGGACATTACATATGTCATCACAATGCTCCCTGACACCTCTCTTCACAATACTGCATGACCTGGTCATCACAATGCTCCATGCCCTTGTCATCACAATGCGCCATTCCAACTGTCATCACAATAATTCATGAAACTAATTAGACCAATGTTCCATGCACTTGTCATCAAAATGCTCCATGCCCTTGTTATCACAATGTTCCAAGAACCATGTAATCAGAATGCTCCTTGCCCCTTTTCATCAGTATGCTCCATGAGACTAGTCATCACAGGGCTCCATGGTTTTCTCATCATAATGCTCCAGGAGCTTGTCATCACAATGCTTCACGACCATGTCATGAAAATTCTTAATGACCCTTCTCATCATAATGCTCCAAGCCCTAGTCATCACAATGCTCCATTATATTTGTCATCACAATCCTCCATTACAGTTGGCATCACAATGCTCCCTGCCATTGTCATCGCAATGGACCATGACATATGTCATCACAATGCTCTCTGACAAGTCTTTTCACAATGCTCCATGACCTTCTCATCACAATGCTCCATGCCCTTGTCATCACAATTCACCATGTCCACTGTCATCACAATAATCTATGAAACTTGTCACCCCAACTCTCCATGTCCCTGTCATCACAATGTTCCATGCTCTTGTCATCACAATGCTCCATGACCCTGTCATCACAATGCTCCGTGACTCCAGTCATCACAATGCTCCATGACCTTTGTCATCACAATTCTCAATACAGTTGTCATCACAATGCTCCCTGACACTTGTCGTCAGTATGCTCCTTGAACCCTGTCATGACAAGGCTCCATGCATTTTTCATCACAGTGTTCCATGCCCTTTTCATCACAGTGCTACAAGACCCCTGTAATCAAAATACTCCATGCGCTGGTCTTCACAAAGCTCAAAGACGCATGTCCTCAGAATGCTCTTTGGCCTTCTCTTCACAATGCTCCGTGCCTTTGTCATCACAAAGTTCCAAGACTCCTGTAATCACAATGGTCCATGCCCCTTTTCATCAGTATGCTATATGAGACTTGTCATCACAATGCTCCATGGATTTCTCATCACAGAGCTCCAGGACCTTGTCATCACAATGCTTCACAACTTTGTGAATAAAATTCTCAATAGCCCTTGTCATCATATTGCTCCAAGCCCTAGTCATCACAATGCTCCATTTTATTTGTAATCACAATCCTCCATTACATTTAGCATCACAATGCTCCATGCCATTATCATCGCAATGGACCATGACATATGGCATCACAATGATCCCTGACACCTGTCTTCACAATACTCCATGACCTTCTCATCACCAAGATCCATACCCTTGTCATTACAATGCACCATGTCCACTGTCATCACAATAATCTATGAAAGTTGTCAGACCAATGCTCCATGCCCCTGTCACCACAATGCTCCATGCCCTTGTCATCACAATGCTCCATGACCCCTATCATCACAATGCTTCCTGAATCCAGTCATCACAATGCTTCATAACGTTTGTCATCAAAACGGTCCATGCCCATGTCATCACAAGGCTCTGTGACCTTTGTAACCACAATGCTCCATGAACTTTTCATCACAACGCTCCGTGACCATTGTCATCACAATGCTCCATGCCTTTTTCAGAACAATGCTCCATGACACTTGTCATCACAATGTACCACGTGCTTTTCATCACATCGGTCCACAACCTTGTAATCACTATGCTCCATAAACCTTTTAATCACAATGCTCCATGCACTTCTCATCCAAATGCTCTCTCACCAGAGATATCACAATGTTCCATCACTAGTCATCACAATACCCCTCACGCCAGTAATCATAATGTTCCATGACACCTGTCATCACAGTGCTACATACCCTTATCATCACAATGTTCCATGACCCCTGACATCACAATGTTCCATAACCCCTGTCATCAAAATGCACCATGACCCTTTTCATCCCAAAGCTCCATGACCCGTGACATCACAATGTTCTATAACCCCTGCCCTCAAAATATTCCATTACATTTTCATCAAATTGCTGCATGACCCTGTCATCAAAATGCTCCCTGCCCTGATCATCACAATGCACCACACCATTGTCATCAAAATGCTCGCTGTTATTTGTCATCACAAATCTCCGTGACCATTGGCATCACAATGCTCCATGTAATTGTCATACCAAAGCTCCATGAACACTCTCATCACATTGCTCCTTGCCCTTGTCATCACAAAGCTCCATGACACTTGTCATCACAATGCTCGATGCCCTTCTCATCACAATGATCCATGCCCCTGTCATTACAATCATCCATGAACAATGCATCACAGTGTTCCGTGCCCTTGTCATCCCAGTTCTCCATGCCCACTCTCATCACAATAATCCATGAAACATTTTAGACAAAAGCTCAATGCCCTTCTCATCACAATGCTCCATTACCTCTGTCATAACAATGCTCCATGACACCTGCCATCACATTGTTCAACAGCATGTCATCACAATGCTCCATGACCCATGTCATCACAATGCTCCAAGACCCCTGTTATCACAATGCTCCATGCCCTTGTCATCACAGTGCTCCATGACGCATGTCATCAGAATGTTCCATGGTCTTCTCATCACAATGCTCCATGCCCTTGTTATCACAGTGCTCCAAGACCCCGGTCATCACAATGCTCCATGCCCCTTTTCATCTCAATTCTCCATTAACCCTGTAATCACAATGCACCATGCCCATCATCATAATGTTTCAGGCTATTGTCATCACAATGAAATCTAAATTCTCCATGACCTCTGTCATCATAATGCTCCAAACCCTTGTGATCATAATGTTCCATAAGACTTATCATCACAACACTCCATGACTCTCATCGTCACAGTTATCCATGGACTTCTCATCACAATGCTCCATGACCTTTGTCATCAAATGCTCAATACACTTGTCATCACAATGCTCCCTGACACTTGTCGTCAGTATGCTTTTTGAAACCTGTCATGACAAGTCTCAATGCATTTTTCATCACAATGATACATGCCCATTTCATCACAATGCATCAAGACACCTGTAATCACAATGCTCCACAACCTTCTCATCACAATGCTCCATGGCCAATATCATCACAATGCTCCATGACCACTGTCATCACAACACTCCATGACACCAGACAACACAATGATACGGAACTCTTGTCATCAAAATGCTCCATTCCCTAGTCATCACAATGCTCCATGAGCCCTGTCATCACAATACTCCATGAACATTTTCAGCCCAATGCTCCATGACCCTTGTCATCATATTGAACCATGCCCTTGTCATCCCAATGCTCCATGACAGCTGTATTCACAAAGCTCCGTGACGCTTGTCATCACAGTACTCCATGACACCTGTCATCACAATGCTCCATGCCTTTGTCAGCAAATGCTACATAACCTTGTCATTACAATGCTCTATGCACTTGTCATCACAGTACTCCATTACCATTGTCATCACAATCCTCCATGAACCTTGGGATCTCATTGCTTCATGCCCTTGTCATCACAATGCTCCATGCTCCTTGAAATCAATATGATCCAGGACCTCTCTCATCACAATGCTCCAAACCCTTGTAATCACTATGTTCCATAAAACTTGTCATCACAACGCTCCATGATGCCTGTCATCACAATACTCCATGGCCTTTTCATCACAATGCTCCATGACCATTGTCATCACAATTCTAAATACACTTGTCATTACAATGCTTCCAGAAACTTGTCGTCAGAATGCTCCTTGAAACTTGTCATGAAAAGGCTCCATGCCTTCTTCATCACAATGCCCCATGCCGTTTTCATCACAATGCTCCTTGCCATTGTCATCAAAATACTCCACAAGCTTGTCATCAGAATGTTCCATGACCCTTGTCATCACAATTTTCCATGCACTTGTCAGCACAATGCACCCTGACCCTTGTCATCACAATGCTCAAAGCCATTGTCATCACAATGCTCCATTACCTTTGTCATCAGAATCCTCCATGACACTTGGCATCACAATGCTCTATGCAATTGTCATCACAATGGGCCATTACATATCTCATCACAATGCTCCCTGACAACTCTCTTCACAATACTGCATGATGTGGTCATCACAATGCTCCATGCCCTTGTCATCACAATGTGCCACACCCTTGTCATCAAAATGCTCCATGACTTGTCATCACAAAGCTCCATGACCCTTGGCATCACTGTGCTCCATGTCATTGTCATCACAATGCTCCATGAACACTCTCATCATATTGCTCCATTCCCTTGTCATCACAAAGCTCCATGACACTTGTCATCACAATGATCGATGCCATTCTCATCACAGTGCTCCATGCCCATGTCATTACAATCCTGCATGACCCATGTATCACAGTGTTCCGTGCTCTTGTCATCACAAACCTCCATGCCCACTCTCATCACAATAATCCATGAAACATTTCAGACCAATGTTCCATGCCCTTCTCATCAAAATGCTCCATTACACCTGTCATAAGAATGCACCATGACCCTTGCCATCACCATGTTTCTCGGCCTAGTCATCACAAGATTCCATGACACTTGTCATCACATTGCTCAAGAACCCTGAAATAGCAATGCTCCATACCCTTATCATGACAAAGCTCCATGACGCATGTCATCAGAATGTTCCATGGCCTTCTCATCACAATGTTCCATGCCCTTGTCATCACAATGCTCCAAGACCCTTGTAATCACAATGCTCCATGCCCATTTTCATCTCAGTGCTCCATGAACCCTGTCATCACAATTCACCATGCCCATCATCATCATGCTTCAGGCTATTGTCATCACAATGAAATCAATATTCTCCATGACCTCTGTCATCGTAATTCTCCAAAACCTTGTGATCACAATGTTCCATAACACTTATCATCACAACACCCCATGACGCTCATCATCACAATTATCCATGGTCTTCTCATCACAATGCTCCATGATCTTTGTCATCACAATGCTCAATACACTTGTCATCACAATGCTCCCTGACACTTGTCGTCAGTATGCTCCTGGAACCCTGTCATGACAAGGCTCCATGCCTTTTTCATCACAATGATCCATGCACTTTTCATCGCAATGCTCCAAGACCCCTGTAATCACAAGGCTCCATGCCCCTTTTCATCAGAATGCTCCATGAGACTTGTCATCACAAGTCTCCATGATCTTCTCATCACAATGCTCCAGGACCTTGTCATCACCATGCTCCATTCCCTTGTCATCACAATGCTCCATGACCCCTGTCATCACAATAATCCATGAACATTTTCAGCCCAATGCTCCACGACCTACTCATCACAATGCTCCATGGCCAATATTGTCACAATGCTCCATGACCACTGTCATCACAATACTCCATGACACCTGACAACACAATGATCCGGGACTCTTGTCATCATAATGCGCCATTCCCCAGTCATCACAATGCTCCATGACCCCTGTCATTACCACACTCCATGAACAATTTCAGCCCAGTGCTTCATGACCGTTGTCATCACAATGATCCGTGCCCTTGTCTTCCCAATGCTACATGACCCCTGTAATCACAATGCTCCGTGATGCTTGTCATCACAGAGCTCCATGACACATGTCATCACAGTGCTCCATGCATTTGTCAGCAGAATGCTAAATGACATTGTCATTACAATGCTCTATGCGCTTGTCATCACAATACTCCATTTCCATTGTCATCACAATTCTCCATGAAACTTGGGATCACATTGCTTCATGCCCTTGTCATCACAATGCTCCAAGCTCCTTGAAATCAAAATGATCCATGACGTTTGTCATCACAATGCTCCAAACCCTTGTGATCATAATGTTCCATAACACTTGTCATCACAATGCTCCATGATGCCTTTCATCACAATGGTCCATGACCTTTGTCATCACAATTCTCAATACACTTGTCATCACAATGCTCACTGACACTTGTCATCAGAATGCTCCGTGAAACCTGTCACGAAAAGGCTCCATGCATTTTTCATCACAATGCCCCATGCCGTTTTCATCACAATGCTCCATGCCATTGTCATTAAAATACTCCACAAGCTTGTCATCAGAATGCTCCATTACACTTGTCATCACAATTTTCCATGCATTTGTCGGCACAATGCTCCCTGACCATTGTCATCATAATACTCCAAGCCATTGTCATCACAATGCTCCATGACCTTTGTCATCAGAATCCTCAATGACACTTGACATCACAATGCTCCCTGCCATTGTCATCACAATGGGCCATTTATATGTCATCACAATGCTCCCTGACACCTGTCTTCACAATACTGCATGGCCTGGTCATCACAATGCTCCATGCCCTTGTCATCACAATGCGCAATTCCAAATGTCATCGCAATAATCCATGAAACATATTAGACCAATGTTCCATGCCCTTGTCATCACAATGCTCCATGCCCTTTTTATCACAATGCTCCATGACACCTGTCATCACAATGCTCCGTTACTCCAGTCATCACAATGCTTCATGACTTTTGTCATCACAAATTTCCATGCCCTCCTCATCAACAGGTCTCTGTGACCTTTTTAACCACAGTGCTCCATGAACTTTTCATCACAATGTTCTTTGACCCTTGTCATCACTATGCTCCATGCGCTTGTCAGCACAATGCTCCATGACACATGTCATCACAATGCACCATGTGCTTGTCATCACAGTGTTCCACAATCTTGTCATCACAGTGCTCCTTAAAATTTGTCATCACAATGCTCCATGCACTTCTCATCAAAATGCTCTCTCAACACTAATATCACAATGCTACATCACTATTTTTCACAATACTCCCTCACCCCTGTCATCACAATGTTCCATGACTCCTGTCATCACAATGCTACATGCACTTATCATCACAATGTTCGATGACCCCTGACATCACAATGTTCCATAACACCTGTCGTCAAAATGTTACATGACACTTTTCATCAAATTGCTCCATGACCCTGTCATAAGAATGCTCCCTGCGCTCCTTTTCAGAATGCACAATGCCCTTGCCATCAAAATGCAACATGTCCTTTGTCATCACAAAGATCCATGACCCGGGGAATCTCAATGCTCAATGTCATTGTCATCACAATGCTCCATGAACACTCTCATCACATTGCTCCATGCCATTGTCTTCACAAAACTCCATGACACATGTCATTAGAATGCTCCATGGCCTTCTCATCACAATGCTACATGCCCTTGCCATCACAATGCTCCATTACACCATTCATAACAATGCTCCATGACTCCTGCTAATACGATGTTCCATGGCCTTGTCATCACAAAGCTCCATGACCCTTCTCTTCACATTGCTCCAAGAACCCTGTAATCACAATGCTCTATGCCCTTTTTCATCTCAATGATCCATGAACCCTGTCATCACAAGGCACCATGCCCATCATCATAATGCTTCATGCTATTGTCATCACAATGAAATCAAAATGCTCCATGACCTCTGTCATGACAATGCTCCAAACACTTGTGATCACAATATTCCATATATCTTGTCATCACAATACCCCATGACGCTCATCATCACAATTATCAATGGTCTTCTCATCACAATGCTCCATGACCTTTGTCATCACAGTGCTCAATACACTTGTCATCAAAATGCTCCCTGACACTTGTTGTCTGTATGCTCCTTGAATCCTGTCATGAAAAGGCTCCATGCCTTTTTCATCACAATGATCCATGTCCTTTTCATCACAATGCTCCAAGACCCATGTAATCTCAATGCTCCAAGACCTTGTCATCACAAAGCTGAATGACGCATGCCATTACAATTCTCCTTGGTCTTCTCCTCACAATGCTCCATGCCCTTGTCCTCACAATGTTCCAAGACCCCTGTAATCAAAATACTCCATGCCCGTGTCATCAAAAACCTCCATGACGCATGTCATCAGAATGCTCCATGGACTTCTCATCACAATGCTCCATGCCCTAGTGATCACAATGCTCCAAGACCCCTGTAATCACAAGGCTCCATGACACTTTTCATCAGAATGCTCCATGAGACTTATCATCACAAGTCTCCATGGTCTCCTCATCACAATGCTCCAGGACATTGTCATCACCATGCTCCATTCCCTTGTCATCACAATGCTCCATGACCCATGTCATCAAAATAATCCATGAATATTTTCAACCAAATGCTCCACGACCTACTCATCACAATGCTCCATGGCCAATATCCTCATAATGCTCCATGACCACTGTCATCACAACACTCAATGACACCCGATAACACAATGATCCGGGACCCTTGTCATCACAATGCTCCATTCCCTTTTCATCACAATGCGCCATGACCCCTGTCATCACAACACTCCATGAACATTTTCAGCCCAGTGTTCCATGACCCTTGTCATCACAATGATCCATGCCCTTGTCATCCCAATGCTCCATGACACATGTATTCACAATGCTCCATCCCTTTGTCAGCAAAATGCTATATGACCTTGTCATTACAATGCTGTATGCGCTTGTCATCACAGTACTCCATTTTCATTGTCATCACAATCCTCCATGAACCTTGGGATCACATTGCTTCATGCCCTTGTCATCACAATGCTCCATGCTCCTTGAAATCAAAATGATCCATGACTTCTGTCATCACAATGCTCCAAATGCTTGTGATCACAGTGTTCCATAACACTTGTCACCACAACGCTCCATGATTCCTGTCATCACAATACTCCGTGCCCTTTTCATCACAATGCTCCATGACCTTTGTTATCACAATTCTCAATACACTTGTCATCACAATGCTCCATGCGCTTGTCAGCACAATGCTCCATGACACATGTCATCACAATGCACCATGTGCTTGTCATCACAGTGCTCCACAATCTTGTCATCACAATGCTCCTTAAAATTTGTCATCACAATGCTCCATGCACTTCTCATCAAAATGCTCTCTCACCACTGATATCACAATGCTACATCAATATTTTTCACAATACTCCCTCACCCCTGTCATCACAATGTTCCATGACTCCTGTCATCACAATGCTACATGCACTTATCATCACAATGTTCGATGACCCCTGACATCACAATGTTCCATAACACCTGTCATCAAAATGTTCCATGACACTTTTCATCAAATAGCTCCATGACCCTGTCATCAGAATGCACCCTGCCTTTCTCATCACAGTGCACAACGCCCTTGCCATCAAAATGCTCCATGACCTTTGTCATCACAAAGATCCATGACCCTTGGCATCACAATGCTCCATGTCATTGTCATCACAATGCTCCATGAACGCTCTCATCACATTGCTCCATGCCCTTGTCTTCACAAAGCTCCATGACACATGTCAACATAATGCTCCATGGCCTTCTCATCACAATGCTCCATGCCCTTGCCATCACAATGCTCCATTACACCTGTGATAACAATGCTCCATGACCCCTGCCATCACGATGTTACATGGCCTTGTCATCACAAGGCTCCATGACCCTTGTCATCACAATGCTCCAAGACCCCTGTAATCACAATGCTCCATGCCCCTTTTCATCAGAATGTTCCATGAGATTTCTCATCACAAGTCTCCATGGTCATCT
This sequence comes from Mesoplodon mirus, assembly GCF_964341445.2. NCBI lineage: Eukaryota > Metazoa > Chordata > Mammalia > Artiodactyla > Ziphiidae > Mesoplodon > Mesoplodon mirus. Next base: position 1,039,314 of record NW_028295721.1, read on the forward strand.
CATCACAATGCTACAGGACCTTGTCATCACCATGCTCCATTCCCTAGTCATCACAATGCTCCATGACCCATGTCATACCAATACTCCATGAATATTTTCAGCCCAATGCTCCATGACCTTCTCATCACAATGCTCCATGACCAATATCATCACAATGCTCCATGACCACTGTCGTCAGAACACTCCATGACACGTGACAACACAATGACCCAGAACTCTTGTCATCACAATGTTCCAAGACCCCTGTAATCACAATGCTCCATCACCCCTGTCATCACAATACTCCATGAAATTTTTCAACCCAATGCTCCATGACCCCTGTCATCACAATGATACATGCCTTTGTCATCCCAATGCTCCATGAACCCTCTATTCACAATGCTCCGTGACGCTTGTCATCACTGTGCTCCATGACACATGTTATCACAATGCTCCATGCCTTTGTCAGCAAAATGCTACATGACCTTGTCATTACAATGCTCTATGCGCTTGTCATCACAATACTCTATTTCCATTGTCATCACAATCCTCCATGAAACTTGGGATCACATTGCTTCATGCCCTTGTCATCACAATGCTCCCTGCTCCTTGAAATCAAAATGATCCATGACCTCTCTCATCACAATGCTCCAAACTCTTGTGATCACTATGTTCTATAACACTTGTCATCACAAAGCTCCATGATGCCTGTCATCACACATACTCCATGCCCTTTTTATAAAAATGCTCCTTGAATTTGTCATCACAATTCTCAGTACACTTCTCATCACAATGCTCCGTGACATTGTCATCAGAATGCTCCTTGAACCCTGTCACAAAAAGGCTCCATGCCTTTTTCATCAAAATGCTCCATGCAATTGTCATCAAAATACTCCACAAGCTTGTGATCAGAATGCTCCATGACCCTTGTCATCACAATTCTCCATGCACTTGTCAGCACAATGCTCCCTGAAACCTGTCATCACAATGCTCCAAGCCCTTGTCATCACAATGCTCCATTACCTTTGTCATCAGAATCCTCCATGACACTTGGCATCACAATTCTCCATGCCATTGTCATTACAATGGGCCATTACTTATGTCATCACAATGCTCCCTGACACCTCTCTTCACAATACTGCATGACCTGGTCATCACAATGCTCCATGCCCTTGTTATCACAATGTTCCAAGTCCCCTGTAATCAGAATGCTCCAGACCACTTTTCATCAGTATGCTCCTTGAGACTTGTCATCACAAGCCTCCATGGTTTTCTCATCACAATGCTCCAGGGCTTGTCATCACAATGCTTCACGACATTGTCATGAAAATTCTCAATGGCCCTTGTCAACATAATGCTCCATGCCGTAGTCATCACAATGTTCCATTATATTTGTCATCACATCCTCCATTACAATTGGCATCACAATGCTCCATGCTATTGTCATCGCAATGGACCATGACATAGGTCATCACAATGCTCCCTGCCAACTGTCTTCACATTACTCCATGCCCTTGTCTTCACAATGCTCCATGCACTTGTCATCACAATGCACCATGTCCACTGTCATCACAATAATCTTTGAAACATGTCAGACCTATGCTCCATGCCCCTGTCATCACAATGCTCCATGCCCTTGTCATCCCAATGCTCCATGATCCCTGTCATCACAATGCTCCGTGATTCCAGTCATCACTATGCTTCATAACGTTTGTCATCACAACGGTCCATGCCCGCATCAACACAAGGCTCTGTGACCTTTGTAACCACAATGCTCCATGAACATTTCATCACAATGCCCCGTGACCCTTGTCATCACAATACTCCATGCCTTTGTAAGAACAATGCTCCATGACTCTTGTCATCACAATGTGCCATGCGCTTTTCATCACAATGATCTACAACCTTGTCATCGCTATGCTCCATAAAACTTGTAATCACATTGCTCCATGCACTTCTCATCCAAATGCTCTCTCACATGAGATATCACAATGTTCCATCACTAGTCATCACAATCCTCCCTCACCCCTGTTATCACAATATTCCATGACCCCTGTCATCACAATGCTACATCCCCTTATCAGCACAATGTTCCTTGATCCCTGACATCACAATGTTCCATAACCCCTGTCATCAAAATGCTCCATGACCCTTTTCATCCCAAAGCTCCATGATCCCTGGCATCACAATGTTCTATAACCCCTGTCATCAAAATGTTCCATTACACTTTTCTTCAAATTGCTGCATGACCCTGTCATAAAAATGCTCCCTGCCCTTCTCATCACAATGCACCACACACTTGTCATCAAAATGCTCCATGACCTTTGTCATCACAAAGCTCCATGACCCTTGGCATCACAATGCTCCATGTCATTGTCATCACAAAGCTCCATGAACCCTCTCATCACATTGCTCCATGCCTTTGTCATCACAAAGGTCCATGACATTTGTCATCACAGTGCTCGATGCCCTTCTCATCACAATGCTCCATGCCCTTGTCATTACAATCCTCCATGACCCATGTATCACAGTGTACCGTGCCCTTGTCATCACAATGCTCCATGCCCACTCTCATCACAATAATCCATGAAACGTTTCAGACCAATTCTCAATGCCCTTCTCATCACAATGCTCCATTACCTCTGTCATAACTATTCTCTATGACCCCTGCCATCACAATATTCCAGGGCCTTGTCATCAAAAGGCTCCATGACGCTTGTCATCACAATGCTCCAAGACCCCTGTAATCACAATGCTCCATGAACTTTTCATCACAGAGCTCCATGACGCATGCCATCAGAAAGTTCTATGGCTTTCTCCTCACAATGCTCCATGCCCTTGTCATCACAATGCTCCAAGACCCCTGTAATCACAATGCTCCATGCCCCTTTTCATCAGAATGCTCCATGAGACTTGTCATCACAAGTCTCCATCGTCATCTCATCACCATACTCCAGGACCTTGTCATCACAATGCTCCATGACACCTGTCATCACAATACTCCATGAATATTTACAACCCAATTCTCCATTACCTTCTCATCACAATGCTCCATGACCACTATCATCACAATGCTCCATGACCACTGTCATCACAATGCGCCATTCCAACTGTCATCACATTAATCCATGAAACTTATTATACGAATGCTCCATGCTCTTGTCATCACAATGCTCCATGCCCTTGCTATCACAATGTTCCAAGACCCCTGTAATCAGAATGCTCCATGCCCCTTTTCATCAGTATGCTCCATGAGAACTGTCATCACAAGGCTCCATGGATTTCTCATCACAATGCTCAAGGACCTTGTCATCACAATGCTTCACGACATTGTCATGAAAATTCTCAAAGGCCCTTGTCATCATAATGCTCCAAGCCCTAGTCATCACAATGCTCCATCATATTTGTCATCACAATCCTCCATTACATTTGGCATCAAAATGCACCATGCCATTGTCATTGAAATGAACCATGACATATGTCATCAAAATGCTCCCTGACACCAGTCTTCACAATACTCCATGACTTTGTCATCACAATGCTCCATGCCCTTGTCATCACAATGCTCCATGATCCCTGTCAACACAGTGCTCCGTGACTCCAGTCATCACAATGCTTCATAACTTTTGTCATCACAACGGTCCATGCCTGCGTCATCAGAAATCTCTGTGACCTTTGTAACCACAATGCTCCATGAACATTTCAACACAGTGCTCCGTGACACTTGTCATCACAATGCTCCATGCCTTTGTCAGAAAAATGCTCAATGACCCTTGTCATCAAAACGTGCCACGGGCTTTCCATCAAAATGATCCACAATCTTGTAATCACTATGCTCCATAAACCTTGTAATCACAATGCTCCATGCTCTTCTCATCCAAATGCTCTCTCACATGAGATATAACCATGTTCCCTCACTAGTCATCACAATCCTCCCTCAACCCTGTAATCAAAATGTTCCATGACCACTGTCATCAACATGTTCCATTCCCTTGTCATCACAATGTTCCATGACCACTGTTATCACAATACTCCATGAACATTTTCAGCCAAATACTCCATGACCTTCTCATCACAATGCTCCATGACAAATATCATCAAAATGCTCCATGACCACTGTCATCACAACACTCCATGACACCCGACAACACAATGATCAGGGACTATTGTCATTACAATGCTCCATTACCTAGTCATCACAATGTTCCATGACCCCTGTCATCACAATACTCCATGAACATTTTCAGCCCAATGCTCCATGACTCTTGGCATCACAATGATCCATGCCCTTGTCATCCCAAATCTCCATAACCCCTGTATACACAATGCTCCGTGATGCTTGTCATCACAGTGCTCCATGACACCTGGCATCACAATGCTTCATGCCTTTGTCAGCAGAATGCTACATGACCTTGTCATTACAATGCTCTATGCGCTTGTCATCACAATGCTCCATTACCATTATCATCACAATCCTCCATGAACCTTGGGATCACATTGCTTCATGCCCTTGTCATCACAATGCTCCATGCTCCTTGAAATCAAAATGATCCATGACCTCTCTCATCACAATGCTCCAAAAACTTGTAATCACTATGTTCCATAAAACTTGTCATCACAACGCTCCATGATGCCTGTCATCACAATACTCCATGGCCTTTTCATCACAATGCTCCATGACCATTGTCATCACAATTCTAAATACACTTGTCATTACAATGCTTCCAGAAACTTGTCGTCAGAATGCTCCTTGAAACTTGTCACGAAAAGGCTCCATGCCTTTTTCATCACAATGCCCCATGCCGTTTTCATCACAATGCTCCATGACATTGTCATCAAAATACTCCACAAGCTTGTCATCAGAATGTTCCAAGACCCTTGTCATCACAATTCTCCATGCACTTGTCAGCACAATGCACCCTGACCTTTGTCATCACAATGCTCAAAGCCATTGTCATCACAATGCTCCATTACCTTTGTCATCAGAATCCTCCATGACACTTGGCATCACAATGCTCTATGCAATTGTCATTACAATGGGCAATTACATATCTCATCACAATGCTCCCTGACAACTGTCTTCACAATACTGCATGATGTGGTCATCACAATGCTCCATGCCCTTGTCATCACAATGTGCCACACCCTTGTCATCAAAATGCTCCATGACTTGTCATCACAAAGCTCCATGACCCTTGGCATCACAATGCTCCATGTCATTGCCATCACAATGTTCCATGAACACTCTCATCATATTGCTCCATTCCCTTGTCATTCCAAAGCTCCATGACACTTGTCATCACAATGCTCGATGCCATTCTCATCACAATGCTCCATGCCCATGTCATTACAATCCTGCATGACCCATGTATCACAGTGTTCCGTGCTCTTGTCATCACAAACCTCCATGCCCACTCTCATCAAAATAATCCATGAAACATTTCAGACCAATGTTCCATGCCCTTCTCATCAAAATGCTCCATTACACCTGTCATAAGAATGCACCATGACCCTTGCCATCACAATGTTTCTCGGCCTAGTCATCACAAGATTCCATGACACTTGTCATTACATTGCTCAAGACCCCTGAAATCGCAATGCTCCATGCCCTTGTCATGACAAAGCTCCATGACGCATGTCATCAGAATGTTCCATGGCCTTCTCATCACAATGTTCCATGCCCTTGTCATCACAATGCTCCAAGACCCTTGTAATCACAATGCTCCATGCCCATTTTCATCTCAATGCTCCATGAACCCTGTCATCACAATGCACCATGCCCATCATCATAATGCTTCAGGCTATTGTCATCACAATGAAATCAATATTCTCCATGACCTCTGTCATCGTAATTCTCCAAACCCTTGTGATCACAATGTTCCATAACACTTATCATCACAACACCCCATGACGCTCATCATCACAATTACCCATGGTCTTCTCATCACAATGCTCCATGATCTTTGTCATCACAATGCTCAATACACTTGTCATCACAATGCTCCCTGACACTTGTCGTCAGTATGCTCCTGGAACCCTGTCATGACAAGGCTCCATGCCTTTTTCATCACAATGATCCATGCACTTTTCATCACAATGATCCAAGACCCCTGTAATCACAAGGCTCCATGCCCCTTTTCATCAGAATGCTCCATGAGACTTGTCATCACAAGTCTCCATGATCTTCTCATCACAGTGCTCCAGGACCTTGTCATCACCATGCTCCATTCCCTTGTCATCACAGTGCTCCATGACCACTGTCCTCACAATAATCCATGAACATATTCAGCCCAATGCTCCACGACCTACTCATCACAATGCTCCATGGCCAATATTGTCACAATGCTCCATGACCACTGTCATCACAACACTCCATGACACCTGACAACACAATGATCCGGGACTCTTGTCATCATAATGCCCCATTCCCCAGTCATCACAATGCTCCATGACCCCTGTCATTACCACACTCCATGAACATTTTCAGCCCAGTGCTCCATGACCGTTGTCATCACAATGATCCGTGCCCTTGTCTTCCCAATGCTACATGACCCCTGTAATCACAATGCTCCGTGACGCTTGTCATCACAGTGCTCCATGACACATGTCATCACAGTGCTCCATGCATTTGTCAGCAGAATGCTACATGACTTTGTCATTACAATGCTCTATGCGCTTGTCATCACAATACTCCATTTCCATTGTCATCACAATTCTCCATGAAACTTGGGATCACATTGCTTCATGCCCTTGTCATCACAATGCTCCAAGCTCCTTGAAATCAAAATGATCCATGACGTTTGTCATCACAATGCTCCAAACCCTTGTGATCATAATGTTCCATAACACTTGTCATCACAATGCTCCATGACCTTTGTCATCACAATTCTCAATACACTTGTCATCACAATGCTCACTGACACTTGTCATCAGAATGCTTCTTGAATCCTGTCATGGAAAGGCTCCATGCCTTTTTCATCACAATGCCCCATGCCGTTTTCATCACAATGCTCCATGCCATTGTCATTAAAATACTCCACAAGCTTGTCATCAGAATGCTCCATTACACTTGTCATCACAATTTTCCATGCACTTGTCGGCACAATGCTCCCTGACTCTTGTCATCATAATACTCCAAGCCATTGTCATCACAATGCTCCATGACCTTTGTCATCAGAATCCTCAATGACACTTGACATCACAATGCTCCCTGCCATTGTCATCACAATGGGCTATTTATATGTCATCACAATGCTCCCTGACACCTGTCTTCACAATACTGCATGGCCTGGTCATCACAATGCTCCATGCCCTTGTCATCACAATGCGCCATTCCAAATGTCATCGCAATAATCCATGAAACATATTAGACCAATGTTCCATGCCCTTGTCATCACAATGCTCCATGCCCTTTTTATCACAATGCTCCATGACACCTGTCATCACAATGCTCCGTTACTCCAGTCATCACAATGCTTCATGACTTTTGTCATCACAAATTTCCATGCCCTCCTCATCAACAGGTCTCTGTGACCTTTTTAACCACAGTGCTCCATGAACTTTTCATCACAATGTTCTTTGACCCTTGTCATCACTATGCTCCATGCGCTTGTCAGCACAATGCTCCATGACACATGTCATCACAATGCACCATGTGCTTGTCATCACAGTGCTCCACAATCTTGTCATCACAATGCTCCTTAAAATTTGTCATCACAATGCTCCATGCACTTCTCATCAAAATGCTCTCTCACCACTGATATCACAATGTTACATCAATATTTTTCACAATACTCCCTCACCCCTGTCATCACAATGTTCCATGACTCCTGTCATCACAATGCTACATGCACTTATCATCACAATGTTCGATGACCCTTGACATCACAATGTTCCATAACACCTGTCATCAAAATGTTCCATGACACTTTTCATCAAATAGCTCCATGACCCTGTCATCAGAATGCACCCTGCCTTTCTCATCACAGTGCACAACGCCCTTGCCATCAAAATGCTCCATGACCTTTGTCATCACAAAGATCCATGACCCTTGGCATCACAATGCTCCATGTCATTGTCATCACAATGCTCCATGAACGCTCTCATCACATTGCTCCATGCCCTTGTCTTCACAAAGCTCCATGACACATGTCATCATAATGCTCCATGGCCTTCTCATCACAATGCTCCATGCCCTTGCCATCACAATGCTCCATTACACCTGTGATAACAATGCTCCATGACCCCTGCCATCACGATGTTACATGGCCTTGTCATCACAAGGCTCCATGACCCTTGTCATCACAATGCTCCAAGACCCCTGTAATCACAATGCTCCATGCCTCTTTTCATCAGAATGCTCCATGAGATTTCTCATCACAAGTCTCCATGGTCATCTCATCACAATGCTCCAGGACCTTGTCATCACCATGCTCCATTCCCTAGTCATCACAATGCTCCATGACCCATGTCATACCAATACTCCATGAACATTTTCAGCCCAATGCTCCATGACCTTCTCATCACAATGCTCCATGACCAATATCATCACAATGCTCCATGACCACTGTCGTCACAACACTCCATTACACGTGACAACACAATGACCCGGAACTCTTGTCATCACAATGCTCCAAGACCCCTGTAATCACAATGCTCCATCACCCCTGTCATCACAATACTCCATGAAATTTTTCAACCCAATGCTCCATGACCCCTGTCATCACAATGATACATGCCTTTGTCATCCCAATGCTCCATGACCCCTCTATTCACAATGCTCCGTGACGCTTGTCATCACTGTGCTCCATGACACATGTTATCACAATGCTCCATGCCTTTGTCAGCAAAATGCTACATGACCTTGTCATTACAATGCTCTATGCACTTGTCATCACAATACTCTATTTCCATTGTCATCACAATCCTCCATGAAACTTGGGATCACATTGCTTCATGCCCTTGTCATCACAATGCTCCCTGCTCCTTGAAATCAAAATGATCCATGACCTCCCTCATCACAATGCTCCAAACTCTTGTGATCACTATGTTCTATAACACTTGTCATCACAAAGCTCCATGATGCCTGTCATCACACATACTCCATGCCCTTTTTATAAAAATGCTCCTTGAATTTGTCATCACAATTCTCAGTACACTTCTCATCACAATGCTCCGTGACATTGTCATCAGAATGCTCCTTGAACCCTGTCACAAAAAGGCTCCATGCCTTTTTCATCAAAATGCTCCATGCAATTGTCATCAAAATACTCCACAAGCTTGTGATCAGAATGCTCCATGACCCTTGTCATCACAATTCTCCATGCACTTGTCAGCACAATGCTCCCTGAAACCTGTCATCACAATGCTCCAAGCCCTTGTCATCACAATGCTCCATTACCTTTGTCATCAGAATCCTCCATGACACTTGGCATCACAATTCTCCATGCCATTGTCATTACAATGGGCCATTACTTATGTCATCACAATGCTCCCTGACACCTCTCTTCACAATACTGCATGACCTGGTCATCACAATGCTCCATGCCCTTGTTATCACAATGTTCCAAGTCCCCTGTAATCAGAATGCTCCAGACCACTTTTCATCAGTATGCTCCTTGAGACTTGTCATCACAAGCCTCCATGGTTTTCTCATCACAATGCTCCAGGACTTGTCATCACAATGCTTCACGACATTGTCATGAAAATTCTCAATGGCCCTTGTCAACATAATGCTCCATGCCGTAGTCATCACAATGCTCCATTATATTTGTCATCACATCCTCCATTACAATTGGCATCACAATGCTCCATGCTATTGTCATCGCAATGGACCATGACATAGGTCATCACAATGCTCCCTGCCAACTGTCTTCACATTACTCCATGCCCTTGTCTTCACAATGCTCCATGCACTTGTCATCACAATGCACCATGTCCACTGTCATCACAATAATCTTTGAAACATGTCAGACCTATGCTCCATGCCCCTGTCATCACAATGCTCCATGCCCTTGTCATCCCAATGCTCCATGATCCCTGTCATCACAATGCTCCGTGATTCCAGTCATCACTATGCTTCATAACGTTTGTCATCACAACGGTCCATGCCCGCATCAACACAAGGCTCTGTGACCTTTGTAACCACAATGCTCCATGAACATTTCATCACAATGCCCCGTGACCCTTGTCATCACAATACTCCATGCCTTTGTAAGAACAATGCTCCATGACTCTTGTCATCACAATGTGCCATGCGCTTTTCATCACAATGATCTACAACCTTGTCATCGCTATGCTCCATAAAACTTGTAATCACATTGCTCCATGCACTTCTCATCCAAATGCTCTCTCACATGAGATATCACAATGTTCCATCACTAGTCAACACAATCCTCCCTCACCCCTGTTATCACAATATTCCATGACCCCTGTCATCACAATGCTACATCCCCTTATCAGCACAATGTTCCTTGATCCCTGACATCACAATGTTCCATAACCCCTGTCATCAAAATGCTCCATGACCCTTTTCATCCCAAAGCTCCATGATCCCTGGCATCACAATGTTCTATAACCCCTGTCATCAAAATGTTCCATTACACTTTTCTTCAAATTGCTGCATGACCCTGTCATAAAAATGCTCCCTGCCCTTCTCATCACAATGCACCACACACTTGTCATCAAAATGCTCCATGACCTTTGTCATCACAAAGCTCCATGACCCTTGGCATCACAATGCTCCATGTCATTGTCATCACAATGCTCCATGAACCCTCTCATCACATTGCTCCATGCCTTTGTCATCACAAAGGTCCATGACATTTGTCATCACAGTGCTCGATGTCCTTCTCATCACAATGCTCCATGCCCTTGTCATTACAATCCTCCATGACCCATGTATCACAGTGTACCGTGCCCTTGTCATCACAATGCTCCATGCCCACTCTCATCACAATAATCCATGAAACGTTTCAGACCAATGCTCAATGCCCTTCTCATCACAATGCTCCATTAACTCTGTCATAACTATTCTCTATGACCCCTGCCATCACAATGTTCCAGGGCCTTGTCATCAAAAGGCTCCATGACGCTTGTCATCACAATGCTCCAAGACCCCTGTAATCACAATGCTCCATGAACTTTTCATCACAGAGCTCCATGACGCATGCCATCAGAAAGTTCTATGGCTTTCTCCTCACAATGCTCCATGCCCTTGTCATCACAATGCTCCAAGACCCCTGTAATCACAATGCTCCATGCCCCTTTTCATCAGAATGCTCCATGAGACTTGTCATCACAAGTCTCCATCGTCATCTCATCACCATACTCCAGGACCTTGTCATCACAATGCTCAATGACACCTGTCATCACAATACTCCATGCATATTTACAACCCAATTCTCCATTACCTTCTCATCACAATGCTCCATGACCACTATCATCACAATGCTCCATGACCACTGTCATCACAATGCGCCATTCCAACTGTCATCACATTAATCCATGAAAATTATTATACCAATGCTGCATGCCCTTGTCATCACAATGCTCCATGCCCTTGCTATCACAATGTTCCAAGACCCCTGTAATCAGAATGCTCCATGCCCCTTTTCATCAGTATGCTCCATGAGACCTGTCATCACAAGGCTCCATGGATTTCTCATCACAATGCTCAAGGACCTTGTCATCACAATTCTTCACGACATTGTCATGAAAATTCTCAAAGGCCCTTGTCAACATAATGCTCCAAGCCCTAGTCATCACAATGCTCCATCATATTTGTCATCACAATCCTCCATTACATTTGGCATCACAATGCACCATGCCATTGTCATTGAAATGAACCATGACATATGTCATCAAAATGCTCCCTGACACCAGTCTTCACAATACTCCATGACTTTGTCATCACAATGCTCCATGCCCTTGTCATCACAATGCTCCATGAACCCTGTCAACACAATGCTCCGTGATTCCAGTCATCACAATGCTTCATAACTTTTGTCATCACAACGGTCCATGCCTGCGTCATCACAAATCTCTGTGACCTTTGTAACCACAATGCTCCATGAACATTTCAACACAGTGCTCCGTGACACTTGTCATCACAATGCTCCATGCCTTTGTCATAAAAATGCTCAATGACCCTTGTCATCAAAACGTGCCACGGGCTTTCCATCACAATGATCCACAATCTTGTAATCACTATGCTCCATAAACTTGTAATCACAATGCTCCATGCTCTTCTCATCCAAATGCTATCTCACATGAGATATAACCATGTTCCCTCACTAGTCATCACAATCCTCCGTCAACCCTGTAATCAAAATGTTCCATGACCACTGTCATCACCATGTTCCATTCCCTTGTCATCACAATGTTCCATGACCACTGTCATCACAATACTCCATGAACATTTTCAGCCAAATACTCCATGACCTTCTCATCACAATGCTCCATGACAAATATAATCAAAATGCTCCATGACCACTGTCATCACAACACTCCATGACACGCGACAAAACAATGATCAGGGACTATTGTCATTACAATGCTCCATTCCCTAGTCATCACAATGTTCCATGACCCCTGTCATCACAATACTCCATGAACATTTTCAGCCCAATGCTCCATGACCCTTGGCATCACAATGATCCATGCCCTTGTCATCCCAATTCTCCATAACCCCTGTATACACAATGCTCCGTGACGCTTGTCATCACAGTGCTCCATGACACCTGGCATCACAATGCTTCATGCCTTTGTCAGCAGAATGCTACATGACCTTGTCATTACAATCCTCTATGCGCTTGTCATCACAATACTCCATTACCATTAACATCACAATCCTCCATGAACCTTGGGATCACATTGCTTCATGCCCTTGTCATCACAATGTTCCATGCTCCTTGAAATCAAAATGATCCATGACCTCTGTCATCACAATGCTCCAAAACCTTGTGAACACAATGTTCCATAGCACTTGTCATCACAACGCTCCATGATGCCTGTCATCACAATACTCCATGCCCTTTTCATCACAATGCTCCATGACCTTTGTCATCACAATTCTCAATACATTGTCATCACAATGCTCCCTGGCATTTGTCGTCAGAATGCTCCTTGAACCCTGTCACGAAAAGTCTCCATGCCATTTTCATCACAGTGCCCCATGCCGTTTTCATCACAATGCTCCATGCCATTGTCATCAAAATACTCCAGAAGCTTGTCAGCAGAATGTTCCATTACCCTTGTCATCACAATTCTCCATGCACTTGTCAGCAAAATGCTCCCTGACCATTGTCATCAGAATGATCCAATCCATTGTCATCACAATGCTCCATTACATTTGTCTTCTGAATCCTCCATGACACTTGGCATCACAATGCTCAATGCCATTGTCATCACAATGGGCCATTATATATTTCAGCACAATGCTCCCTGACAACTGTCTTCACAATACTGCATCACATGGTCATCACAATGCTCCATGCCCTTGTCATCACAATGCTCCATGCCCTTGTTATCACAATGCTCCATGACCCCTGTCAAAACAATGCTCTATGCCTTTCTCAGCACAATGCTCCATGACGTATGCCATCAGAATGCTCCATGGCCTTCTCCTGACAGTGCTCCATGCCCTTGTCTTCACAGTGCTCCAAGACCCCTGTAATCACAATGCTCCATGCCCCTTTTCATCAGAATGCTCCATGACACCTGTCATCACAATGCTCTGTGACTCCAGTCATCACAGTGCTTCATAATATTTGTCATCACAATGGTCCATGCCCACGTCATCACAAGGCTCTGTTACCATTGTATCCACAATGCTCCATGAACATTTCATCACAATGCTCTGTGACCCTTTTCATCACAATGCTCCATGCCTTTTTCAGGAAAATTCTACATAACCTTGTCATTACAATGCTCTATGCTTTTGTCACCACAATGCTCCAAGACCCCTGTAATCACAGTGCTACATGCCCCTTTTCATCTCAATGCTCCATGAACTCTGTCATCACAATGCACCATGCCCATCATCATAATGCTTCAGGCTATTGTCATCACAATGAAATCAAAATTCTGCATGACCACTGTCATCGTAATGCTCCAAAGCCTTGTGATCACAATGTTCCATAACACTTATAATCACAACACCCCATGACGATTATCATCACAATTATCCATGGCCTTCTCATCACCATGCTCCATGACGTTTGTCATCACAATTCTCAATACACTTGTCATCACAATGCACCCTGACACTTGTCGTCAGAATGCTCCTTGAACCCTGTCAAGAAAAGGCTGCATGCATTTTTCATCACATTGCCCCATGCCGTTTTCATCACAATGCTCCATGCCATTGTCATCAAAATACTCCACAAGCTTGTCATCAGAATGCTCCATGACCCTTGTCATCACAATTCTCCATGCACTTGTCAGCACAATGCTCCCTGACCCTTGTCATCACAATGCTCCAAGCCATTGTCATCACAATGCTCCATTACCTTTGTCATCAGAATCTTTCATGAAACTTGGCATCACAATGCTCCATGCCATTTTCATCACAATGGGCCATTACATATGTCATCACAATGCTCCCTGACACTTCTCTTCACAATACTGCAAGAGCTGGTCATCACAATGCTCCATGCCCTTGTCATCACAAGGCGCCATTCCAAATGTCATCGCAATAATCCATGAAACAGATTAGACCTATGTTCCATGCCCTTGTCATCACAATGCTCCATGCCCTTGTTATCACAATGCTCCATGACCCCTGTCATCACCATGCTCCGTGACTCCAGTCATCACAATGCTTCATGACCTTTGTCATCACAATGGTCCATTACCTCATCATCAACAGTCTCTGTGACCTTTTTAACCACAATGCTCCATGAACTTTTCATCACAATGCTCTTTGACCATTGTCATCACAATGATCTACGCCTTTCTCAGCACAATGCTCCATGCCCTTGTCATCACAATGCTCCATGACCCTGTCATCACAATGCTCCGTGACTCCAGTCATCACAATGCTTCATAACATTTGTCATCACAATGGTCCATGTCCGTGTCATCACAAGGCTTTGTGACATTTTTAACCTCAATGCTTCATGAACTTTTCATCACAATGCTCCGTGACCCTTGTCATCACAGTGCTCCATGCCTTTGTCAGAAAAATGCTCCATGACCATTTTCATCACAATGTGCCACGCGCTTTTTATCCAAATGGTCCACAGATTTGTCATCACAATGCTCCATAAAAATTGTAATCACAATGCTCCATGCACTTCAAATCACAATGCTCCATTACCCCTGTCATAACAATGCTCCTTGACCCCTGCCATCACAATGTTCCACGGCCTTGTCATCAAAAAGCTCCATGAACCTTGTCATCACAATGCTCCAAGACCCCTGTAATCACAATGCTCCATGCCCTTGTCATCACAAAGCACCATGACACATGTCATCAGAATGTTCCATGGACTTCTCATTCAAATGCTCAATGCCCTTGTCATCACAATGCTCCAAGACCCCTGTAATCAAAATGCTCCATGCCCCTTTTCATCTCAATGCTCCATGAACCCTGTCATCACAATGCATCATGCCCATCATCATAATGCTTCCGGCTATTTTCAGCACAATGAAATCAAAATTCTCCATGACCTCTGTCATCACAATGCTCCATGACCCCTGTCATCACAATACTCCATGAATATTTTCACCCCAATGCTCCATGACCTTCTCATACCAATGCACCATGACCCCTGTATTCACAATGCTCCGTGACGCATGTCATCACAGTGCTCCATGACACCTGTCATCACAGTGCTCGATGCCTTTGTCTGCAGAATTCTCCATGATCTTGTCAATACAATGCTCTATGCGCTTGTCATCACAATGCTACAAGACCTCTGTAATCACAATGCTCCATGCCCCTTTCCATCTCAATGCTCCATGAACCCTGTCATCACAATGCACCATGCCCATCATCATAATGCTTCAGGCTCTTGTTATTACAATGAAATCAAAAGTCTCCATGACCTCTGTCATCATAATGCTCCAAACCCTTGTGATCACAATGTTTCATAACATTTATCATCACAACACCCCATGACGATCATCATCACAATTATCCTTGGTCTTCTGATCACAATGCTCCCTGATCTTTGTCATCACAGTGCTCAATACACTTGTCTTCACAATGCTCCCTGACACATGTCGTCAGTATGCTCCTTGAACCCTCTCATGACAAGGATCCATGCCTTTTTCATCACAATGATCCATGCCCTTTTCATCACAATGCTGCAAAACCCCTGTAATCACAAAGCTCCATGCCCTTGTCATCAAAAAGCTCCATGAGGCATGTCATCAGAATGCTCCAAGGCCTTTTCCTCACAATGCTCCATGGCATTGTCATCACAATGCTCCATGTACCCTCTCATCACATTGCTCCATGCCCTTGTCAATACAATCCTCCATGACCCATGTATCACATTGTTCCGTGCCTTTGTCATCACAATGCTCCAGCCCACTCTCATCACAATAATCTATGAAATATTTCAAACCAATGCTCAATGCCCTTATCATCACTATGCTCCATTACATCTGTCATAAAAATGCACCATGACCACTGCCATCACAATGTTCCACGGCCTTGTCATCACAAGGATCCATGACCCTTGTCATCACAATGCTCCATGACCCCTGTCATTACAATAATCCTTTAATATTTTCAGCCCAATGCACCATGACCTTCTCATCACAATGCTCCATGACCAATATCATCACAATGCTCCATGACCACTGTCATCACAACCACCCATAACACCTGACAACACAAAGATCAGGGACTCTTGTCATCAAAATGCTCCATGCCCTTGTCATCACAATGCACCATGTCCACTGTCATCACAATAATCTATGAAACTTGTCAGACCAATGTTCCATTCCCCTGTCATCACAATGCTCCAAGCCCTTCTTATCACAATGCTCCATGACCCATGTCATCACAATGCTCCGTGACTCCAGTCATCAAAATTTTCCATAACCCCTGTCATCAAAATGCTCCATGACCCTTTTCATCCCAAAGCTCCATGATTCCTGGCATCACAATGTTCTATAACCCCTGTCATCAAAGCGTTCCATTACACTTTTCATCAAATTGCTGCATGACCCTCTCATCAAAATGCTCCCTGCCCTTCTCATCACAATGCACCACACCCTTGTCATCAAAATGCTCCATGACATTTGACATCACAAAGCTCCATGACCATTGGCATCATAATGCTCCATGTCATTGTCATCACAATGCTCCATGAACCCTCTCATCACATTGCTCCATGCCCTTGTCATAACAAAGCTCCATGACACTTGTCATCACAATGCTCGATGCCCTTCTCATCACAATGCTCCACGCCCTTGTCATTTCAATCCACCATGACCCATGTATCACAGTGTACCGTGCCCTTGTCATCACAATGCTCCATGCCCACTCTCATCACAATAATCCATGAAACATTTCAGACCAATGCTCAATGCCATTCTGATTACAATGCTCCATTACTTCTGTCATAACTATGCTCCATGACCGCTGCCATCACAATGTTCCACAGCCTTGTCATCAAAAGGCTACATGACCCTTGTCATCACAATGCTCCAAGAACCCTGTAATCACAATGCTCCATGCCCTTGTCATCACAAAGCTCCAAGACGCATGCCATCAGAATGTTCCATGGTCTTCTCCTCACAATGCTCCATGCCCTTGTCATCACAATGCTCCATGCCCCTTTTCATCACAATGCTCCATGAGACTTGTCATCACAAGTCTCCATCGTCATCTCATCACAATGCTCCAGGACCTTGTCATCACCATGCTCCATTCCCTTGTCATCACAATGCTCCTTGACACCTGTCATCACAATACTCTATGAACATTTTCAACCCAATGCTCCATGACGGTCTTATCACAATGCTCCATGAGCAGTATCATCACAATGCTCCATGACCACGGTCACCACAATGCGCCATTCCAACTGTCATCACAATAATCCATGAAACTTATTAGACCAATGCTCCATGCCCTTGTCATCACAGTGCTCCATGCCCTTGTTATCACAAAGTTCCAAGACCCCTGTAATCAGAATGCTCCATGCCCCTTTTCATCAGTATGCTCCATGAGACCTGTCATCACAAGGCTCCATGCCTTTTTCATCACAATGCCCCATGCCGTTTCATCACAATGCTCCATGCCATTGTCATCAAAATACTCCACAAGATTGTCACCAGAATGCTCCATGACACTTGTCATCACAATTCTCCATGCACTTGTCAGCACAATGCTCCCTGACCCTTGTCATCGCAATGCTCCAAGCCATTGTCATCACAATGCTCTATTAACTTTGTCATCAGAATCCTCCATGACACTTGGCATCACAATGCTCCATGCCATCGTCATCACATTGGGCCATTACATATGTCATCACAATGCTCCCTGACACCTGTCTTCACAATACTGCATGACCTGGTCATCACAATGCTCCATGCCCTTGTCATCACAATGCGCCATTCCAACTGTCATCGCAATAATCCATGAAACTTATTAGACCAATGCTCCATGCCCTTGTCATCACAATGCTCCATGACCACTGTAAACACAATGTTCCATGCCCCTTTTCATCTCAATGCTCCATGATCCCTGTCATCACAATGCACCATGCCCATCATCATAATGCTTCAGGCTATTGTCATCACAATGAAATCAATATTCTCCATGACCTCTGTCACCATAATGCTCAAAACCCTTGTGATCACAATGTTCCATAACACTTATCATCACAACACACCATGACGCTCATGATGACAATTATCCATGGTCTTCTCATCACAATGCTCCATGACCTTTGTCATCACAATGCTCAATACACTTGTCATCACAATGCTCCCTGACCCTTGTCTTCAGTATGCTCCATTAACCCTGTCATGACAAGTCTCCATGACATTTTCATCACAATGATCCGTGCCCTTTTCATCACAATGCTCCAAGACACCTGTAATCACAATGCTCCAAGCCCTTGTCATCACAAAGCTCCATGACCCATGTCATCAGAATGCTGCATGGCCGACTCTGACAATGCTCCATGCCCTTGTCATCACAATGCTCCAAAACCACTGTAATCACAATGATCCATGCCACTTTTCATCAGAATGCTCCATGAAATTTTCATCACAAGCCTCCAAGGACTTCTCATCACAATGCTACATGACCTTGTCATCACCATGCTCCATTCCCTTGTCATCACAATGCTCTATGACCATTGTCATCACAATACTCCATGAATATTATCATCACAATGCTCCATAACCTTCTCATCACAATGCTCCATGACCAATATCATCACAATGCACCATGACAACTGTCATCACAACACTTCATGACACCTGACAACACAATGATCCGGGACTCTTGTCATCACTATGCTCCATTCCCTAGTCATCACAATGCTGCATGAACACTGTCATCACAATGCTCCATGACACCAATCTTCACAATACAACATGACCTCTTTATCACAATGCTCCATGCCCTTGTCACCACAATGCACCATTCCAACAGTCATCGCAATAATCCATGAAAATTATGAGACCAATGATACATGCCCTTGTCATCACAATGCTCCATGCCCCTTTTCATCACAATGCTCCATGACCCCTGTCATCACAGTGCTCCGTGACTCCAGTCATCATAATGCTTCATGACCTTTGTCATCACAATCGTCCATGCCCTCGTCATCAACAGTCTCTGTGACATTTTTAACCACAATGCTCCATGAAATTTTCATCACAATTCTCTTTGACCCTTGTCACCACAATGCTCTATGCCTTTCTCAGCACAATGCTCCATGACCCTTGTCCTCACAATGCTCCATGCGCTTGTCAGCACAATGCTCCATGACACATGTCATCACAATGCACCATGCGCTTGTCATCACAGTGCTCCACAATCTTGTCATCACAATGCTCCATAAACCTTGTCATCACAATGCACCATTCCCTTGTCATCAAAATGCTCCATAATTTGTCATCACAAAGCTCCATGACACATGGCATCACAATGCTCCATGTCATTGTCATCACAATGTTCCATGAACCCTCTCATCACATTGCTCCATGCCCTTGTCATCAGAAAGCTCCATGACACTTGTCAACACAATGCTCGATGCATTTCTCATCACAATGCTCCATGCCATATTCATTAAAATCCTGCATGACCCATGTATCACAGTGTTCCGTGCCCATGTTATCACAATGCTCCATGCCCTTCTCATCACAATGCTCCATGACCCCTGCCATCACAATGTTCCACGGATCTGTAATAACAAGGCTCCATGACACTTGTCATCACAATGATCCAAGACCACTGTAATCACAATGCTCCATGCCCTTGTCATCACAAAGCTCCATGACACATGTCATCAGAATGTTCCATGGATTTCTCATCACAATGCTCCATGCCTTTGTCATCACAATGCTCAAGACCCCTGTAATCACAATGCTCCATGCCCCTTTTCATCTTAATGCTCCATGAACCCTTTCATCACAATGCATCATGACCATCATTATAATGCTTCCAGCTCTTGTCAGCACAATGAAATCAAAATTCTCCATGACCTATGTCATCACAATTCTCCATGTCCCCTGTCATCACAATACTTCATGAATATTTTCAGCCCAATGATCCATGATACTTGTTATCACAATGATGCATGCCCTTTTCAACCCAATGCTCCATGACCCCTGTGTTCACAATCCTCTGTGATGCTTGTCATCACAGTACTCCATGACACCTGTCATCACAATGCTAGATGACTTTGTCATCAAAAGGCTAAATGACCTTGTAATTACAATGCTCTATGCCCTTGTCATCACAATGCTCCATGCTCCTTGATATCAAAATGATCCATGAAATCTGTCATCAAAATGCTCCAAAGCCTTGTGATCACAATGCTCCATATCACTTGTCATCACAATGCTCCATGATGCCTGTCATCACAATACTCCATGCCCTTTTCATCACAATGCTCCATGACCTTGGTCATCACAATTCTCAATACACTTGTTATCACAATGCTCCCTGACACTTGTCGTCATAATGCGCCTTGAACTCTGTCATGAAAAGGCTCCATGCCTTTTTCATCACAATGCCCCATGCCGTTTTCATCACAATGCTCCATGCCATTGTCATCATAATACTCCACAAGTTTGTCATCAGATTGCTCCATAACCCTTGTCATCACAATTATCCATGCACTGGTCAGCACAATGCTCCTTAACCCTTGTCATCACAATGCTCCAAGCCATTGTCATCACAATGCTCCATTACATTTGTCATCAGAATCATCCATGACACTTGGCATTACAATGCTCCATGCCATTGTCACCACAATGGGCCATTACATATGTCATCACAATGCTCCCTGAGAGCTGTCTTCACAATACTGCATGACCTTCTCATCACAATGATCCATGCCCTTGTCATCACAATGCACCATGTCCACTGTCATCACAATAATCTATGAAACTTGTCAGACCAATGCTCCATGCCCCTGTCACCAAAATGCTCTATGCCCTTGTCATCACAATGCTCCATGTCCACTGTCATCACAATGCTCCATGACTCCAGTCATCACAATGCTTCATAATGTTTGTCATCACAGTGGTCCATGACCGCGTCATCACAAGGCTCTGTGACCTTTATAACCACAATGCTCCATGAACTTTTCATCACAATGCTTCGTGACCATTGTCATCAAAATGCTCCATGCCTTTGTCAGAAAAATGCTCCATGACCCTTGTCATCACAATATGCTATGCGCTTTTCATCACAACGGTCCACAAATTTGTCATGGTAATGCTCCATAAAACTTGTATTCACAATGCTCCATGTCCTTCTCATCACAATGCTCCATTATCCCTATCATAACAATGTTCCGTGACCCCTGCCATCACAATATTCCACGGACTTGTCATCACAAGGCTCCATGACACTTGTCATCACAATGCTCCAAGACCCCTGTAATCACAATGCTCCATGCCCTTGTCATCACAAAGCTCCATGACTCATGCCATCAGAATGTTCCATGTCATTCTCATCAAAATGCTCCATGCCCTTGACATCACAATGCTCTAAGAACCCTGTAATCACAATGCTCCATGCCCCTTTTCATCTCAATGCTCCATGAACACTGTCATCACAATGCATCAGGCCCATCATGATAATGCTTCAGGCGATTGTCATCACAGTGAAATCTATATGCTCCATGACCTCTGTCATCACAATGCTCCAATCCCTTGTGATCACAATGTTCCATAACACTTATCATCACAACACCCAATGACGCTCATCATCACAATTATCCATGGTCTTCTCATCACAATGATCCATGACCATTGTTATCACAATGCTCAATACACTTGTCATCACAATGCTCCCTGACACTTGTCATCAGTATGCTCCATTAACCCTGTCATGACACGTCTCCATACCTTTTTCATCACAATGATCCATGCCCTTTTAATCACAATGCTCCAAGACCCCTGTAATCACAATGCTCCATGCACTTGTCATCACAAAGCTCAATGACGCATGTCATCAGAATGCTCGATGGACATCTCCTCACAATGCTCCATGCCCGTGTCATCACAATGCTCCAAGACCCCTGTAATCACAATGCTACATGTCCCTTTTCATCAGAATGCTCCATGAGACTTGTCATCACAAGTCTCCATTGTCTTCTCATCAAAGTGCTCCAGGAACTTGTCATCAAAATGCTCCATGATCCCTGTCATCACAATACTCCATGAACATTTTCAGCCCAATGCTCCATGACACTGGTCATCACAAAGATCCATGCCCTTGTCATCTCAATGCTCCATGATCCATGTATTCACAATGCTCCGTGACGCTTGTCATCACAGTGCTCCATGACACCTGTCATCACAATGCTCCATGCCTTTGTCGGCAAAATGCTACCTGACCTTGTCATTGCAATGCTCTATTCGCTTTTCATCACAATACTCCATTACCATTGTCATCACTGTCCGCCATGAACCTTGGGATCACATTGCTTCATGCCCTTGTCATCACAATGCTCCATGATCCTTGAAATCAAAATGATCCATGACCTCTGTCATCACAATGCTCCAAACCCTTGTGATCACAATGTTTCATAACACTTGTCATCACAACGCTCCATGATGCCTGTCATCACAATACTCCATGCCCTACTCATCACAATGCTCCATGACCTTTGTCATCACAATTCTCAATACACTTGTCATCACAATGCCACATGCCTTTTTCATCACAATGTTCCATGCCATTGTCATCAAAATACTCCACAAGCTTGTCATCAGAATACTTCATGACCGTTTTCATCACAATTCTCCCTGCACCTGTCAGCAAAATTCTCCCTGGCCCTTGTCATCACAATGCTCCAAGCCATTGTCATCACAATGCTCCATTACCTTTATCATCAGAATCCTCCATGACACTTGGCATCACAATGCTCCATGCCATTGTCATCACTATGGGCCATTACATATGTCATCACAATGCTCCCTGACACCTGTCTTCACAATACTGCATGACCTGGTCATCACAATGCGCCATTACAACAGTCATCACAATAATCCATGAAACTTATTAGACCAATGCTCCATTCCCTTGTCATCACAATGCTCCATGTCCTTGTTATCACAATGCTCCATGACGCCTGTCATCACAATGCTCCATGCCTCCATTCATCACAATGATTCATGACCTTGTTCATCACAATGTTCCATGCCCTCTTCATCAACAGTCTCTGTGATATTTAACCACAATTGTCCAATAACTTTTCATCACAATGCTCTATGACCCTTGTCATCACAATGTTCTATGCCTTTCTCAGCACAATGCTCCATTACCCTTGTCATCACAATGCTCCATGCCCTTGTTATCACAATGCTCCATGACCCCTGTCATCACCATGCTCCGTGACTCCACTCATCACAATGATTCATGACCTTTGTCATCACAATGGTCCATTCCCTCATCATCAACAGTCTCTGTGACCATTTTAACCACAATGCTCCATGAACTTTTCATCACAATGCTCTTTGACCCTTGACATCACAGTGATCTACGCCTTTCTCAGCACAATGCTTAATGCCCTTGTCATCACAATGCTCCATGACCCTGTCATCACAATGCTCCTTGACTCCAGTCATCACAATGTTTCATAACATTTGTCATAACAATGGTCCATTCCCGCGTCATCACAAGGCTTTGTGACCTTTTTAACCACAATGATTCATGAACTTTTCATCACAATGCTCTGTGACACTTGTCATCACAGTGCTCCATGCCTTTGTCAGAAAAATGCTCCATGACCCTTGTCATCACAATGTGTCACGCGATTTTTATCCCAAAGGTCAACAAATTTGTCATCGCAATGCTCCATAAAACTTGTAATCACAATGCTCCATGCCCTTCTCATCACAGTGCTCCATTACAAATGTCATAACAATGCTCCTTGACCCCTGCCATCACAATGATCCACGGCCTTGTCATCACAAGGCTCATTGACTCTTGTCATCACAATGCTCCAAGACACCTGTAATCACAAAGCTCCATGCCCTTGTCATCACAAAGCTACATGACACATGTCATCAGAATGTTCCATGGACTACTCATCAAACTGCTCCATGCCCTTGTCATCACAATGCTCCAAGACCCCTGTAATCAAAATGCTCCATGCCCCTTTTCATCTCAATGCTCCATGAACCCTGTCATCACAATGCATCACGCCCATTATCATAATGCTTCCGGCTATTGTCAGCACAATGAAATCAAAATTCTCCATGACCTCTGTCATCACAATACTCCATGAACATTTTCCGCCCAATGCTCCATGACCCTTGTCATCACAATGATCCATGACCACTGTATTCACAATGCTCCATGACACATGTCATCACAGTGCTCCATGACACCTGTCATCACAGTGCTCCATGCATTTGTCTGCAAAATTCTACATGATCTTGTCATTACAATGCTCTATGCGCTTGTCATCACAATGCTACAAGACCCCTGTAATCACAAAGCTCCATGCCCCTTTTCATCTCAATGCTCCATGAACCCTGTCATCACAGTGCACCACGCCCATCATCATAATGCTTCAGGCTATTGTCATTACAATGAAATCAAAAGTCTCCATGACCTCTGTCATCATAATGCTCCAAACCCTTGTCATCACAATGTTCCATAACATTTATGATCACCACACCCCATGACGATCATCATCACAATTATCCTTGGTCTTCTGATCCCAAAGCTCCCTGATTTTTTCATCACAATGCTTAATACACTTGTCTTCACAATGCTCCCTGACACTTGTCGTCAGTCTGCTCCTTGAACACTGTCATGACAAGGCTCCATGCCTTTTTCATCACAATGATCCATGCCCTTTTCATCACAATGCTCCAAGACACCTGTAATCACAATGCTCCATGCCCTTGTCATCAAAAGCTCCATGGCACATGTCATCAGAATGCTCCATGGCCTTTTCCTCACTATGCTCCATGGCATTGTCATCACAATGCTCCATGTACCCTCTCATCACATTGCTCCATGCCCTTGTCATTACAATCCTCCATGACCCATGTATCACAGTGTTCTGTGCCCTTGTCATCACAATGCTCCAGTCCACTCTCATCACAATAAAATATGAAATATTTCAAACCAATGCTCAATGCGCTTCTCATCACAATGCTCCATTACCTCTGTCATAACAATGCACCAGGACCACTGCCATCACAATGTCCCACGGCCTTGTCAAAACAAGGCTCCATGACCCTTGTCATCACAATGCTCCAAGAAACATGTAATCAAAATTCTCCATGCCCTTGTCATAACAAAGCTCCATGACGCATGTCATCAGAAGGTTCCATGGCCTTCTCATCACAATGCTCCATGCCCTTGTCATCACAATGCTCCAAGACCCCTGTAATCACAATGCTCCATGCCCCTTTTCATCTCAATGCTCCAAGAACCCTGTCATCACAATGCACCATGCCCAACTTCATAATGCTTCAGTCTATTGTCACTACAATGAAATCAAAATTCTCCATGACTTCTGTCATCATAATGCTCCAAACCCTTGTGATCACAATGTTCCATAACACTTATCATCACAACACCCCATGACGATCATCATCACAGTTGGCCATGGTGTTCTCATCACAATGCTCCATGATCATTGTCATCACAATGCTCAATACACTTGTCATTACAATACTCCCTGACACCTGTCGTCAGTATGCTCCTTGATCCCTGTGATGACAAGGCTCCATGCCTTTTACATCACAATGATCCATGCCTTTTCATCACAATGCTCCAAGACCCCTGTTATCACAATGCTCCATGGCCTTGTCAGCACAAAGCTCCATGACGCATGTCATCAGAATTCTCCATGGCCTTCTCCTCACAATGCTCCATGCCCTTGTCAAAGCAATGCTGCAAGACCCCTGTAATCACAATGCTCCATGCCCTTTTTCATCAGAATGCTCCATGAGACTTGTCATCACAAGTCTCCATGGTAATCTCATCACAATGCTCCAGGACCTTGTCATCACCATGCTCTATTCCCTTGTCATCACAATGCTCCATGACCACTGTCATTACAATAATCCATTAACATTTCCAGCCGAATGCTACATGACATTTTCATCACAATGCTCCATGACAAATATCATCACAATGCTCCATGACCACTGTCATCACAACCATCCATAACACCTGACAACACAATGATCCGGGACTCTTGTCATCACAATGCTCCATTCCCTAGTCATCACGATGCTCCATGACCCCTGTCATCAAAATAGTCCATGAACATTTTCAGCCCAATGCTCCATGACCCCTGTCATCACAATGATACATGCCTTTGTCATCCCAATGCTCCATGACCCCTCTATTCACAATGCTCCGTGACGCTTGTCATCACAGTGCTCCATGACACCTGTCATCACAATGCTCCATGCCTTTGTCAGCAGAATGCTACATGACCTTGTCATTACAATGCTCTATGTGCTTGTCATCACAATACTCCATTACCATTGTCATCACAATCCTCCTTGATCCTTGGGATCACATTGCTTCATGCCCTTGTCATCACAGTGCTCCATGTGCCTTGAAATCAAAATGATCCATGACCTCTCTCATCACAATGCTCCAAACTCTTGTGATCACAATATTCCATAACACTTGTCATCACAATGCTCCATGATGCCTGTCATCACATTACTCCATGCCCTTGTCATCACAATGCTCCATGAAATTTTTATCACCATGCTCCATGACCCCTGTCATCACAATGCTCCGTGACTCCAGTCATCACAGTGCTTCATTACCTTTGTCATCACAATGGTCCATGCCCTCGTCATCAACAGTCTCTGTGATATTTTTAACCACAATGCTCCATGAAGTTTTCATCACAATGTTCTTTGACCCTTGTCATCACAATGCTCTATGCCCTTCTCAGCACAATGCTCCATGACCCTGGTCATCACAATGCTCCATGCGCTTCTCAGCACAATGTTCCATGACACATGTCATCACAATGCACCATGCGTTTATCATCACAGTGCTCCACAATCTTGTCATCACAATGCTGCATTAAATTTGTCATCACAATGCTCCATGCACTTCTCATCAAAATGCTCTCTCAACACTGATATCACTATGCTACATCACTATTTGTCACAATACTCCCTCACCCCTGTCATCACAATGTTCCATGACTCCTGTCATCACAATGCTACATGCACTTATCATCACAATGTTCGATGACCCATGACATCACAATGTTCTATAACCCATGTCATCAAAATGTTCCATGACACTTTTCATCAAATTGCTCCATGACCCTGTCATCACAATGCTCCCTGCACTCCTCATCACAATGCACAACGCCCTTGCCATCAAAATGCTCCATGAACATTGTCATCACAAAGATCCATGACCCTTGGCATCACAATGTCCCATGTCATTTTCATCACAATGCTCCATGAACGCTCTCATCACATTTCTCCATTCCCTTGGCTTCACATAGCTCCATGACACATGTCATTAGAATGCTCCATGACCTTCTCATCACAATGCTCCATGCCCTTGTCATCACAATGCTCCATTATCCCTGTCATAACAATTCTCCATGACCCCTGCCATCACGATTTTCCATGGCCTATTCATCACAGGGCTCCATGACCCTTCTCATCACAATGCTCCAAGAACACTGTAATCACAATGCTCTATGCCCATTTTCATCTCAATGATCCATGAAACCTGTCATCACAATGCACCATGCCCATCGTCATAATGCTTCATGCTATTGCCATAACAATGAAATCAAAATGCTCCATGACCTCTGTCATAACAATGCTCCAAACCCTTGTGATCACAATATTCCATAACACTTGTCATCACGGTGCCCCATGATGCTAGTCATCACAATTATCCATGGTCTTCTCATCACAATGCTCCATGACCTTCGTCATCACAATGCTCAATACACTTGTCATCAAACTGCTCCCTGACACTTGTTGTCTGTATGCTCCTTTTACCCTGTCATGACAAGGCTCCATGCCTTTTTAATCACAATGATCC
Source organism: Mesoplodon mirus (assembly GCF_964341445.2). Lineage (NCBI taxonomy): Eukaryota > Metazoa > Chordata > Mammalia > Artiodactyla > Ziphiidae > Mesoplodon > Mesoplodon mirus. Next base: position 1,068,007 of record NW_028295721.1, read on the forward strand.
ATGCCCTTTTCATCACAATGCTCCAAGACCCATGTAATCACGATGCTCCATGCCCTTGTCACCACAAAGCTCAATGATGCATGCCATCAGAATGTTCCTTGGACTTCTCCTCACAATGCTCCATGCCCTTGTCATCACAAAGTTCCAAGACCCCTGTAATCACAATGCTGCATGCCCTTTTTCATCAGTATGCTCCATGAGACTTGTCATCACATGGCTCCATGGTTTTGTCATCATAATGCTCCAAGCCCTAGTCATCACAATTCTCCATTATATTTGTCATCACAATCCTCCATTGCATTTGGCATCACAATGCTCCCTGCCATTGTCATCTCAATGTACCATGCCATATGTCATCCCAATGCTCCATGACCCCTGTATTCACAATGCTCCGTGATGCTTGTCATCACAGTGCTCCATGACACCTGTCATCACAATGATCCATGCCCTTGTCATTCCAATGCTCCATGACCACTGTATTCACAATGCTCCGTGATGCTTGTCATCACAGGGCTCCATGACACCAGTCATCACAATCCTCTATGCCTTTTTCAGCAAAATGCTACATGACCTTGTCATTACAATGCTCTATGCGCTTGTCATCACAATACTCCATTACCATTGTCATCACTATCCTCCATGAACCTTGGGATAACATTGCTTCATGCCCTTGTCATCACAATGCTCCATGCTCCTTGAAATCAAAATGATCCATGACCTCTGTCATCGCAATGCTCCAAACCCTTGTGATCACAATGTTCCATATCACTTGGCATCACAATGCTCCATGATGCCTATCATCACAATACTCGATGGTCTTTTCATCACAATGCTCCATGACCTTTGTCATCACAATTCTCAATACACTAGTCATCACAATGTTCCCTGACACTTGTCGTCAGAATGCTCCTTGAACCCTGTCACGAAAAGGCTCCATGCCTTTTTCATCACAAAGACCCTTGCCGTTTTCATCACAATGCTCCATGCCATTGTCATCAAAATACCCCACAAGCTTGTCATCAGAATGCTCCATGACCCTTGTCATCACAATTCTCAATACACTTCTCATCACAATGTTCCCTGACACTTGTCGTCAGAATACTCCTTGAACCCTGTCACGAAAAGGCTCCATGCCTTTTTCATCAAAAAGCCCCATGCCGTTTTCATCACAATGCTCCATGCCATTGTCATCAAAATACTCCACAAGCTTGTCATCAGAATGCTCCATGAACCTTGTCATCAAAATTCTCCTTGCACTTATCAGCACAATGCTCCCTGACCCTTGTCATCACTATGCTCCAAGCCATTGTCATCACAATGCTCCATTACCTTTGTCATCAGAATCCTCCATGACACTTGGCATCACAATGCTCCATGCCATTGTCATCACAATGGGCCATTACATATGTCATCACAATGCTCCCTGACACCTCTTTTCACAATACTGCATGACCTGGTCATCACAATGCTCCTTGCCGTTATCATCACAATGATCCATTACCTCTGTCATAACAATGCTCCATGACCCCTGCCATCACAATGTTCCACGGGCTTGTCATGACAAGGCTCCATGACACTTGTCATCACAATGGTCCAAGACCCCTGTAATCACAATGCTCCATGCCCTTTTTCATCAGAATGCTCCTTGAGACTTGTCACCACAAGTCTCCATGGTCATCTCATCACAATGCTACAGGACTTTGTCATCACCATGCTTCATTCCCTTGTCATCACAATGCTCCATGACCACTGTCATCATAATACTCCATGAACATTTTCAGCCCAATGCTCCATGACCTTCTCATCACAATGCTCCATGACCAATATCATCACAGTGCTCCATGACCACTGTCATCACAACAATCCATGACACCTGAGAACACAATGATCCGGGACTCTTGTCATCACAATGCACCATGACCCCTGTCATCACAATACTCCATGAAAATTTTCAGCCCAATGCTCCATGACTCTTGTCATCACAATGATCCATGCCCTTTTCATCCCAATGCTCCATGACCCCTGTATTCACAATGCTCCGTTACGCTTGTCATCACACTGCTCCATGACACCTGTCATCACAATGCTCCATGCTTTGTCAGCAAAATGATACAAGACCTTTTCATTACAATGCTCTATGCGCTTGTCCTCACAATACTCCATTACCATTTTCATCAAAATCCTCCATGAAACTTGGGATCACATTGCTTCATGCCCTTGTCATCACAATGCACCATGCTCCTTGAAATCAAAATGATCCATGACATCTGTCATCGCAATGCTCCAAACACTTGTGATCCCAGTGTTCCATAACACTTGTCATCACAACGCTCCATGAAGCCTGTCATCACAATACTCCATGCTCTTTTCATCACAATGCTCCATGACCTTTGTCATCACAATTCTCAATACACTTGTCATCACAATGCCCCCTGACACTTGTCATCAGAATGCTCCTTGAACACTGTCACGAAAAGGCTCCATGCTTTTTCATCACAAAGCCCAATGCCATTTTCATCACAATGCACCATGCCATTGTCATCAAAATACTCCACAAGCCTTTTATCAGAATTCTCCATGACACTTGTCATCACAATTCTCCATGGACTTGTCAGCACAATGCTCCCTGACCCTTGTCATCACAATGCTCCAAGCCATTGTCATCACAATGCTCCATTACCTTTGTTATCAGAATCCTCCATGACACTTGGCATCAGAATGCTCCATGCCATTGTCATCACAATGGGCCATTACATATGTCATCACAATTCTCCCTGACACCTCTATTTACAATACTGCATGACCTGGTCATCACAATGCTCCATGCCCTTGTCATCACAATGCGCCATTTCAACTGTCATCACAATAATCCATGAAACTTATTAGACCAATGCTCCATGCCATTGTCATCACAATGGACCATTACATATGTCATCAAAATGCTCCCTGACACGTCTTCACAATACTCCATGCCCTTGTCATCACAATGCTCCATGTCCTTGTCATCACAATGCTACATGTCCACTGTCATCACAGTAATATATGAAACTTGTCAGACCAATACTCCATGCCCCTTTTATCACAATGCTCCATGCCCTTTTCATCACAATGCTCTATGACCCCTGTCATCACAATGCTCCGTGACTCCAGTCATCACACTGCTTCATAACGTTTGTCATCACAACGGTCTATGCCGGCGTCATCACAAGTCTCTGTGACCTTTGTAACCACAATGTTCCATGAACTTTTCATCACAATGCTCCGTGACACTTGTCATCACAATGCTCCATGCCTTTGGCAGAACAATGCTCCATGACACTTGTCATCACATTGTGCCATGCACATTTCATAACAAAGATACACAACCTTGTCATTGCTATGCTCCATAAACCTTGTAACCACAATTCTCCATGCACTTCTCATCCAAATGCTCTCTCACATGGGATATCACAATGTTCCATCACTAGTCATCACAATCCTCCCTTAACCCTGTTATCACAATGTTCCATGACCCCTGTCATCACAATGCTACATCCCCTTATCAGCACAATGCTCCATGACCCCTGTCATCAAAATACTCCATGAACATTTTCAGCCCAATCCTCCATGACCCTTCTCATCACAATCATCCATGCCCTTGTCATCCCAATGCTCCATGAACCCTGTATTCATAATGTTCCCTGACGCTTGTCATCACAATGCTCCATTACATCTGTCATAACAATGCTCCATGACCCTTGCCATCACAGTGTTCCACGGCCTTGTCATCACAAGGCTCCATGACTCCTGTCATCACCATACTTCATGCCCTTTTCATCACAATGCTCCATGACCCATGTAATCACAATGCTCCATACTCCTTTTCATCAAAATGCTCCATGAGACTTGTCATCACAAGTCTCCCTGGTCTTATTATTACAATGCTCTATGCCCTTGTCATCACAATGCTCCAAGACCCATGTAATCACAATGCTCCATGCCCCTTTTCATCAGAATGCTCCATGAGACTTGTCATCACAAGTCTCCATGGTCATCTCATCACAATGCTCCAGGACCTTTTCATCAGCATGCTCCATTCCCTTGTCATCACAATGCTCCATGACCCCTGTCATCACAGTACTCCATGAATATTTTCAGCCCAATGCTCCATGAAATTCTCATCAAAATGCTCCATGACAAATATCATCAAAATTCTCCATGACCACTCTCATCACAACACTCCATGACACCTGACAACACAATGATCTGGGATTCTTGTCATCACAATGCTCAATTCCCTACTCATCACAATGCTCCATGACCCCAGTCATCACAATACTCCATGAACATTTTCAGCCCAATGCGCCATGACTCTTGTCATAACAATGATCCATGCCCTTGTCATCCCAAGGCTCCATGACCCCTGTATTCACAGTGCTCCATGACACCTGTCATCACAATGCTCCATGTCTTTGTCAGAAAAATGCTACATGACCTTGTCATTACAATGCTCTATGCGCTTGTCATCACAATACTCCATTACCATTGTCATCACATTCCTCCATGAACCTTGGGATCACTTTGCTTCATGCCCTTGGTATCACAATGCTCCATGAACCTTGAAATAAAATGATCCATGACCTCTGTCATCACAATGCTCCAAAAACTTGTGATCACAATGTTCCATAACATTTGTCATCACAACGCTCCATGATGCCTGTCATCACAATACTCCATGCACTTTTCATCACAATGCTCCATGACCTTTGTCATCACAATTCTCAATACACTTGTCATCACAATGCTCCCTGACACTTGTCATCAGAATGCTCCTTGAACCCTGTCACGAAAAGGCTCCATGCCGTTTTCATCACAATGCTCCATGCCATTGTCACCAAAATACTCCACAAGCTTGTCATCAGAATGCTGCATGACCCTTGTCATCACAATTCTCCATGCACTTGTCAGCACAATGCACCATGAACTTTGTCATCACAATGCTCCATGCCCTTGTCATCACAATGCTCCATTACTTTTGTCATCAGAATCCTCCATGACACTTGGCATCACAATGCTCCATGCTATTGTCATCTCAATGAGCCATTACATATGTCATCACAATGCTCCCTGACAGCTCTCTTCACAATACTGCATGACCTTGTCATCACAATGCTCCATGCCCTTGTCATCACAATGCGTCATTCCAAGTTTCATCACAATAATCCATGAAACTTATTAGACCAATGCTGCATGCCCTTGTCATCACAATGCTCCATGCCCTAGTTATCACAGTGTTCCAAAATCCCTGTAATCAGAATGCTCCATGCCCCTTTTCATCAGTATGCTCCATGAGATTTTTCATCACAAGTCTCCATGGTTTTCTCATCACAATGCTCCAGGACCTTGTCATCACAATGCTTCATGACATTTTCGTGAAAATCCTCAATGGCCCTTGTCATCATAATGCTCCAAGCCCTAGTCATCACAATGCTCCATTATATTTGTCATCACAATCCTCCATTACATTTGGCATCACAATGCTCCATGCCATTGTCATCGCAATGGACCATGACCTATGTCATCACAATGCTCTCTGACACCAGTCTTCACAATATTCCATGCCCTTGTCATCACAATTCTCCATGCCCTTGTAATCAAAATGCACCATGTCCACTGTCATCACAATAGTCTAGGAAACTTGTCAGACCAATGCTCCATGCCCCTGTCATCACAATGCTCCATGCCCTGGTCATCACATTGCTCCATGACCCCTGTCATAACAAAGCTCCATGACCCCTGCCATCACAATATTCCACGGCCTTGTCATCACAAGGCTCCATGACGCTTGTCATCACAATGCTCCAAGACCACTGTAATCACAATGCTCCATGCACTTGTCATCACAAAGCTCCATGACACATGTCATCAGAATGTTCCATGGCCTTCAAATCAAAAGGCTCCATGCCCTTGTCATCACAATGCACCATGTCCAATGTCATCACAATAATCTATGAAACTTGTCAGACCGATGCTCCTTGCACCTGTCATCACAATGCTCCATGCCCTTGTCATCACAATGCTGCATGACCCTTGTCATCACAATGCTCCGTGACTCCAGTCATCACATTGCTTCATAACGTTTGTCATCACAATGGTCCATGCCCGCGTCATGACAAGGCTCTGTGACATTTGTAACCACAATGCTCCATGAAATTTTCATCACAATACTGCGTGACCCTTGTCATTACAATGTTCCATGCCTTTGTCAGAACAATGTTCCATGACACTTGTCATCACAGTGTGCCATGCGCTTTTCATCACAATGATCCACAACTTTGTCATCGTTATGCTCCATAAACCTTGTAAGCACAATGCTCCATGCACTTCTCATCCAAATGCTCTCTCACATGAGATATCACAATGTTCCATCACTAGTCATCACAATCTTCCATCACCCCTGTTATCACAATGTTCCATGAACCCTGTCATCACAATGCTACATCCTCTTATCAGCACAATGTTCTATGACCCCTGACATCACAATGTTCCATAACCACTGTCATCAAAATGCTCCATGACAATTTTCATCCCAATGCTCCATGACCCCTGGAATCACAATGTTTTATAACCCCTGTCATCAAAATGTTCCTTTACATTTTTCATCAAATTGCTGCATGACCCTGTCATCAAAATGCTCCCTGCCTTTCTCATCACAATGCACCACACCCTTGTCATCAAAATGCTCAATGACCTTTGTCATCACAAAGCTCCATGACCCTTGACATCACAATGCTCCATGCAATTGTCATAACAATGCTCCATGAACCTTCTCATCACATTGCTCCATGCCCTTGTCATCACAAAGCTCCATGACACTTGTCATCACAATGCTCAATGCCCTTCTCATCACAGTAATCCATGAAATATTTCAGACCAATGCTCAGTGCCCTTCTCATCACAATGATCCATTACCTATGTCGTAACAATGCTCCATTACCCCTGCCATCACAATGTTCCATGGCCTTGTCATCACAAAGCTCCATGATCCTTGTCATCACAATGCCCCAAACCGCTGTAATCATAATGCTCCATGCCCTTGTCATCGCAAAGCTCCATGACGCATGCCATCAGAATGTTCCATGGCCTTCTCATCACAATGCTACATGCCCTTGTCATGACAGTGCTCCGAGACACCTGTAATCACAATGCTCCATGCTCCTTTTCATCTCAATGCTCCATGAAGCCTGTCATCAAAATGAACCATGCCCATCATCATAAAGCTTCAGGCTGTTGTCATCACAATGAAATCAAAATTATCCAAGACCACTGTCATCATAATGCTCCAAACCCTTGTGATTACAAAGTTCCATAACACTTATCATCACAACACACTATGACTCTCATCATCACAATTATCCATGGTCTTCTCATCACAATGCTCCATGACCTTTGTCATCACAATTCTCAGTACACTTGTCATCACAATGCTCCCTGACACATGTCGTCAGTATGCTCCTTGAAACCTGTCATGACAAGGCTCCATGCCATTTCATCACAATTATCCATGCCATTTTCATCACAATGCTCCCAGACCCCTGTAATCACAGTGCTCCATGCCCTTGTCATCACAAAGCTCCATGACACATGTCATCAGAATGCTCCAAGACCCCTGTAATCACAATGCTCCATGCCCCTTTTCATTAGAATGCTCCATGAGACTTGTCATCACAAATCTCCATGCTCTTATCATCACAGTGCTCCAGGACATTGTCATCACCATGTTCCATTCCCTTGTCATCACAATGCTCCATGACCCCTGTCATCACAATACTCCATGAACATTTTCAGCCCAATGCTCCATGAAATTCTCATCACAGTGCTCCATGTCAAATATCATCAAAATGCTCCATGACCACTGTCATCACAACACTCCATGACACCTGACGACACAATGATCCGGGACTCTTGTCATCACAATGCTCCATTCCCTTTTCATCACAATGCTCCATGAACATTTTCAGCCCAATGCTCCATGACACTTTTCATCACAATCATCCATGCCCTTGTCATCCCAAAGCTCCATGACCCCTGTATTCACAATGCTCCGTGACGCTTGTCATCACAATGCTCCATGACACCTCTCATCACAATGCTCCATGACTTTGTCAGCAAAATACTACATGACCTTGTCATTACAATGCTCTATGCGCTTGTCATCACAGTACTCCATTACCATTGTCATCACAATCCTCCATGAAACTAGGATCACATTGCTTCATGCCCTTGTCATCCCGAAGCTCCATGCTCCTTGAAATCAAAATGATCCATGACCTCTGTCATCACAATGCTACAAACACTTGTGATCACAATGTTCCATAACAGTTGTCATCACAACGCTCCATGATGCCTGTCATAACAATAATCCATGCACTTTTCATCACAGTGCTTCATGACCTTTGTCATCACAATTCTCTATACACTTGTCATCACAATGTTCCCTGACACTTGTCGTCATAATGCTCCTTAAACCTGTCACAAAAAGGCTCCATGCATTTTTCATCACAAAACCCCATGCCATTTTCATCACAATGCTCCATGCCATTGTCATCAAAATAGTCCGCAAGCTTGTCATCCGAATGCTGAATGACAATTGTCATCACAATTCTCCATGCACTTGTCAGAACAATGATTCCTGACCTTGTCATCACAATGCTTCAAGCCATTTTCATCACAAAGCTCCATTACCTTTGTCATAAGAATCCTCCATGACACTTGGCATCACAATGCTCCATAACATTGTCATCAAAATGAGCAATTACATATGTCATCACAATGCTCCATGACACCTCTCTTCACAATAATGCATAACCTGGTCATCACAATGCTCCATGCCCTTGTCATCACAATGCACCATTCCAACTGTCATCACAATAATCCATGAAAATTATTAGACCAATGGTCCATGCCCTTTTCATCACAATGCTCCATGCCATAGTTATCATAATGTTCCAAAACGCCTGTAATCAGAATGCTCCATGCCCATTTTCATCAGTATGCTCCATGAGATTTTTCATCACAAGGCTCCATGTATTTCTCATCACAGTGCTCCAGGACCTTATCATCACAATGCTTCACGACATTGTCATGAAAATTCTCAATGGCCCTTGTCAACATAATGCTCCAAGCCCTAGTCATCACAATGCTCCATTATATTTGTCATCACAATCCTCCATTACATTTTGCATCACAATGCTCCCTGCCATTGTCATCGCAAAGGACCATGACATATGTCATCACAATGCTCCCTGACACCTGTCTTCACAATACTCCATGCCCTTGTCATCACAATGCTACATTCCCTTGTCATCACAATGAACCATGTCCACTGTCATCACAATAATCTAGGAAACTTGTCAGACCAATGTTCAATGACCCGGTCATCACAATGCTCCATGCCCTTGTCATCACAATGCTCCATGACCCCTGTCATAACAATGCTCCATGACACCTGCCATCACAATGTTCCACGGCCTTGTCATCACAAGGCTCCATGACGCTTGTCATCACAATGCTCCAGGACCCCTGTAATCAAAATGCTCCATGCCCTTGTCATCACAAAGCTCCATGACACATGTCATCAGAATGTTCCATGGCCTTCTCATCAAAATGCTCCATGCCTTTGTCATCACAATGCACCATGTCCAATGTCACCACAATAATCTATGAAACTTGTCAGACCAATGTTCCATGCCCCTGTCATCACAATGCTCCATACCATTGTTATCACAATGCTCCATGACCCTTGTCATCACAATTCTCCGTGACTCCAGTCATCACAATGTTTCATAACGTTTGTCATCACAACGGTCCATGCATGCGTCATCACAAGGCTCTGTGACCTTTGTAAACACAATGCTCCATGAACATTTCATCACAATTCTCCGTGACCATTGTCATCACAATGCTCCATGCCTTTGTCAGGACAATGCTCCATGACCGTTGTCATCAAAAAGTGCCATGCGCTTTTCATCACAATGATCCACAACCTTGTCATCGCTATGCTCCATAAAACTTGTAATCACAATGCTCCATGCTCTTCTCAACCAAATGCTCTCTCACATGAGATATCACAATGTTCCATCACTAGTCATCACAATCCTCACTCAACCCAGTTATCACAATGTTCCATGACCCCTGTCATCACAATGCTACATCCACTTATCATCACAATGTTCCATGACCCATGACATCAAAATGTTCCTTAACCACTGTCATCAGAATGCTCCATGACCCTTTTCATCCCAAAGCTCCATGACCCCTGGCATCACAATGTTCTATAACCCCAGTCATCAAAATGTTCCATTACAATTTTCATCAAATTGCTGCATGACCCTGTCATCAAAATGCTCCCTGCCTTTCTCATCACAATGCACCACACCCTTGTCATCAAAATGCTCAATGACTTTGTCATCACAAAGCTCCATGACCCTTGGCATCACAATGCTACATGTCATTGTCATCACAATGCTCCATGAACCCTCTCATCTCATTGCTCCATGCCCTTGTCATCACAAAGCTCCATGACACTTGTCATCACAATGCTCGATGCCGTTCTCATCACAATGCTCCATGCCCTTGTCATTACAATCCTCCATGACCCATGTATCACAGTGTTCCTTGCCCTTGTCATCACAGTGCTATATGCCCAATCTCATCACAAAAATCCATGAAACCTTTCAGACCAATGCTCAATTCCCTTCTCATCACAATGCTCCATTACCTCTGTCATAACAATACTCCATGACACCTGCCCACACAATGTTCCACGGCCTTGTCATCACAAGGCTCCATGACCCTTGTCATCACAATGCTCCAAGACCCCTGTAATCACAATGCTCCATGCCCTTGTCATCACAAAGCCCCATGACACATGCCATCAGAATGTTCCATGGCCTTCTCATCACAATCCTCCATGCCCTTGTCATGACAATGCTCCAAGACCCCTGTATTCACAATGCTCCATGCTACTTTTCATCTCAATGCTCCATGAAGCCTCTTATCAGAATGCTCCATGCCCATCATCAAAATGATTCAGGCTATTGTCATCACAATGAAATCAAAATTATCCATGACCACTGTCATCATAATGCTCCTAACCCTTGTGATCACAATGTTCCATAACACTTAACATCACAACACCCTATGACGCTGATCATCACAATTATCCATAGTCTTCTCATCACAATGATCCATGACCTTTGTCATCACAATTCTCAATACACTTGTCTTCACAATGCTCCCTGACAGTTGTCGTCAGTATGCTCCTTGAACCCTGTCATGACAAGGCTCCATGCCTTTTCATCACAATGATCCATGCCTTTTCATCACAATGTTCCAAGACACCTGTAATCACAGTGCTCCATGCCCTTGTCATCTCAAAGCTCAATGACACATGTCATCAGAATGCTCCATGGCCTTCTCCTCACAATGTTCCAGGCCCTTGTCATCACAATGCTAGAAGACCCTTGTAATCACAATGCTCCATGAGACTTGTCATCACAAGTCTCCATGCTTTTATCATCACAATGCTCCAGGACCTTGTCATCACCATGCTGCATTCCCTTGTCATCACAATGCTCCATGACCCCTGTCATCACAATAAGCCATGAACATTTTCAGCCCAATGCTCCATGAAATTCTCATCACAATTCTCCATGAAAAATATCATAAAAATGTTCCATGACCACTGTCATCACAACACTCCATGACACCTGACAACACAATGATCCGGGACACTTGTCATCACAATGCTCCATTCCCTACTCATCACAATGCTCCATGACCCCTGTCATCACATTACTCCATGAACGTTTTCAGCCCAATGCTCCATGACACTTGGCATCACAATGCTCCATGCCACTGTCATCAAAATACTCTACAAGCTTGTCATCAGAACGCTCCATGACCGTTGTCATCACAATTCTCCATGCACTTGTCAGCACAATTCTCCCTGACACTTGTCATCACAATGATCCAAGCCATTGTCATCACAATGCTCCATTACATTTGTCATCAGAATCCTCCATGACACTTGGCATCACAATGCTCCATGACCCCTGTCATCACAATGCTCCGTGACTCCAGTCATCACAATTCTTCATAACATTTGTCATCACAATGGTCGATGCCCGCGTCATCACAGTGCTCTGTTACATTTGTAACCACAATGCTCCATGAAATTTTCATCACAATGCTCCGTGACCCTTGTCATCTCAATCCTCCATGCATTTGTCCGAAAAATACTCCATGTCCCTTATCATCACAACGTGCCACGCGCTTTTCACCCCAACGGTCCACAACTTTGTCATGGCTATGCTCCATAAACTTTGTAATCACAAAGTTCCATGCCCTTCTCATCAAAATGCTCCATTACCCCTGTCATAGCAATGTTCCATGACCCCTGCCATCACAATGTTCCATGGCCTTGCCATCACAAGGCACCATGACCCTTGTCATCACAATGCTCCAAAACACCTGTAATCACAATGTTCCATGCCCTTGTCATCACAAAGCTCCATGACACATGTCATCAGAATGTTCCATGGCCTTCTCATCAAAATGTTCCATTCCCTTGTCATCACAATGCTCCCAGACGCCTGTAATCACAATGCTCCATGCCCCTTTTCATCTCAATGCTCCATGAACACTGTCATCACAATGCACCATGCCCATCATCATAATGCTTCCGGCTATTGTCAGCACAGTGAAATCAAAATTCTCCATGACCTCTGTCATCACAATGCTCCATGATCCCTGTCATCACAATGATCCATGCTCTTGTCATCCCAATGCTCCATGACCCCTGTATTCACAATGCTCCGTGACGCTTTTCATCACAGTGCTCCATGACACCTGTCATGATGATGCTCCATGCTTTGTCAGCAAAATGCTACATGACCTATTCATTACAATGCTCTATGCGCTTCTCAACACAATACTCCATTACCATTGTCATCAAAATCCTCCATGAACCTTGGGATCACATTGCTTCATGACCTTGTCATCACAATGCTCCCTGCTCCTTGAAATCAAAATGATCCATGACCTCTGTCATCGCAATGATCCAAACCCTTGTGATCACAATGTTCCATAACACTTGTCATAACAACACTCCATGATGCCTGTCATCACAATACTGCATGCCCTTTTCATCACAATGCTCCATGACCTTTGTCATCACAATTCTCAATACACTTGTCATCACAATGCTCCCTGACACTTGTCGTCAGAATGCTCCTTGAACCCTGTCACGAAAGGCTCCATGCCTTTATCATCACAATGCCCCATGCCGTTTTCATCACAATGCTCCATGCCATTGTCATCAAAATACTCCACAAGCTTGTCATCAGAATGCTCCATGACCCTTGTCATCATAATTCTGCATGCAATTCTCAGCACAAAGCTACCTGACCCTTGTCATCATAATGCTCCAAGCCATTGTCATCACAATGCTCCATTACCTTTGTCATCAGAATCCTCCATGACACTTGGCATCACAATGTTTCATGCCATTGTCATCACAATGGGCCATTATATATGTCATCACAATGCTCCCTGACAACTGTCTTCACAATACTGCATGACCTGGTCATCACAATGCTCCATGCCCTTGTCATCACAATGCGCCATTCCAACTCTCATCGCAATAATCCATGAAACTTATTAGACCAATGCTCCATGTCCTTGTCATCACAATGCTCCATTCCCTTGTTATTACAATGCTCCATGACCCCTGTCATCACAATGCTCTGTGACTCCATTCATCACAATGCTTCTTGACCTTTGCAATCACAATGGTCCATGCCCTCATCATCAACAGTCTCTGTGACGTTTTTAACCACAATGCTCCATGAACTTCTCATCACAATGCTCTTTGACCCTTGTCATCACCATGCTCTATGCCTTTCTCAGCACAATGCTCCATGATCCTTGTCATCACAATGCTCCATGTGCTTGTCAGCACGATGCTCCACGACACATGTCATCACAATGCACCATGCGCTTGTCATCACAGTGCTCCACAATCTTGTCATCACAATGCTCCATAAACCTTGTCATAACAATGCTCCATGCACTTCTCATCAAAATCCTCTCTCACCAGTGATATCACAATGTTACCATCGCTATTCGCCACAATACTCCCTCACCCCTGTCATCACAATGTTCCATTAATCCTGTCATCACCATGCTACATGCATTATCATCACAATGTTTGATGACCACTGACATCACAATGTTACATAACCCCTGTCATCAAAATGCTCCATGACCCTTTTCATCAAAATGCTCCATGACCCCTGACATCACAATGTTCCATAACCCCTGTCATCAAAATATTCCATGACATTTTTCATCAAATTGCTCCATGACCCTTTCATCACAATGCTCCTGCCCTTCTCATCATAATGCACAACACACTTGTCATCAAAAAGCTCCATGACATTTGTCATCACAAAGATCCATGACGCTTGGCATCACAACGCTCCATGTCTTTGTCATCACAATGCTCCATGAATGCTCTCATCACATTGCTCGTTGCCCTTGTCATCACAAAGCTCCATGACACATGTCATCAGAATGTTCCATGGCCTTCTTATTGCAATGCTCCATGTCCTTGCCATCACAATGCTCCATTACCGCTGTCATAACAATGCTCCATGTCCCAAGCCAACACGATGATCCATGGCCTTTTCATCACAAGGCTCCATGACCTTTCTCATCACTATGCCCCAAGAACACTGTAATCACAATGCTCTATGAATTTGTCATGACAAAGCTCAATGACACATGTCATCAGAATGTTCCATGGCCTTCTCATCAAAATGCTCCATGCCCTTTTCATCACAATGCTCCCAGACCCCTGTAATCACAGTGCTCCATGCCCCTTTTCATATCAATGGTCCATGAACCCTGTCATCACAGTGCATCATGCCCATCATCATAATGCTTCTGGCTATTGTCAGCACACTGAAATCAAAATTCTCTATGACCTCTGTCATCACAATGCTCCATGACCCCTGTCATCAAAATACTCCATGAACATTTTCAGCCCAATGCTCCATGACCCTTGTCATCACAATGATCCATGCCCTTGTCATCCCAATGCTCCATGACCCCTGTATTCACAATGCTCCGTGACGGTTGTCATCACAGTGCTCCATGACACCTGTCATCACAATGCTCCCTGCCATTGTCAGCAAAATGCTACATGACCTTGTCATTACAATGCTCTATGCGCTTGTCATCACAATACTCCATTACCATTGTCATCACAATCCTCCATGAACCTTGGGATCACATTGCTTCATGCGCTTGTCATCACAATGCTCCATGCTCCTTGAAATCAAAATGATCCATGACCTCTGTCATCACAATGCTCCAAACCCTTGTGATCACAATGTTCCATAACACTTGTCATCACAACGCTCCATGATGCCTGTCATCACAATACTCCATGGACTCTTCCTCACAATGCTCCATGACCTTTGTCATCACAATTCTAAATACACTTGTCATTACAATGCTTCCTGAAACTTGTCGTCAGAATGCTCCTTGAAACCTGTCACCAAAAGGCTCCATGCCATTTTCATCACAATGCCCAATGCTGTTTTCATCACAATGCTCCATGCCATTGTTATCAAAATAATCCACAAGCTTGTCATCAGAATGCTCCATGACCCATGTCATCACAATTCTCCATGCACTTGTCAGCACAATGCTCCCTGACCCTTGTCATCACAATGCTCCAAGCCATTGTCATCACAACGCTCCATTACCTTTGTCATCAGAATCCTCCATGACACTTGGCATTACAATGCTCCATGCCATTGTCATCACAATGGGCCATTACATATCTCATCACAATGCTCCCTGACACCTGTCTTCACAATACTGCATGACCTTGTCATCACAATGCTCCATGCCCTTCTCATCGCAATGTGCCATTCCAACTGTCATTGCAATAATCCATGAAACTTATTAGACCAATGCTCCATGCCCTTGTCATCACAATTCTCCATGCCCTTTTTATCACAATGCTCCATGACTCCAGTCATCACAATGCTTCAGGAACTTTGTCATCACAATGGTCCATGCCCTCATCATCAACACTCTCTGTGACCTTTTTAACCACAATGTTCCATTAACTTTTTATCACAATGCTCTTTGACCCTTGTCATCACAATGCTGTATGCCTTTCTAAGCACAATGCTCCTTGCCCTTGTCATCACAGAGCTTCATGACCCCTGTTATCACAAAGCTCTGTGACTCCCGTCATCACAATGCTTCATAACATTTGTCATCACAATGGTCCATGCCCGCATCATCACAAGGCTCTGTTACATTTTTTACCACAATGCTCCATGAACTTTTCATCACAATGCTCCGTGACACTTGTCATCACAATGTTCAATGCCTTTGTCAGAAAAATACTCCATGACCCTTGTCATCAAAATGTGCCACGCGCTTTTCATCACAACGGTCCACAAATTTGTCATCACAATGCTCCATAAACATTGTAATCTCAATGCTCCATGCCCTTCTCATCACAGTGCTCCATAACCCCGGTCATAACAATGATCCATGAACCCTGCCATCACAATGTTCTACGGCCTTGTCATCACAAGGCTCCATGACAATTGTCATCACAATGCTCCAAGACCCCTGTAATCACAATTCTCCATGCCCTTGTCATCACAAAGCTCCATGACACATGTCATCAGAATGTTCCATGGCCCGCTCATAAAAATGAGGCATGCCCTTGTCATCACAGTGCTCCAAGACCCCTGTAATCACAATGCTCCATGCCCCTTTTCATCTCAATGCTCCATGAACCCTGTCATCAAAATGCATCATGCCCATCACCATAATGCTTCCGGCTATTGTCAGTGCAATTAAATCAAAACTCTCCATGACCTCTGTCATCACAATGCTCCATGACTCCTCTCATCACAATACTCCATGAACATTTTCAGGGCAGTTCTCCATGACACTTTTCATCACAATTATCCATGCCCTTGTCATCCCAATGCTCCATGACCCCTGTATTCACAATGATCCGTGACACATGTCATCACAGTGCTCCATGACACCTGTCATCACAATGCTCCATGCCTTCGTCAGCAAAATTCTACATGACCTTGTCATTACAATGCTCTATGCGCTTGTCATCACAATGCTCCAAGACCCCTTAAATCACAAAGCTCCATGCCCTTTTTCATCTCAATTTTCCATGAACCCTGTCATCACAATGCACCATGCCCATCATCATAATGCTTCAGGCTATTATCATTACAATGAAATCAAAATTCTCCATGACCTCTCTCATCAAAATGCTCCCAACCATTGTGATCATAATGTTCCATAACACTTATCATCACAACACCCCATGACGATCATCATCACAATTATCCATGGTCTTGTCATCACAATGCTCCATGATCTTTGTCATCACAATGCTCAATACACTTGTCATCACAATGCTCCCTGACACTTGTCAGTATGCTCCTTGAACCCTGTCATGACAAGGCTCCATGCCTTTTTCATCACAATGATCCATGCCCTTTTCATCACAATGTTCCAAGACCCCTGTAATCACAATGCTCCTAGCCCTTGTCATCACAAATCTACCTGATGCATGTAATCGGAATGCTCCATGGCCTTCTCCTCACAATGCTCCATGTCATTGTCATCACAGTGCTCCTTGAACTCTCTCATCACATTGCTCCATGCCTTTGTCCTTACAAGCCCCCATGACCCATGTATCACAGTGTTCCGTGCCCTTGTCATCACAATGCTTCATGCCCACTCTCATCACAATAATCCATGAAATATTGCAGACCAATGCTCAATGCCCTTCTCATCACAATGTTCCATTAACTCTGTCATAACAATGCTCCATGACCCCTGCCATCACATTGTTCCACGGCCTTGTCATCACAAGGCTCCATGACCCTTGTCATCACAATGCTCCAAGACACCTGTAATCAAAATGCTCCATGCCATTTTCATCACAAAGCTCCATGATGCATATCATCAGAAGGTTCCATGGCCTTCTCCTCACAATGCTCCATGCCCTTGTCATCACAATGCTCCAAAACCCCTGTAATCACAATGCTCCATGCCCTTTTTCATCTCCATGCTCCATTAACACTGCCATCACAATGCACCATGTCCATCATCATAATTCTTCAGGCTATTGGCATTACAATGAAATCAAAATTCTCCATGACCTCTGTCATCATAATGCTCCAAACCCTTGTGATCACAATGTTCCATAACACTTATAATCACAACACTCCATGACACTCATCATCACAATTATCCATGGTCTTGTCATAACAATGCTCCATGATCTTTGTCATCACAATGCTCAATACACTTGTCATCACAATGCTCCTTGGCACTTGTCGTCAGTATGCTCCTTGATCCCTGTCATGACAAGGATCCATGCCTTTTTCATCACAATGATCAATGCCCTTTTCATCACAATGCTCCATGACCCCTTTCATCACAATACTCCATGAACATTTCGAGCCCAATGCTCCATGACATTCTCATCACAATGCTCACTGACCAATATCATCACGATGCTCCATGACCACTGACATCACAACACTCCATGACACCTGACAACACAATGATCCGGGACTCTTGTCATATCAGTGCTCCATGTCCTTGTCATCACAATGCTTCATTCCACATGTCATCGCAATAATCCATGAATTTTATTAGACCAATGTTCCATGCCCTTGTCATCACAATGTTCCATGCCCTTGTTATCCCAATGCTCCATGACACCTGTCATCAAAATACTACATGAACTTTTTCAGCCCAATGCTCCATGACCCTTGTTATCACAATGATCTATGCCCTTGTCATCCCAATGTTCCATGACACCTGTCACCACAATGCTCCATGCCTTTGTCAGCAAATGCTACATGACCTTGTCATTACAATGCTCTATGTGCTTGTCATCACAGTACTCCATTACCATTGTCATCACAATCCTCCATGAACCTTGGGATCACATTGCTTCATGCCCTTGTCATCACAATGCTCCATGCTCCTTGAAATCAAAATGATCCATGACCTCTCTCATCACAATGCTCCAAACCCTTGTAATCACAATGTTCCATAAAACTTGTCATCACAACGCTCCATGATGCCTGTCATTACAATACTCCATGGCCTTTTTATCACAATGCTCCATGACCATTGTTATCACAATTCTAAATACACTTGTCATTACAATGCTTCCTGAATCTTGTCGTCAGAATGCTCCTTGAAACCTGTCACGAAAAGGCTCCATGCCTTTTTCATCAGTATGCCCCATGCCGTTTTCATCACAATGCTCCATGCCATTGCCATCAAAATACTCCACAAGCTTGTCATCAGAATGCTCCATGACCCTTGTCATCACAATTTTGCATGCACTTGTCAGCACAATGCTCCCTGACCCTTGTCATCACAATGCTCCAAGCCATTGTCATCACAATGCTCCATTACCTTTGTCATCAGAATCCTCCATGACACTTGGCATCACAATGCGCTATGCCATTGTCATCACAATGGGCCATTACATATCTCATCACAATGCTCCCTGACACCTGTCTTCACAATACTGCATGACTTGGTCCTCACAATGTTCCATGCCCTTGTCATCACACTGCGCCATTCCAACTGTCATCGCAATAATCCATGAAACTTATTAGACCAATGCTCCATGCCCTTGTCATCACAGTGCTCCATGACTCCATTCATCACAATGCTTCACGACCTTGTGATGAAAATTCTCAATAGCCCTTGTCATCATATTGCTCCAAGCCCTAGTCATCACAATGCTCCTTTTTATTTGTCATCAAAATCCTCCATTACATTTAGCATCACAATGCTCCATGCCATTATCATCGCAATGGACCATGACATATGTCATCACAATGCTCCCTGACACCTGTCTTCACAATACTCCATGACCTTCTCATCACCATGATCCATACACTTGTCATTACAATGCACCATGTCCACTCTCATCACAATAATTTATGAAACTTGTCAGACCAATGCTTCATGCCCCTGTCACCACAATGCTCCATGCCCTTGTCATCACAATGCTCCATGACCCCTATCATCACAATGCTCCGTGACTCCATTCATCACAATGCTTCATAACGTTTGTCATCAAAACGGTCCTTGCCTGTGTCATCACAAGGCTCTGTGACCTTTGTAACCACAATGCTCCATGAACTTTTCATCACAACGCTACGTGACCATTGTCATCACAATGCTCCATGCCTTTGTCAGAACAATGCTCCATGACACTTGTCATCACAATGTGCCACGTGCTTTTCATCACATCGGTCCACAACCTTGTAATCGCTATGCTCCATAAAAATTGTAATCACAATGCTCCATGCACTTCTCATCCAAATGCTCTCTCACCAGAGATATCACAATGCTCCATCACTAGTCATCACAATCCTCCCTCACTCCTGTTATCACAATGTTCCATGACGCCTGTCATCACAATGCTACATCCTCTTATCAGCACAATGTTCCATGACCCCTGACATCACAATGTTCCATAATCCCTGTCATCAAAATGCTCCATGACCCATTTCATCCCAAAGCTCCATGATCCCTGGCATCACAATGTTCTATAAACCCTGTCAACAAAATGTTCCATTACACTTTTCATCAAATTGATGCTTGACCCTGTCATCAAAATGTTCCCTGCACCTCTCATCACAATGCACCACACCCTTGTCATCAAAATGCTTCATGACCTTTGTCATCACAAAGCTCCATGACCCTAGGCATCACAGTGCTCCATGCCATGGTCATCACAATGCTCCATGAACTCTCTCATCACATTGCTCCATGCCCTTGTCATCACTCATCTCCAAGACACTTGTCATCACAATGCTCGATGCCCGTCTCATCACAATGCTCCATGCCCTTGTCATTAAAATCCCCATGACCCATGTATCTCAGTGTACCATGCCATTCTCATCACAATGCTCCATGCCCACTCTCATCACAATAATCCATGAAACATTTCAGACCAATGATCAATGCCCTTCTCATCACAATGCTCCATTACATCTGTCATAAAAATGCTCCATGACCCCTTCCATCACAATGCTCCACGGCCTTGTCATCACAAGGCTCCATGACCCTTGTCATCACAATGCTCCAAGACCCCTGTAATCACAATGCTCCATGCCCTTGTCATAACAAAGCTCCATGACGCATGTCATCAGAATGTTCCATGGTCTTCTCCTCACAGTGCTCCATGCCCTTGTCATCACAATGCTCCAAGACCCCTGCAATCACAATGCTCCTTGCCCCTTTTCATCAGAATGCTCCATGAGACTTTTCATCACAAGTCTCCATGGTCATCTCATCACAATGCTCCAGTACCTTTTCATCAGCATGCTCCATTCCCTTGTCATCACAATGCTCCATGACCCCTGTCATCACAATACTCCATGAATATTTTTAGCCCTATGCTCCATGACCTTCTCATCACAATGCTCCATGAGCAGTATCATCACAATGCTCCATGACCACTGTCATCACAACACTCCATGACACCTGACAACACAATGATCCGGGACTTCTGTCATCACAATGCTCCAAGACCCCTGTAATCACAATGCTCCATGACCCCTGTCATCACAATACTCCATGAACTTTTTCAGCCCAATGCTCCATGACACTTGTCATCACAATGATCCATGCCCTTGTCATCCCAATGCTCCATGACCCCTGTATTCACAATGCTCCGTGACGCTTGTCATCACAGTGCTCCATGACACCAGTCATCACAATGTTCCATGCCTTTGTCAGCAAAATGCTACATGACCTTGTCATTACAATGCTCTATGCGCTTGTCATCACAATACTCCATTACCATTGTCATCACAATCCTCCATGAATATTTTGGTCACATTGCTTCATGCCCTTGTCATCACAGTGCTCCATGCTCCTTGAAATCAAAATGATGCATGACCTCTGTCATCACAATGCTCCAAACCCTTTTGATCACTATATTCCATAACACTTGTGATAACAACTCTCCATGATGACTGTCATAACAATACTCCATGCCATTTTCATCACAATGCTCCATGACCATTGTCATCACAATTCTCAATACACTTGTCATCACAATGCTCCCTGACACTTGTCGTCAGAATGCTCCTTGAACCCTGTCATGAAAAGGCTCCATGCATTTTTCATCACAAAGCCCCATGCCGTTTTCATCACAATGCTCCATGCCATTGTCATCAAAATACTCTACAAGCTTGTCATCAGAACGCTCCATGACCGTTGTCATCACAATTATCCATGCACTTGTCAGCACAATTCTCCCTGACACTTGTCATCACAATGCTCCAAGCCATTGTTATCACAATGCTCCATTACATTTGTCATCAGAATCCTCCATGACACTTGGCATCACAGTGCTCCATGCCCTTGTCATCACAATGCTCCATGACCCCTGTCATCACAATGCTCCGTGACTCCAGTCATCACAATTCTTCATAACATTTGTCATCACAGTGGTCGATGCCCGCGTCATCACAGGGCTCTGTTACATTTGTAACCACAATGCTCCATGAAATTTTCATCACAATGCTCCGTGACCCTTGTCATCTCAATCCTCCATGCATTTGTCCGAAAAATACTCCATGTCCCTTATCATCACAACGTGCCACGCACTTTTCACCCCAACGGTCCACAACTTTGTCATGGCTATGCTCCATAAACTTTGTAATCACAAAGTTCCATGCCCTTCTCATCAAAATGCTCCATTACCCCTGTCATAGCAATGTTCCATGACCCCTGCCATCACAATGTTCCATGGCCTTGCCATCACAAGGCACCATGACCCTTGTCATCACAATGCTCCAAAACACCTGTAATCACAATGTTCCATGCCCTTGTCATCACAAAGCTCCATGACACATGTCATCAGAATGTTCCATGGCCTTCTCATCAAAATGTTCCATTCCCTTGTCATCACAATGCTCCCAGACGCCTGTAATCACAATGCTCCATGCCCCTATTCATCTCAATGCTCCATGAACACTGTCATCACAATGCACCATGCCCATCATCATAATGCTTCCGGCTATTGTCAGCACAGTGAAATCAAAATTCTCCATGACCTCTGTCATCACAATGCTCCATGATCCCTGTCATCACAATGATCCATGCTCTTGTCATCCCAATGCTCCATGACCCCTGTATTCACAATGCTCCGTGACGCTTTTCATCACAGTGCTCCATGACACCTGTCATGACGATGCTCCATGCTTTGTCAGCAAAATGCTACATGACCTTTTCATTACAATGCTCTATGCGCTTCTCAACACAATACTCCATTACCATTGTCATCAAAATCCTCCATGAACCTTGGGATCACATTGCTTCATGACCTTGTCATCACAATGCTCCCTGCTCCTTGAAATCAAAATGATCCATGACCTCTGTCATCGCAATGATCCAAACCCTTGTGATCACAATGTCCATAACACTTGTCATCACAACATTCCATGATGCCTGTCATCACAATACTGCATGCCCTTTTCATCACAATGCTCCATGACCTTTGTCATCACAATTCTCAATACACTTGTCATCACAATGCTCCCTGACACTTGTCGTCAGAATGCTCCTTGAACCCTGTCACGAAAGGCTCCATGCCTTTTTCATCACAATGCCCCATGCCGTTTTCATCACAACGCTCCATGCCATTGTCATCAAAATACTCCACAAGCTTGTCATCAGAATGCTCCATGACCCTTGTCATCATAATTCTGCATGCAATTCTCAGCACAAAGCTACCTGACCCTTGTCATCATAATGCTCCAAGCCATTGTCATCACAATGCTCCATTACCTTTGTCATCAGAATCCTCCATGACACTTGGCATCACAATGTTTCATGCCATTGTCATCACAATGGGCCATTATATATGTCATCACAATGCTCCCTGACAACTGTCTTCACAATACTGCATGACCTGGTCATCACAGTGCTCCATGCCCTTGTCATCACAATGCGCCATTCCAACTCTCATCGCAATAATCCATGAAAATTATTAGACCAATGCTCCATGTCCTTGTTATCACAATGCTCCATTCCCTTGTTATTACAAAGCTCCATGACCCCTGTCATAACAATGCTCTGTGACTCCATTCATCACAATGCTTCTTGACCTTTGTCATCACAATGGTCCATGCCCTCATCATCAACAGTCTCTGTGACGTTTTTAACCACAATGCTCCATGAACATCTCATCACAATGCTCTTTGACCGTTGTCATCACCATGCTCTATGCCTTTCTCAGCACAATGCTCCATGATATTTGTCATCACAATGTTCCATGCACTTGACATCACAATGCGCTGTTCCCACTCTCATCACAATAATCCAAGAAACTTATTAGACCAATGCTCCATGCCCTTGTCATCACAACGCTCCATGATGCCTGTCATCACAATACTCCATGCCCTTGTCATCACAATGCTCCATGCCCTTGTTATCACAATATTCCAACACCCAAGTAATCAGAATGCTCCATGCCCCTTTTGATCAGTATGCTCCATGAGACCAGTCATCACAAGGCTCCATGATTTTCTCAACACAATGCTCCAGGAACTTGTCATCACAATGCTTCATGACATTTTCATGAAAACTCTCAATGGCACTTGTCATCATAATGCTCCAAGCCCTAGTCATCACAATGCTCCATTATATTTGGCATCACAATGCTCCATGCCATTGTCATCGCAATGGACCATGACATATGTCATCACAATGCTCCCTGACTCCTGTCTTCACAATATTCCATGCCCTTGTCATCACAATACTCCATGCACTTGTCATCAAAATGCACCATGTCCACTGTCATCACAATAATCTATGAAACTTGTCAGACCGATGCTCCATGCACCTGTCATCACAATGCTCCATGCCCTTGTCATCACAATGCTCCATGACCCCTGTCATCACAATGCTCCGTGACTCCAGTCATCACAATGCTTCATAACGTTTGTCATCACAACGGTCCATGCCCGCGTCATCACAAGACTCTGTGACCTTTGTAACCACAATGCTCCATGAACTTTTCATCACAATGCTGCGTGACCCTTGTCATCACAATGCTCCATGTCTTTGTCAGAACAATGCTCCATGACACTTGTAATCACAATGTGCCATGCACTTTTCATCACAAAGAACCACAACTTTGACATCACTATGCCCCATAAAACTTGTAATCACAATGTTCCATGCAATTCTCATTCAAATGCTCTCTCACAACGGATATCACAATGTTCCATCATTTGTCATCACAATCCTCCCTCACCCCTGTTATCACAAGTTTCCATGACCCCTGTCATCACAATGCTACATCCCCTTATCAGCACAATGTTCCATGATGCCTGACATCACAATGTTCAATAACCCCTGTCATCAAAATACTCCATGACCCTTTTCATCCCAAAGCTCCATGACCCATGGCATCACAATGTTTTAAAACCCCTGTCATCAAAATGTTCCATTACACTTTTCATCAAATTACTGCATGAACCTGTCATCAAAATGCTCCCTGCCCTGCTCATCACAATGCACCACACACTTGTCATCAAAATGCTCCATGACTTTTATCATCACAAAGCTCCATGACCCTTGGCATCACAATGCTCCATGTCATTGTCATGATAATGCTCCATGAACCCTCTCATCATATTGCTCAATGCCCTTGCCATCACAAAGCTCCATGACAATTGTCATCACAATGCTCGATGCCCTTCTCATCACAATGCTCCATGCCCTTGTCATTACAATCCCCATGACCCATGTATCACAGTGTACGTGCCCTTGTCATCAAAATGCTCCATACCCACTCTCATCACAATAATTCAAGAAACATTTCAGACCAATGCCCAATGCCCTTCTCATCACAATGCTCCATTACATCTGTCATAACAATGCTCCATGACCCCTGCCATCACATTGTTCCACGGATTTGTCATCACAAGGCTCCATGACCCTTGCATCACAATGCTCCAAGAACCCTGTAATCACAATGCTCCATGCCCTTGTCATCACAAAGCTCCATGACGCATGTTATCAGAAAGTTCCATGGCCTTCTCCTCACAGTGCTCCATGCCTTTGTCATCACAATGCTCCAAGACCCCTGTAATCACAATGCTCCGTGCACCTTTTCATCAGAATGCTCCATGAGACTTGTCAACACAAGTCTCCATGGTCATCTCATCACAATGCTCCAGGACCTTGTCATCACCACGCTCCATTCCCTTGTCATCACAACGCTCCATGACACCGGTCATCACAATAGTCCATGAACATTTTCAGCCCAATGCTCCGTGACCTTCTAATCACAATGCTCCATGACCAATATCATCAAAATTCTCCATGACAACTGGCATCAAAACACTCCATGACACCTGACAACACAATGATTCGGGACTCTTTTCATCACAATGCTCCATGACCCCTGTAATCACAAAGCTCCATGACCCCTGTGATCACAATACTCCATGAACCTTTTCATCCCAATGATCCATGACCCTTGTCATCACAGTGATCCATGCCCTTGTCATCCCAATGCTCCAGACCCCTATATTCAAAATGCTCTGTGACGCTTGTCATCAAAGTGCACCATGACACATGTCATCACAATGCTCCATGCCTTTGTCAGCAAAATGCTACATGACAATGTCCTTACAATGCTCTATGCGCTTGTCATCACAATACTCCATTACCATAGTCATCACTATCCTCCAAGAACCTTGGGATACCATTGCTTCATGCCCTAGTCATCACAATGCTCCATGATGACTATCATCACAATACTCCATGCCCTTTTCATCACAATGCTCCATGACCTTTGTCATCACAATTCTCAATACACTTGTCATCACAATGCTCCCTGGCACTTGTCGTCAGAATGCTCCTTGAACCCTGTCACGAAAAGGCTCCATGCATTTTTCATCACAAAGCCCCATGCCATTTTCATCACAATGCTCCATGCCATTGTCATCAAAATACTCCACAAGCTTGTCATCAGAATGCTCCATGACCCTTGTCATCACAATTCTCCATGCACTTGTCAGCACAATGCTCCCTGACCCTTGTCATCACAATGCTCCATTACCTTTGTTATCAGAATCCTCCATGACACTTGGCATCAGAATGCCCCATGCCATTGTCATCACAATGGGCCATTATATATGTCATCACAATGCTTCCTGACACCTCTATTTACAATACTGCATGACCTGGTCATCACAATGCTCCATGCCCTTGTCATCACAATGCGCTGTTCCCACTCTCATCACAATAATCCAAGAAACTTATTAGACCAATGCTCCATGCCCTTGTCATCACAACGCTCCATGATGCCTGTCATCACAATACTCCATGCCCTTGTCATCACAATGCTCCATGCCCTTGTTATCACAATGTTCCAAGACCCAAGTAATCAGAATGCTCCATGCCCCTTTTGATCAGTATGCTCCATGAGACCTGTCATCACAAGGCTCCATGATTTCCTCATCACAATGCTCCAGGACATTGTCATCACAATGCTTCATGACATTTTCATGAAAACTCTCAATGGCCCTTGTCATCATAATGCTCCAAGCCCTAGTCATCACAAAGCTCCATTATATTTCTCATCACAATCCTCCATTATATTTTGCATCACAATGCTCCATGCCATTGTCATCGCAATGGACCATGACATATGTCATCACAATGCTCCCTGACACCAGTCTTCACAATATTCCATGCCCTTGTCATCACAATACTCCATGCACTTGTCATCAAAATGCACCATGTCCACTGTCATCACAATAATCTATGAAACATGTCAGACCGATGCTCCATGCACCTGTCATCACAATGCTCCATGCCCTTGTCATCACAATGCTCCATGACCCCTGTCATAACAATGCTCCGTGACTCCAGTCATCACAATGCTTCATAACATTTGTCATCACAACGGTCCATGCCCGCCTTATCACAAGACTCTGTGACCTTTGTAACCACAGTGCTCCATGAACTTTTCATCACAATGCTGCGTGACCCTTGTCATAACAATGCTCCATGTCTTTGTCAGAACAATGCTCCATGACCCTTGTCATCACAATGTGCCATGCACTTTTCATCACAAAGAACCACAACCTTGACATCGCTATGCTCCATAAACCTTGTAATCACAATGTTCCATGCAATTCTCATTCAAATGCTCTCTCACAACGGATATCACAATGTTCCATCACTTGTCATCACAATCCTCCCTCACCCCTGTAATCAGAAGTTTCCATGACCCCTGTCATCACAATGCTACATCCCCTTATCAGCACAATGTTCCATGATGCCTGACATCACAATGTTCAATAACCCCTGTCATCAAAATACTCCATGACCCTTTTCATCCCAAAGCTCCATGACCCATGGCATCACAATGTTTTATAACCCCTGTCATCAAAATGTTCCATTACACTTTTCATCAAATTACTGCATGAACATGTCATCAAAATGCTCCCTGCCCTGCTCATCACAAAGAACCACACACTTGTCATCAAAATGCTCCATGACTTTTGTCATCACAAAACTCCATGACCCTTGGCATCACAATGCTCCATGTCATTGTCATGATAATGCTCCATGAACACTCTCATCATATTGCTCAATGCCCTTGTCATCACAAAGCTCCATGACAATTGTCATCACAATGCTCGATGCCCTTCTCATCACAATGCTCCATGCCCTTGTCATTACAATCCCCCATGACCCATGTATCACAGTGTACGTGCCCTTGTCATCACAATGCTCCATGCACACTCTCATCACAGTAATTCAAGAAACATTTCAGACCAATGCTCAATTCCCTTCTCAACACAATGCTCCATTATATCTGTCATAACAATGCTCCATGACCCCTGCCATCACATTGTTCCACGGACTTGTCATCACAAGGCTCCATGACCCTTGTCATCACAATGCTCCAAGACCCCTGTAATCACAATGCTCCATGCCCTTGTCATCACAAAGCTCAATGACGCATGTTATCAGAATGTTCCATGGCCTTCTCCTCACAGTGCTCCATGCCCTTGTCATCACAATGTTCCAAGACCCCTGTAATCACAATGCTCCATGCACCTTTTCATCAGAATGCTCCATGAGACTTGTCAACACAAGTCTCCATGGTCATCTCATCACAATGCTCCAGGACCTTGTCATCACCACGCTCCATTCCCTTGTCATCACAACGCTCCATGACACCTGTCTTCACAATACTCCATGAACATTTTCAGCCCAATGCTCCATGACCTTCTAATCACAATGCTCCATGACCAATATCATCAAAATTCTCCATGACCACAGTCATCAAAACACTCCATGACACCTGACAACACAATGATCCGGGACTCTTTTCATCACAATGCTCCATGACCCCTGTAATCACAAAGCTCCATGACCCCAGTCATCACAATACTCCATGAACATTTTCATCCCAATGATCCATGACCCTTGTCATCACAGTGATCCATGCCCTTGTCATCCCAATGCTCCATGACCCCTATATTCAAAATGCTCTGTGACGCTTGTCATCAAAGTGCACCATGACACATGTCATCACAATGCTCCATGCATTTGTCAGCAAAATGCTACATGACACTGTCCTTACAATGCTCTTTGCGCTTGTCATCACAATACTCCATTACCATACTCATCACTACCCTCCAAGTACCTTGGGATCCCATTGCTTCATGCCCTAGTCATCACAATGCTCCATGCTCCTTGAAATCAAAAGTATCCATGACCTCTGTCATCGCAAGGCTCCAAACCCTTGTGATCACAATGTACCATAACACTTGTCATCACAACACTCCATGATGACTGTCATCACAATACTCCATGCCCTTTTCATCACAATGCTCCATGACCTTTGTCATCACAATTCTCAATACACTTGTCATCACAATGCTCCCTGGCACTTGTCGTCAGAATGATCCTTGAACCCTGTCACGAAAAGGCTCCATGCATTTTTCATCACAAAGCCCCATGCCATTTTCATCACAATGCTCCATGCCATTGTCATCAAAATACTCCACAAGCTTGTCATCAGAATGCTCCATGACCCTTGTCATCACAATTCTCCATGCACTTGTCAGCACAATGCTCCCTGACCCTTGTCATCACAATGCTCCAAGCCATTGTCATCACAATGCTCCATTACCTTTGTTATCAGAATCCTCCATGACACTTGGCATCAGAATGCTCCATGCCATTTTCATCACAATGGGCCATTACATATGTCATCACAATGCTCCCTGACACCTCTATTTACAATACTGCATGACCTGGTCATCACAATGCTCCATGCCCTTGTCATCACAATGCGCTGTTCCCACTCTCATCACAATAATCCAAGAAACTTATTAGACCAATGCTCCATGCCCTTGTCATCACAACGCTCCATGATGCCTGTCATCACAATACTCCATGCCCTTGTCATCACAATGCTCCATGCCCTTGTTATCACAATGTTTCAAGACCCAAGTAATCAGAATGCTCCATGCCCCTTTTGATCAGTATGCTCCATGAGACCTGTCATCACAAGGCTCCATGATTTCCTCATCACAATGCTCCAGGACCTTGTCATCACAATGCTTCATGACATTTTCATGAAAACTCTCAATGGCCCTTGTCATCATAATGCTCCAAGCCCTAGTCATCACAAAGCTCCATTATATTTCTCATCACAATGCTCCATTATATTTGGCATCACAATGCTCCATGCCATTGTCATCGCAATGGACCATGACATATGTCATCACAATGCTCCCTGACACCTGTCTTCACAATATTCCATGTCCTTGTCATCACAATACTCCATGCACTTGTCATCAAAATGCACCATGTCCACTGTCATCACAATAATCTATGAAACTTGTCAGACCGATGCTCCATGCACCTGTCATCACAATGCTCCATGCCCTTGGCATCACAATGCTCCATGATCCCTGTCATCACAATGCTCCGTGACTCCAGTCATCACAGTGCTTCATAACGTTTGTCATCACAACGGTCCATGCCCGCGTCATCACAAGACTCTGTGACCTTTGTAACCACAATGCTCCATGAACTTTTCATCACAATGCTGCGTGACCCTTGTCATCACAATGTTCCATGTCTTTGTCAGAACAATGCTCCATGACCCTTGTCATCACAATGTGCCATGCACTTTTCATCACACAGAACCACAACTTTGACATCGCTATGCTCCATAAACATTGTAATCACAATGTTCCATGCAATTCACATTCAAATGCTCTCTCACAACGGATATCACAATGTTCCATCACTTGTCATCACAATCCTCCCTCACCCCTGTTATCACAAGTTTCCATGACCCCTGTCATCACAATGCTACATCCCCTTATCAGCACAATGTTCCATGATGCCTGACATCACAATGTTCAATAACCCCTGTCATCAAAATACTCCATGACCCTTTTCATCCCAAAGCTCCATGACCCATGGCATCACAATGTTTTATAACCCCTGTCATCAAAATGTTCCATTACACTTTTCATCAAATTACTGCATGAACATGTCATCAAAATGCTCCCTGCCCTGCTCATCACAATGCACCACACCCTTGTCATCAAAATGCTCCATGACTTTTGTCATCACAAAACTCCATGACCCTTGGCATCACAATGCTCCATGTCATTGTCATTATAATGCTCCATGAACCCTCTCATCATATTGCTCAATGCCCTTGTCATCACAAAGCTCCATGACAATTGTCATCACAATGCTCGATGCCCTTCTCATCACAATGCTTCATGCCCTTGTCATTACAATTCCCCATGACCCATGTATCACAGTGTACGTGCCCTTGTCATCACAATGCTCCATGCCCACTCTCATCACAGTAATTCAAGAAACATTTCAGACCAATGCTCAATTCCCTTCTCAACACAATGCTCCATTACATCTGTCATAACAATGCTCCATGACCCCTGCCATCACATTGTTCCACGGACTTGTCATCACAAGGCTCCATGACCCTTGTCATCACAATGCTCCAAGACCCCTGTAATCACAATGCTCCATGCCCTTGTCATCACAAAGCTCAATGACGCATGTTATCAGAATGTTCCATGGCCTTCTCCTCACAGTGCTCCATGCCCTTGTCATCACAATGTTCCAAGACCCCTGTAATCACAATGCTCCATGCACCTTTTCATCAGAATGCTCCATGAGACTTGTCAACACAAGTCTCCATGGTCATCTCATCACAATGCTCCAGGACCTTGTCATCACCACGCTCCATTCCCTTGTCATCACAACGCTCCATGACACCTGTCATCACAATACTCCATGAACATTTTCAGCCCAATGCTCCATGACCTTCTAATCACAATGCTCCATGACCAATATCATCAAAATTCTCCATGACCACAGTCATCAAAACACTCCATGACACCTGACAACACAATGATCCGGGACTCTTTTCATCACAATGCTCCATGACCCCTGTAATCACAAAGCTCCATGACCCCAGTCATCACAATACTCCATGAACATTTTCATCCCAATGATCCATGACCCTTGTCATCACAGTGATCCATGCCCTTGTCATCCCAATGCTCCATGACGCCTATATTCAAAATGCTCTGTGACGCTTGTCATCAAAGTGCACCATGACACATGTCATCACAATGCTCCATGCATTTGTCAGCAAAATGCTACATGACACTGTCCTTACAATGCTCTTTGCGCTTGTCATCACAATACTCCATTACCATACTCATCACTACCCTCCAAGTACCTTGGGATCCCATTGCTTCATGCCCTAGTCATCACAATGCTCCATGCTCCTTGAAATCAAAAGTATCCATGACCTCTGTCATCGCAAGGCTCCAAACCCTTGTGATCACAATGTACCATAACACTTGTCATCACAACACTCCATGATGACTGTCATCACAATACTCCATGCCCTTTTCATCACAATGCTCCATGACCTTTGTCATCACAATTCTCAATACACTTGTCATCACAATGCTCCCTGGCACTTGTCGTCAGAATGATCCTTGAACCCTGTCACGAAAAGGCTCCATGCATTTTTCATCACAAAGCCCCATGCCATTTTCATCACAATGCTCCATGCCATTGTCATCAAAATACTCCACAAGCTTGTCATCAGAATGCTCCATGACCCTTGTCATCACAATTCTCCATGCACTTGTCAGCACAATGCTCCCTGACCCTTGTCATCACAATGCTGCAAGCCATTGTCATCACAATGCTCCATTACCTTTGTTATCAGAATCCTCCATGACACTTGGCATCAGAATGCTCCATGCCATTTTCATCACAATGGGCCATTACATATGTCATCACAATGCTCCCTGACACCTCTATTTACAATACTGCATGACCTGGTCATCACAATGCTCCATGCCCTTGTCATCACAATGCGCTGTTCCCACTCTCATCACAATAATCCAAGAAACTTATTAGACCAATGCTCCATGCCCTTGTCATCACAACGCTCCATGATGCCTGTCATCACAATACTCCATGCCCTTGTCATCACAATGCTCCATGCCCTTGTTATCACAATGTTTCAAGACCCAAGTAATCAGAATGCTCCATGCCCCTTTTGATCAGTATGCTCCATGAGACCTGTCATCACAAGGCTCCATGATTTCCTCATCACAATGCTCCAGGACCTTGTCATCACAATGCTTCATGACATTTTCATGAAAACTCTCAATGGCCCTTGTCATCATAATGCTCCAAGCCCTAGTCATCACAAAGCTCCATTATATTTCTCATCACAATGCTCCATTATATTTGGCATCACAATGCTCCATGCCATTGTCATCGCAATGGACCATGACATATGTCATCACAATGCTCCCTGACACCTGTCTTCACAATATTCCATGTCCTTGTCATCACAATACTCCATGCACTTGTCATCAAATTGCACCATGTCCACTGTCATCACAATAATCTATGAAACTTGTCAGACCGATGCTCCATGCACCTGTCATCACAATGCTCCATGCCCTTGGCATCACAATGCTCCATGATCCCTGTCATCACAATGCTCCGTGACTCCAGTCATCACAATGCTTCATAACATTTGTCATCACAACGGTCCATGCCCGCGTCATCACAAGACTCTGTGACCTTTGTAACCACAATGCTCCATGAACTTTTCATCACAATGCTGCGTGACCCTTGTCATCACAATGTTCCATGTCTTTGTCAGAACAATGCTCCATGACCCTTGTCATCACAATGTGCCATGCACTTTTCATCACACAGAACCACAACTTTGACATCGCTATGTTCCATAAACCTTGTAATCACAATGTTCCATGCAATTCACATTCAAATGCTCTCTCACAACGGATATCACAATGTTCCATCACTTGTCATCACAATCCTCCCTCACCCCTGTTATCACAAGTTTCCATGACCCCTGTCATCACAATGCTACATCCCCTTATCAGCACAATGTTCCATGATGCCTGACATCACAATGTTCAATAACCCCTGTCATCAAAATACTCCATGACCCTTTTCATCCCAAAGCTCCATGACCCATGGCATCACAATGTTTTATAACCCCTGTCATCAAAATGTTCCATTACACTTTTCATCAAATTACTGCATGAACATGTCATCAAAATGCTCCCTGCCCTGCTCATCACAATGAACCACACCCTTGTCATCAAAATGCTCCATGACATTTGTCATCACAAAGCTCCATGACCCTTGGCATCACAATGCTCCATGTCATTGTCATCATAATGCTCCATGAACCCTCTCCTCATATTGCTCAATGCCCTGGTCATCACAAAGCTCCATGACAATTGTCATCACAATGCTCGATGCACTTCTCATCACAATGCTCCATGCCCTTGTCATTACAATCCCCCATGACCCATGTATCACAGTGTACGTGCCCTTGTCATCACAATGCTCCATGCCCACTCTCATCACAATAATTCAAGAAACATTTCAGAACAATGCTCAATGCCCTTCTCATCACAATGCGCCATTACATCTGTCATAACAATGCTCCATGACCCCTGCCATCACATTGTTCCACGGACTTGTCATCACAAGGCTCCATGACCCTTGTCATCACAATGCTCCAAGACCCCTGTAATCACAATGCTCCATGCCCTTGTCATCACAAAGCTCAATGACGCATGTTATCAGAATGTCCCATGGCCTTCTCCTCACATTGCTCCATGCCCTTGTCATCACAATGCTCCAAGACCCCTGTAATCACAATGCTCCATGCACCTTTTCATCAGAATGCTCCATGAGACTTGTCAACACAAGTCTCCATGGTCATCTCATCACAATGCTCCAGGACCTTGTCATCACCACGCTCCATTCCCTTGTCATCACAACGCTCCATGACACCGGTCATCACAAAAATCTATGAACATTTTCAGCCCAATGCTCCATGACCTTCTAATCACAATGCTCCATGACCAATATCATCAAAATTCTCCATGACCACTCTCATCAAAACACTCCATGACACCTGACAACACAATGATCCGGGACTCTTTTCATCACAATGCTCCATGACCCCTGTAATCACAATGCTCCATGACCCCTGTCATCACAATACTCCATGAACATTTTCATCCCAATGATCCATGACCCTTGTCATCACAATACTCCATGAACATTTTCATCCCAATGATCCATGCCCTTGTCATCCCAATGCTCCAGACCCCTATAATCAAAATGCTCTGTGACGCTTGTCATCAAAGTGCACCATGACACATGTCTTCACAATGCTCCATGCCTTTGTCAGCAAAATGCTACATGACACTGTCCTTACAATGCTCTATGTGCTTGTCATCACAATACTCCATTACCATAGTCATCACTATCCTCCAAGAACCTTGGGATCCCATTGCTTCATGCCCTAGTCATCACAATGCTCCATGCTCCTTGAAATAACAAGTATCCTTGACCTCTGTCATCGCAATGCTCCAAACCCTTGTGATCAAAATGTACCATAACACATGTCATCACAACGCTCCATGATGACTGTCATCACAATACTCCATGCCCTTTTCATCACAATGCTCCATGACCTTTGTCATCACAATTCTCAATACACTTGTCATCACAATGCTCCCTGGCACTTGTCGTCAGAATGCTCCTTGAACCCTGTCACGAAAAGGCTCCATGAATTTTTCATCACGAAGCCCCATGCCATTTTCATCACAATGTTCCATGCCATTGTCATCAAAATACTCCACAAGCTTGTCATCAGAATGCTCCATGACCCTTGTCAGCACAATGCTCCCTGACCCTTGTCATCACAATGCTCCAAGCCATTGTCATCACAATGCTCCATTACCTTTGTTATCAGAATCCTCCATGACACTTGGCATCAGAATGCTCCATGCCATTGTCATCACAATGGGCCATTACATATCTCATCACAATGCTCCCTGACACCTGTCTTCACAATACTGCATGACCTTGTCATCACAATGCTCCATGCCCTTCTCATCGCAATGTGCCATTCCAACTGTCATTGCAATAATCCATGAAACTTTTTAGACCAATGCTCCATGCCCTTGTCATCACAATTCTCCATGCCCTTTTTATCACAATGCTCCATGACTCCAGTCATCACAATGCTTCAGGAACTTTGTCATCACAATGGTCCATGCCCTCATCATCAACACTCTCTGTGACCTTTTTAACCACAATGTTCCATTAACTTTTTATCACAATGCTCTTTGACCCTTGTCATCACAATGCTGTATGCCTTTCTAAGCACAATGCTCCTTGCCCTTGTCATCACAGAGCTTCATGACCCCTGTTATCACAAAGCTCTGTGACTCCCGTCATCACAATGCTTCATAACATTTGTCATCACAATGGTCCATGCCCGCATCATCACAAGGCTCTGTTACATTTTTTACCACAATGCTCCATGAACTTTTCATCACAATGCTCCGTGACACTTGTCATCACAATGTTCAATGCCTTTGTCAGAAAAATACTCCATGACCCTTGTCATCAAAATGTGCCACGCGCTTTTCATCACAACGGTCCACAAATTTGTCATCACAATGCTCCATAAACATTGTAATCTCAATGCTCCATGCCCTTCTCATCACAGTGCTCCATAACCCCGGTCATAACAATGATCCATGAACCCTGCCATCACAATGTTCTACGGCCTTGTCATCACAAGGCTCCATGACAATTGTCATCACAATGCTCCAAGACCCCTGTAATCACAATTCTCCATGCCCTTGTCATCACAAAGCTCCATGACACATGTCATCAGAATGTTCCATGGCCCGCTCATAAAAATGAGGCATGCCCTTGTCATCACAGTGCTCCAAGACCCCTGTAATCACAATGTTCCATGCCCCTTTTCATCTCAATGCTCCATGAACCCTGTCATCAAAATGCATCATGCCCATCACCATAATGCTTCCGGCTATTGTCAGTGCAATTAAATCAAAACTCTCCATGACCTCTGTCATCACAATGCTCCATGACTCCTCTCATCACAATACTCCATGAACATTTTCAGGGCAGTTCTCCATGACACTTTTCATCACAATTATCCATGCCCTTGTCATCCCAATGCTCCATGACCCCTGTATTCACAATGATCCGTGACACATGTCATCACAGTGCTCCATGACACCTGTCATCACAATGCTCCATGCCTTCGTCAGCAAAATTCTACATGACCTTGTCATTACAATGCTCTATGCGCTTGTCATCACAATGCTCCAAGACCCCTTAAATCACAAAGCTCCATGCCCTTTTTCATCTCAATTTTCCATGAACCCTGTCATCACAATGCACCATGCCCATCATCATAATGCTTCAGGCTATTATCATTACAATGAAATCAAAATTCTCCATGACCTCTCTCATCAAAATGCTCCCAACCATTGTGATCATAATGTTCCATAACACTTATCATCACAACACCCCATGACGATCATCATCACAATTATCCATGGTCTTGTCATCACAATGCTCCATGATCTTTGTCATCACAATGCTCAATACACTTGTCATCACAATGCTCCCTGACACTTGTCAGTATGCTCCTTGAACCCTGTCATGACAAGGCTCCATGCCTTTTTCATCACAATGATCCATGCCCTTTTCATCACAATGTTCCAAGACCCCTGTAATCACAATGCTCCTAGCCCTTGTCATCACAAATCTACCTGATGCATGTAATCGGAATGCTCCATGGCCTTCTCCTCACAATGCTCCATGTCATTGTCATCACAGTGCTCCTTGAACTCTCTCATCACATTGCTCCATGCCTTTGTCCTTACAAGCCCCCATGACCCATGTATCACAGTGTTCCGTGCCCTTGTCATCACAATGCTTCATGCCCACTCTCATCACAATAATCCATGAAATATTGCAGACCAATGCTCAATGCCCTTCTCATCACAATGTTCCATTAACTCTGTCATAACAATGCTCCATGACCCCTGCCATCACATTGTTCCACGGCCTTGTCATCACAAGGCTCCATGACCCTTGTCATCACAATGCTCCAAGACACCTGTAATCAAAATGCTCCATGCCATTTTCATCACAAAGCTCCATGATGCATATCATCAGAAGGTTCCATGGCCTTCTCCTCACAATGCTCCATGCCCTTGTCATCACAATGCTCCAAAACCCCTGTAATCACAATGCTCCATGCCCTTTTTCATCTCCATGCTCCATTAACACTGCCATCACAATGCACCATGTCCATCATCATAATTCTTCAGGCTATTGGCATTACAATGAAATCAAAATTCTCCATGACCTCTGTCATCATAATGCTCCAAACCCTTGTGATCACAATGTTCCATAACACTTATAATCACAACACTCCATGACACTCATCATCACAATTATCCATGGTCTTGTCATAACAATGCTCCATGATCTTTGTCATCACAATGCTCAATACACTTGTCATCACAATGCTCCTTGGCACTTGTCGTCAGTATGCTCCTTGATCCCTGTCATGACAAGGATCCATGCCTTTTTCATCACAATGATCAATGCCCTTTTCATCACAATGCTCCATGACCCCTTTCATCACAATACTCCATGAACATTTCGAGCCCAATGCTCCATGACATTCTCATCACAATGCTCACTGACCAATATCATCACGATGCTCCATGACCACTGACATCACAACACTCCATGACACCTGACAACACAATGATCCGGGACTCTTGTCATATCAGTGCTCCATGTCCTTGTCATCACAATGCTTCATTCCACATGTCATCGCAATAATCCATGAATTTTATTAGACCAATGTTCCATGCCCTTGTCATCACAATGTTCCATGCCCTTGTTATCCCAATGCTCCATGACACCTGTCATCAAAATACTACATGAACTTTTTCAGCCCAATGCTCCATGACCCTTGTTATCACAATGATCTATGCCCTTGTCATCCCAATGTTCCATGACACCTGTCACCACAATGCTCCATGCCTTTGTCAGCAAATGCTACATGACCTTGTCATTACAATGCTCTATGTGCTTGTCATCACAGTACTCCATTACCATTGTCATCACAATCCTCCATGAACCTTGGGATCACATTGCTTCATGCCCTTGTCATCACAATGCTCCATGCTCCTTGAAATCAAAATGATCCATGACCTCTCTCATCACAATGCTCCAAACCCTTGTAATCACAATGTTCCATAAAACTTGTCATCAAAACGCTCCATGATGCCTGTCATTACAATACTCCATGGCCTTTTTATCACAATGCTCCATGACCATTGTTATCACAATTCTAAATACACTTGTCATTACAATGCTTCCTGAATCTTGTCGTCAGAATGCTCCTTGAAACCTGTCACGAAAAGGCTCCATGCCTTTTTCATCAGTATGCCCCATGCCGTTTTCATCACAATGCTCCATGCCATTGCCATCAAAATACTCCACAAGCTTGTCATCAGAATGCTCCATGACCCTTGTCATCACAATTTTCCATGCACTTGTCAGCACAATGCTCCCTGACCCTTGTCATCACAATGCTCCAAGCCATTGTCATCACAATGCTCCATTACCTTTGTCATCAGAATCCTCCATGACACTTGGCATCACAATGCGCTATGCCATTGTCATCACAATGGGCCATTACATATCTCATCACAATGCTCCCTGACACCTGTCTTCACAATACTGCATGACTTGGTCCTCACAATGTTCCATGCCCTTGTCATCACACTGCGCCATTCCAACTGTCATCGCAATAATCCATGAAACTTATTAGACCAATGCTCCATGCCCTTGTCATCACAGTGCTCCATGACTCCATTCATCACAATGCTTCACGACCTTGTGATGAAAATTCTCAATAGCCCTTGTCATCATATTGCTCCAAGCCCTAGTCATCACAATGCTCCTTTTTATTTGTCATCAAAATCCTCCATTACATTTAGCATCACAATGCTCCATGCCATTATCATCGCAATGGACCATGACATATGTCATCACAATGCTCCCTGACACCTGTCTTCACAATACTCCATGACCTTCTCATCACCATGATCCATACACTTGTCATTACAATGCACCATGTCCACTCTCATCACAATAATTTATGAAACTTGTCAGACCAATGCTTCATGCCCCTGTCACCACAATGCTCCATGCCCTTGTCATCACAATGCTCCATGACCCCTATCATCACAATGCTCCGTGACTCCATTCATCACAATGCTTCATAACGTTTGTCATCAAAACGGTCCTTGCCTGTGTCATCACAAGGCTCTGTGACCTTTGTAACCACAATGCTCCATGAACTTTTCATCACAACGCTACGTGACCATTGTCATCACAATGCTCCATGCCTTTGTCAGAACAATGCTCCATGACACTTGTCATCACAATGTGCCACGTGCTTTTCATCACATCGGTCCACAACTTTGTAATCGCTATGCTCCATAAAAATTGTAATCACAATGCTCCATGCACTTCTCATCCAAATGCTCTCTCACCAGAGATATCACAATGCTCCATCACTAGTCATCACAATCCTCCCTCACTCCTGTTATCACAATGTTCCATGACGCCTGTCATCACAATGCTACATCCTCTTATCAGCACAATGTTCCATGACCCATGACATCACAATGTTCCATAACCCCTGTCATCAAAATGCTCCATGACCCATTTCATCCCAAAGCTCCATGATCCCTGGCATCACAATGTTCTATAAACCCTGTCAACAAAATGTTCCATTACACTTTTCATCAAATTGATGCTTGACCCTGTCATCAAAATGTTCCCTGCACCTCTCATCACAATGCACCACACCCTTGTCATCAAAATGCTTCATGACCTTTGTCATCACAAAGCTCCATGACCCTAGGCATCACAGTGCTCCATGCCATGGTCATCACAATGCTCCATGAACTCTCTCATCACATTGCTCCATGCCCTTGTCATCACTCATCTCCAAGACACTTGTCATCACAATGCTCGATGCCCGTCTCATCACAATGCTCCATGCCCTTGTCATTAAAATCCCCATGACCCATGTATCTCAGTGTACCATGCCATTCTCATCACAATGCTCCATGCCCACTCTCATCACAATAATCCATGAAACATTTCAGACCAATGATCAATGCCCTTCTCATCACAATGCTCCATTACATCTGTCATAAAAATGCTCCATGACCCCTTCCATCACAATGCTCCACGGCCTTGTCATCACAAGGCTCCATGACCCTTGTCATCACAATGCTCCAAGACCCCTGTAATCACAATGCTCCATGCCCTTGTCATAACAAAGCTCCATGACGCATGTCATCAGAATGTTCCATGGTCTTCTCCTCACAGTGCTCCATGCCCTTGTCATCACAATGCTCCAAGACCCCTGCAATCACAATGCTCCTTGCCCCTTTTCATCAGAATGCTCCATGAGACTTTTCATCACAAGTCTCCATGGTCATCTCATCACAATGCTCCAGTACCTTTTCATCAGCATGCTCCATTCCCTTGTCATCACAATGCTCCATGACCCCTGTCATCACAATACTCCATGAATATTTTTAGCCCTATGCTCCATGACCTTCTCATCACAATGCTCCATGAGCAGTATCATCACAATGCTCCATGACCACTGTCATCACAACACTCCATGACACCTGACAACACAATGATCCGGGACTTCTGTCATCACAATGCTCCAAGACCCCTGTAATCACAATGCTCCATGACCCCTGTCATCACAATACTCCATGAACTTTTTCAGCCCAATGCTCCATGACACTTGTCATCACAATGATCCATGCCCTTGTCATCCCAATGCTCCATGACCCCTGTATTCACAATGCTCCGTGACGCTTGTCATCACAGTGCTCCATGACACCAGTCATCACAATGTTCCATGCCTTTGTCAGCAAAATGCTACATGACCTTGTCATTACAATGCTCTATGCGCTTGTCATCACAATACTCCATTACCATTGTCATCACAATCCTCCATGAATATTTTGGTCACATTGCTTCATGCCCTTGTCATCACAGTGCTCCATGCTCCTTGAAATCAAAATGATGCATGACCTCTGTCATCACAATGCTCCAAACACTTTTGATCACTATATTCCATAACACTTGTGATAACAACTCTCCATGATGACTGTCATAACAATACTCCATGCCATTTTCATCACAATGCTCCATGACCATTGTCATCACAATTCTCAATACACTTGTCATCACAATGCTCCCTGACACTTGTCGTCAGAATGCTCCTTGAACCCTGTCATGAAAAGGCTCCATGCATTTTTCATCACAAAGCCCCATGCCGTTTTCATCACAATGCTCCATGCCATTGTCATCAAAATACTCTACAAGCTTGTCATCAGAACGCTCCATGACCGTTGTCATCACAATTATCCATGCACTTGTCAGCACAATTCTCCCTGACACTTGTCATCACAATGCTCCAAGCCATTGTTATCACAATGCTCCATTACATTTGTCATCAGAATCCTCCATGACACTTGGCATCACAGTGCTCCATGCCCTTGTCATCACAATGCTCCATGACCCCTGTCATCACAATGCTCCGTGACTCCAGTCATCACAATTCTTCATAACATTTGTCATCACAGTGGTCGATGCCCGCGTCATCACAGGGCTCTGTTACATTTGTAACCACAATGCTCCATGAAATTTTCATCACAATGCTCCGTGACCCTTGTCATCTCAATCCTCCATGCATTTGTCCGAAAAATACTCCATGTCCCTTATCATCACAACGTGCCACGCGCTTTTCACCCCAACGGTCCACAACTTTGTCATGGCTATGCTCCATAAACTTTGTAATCACAAAGTTCCATGCCCTTCTCATCAAAATGCTCCATTACCCCTGTCATAGCAATGTTCCATGACCCCTGCCATCACAATGTTCCATGGCCTTGCCATCACAAGGCACCATGACCCTTGTCATCACAATGCTCCAAAACACCTGTAATCACAATGTTCCATGCCCTTGTCATCACAAAGCTCCATGACACATGTCATCAGAATGTTC
This sequence comes from Mesoplodon mirus, assembly GCF_964341445.2. Taxonomy (NCBI): domain Eukaryota; kingdom Metazoa; phylum Chordata; class Mammalia; order Artiodactyla; family Ziphiidae; genus Mesoplodon; species Mesoplodon mirus. Next base: position 1,111,730 of record NW_028295721.1, read on the forward strand.
CATGGCCTTCTCATCAAAATGTTCCATTCCCTTGTCATCACAATGCTCCCAGACGCCTGTAATCACAATGCTCCATGCCCCTTTTCATCTCAATGCTCCATGAACACTGTCATCACAATGCACCATGCCCATCATCATAATGCTTCCGGCTATTGTCAGCACAGTGAAATCAAAATTCTCCATGACCTCTGTCATCACAATGCTCCATGATCCCTGTCATCACAATGATCCATGCTCTTGTCATCCCAATGCTCCATGACCCCTGTATTCACAATGCTCCGTGACGCTTTTCATCACAGTGCTCCATGACACCTGTCATGACGATGCTCCATGCTTTGTCAGCAAAATGCTACATGACCTTTTCATTACAATGCTCTATGCGCTTCTCAACACAATACTCCATTACCATTGTCATCAAAATCCTCCATGAACCTTGGGATCACATTGCTTCATGACCTTGTCATCACAATGCTCCCTGCTCCTTGAAATCAAAATGATCCATGACCTCTGTCATCGCAATGATCCAAACCCTTGTGATCACAATGTCCATAACACTTGTCATCACAACATTCCATGATGCCTGTCATCACAATACTGCATGCCCTTTTCATCACAATGCTCAATGACCTTTGTCATCACAATTCTCAATACACTTGTCATCACAATGCTCCCTGACACTTGTCGTCAGAATGCTCCTTGAACCCTGTCACGAAAGGCTCCATGCCTTTTTCATCACAATGCCCCATGCCGTTTTCATCACAACGCTCCATGCCATTGTCATCAAAATACTCCACAAGCTTGTCATCAGAATGCTCCATGACCCTTGTCATCATAATTCTGCATGCAATTCTCAGCACAAAGCTACCTGACCCTTGTCATCATAATGCTCCAAGCCATTGTCATCACAATGCTCCATTACCTTTGTCATCAGAATCCTCCATGACACTTGGCATCACAATGTTTCATGCCATTGTCATCACAATGGGCCATTATATATGTCATCACAATGCTCCCTGACAACTGTCTTCACAATACTGCATGACCTGGTCATCACAGTGCTCCATGCCCTTGTCATCACAATGCGCCATTCCAACTCTCATCGCAATAATCCATGAAAATTATTAGACCAATGCTCCATGTCCTTGTTATCACAATGCTCCATTCCCTTGTTATTACAAAGCTCCATGACCCCTGTCATAACAATGCTCTGTGACTCCATTCATCACAATGCTTCTTGACCTTTGTCATCACAGTGGTCCATGCCCTCATCATCAACAGTCTCTGTGACGTTTTTAACCACAATGCTCCATGAACATCTCATCACAATGCTCTTTGACCGTTGTCATCACCATGCTCTATGCCTTTCTCAGCACAATGCTCCATGATATTTGTCATCACAATGTTCCATGCACTTGTCATCACAATGCGCTGTTCCCACTCTCATCACAATAATCCAAGAAACTTATTAGACCAATGCTCCATGCCCTTGTCATCACAACGCTCCATGATGCCTGTCATCACAATACTCCATGCCCTTGTCATCACAATGCTCCATGCCCTTGTTATCACAATATTCCAACACCCAAGTAACCAGAATGCTCCATGCCCCTTTTGATCAGTATGCTCCATGAGACCTGTCATCCCAAGGCTCCATGATTTTCTCAACACAATGCTCCAGGAACTTGTCATCACAATGCTTCATGACATTTTCATGAAAACTCTCAATGGCACTTGTCATCATAATGCTCCAAGCCCTAGTCATCACAATGCTCCATTATATTTGGCATCACAATGCTCCATGCCATTGTCATCGCAATGGACCATGACATATGTCATCACAATGCTCCCTGACTCCTGTCTTCACAATATTCCATGCCCTTGTCATCACAATACTCCATGCACTTGTCATCAAAATGCACCATGTCCACTGTCATCACAATAATCTATGAAACTTGTCAGACCGATGCTCCATGCACCTGTCATCACAATGCTCCATGCCCTTGTCATCACAATGCTCCATGACCCCTGTCATCACAATGCTCCGTGACTCCAGTCATCACAATGCTTCATAACGTTTGTCATCACAACGGTCCATGCCCGCGTCATCACAAGACTCTGTGACCTTTGTAACCACAATGCTCCATGAACTTTTCATCACAATGCTGCGTGACCCTTGTCATCACAATGCTCCATGTCTTTGTCAGAACAATGCTCCATGACACTTGTAATCACAATGTGCCATGCACTTTTCATCACAAAGAACCACAACTTTGACATCACTATGCCCCATAAAACTTGTAATCACAATGTTCCATGCAATTCTCATTCAAATGCTCTCTCACAACGGATATCACAATGTTCCATCATTTGTCATCACAATCCTCCCTCACCCCTGTTATCACAAGTTTCCATGACCCCTGTCATCACAATGCTACATCCCCTTATCAGCACAATGTTCCATGATGCCTGACATCACAATGTTCAATAACCCCTGTCATCAAAATACTCCATGACCCTTTTCATCCCAAAGCTCCATGACCCATGGCATCACAATGTTTTAAAACCCCTGTCATCAAAATGTTCCATTACACTTTTCATCAAATTACTGCATGAACCTGTCATCAAAATGCTCCCTGCCCTGCTCATCACAATGCACCACACCCTTGTCATCAAAATGCTCCATGACTTTTATCATCACAAAGCTCCATGACCCTTGGCATCACAATGCTCCATGTCATTGTCATGATAATGCTCCATGAACCCTCTCATCATATTGCTCAATGCCCTTGCCATCACAAAGCTCCATGACAATTGTCATCACAATGCTCGATGCCCTTCTCATCACAATGCTCCATGCCCTTGTCATTACAATCCCCATGACCCATGTATCACAGTGTACGTGCCCTTGTCATCAAAATGCTCCATACCCACTCTCATCACAATAATTCAAGAAACATTTCAGACCAATGCCCAATGCCCTTCTCATCACAATGCTCCATTACATCTGTCATAACTATGCTCCATGACCCCTGCCATCACATTGTTCCACGGATTTGTCATCACAAGGCTACATGACCCTTGCATCACAATGCTCCAAGACCCCTGTAATCACAATGCTCCATGCCCTTGTCATCACAAAGCTCCATGACGCATGTTATCAGAAAGTTCCATGGCCTTCTCCTCACAGTGCTCCATGCCTTTGTCATCACAATGCTCCAAGACCCCTGTAATCACAATGCTCCGTGCACCTTTTCATCAGAATGCTCCATGAGACTTGTCAACACAAGTCTCCATGGTCATCTCATCACAATGCTCCAGGACCTTGTCATCACCACGCTCCATTCCCTTGTCATCACAACGCTCCATGACACCGGTCATCACAATAGTCCATGAACATTTTCAGCCCAATGCTCCATGACCTTCTAATCACAATGCTCCATGACCAATATCATCAAAATTCTCCATGACAACTGGCATCAAAACACTCCATGACACCTGACAACACAATGATCCGGGACTCTTTTCATCACAATGCTCCATGACCCCTGTAATCACAAAGCTCCATGACCCCTGTGATCACAATACTCCATGAACCTTTTCATCCCAATGATCCATGACCCTTGTCATCACAGTGATCCATGCCCTTGTCATCCCAATGCTCCAGACCCCTATATTCAAAATGCTCTGTGACGCTTGTCATCAAAGTGCACCATGACACATGTCATCACAATGCTCCATGCCTTTGTCAGCAAAATGCTACATGACAATGTCCTTACAATGCTCTATGCGCTTGTCATCACAATACTCCATTACCATAGTCATCACTATCCTCCAAGAACCTTGGGATACCATTGCTTCATGCCCTAGTCATCACAATGCTCCATGATGACTATCATCACAATACTCCATGCCCTTTTCATCACAATGCTCCATGACCTTTGTCATCACAATTCTCAATACACTTGTCATCACAATGCTCCCTGGCACTTGTCGTCAGAATGCTCCTTGAACCCTGTCACGAAAAGGCTCCATGCATTTTTCATCACAAAGCCCCATGCCATTTTCATCACAATGCTCCATGCCATTGTCATCAAAATACTCCACAAGCTTGTCATCAGAATGCTCCATGACCCTTGTCATCACAATTCTCCATGCACTTGTCAGCACAATGCTCCCTGACCCTTGTCATCACAATGCTCCATTACCTTTGTTATCAGAATCCTCCATGACACTTGGCATCAGAATGCCCCATGCCATTGTCATCACAATGGGCCATTATATATGTCATCACAATGCTTCCTGACACCTCTATTTACAATACTGCATGACCTGGTCATCACAATGCTCCATGCCCTTGTCATCACAATGCGCTGTTCCCACTCTCATCACAATAATCCAAGAAACTTATTAGACCAATGCTCCATGCCCTTGTCATCACAACGCACCATGATGCCTGTCATCACAATACTCCATGCCCTTGTCATCACAATGCTCCATGCCCTTGTTATCACAATGTTCCAAGACCCAAGTAATCAGAATGCTCCATGCCCCTTTTGATCAGTATGCTCCATGAGACCTGTCATCACAAGGCTCCATGATTTCCTCATCACAATGCTCCAGGACATTGTCATCACAATGCTTCATGACATTTTCATGAAAACTCTCAATGGCCCTTGTCATCATAATGCTCCAAGCCCTAGTCATCACAAAGCTCCATTATATTTCTCATCACAATCCTCCATTATATTTTGCATCACAATGCTCCATGCCATTGTCATCGCAATGGACCATGACATATGTCATCACAATGCTCCCTGACACCAGTCTTCACAATATTCCATGCCCTTGTCATCACAATACTCCATGCACTTGTCATCAAAATGCACCATGTCCACTGTCATCACAATAATCTATGAAACTTGTCAGACCGATGCTCCATGCACCTGTCATCACAATGCTCCATGCCCTTGTCATCACAATGCTCCATGACCCCTGTCATTACAATGCTCCGTGACTCCAGTCATCACAATGCTTCATAACATTTGTCATCACAACGGTCCATGCCCGCCTTATCACAAGACTCTGTGACCTTTGTAACCACAGTGCTCCATGAACTTTTCATCACAATGCTGCGTGACCCTTGTCATAACAATGCTCCATGTCTTTGTCAGAACAATGCTCCATGACCCTTGTCATCACAATGTGCCATGCACTTTTCATCACAAAGAACCACAACCTTGACATCGCTATGCTCCATAAACCTTGTAATCACAATGTTCCATGCAATTCTCATTCAAATGCTCTCTCACAACGGATATCACAATGTTCCATCACTTGTCATCACAATCCTCCCTCACCCCTGTAATCAGAAGTTTCCATGACCCCTGTCATCACAATGCTACATCCCCTTATCAGCACAATGTTCCATGATGCTTGACATCACAATGTTCAATAACCCCTGTCATCAAAATACTCCATGACCCTTTTCATCCCAAAGCTCCATGACCCATGGCATCACAATGTTTTATAACCCCTGTCATCAAAATGTTCCATTACACATTTCATCAAATTACTGCATGAACATGTCATCAAAATGCTCCCTGCCCTGCTCATCACAATGAACCACACCCTTGTCATCAAAATGCTCCATGACTTTTGTCATCACAAAACTCCATGACCCTTGGCATCACAATGCTCCATGTCATTGTCATGATAATGCTCCATGAACACTCTCATCATATTGCTCAATGCCCTTGTCATCACAAAGCTCCATGACAATTGTCATCACAATGCTCGATGCCCTACTCATCACAATGCTCCATGCCCTTGTCATTACAATCCCCCATGACCCATGTATCACAGTGTACGTGCCCTTGTCATCACAATGCTCCATGCCCACTCTCATCACAGTAATTCAAGAAACATTTCAGACCAATGCTCAATTCCCTTCTCAACACAATGCTCCATTACATCTGTCATAACAATGCTCCATGACCCCTGCCATCACATTGTTCCACGGACTTGTCATCACAAGGCTCCATGACCCTTGTCATCACAATGCTCCAAGACCCCTGTAATCACAATGCTCCATGCCCTTGTCATCACAAAGCTCAATGACGCATGTTATCAGAATGTTCCATGGCCTTCTCCTCACAGTGCTCCATGCCCTTGTCATCACAATGTTCCAAGACCCCTGTAATCACAATGCTCCATGCACCTTTTCATCAGAATGCTCCATGAGACTTGTCAACACAAGTCTCCATGGTCATCTCATCACAATGCTCCAGGACCTTGTCATCACCACGCTCCATTCCCTTGTCATCACAACGCTCCATGACACCTGTCATCACAATACTCCATGAACATTTTCAGCCCAATGCTCCATGACCTTCTAATCACAATGCTCCATGACCAATATCATCAAAATTCTCCATGACCACAGTCATCAAAACACTCCATGACACCTGACAACACAATGATCCGGGACTCTTTTCATCACAATGCTCCATGACCCCTGTAATCACAAAGCTCCATGACCCCAGTCATCACAATACTCCATGAACATTTTCATCCCAATGATCCATGACCCTTGTCATCACAGTGATCCATGCCCTTGTCATCCCAATGCTCCATGACCCCTATATTCAAAATGCTCTGTGACGCTTGTCATCAAAGTGCACCATGACACATGTCATCACAATGCTCCATGCATTTGTCAGCAAAATGCTACATGACACTGTCCTTACAATGCTCTTTGCGCTTGTCATCACAATACTCCATTACCATACTCATCACTACCCTCCAAGTACCTTGGGATCCCATTGCTTCATGCCCTAGTCATCACAATGCTCCATGCTCCTTGAAATCAAAAGTATCCATGACCTCTGTCATCGCAAGGCTCCAAACCCTTGTGATCACAATGTACCATAACACTTGTCATCACAACACTCCATGATGACTGTCATCACAATACTCCATGCCCTTTTCATCACAATGCTCCATGACCTTTGTCATCACAATTCTCAATACACTTGTCATCACAATGCTCCCTGGCACTTGTCGTCAGAATGATCCTTGAACCCTGTCACGAAAAGGCTCCATGCATTTTTCATCACAAAGCCCCATGCCATTTTCATCACAATGCTCCATGCCATTGTCATCAAAATACTCCACAAGCTTGTCATCAGAATGCTCCATGACACTTGTCATCACAATTCTCCATGCACTTGTCAGCACAATGCTCCCTGACCCTTGTCATCACAATGCTGCAAGCCATTGTCATCACAATGCTCCATTACCTTTGTTATCAGAATCCTCCATGACACTTGGCATCAGAATGCTCCATGCCATTTTCATCACAATGGGCCATTACATATGTCATCACAATGCTCCCTGACACCTCTATTTACAATACTGCATGACCTGGTCATCACAATGCTCCATGCCCTTGTCATCACAATGCGCTGTTCCCACTCTCATCACAATAATCCAAGAAACTTATTAGACCAATGCTCCATGCCCTTGTCATCACAACGCTCCATGATGCCTGTCATCACAATACTCCATGCCCTTGTCATCACAATGCTCCATGCCCTTGTTATCACAATGTTTCAAGACCCAAGTAATCAGAATGCTCCATGCCCCTTTTGATCAGTATGCTCCATGAGACCTGTCATCACAAGGCTCCATGATTTCCTCATCACAATGCTCCAGGACCTTGTCATCACAATGCTTCATGACATTTTCATGAAAACTCTCAATGGCCCTTGTCATCATAATGCTCCAAGCCCTAGTCATCACAAAGCTCCATTATATTTCTCATCACAATGCTCCATTATATTTGGCATCACAATGCTCCATGCCATTGTCATCGCAATGGACCATGACATATGTCATCACAATGCTCCCTGACACCTGTCTTCACAATATTCCATGTCCTTGTCATCACAATACTCCATGCACTTGTCATCAAAATGCACCATGTCCACTGTCATCACAATAATCTATGAAACTTGTCAGACCGATGCTCCATGCACCTGTCATCACAATGCTCCATGCCCTTGGCATCACAATGCTCCATGACCCATGTCATCACAATGCTCCGTGACTCCAGTCATCACAATGCTTCATAACGTTTGTCATCACAACGGTCCATGCCCGCGTCATCACAAGACTCTGTGACCTTTGTAACCACAATGCTCCATGAACTTTTCATCACAATGCTGCGTGACCCTTGTCATCACAATGTTCCATGTCTTTGTCAGAACAATGCTCCATGACCCTTGTCATCACAATGTGCCATGCACTTTTCATCACACAGAACCACAACTTTGACATCGCTATGCTCCATAAACATTGTAATCACAATGTTCCATGCAATTCACATTCAAATGCTCTCTCACAACGGATATCACAATGTTCCATCACTTGTCATCACAATCCTCCCTCACCCCTGTTATCACAAGTTTCCATGACCCCTGTCATCACAATGCTACATCCCCTTATCAGCACAATGTTCCATGATGCCTGACATCACAATGTTCAATAACCCCTGTCATCAAAATACTCCATGACCCTTTTCATCCCAAAGCTCCATGACCCATGGCATCACAATGTTATATAACCCCTGTCATCAAAATGTTCCATTACACTTTTCATCAAATTACTGCATGAACATGTCATCAAAATGCTCCCTGCCCTGCTCATCACAATGAACCACACCCTTGTCATCAAAATGCTCCATGACTTTTGTCATCACAAAACTCCATGACCCTTGGCATCACAATGCTCCATGTCATTGTCATTATAATGCTCCATGAACCCTCTCATCATATTGCTCAATGCCCTTGTCATCACAAAGCTCCATGACAATTGTCATCACAATGCTCGATGGCCTTCTCATCACAATGCTTTATGCCCTTGTCATTACAATTCCCCATGACCCATGTATCACAGTGTACGTGCCCTTGTCATCACAATGCTCCATGCCCACTCTCATCACAGTAATTCAAGAAACATTTCAGACCAATGCTCAATTCCCTTCTCAACACAATGCTCCATTACATCTGTCATAACAATGCTCCATGACCCCTGCCATCACATTGTTCCACGGACTTGTCATCACAAGGCTCCATGACCCTTGTCATCACAATGCTCCAAGACCCTTGTAATCACAATGCTCCATGCCCTTGTCATCACAAAGCTCAATGACGCATGTTATCAGAATGTTCCATGGCCTTCTCCTCACAGTGCTCCATGCCCTTGTCATCACAATGTTCCAAGACCCCTGTAATCACAATGCTCCATGCACCTTTTCATCAGAATGCTCCATGAGACTTGTCAACACAAGTCTCCATGGTCATCTCATCACAATGCTCCAGGACCTTGTCATCACCACGCTCCATTCCCTTGTCATCACAACGCTCCATGACACCTGTCATCACAATACTCCATGAACATTTTCAGCCCAATGCTCCATGACCTTCTAATCACAATGCTCCATGACCAATATCATCAAAATTCTCCATGACCACAGTCATCAAAATACTCCATGACACCTGACAACACAATGATCCGGGACTCTTTTCATCACAATGCTCCATGACCCCTGTAATCACAAAGCTCCATGACCCCAGTCATCACAATACTCCATGAACATTTTCATCCCAATGATCCATGACCCTTGTCATCACAGTGATCCATGCCCTTGTCATCCCAATGCTCCATGACGCCTATATTCAAAATGCTCTGTGACGCTTGTCATCAAAGTGCACCATGACACATGTCATCACAATGCTCCATGCCTTTGTCAGCAAAATGCTACATGACACTGTCCTTACAATGCTCTCTGCGCTTGTCATCACAATACTCCATTACCATACTCATCACTACCCTCCAAGTACCTTGGGATCCCATTGCTTCATGCCCTAGTCATCACAATGCTCCATGCTCCTTGAAATCAAAAGTATCCATGACCTCTGTCATCGCAAGGCTCCAAACCCTTGTGATCACAATGTACCATAACACTTGTCATCACAACACTCCATGATGACTGTCATCACAATACTCCATGCCCTTTTCATCACAATGCTCCATGACCTTTGTCATCACAATTCTCAATACACTTGTCATCACAATGCTCCCTGGCACTTGTCGTCAGAATGATCCTTGAACCCTGTCATGAAAAGGCTCCATGCATTTTTCATCACAAAGCCCCATGCCATTTTCATCACAATGCTCCATGCCATTGTCATCAAAATACTCCACAAGCTTGTCATCAGAATGCTCCATGACCCTTGTCATCACAATTCTCCATGCACTTGTCAGCACAATGCTCCCTGACCCTTGTCATCACAATGCTCCAAGCCATTGTCATCACAATGCTCCATTACCTTTGTTATCAGAATCCTCCATGACACTTGGCATCAGAATGCTCCATGCCATTTTCATCACAATGGGCCATTACATATGTCATCACAATGCTCCCTGACACCTCTATTTACAATACTGCATGACCTGGTCATCACAATGCTCCATGCCCTTGTCATCACAATGCGCTGTTCCCACTCTCATCACAATAATCCAAGAAACTTATTAGACCAATGCTCCATGCCCTTGTCATCACAACGCTCCATGATGCCTGTCATCACAATACTCCATGCCCTTGTCATCACAATGCTCCATGTCCTTGTTATCACAATGTTTCAAGACCCAAGTAATCAGAATGCTCCATGCCCCTTTTGATCAGTATGCTCCATGAGACCTGTCATCACAAGGCTCCATGATTTCCTCATCACAATGCTCCAGGACCTTGTCATCACAATGCTTCATGACATTTTCATGAAAACTCTCAATGGCCCTTGTCATCATAATGCTCCAAGCCCTAGTCATCACAAAGCTCCATTATATTTCTCATCACAATGCTCAATTATATTTGGCATCACAATGTTCCATGCCATTGTCATCGCAATGGACCATGACATATGTCATCACAATGCTCCCTGACACCTGTCTTCACAATATTCCATGTCCTTGTCATCACAATACTCCATGCACTTGTCATCAAAATGCACCATGTCCACTGTCATCACAATAATCTATGAAACTTGTCAGACCGATGCTCCATGCACCTGTCATCACAATGCTCCATGCCCTTGGCATCACAATGCTCCATGACCCCTGTCATCACAATGCTCCGTGACTCCAGTCATCACAATGCTTCATAACATTTGTCATCACAACGGTCCATGCCCGCGTCATCACAAGACTCTGTGACCTTTGTAACCACAATGCTCCATGAACTTTTCATCACAATGCTGCGTGACCCTTGTCATCACAATGTTCCATGTCTTTGTCAGAACAGTGCTCCATGACCCTTGTCATCACAAGGTGCCATGCACTTTTCATCACACAGAACCACAACTTTGACATCGCTATGTTCCATAAACCTTGTAATCACAATGTTCCATGCAATTCACATTCAAATGCTCTCTCACAACGGATATCACAATGTTCCATCACTTGTCATCACAATCCTCCCTCACACCTGTTATCACAAGTTTCCATGACCCCTGTCATCACAATGCTACATCCCCTTATCAGCACAATGTTCCATGATGCCTGACATCACAATGTTCAATAACCCCTGTCATCAAAATACTCCATGACCCTTTTCATCCCAAAGCTCCATGACCCATGGCATCACAATGTTTTATAACCCCTGTCATCAAAATGTTCCATTACACTTTTCATCAAATTACTGCATGAACATGTCATCAAAATGCTCCCGGCCCTGCTCATCACAATGAACCACACCCTTGTCATCAAAATGCTCCATGACATTTGTCATCACAAAGCTCCATGACCCTTGGCATCACAATGCTCCATGTCATTGTCATCATAATGCTCCATGAACCCTCTCCTCATATTGCTCAATGCCCTGGTCATCACAAAGCTCCATGACAATTGTCATCACAATGCTCGATGCACTTCTCATCACAATGCTCCATGCCCTTGTCATTACAATCCCCCATGACCCATGTATCACAGTGTACGTGCCCTTGTCATCACAATGCTCCATGCCCACTCTCATCACAATAATTCAAGAAACATTTCAGAACAATGCTCAATGCCCTTCTCATCACAATGCGCCATTACATCTGTCATAACAATGCTCCATGACCCCTGCCATCACATTGTTCCACGGACTTGTCATCACAAGGCTCCATGACCCTTGTCATCACAATGCTCCAAGACCCCTGTAATCACAATGCTCCATGCCCTTGTCATCACAAAGCTCAATGACGCATGTTATCAGAATGTCCCATGGCCTTCTCCTCACATTGCTCCATGCCCTTGTCATCACAATGCTCCAAGACCCCTGTAATCACAATGCTCCATGCACCTTTTCATCAGAATGCTCCATGAGACTTGTCAAATCAAGTCTCCATGGTCATCTCATCACAATGCTCCAGGACCTTGTCATCACCACGCTCCATTCCCTTGTCATCACAACGCTCCATGACACCGGTCATCACAATAATCTATGAACATTTTCAGCCCAATGCTCCATGACCTTCTAATCACAATGCTCCATGACCAATATCATCAAAATTCTCCATGACCACTCTCATCAAAACACTCCATGACACCTGACAACACAATGATCCGGGACTCTTTTCATCACAATGCTCCATGACCCCTGTAATCACAATGCTCCATGACCCTTGTCATCACAATACTCCATGAACATTTTCATCCCAATGATCCATGACCCTTGTCATCACAATACTCCATGAACATTTTCATCCCAATGATCCATGCCCTTGTCATCCCAATGCTCCAGACCCCTATAATCAAAATGCTCTGTGACGCTTGTCATCAAAGTGCACCATGACACATGTCTTCACAATGCTCCATGCCTTTGTCAGCAAAATGCTACATGACACTGTCCTTACAATGCTCTATGTGCTTGTCATCACAATACTCCATTACCATAGTCATCACTATCCTCCAAGAACCTTGGGATCCCATTGCTTCATGCCCTAGTCATCACAATGCTCCATGCTCCTTGAAATAACAAGTATCCTTGACCTCTGTCATCGCAATGCTCCAAACCCTTGTGATCACAATGTACCATAACACATGTCATCACAACGCTCCATGATGACTGTCATCACAATACTCCATGCCCTTTTCATCACAATGCTCCATGACCTTTGTCATCACAATTCTCAATACACTTGTCATCACAATGCTCCCTGGCACTTGTCGTCAGAATGCTCCTTGAACCCTGTCACGAAAAGGCTCCATGAATTTTTCATCACGAAGCCCCATGCCATTTTCATCACAATGTTCCATGCCATTGTCATCAAAATACTCCACAAGCTTGTCATCAGAATGCTCCATGACCCTTGTCAGCACAATGCTCCCTGACCCTTGTCATCACAATGCTCCAAGCCATTGTCATCACAATGCTCCATTACCTTTGTTATCAGAATCCTCCATGACACTTGGCATCAGAATGCTCCATGCCATTGTCATCACAATGGGCCATTACATATGTCATCACAATGCTCCCTGACACCTCTATTTACAATACTGCATGACCTGGTCATCACAATGCTCCATGCCCTTGTCATCACAATGCGCTGTTCCCACTCTCATCACAATAATCCAAGAAACTTATTAGACCAATGCTCCATGCCCTTGTCATCACAACGCTCCATGATGCCTGTCATCACAATACTCCATGAACATTTTCAGCCCAATGCTCCATGACCTTCTCATCACAATGCTCCATGACCAATATCATCACAATGCTCCAAGACCCCTGTAATCACAATGCTCCATGACACCTGTCATCACAATACTCCATGAACATTTTCAGCCCAATGCTCCATGACCTTCTCATCACAATGCTCCATGACCAATATCATCACAATGCTCCAAGACCCCTGTAATCACAATGCTCCATGACACCTGTCATCACAATACTCCATGAACATTTTCAGCCCAATTCTCCATGACCCTTGTCATCACAATGATCCATGCCCTTGTCATCCCAATGCTCCATGACCCCTGTATTCACAATGCTCCGTGATGCTTGTCATCACAGTGCTCCATGACACCTGTCATCACAATGCTCCATGCCTTTGTCAGCAAAATGCTACATGACGTTTTCTTTACAATGCTCTATGCGCTTGTCATCACAATACTCCATTACCATTGTCATCACAGTCCTCCATGAACCTTGGGATCACTTTGCTTCATGCCCTTGTCATCACAATGCTCCATGCACCTTGAAATCAAAATGATCCATGACCTCTGTCATCACAATTCTTCAAACACTTGTGATCACAATGTTCCATAACACTTGTCATCACAACGCTCCATGATGCCTGTCATCACAATACTCCATGCCCTTTTCATCACAATGCTCCATGACCTTTGTCATCACATTTCTCAATACACTTGTCATCACAATTCTCCCTGACACTTGTCATCAGAATGCTCCTTGAAACCTGTCACGAAAAGGCTCCAAGTCATTTTCATCACAAAGCCCCATGCAATTTTCATCACAATGCTCCATGCCATTGTCATCAAAATACTCCACAAGCTTGTCATCAGAATGCTCCATGACCCTTGTCATCACAATTCTCCATGCACTTGTCAGCACAATGCACCCTGACACTTGTTATCACAATGCTCCAAGCCATTGTCATCACAATGCTCCATTACCTTTGTCATCAGAATCCTCCATGACACTTGGCATCTCAATGCTCCATGCCATTGTCATCACAATGGGCCATTACATATGTCATCACAATGCTCCCTGACACCTCTCTTCATAATACTGCATGACCTGGTCATCACAATGCTCCATGCACTTGTCATCACAATGCTCCATTCCCACTGTCATCACAATAATCCCTTAAACTTATTAGAGCAATGCTCCATGCGCTTGTCATCACAATGCTCCATGACTCCTGTCATCCCAATGCTCCGTGAGTCCAGTCATCACAATGCTTAATAACGTTTGTCATCAGAACGTTCCATGCCCGCCTCAACAAAAGGCTCTGTGACATTTGTAACCACAATGCTCCATGAACATTTCATCACAATGCTCCGTGAACCTTGTCATCACAATGCTCCATGTCTTTGTCAGAACAATGCTCCATGACCATTTCATCACAATGTGCCATGTGCTTTTCATCACAATGATCCACAACCTTGTCATCGCTATGCTCCATAAACCTTGTAATCACAATGTTCCATGCACTTATCATCCAAATGCTCTCTCACATGAGATATCACAATGTTCCATCACTAGTCATCACAATCCTCCCTCACCCCGGTTATCACAATGTTCCATGACCCCTGTCATCACAATGCTACAACCCCTTATCAGCACAATGTTCCATTACCCCTGACATAACAATGTTCCTAAACCCCTGTCATCAAAATGCTCCATCTCCCTTTTCATCGAAATGTTCCATGATCCCTGGCATCACAATGATCTATAACCACTGTCATCAAAATATTCCATTACAATTTTCATCCAATTGCTGCATGACCATGTCATCAAAATGCTCCCTGCCATTCTCAACACAATGCACCACACCCTTGTCATCAAAAGGCTCCATGACCATTGTCATCACAAAGCTCCATGACCCTTGGCATCACAATGCTCCATGACATTGTCATCACAATGCTCCATGAACCGTCTCATCTCATTGCTCCATGCCCTTGTCATCACAAAGATCCATGACACTTGTCATCACAATGCTCGATGCCCTTCTCATCACAATGCTCCATGCCCTTGTCATTACAATCCCCCATGACCCATGTATCACAGTGTACCGTGCCCTTCTCATCACAATGCTCCTTGTCCACTCTCATCACAATAATCCATGAAACATTTCAGACCAATGTTCAATGCCCTTCTCATCACAATGATCCATTACCTCTGTCATAACAATGCTCCATGATACCTGCCATCACAATGTTCCACAGCCTTGTCATCACAAGGCTCCATGACCCTTGTCATCACAATGCTCCAAGACCCCTGTAATCACAAAGCTACATGCCCTTGTCATCACAAAGCTCCATGACACATGCCATCAGAATGTTCCATGGCCTTCTCCTCAAAATGCTCCATGCCCTTGTCATCACAATGCTCCAAGACCCCTGTAATCAGAATGCTCCATGCCCCTTTTCATCAGAATGCTCCATGAGACTTGTCATCACAAGTCTCCATGGTCATCTCATCACAATGCTCCAGGACATTCTCATCACCATGCTCCATTCCCTTGTCATCAGAATGCTCCATGACCCATGTCATCACAATACTCCATGAATATTTTCAGCAATATGCTACATGATCTTCTAATCACAATGCTCCATGACCAATATCATCACAATGCTCCATGACCACTGTCATCACAAGACTCCATGACACCTGACAACACAATGATCCGGGACTCTTGTCATCACAATGCTCCAAGACCCTTGTAATCACAATGCTCCCTGACCCCTGTCATCCCAATACTCCATGAACGTTTTCAGCACAATGCTCCATGACAATTGTCATCACAATGATCCATGCCCTTGTCATACCAATGCTCCATGACCCTTGTATTCACAGTGCTCTGTGACGCTTGTCATCACAGTGCTCCATGACACCTGTCATCACAATGCTCCATGCCTTTGTCAGTAAAATGCTACAGGACCTTGTCATTAAAATGCTCTATGCGCTTTTCATCACAATACTCCATTACCCTTGTCATCACAATCCTCCAAGAACCTTGGGATCACAATGCTTCATGCCCTAGTCATCACAATGCTCCATGCTCCTTGAAATCAAAATGATCCATGACCTCTGTCATCGCAATTATCCAAACACTTGTGATCACAATGATCCATAACACTTGTCATCATTACGCTCCATGATGCCTGTCATCACAATACTCCATGCCCTTGTCATCACAATGCTCCATGCCCTTGTTATCACAATGTTCCAAGACCCCTGTAATCAGAATGCTCCATGCCCCTTTTCATCAGTATGCTCCATGAGACCTGTCATCACAAGGCTCCATGGTTTTCTCATCACAATGCTCCAGGACTTTGTCATCAAAATGCTTCACGACATTGTCATGAAAATTCTCAATGGCCCTTGTCATCATAATGCTCCAAGCCCTAGTCATCACAATGCTCCATTATATTTGTCATCACAATCCTCCATTACATTTGGCATCACAATGCTCCATGCCATTGTCATCGCAATGGACCATGACATATGTCATCACAATGCTCCCTGACACCTGTCTTCACAATACTCCATGCCCTTGTCATCACAATGCTCCATGGCCTTGTCATCACAGTGCACCATATCCACTGTCATCACAATAATCTATGAAACTTGTCAGACCAATGCTCCATGCCCCTGTCATCACAATGCTCCATGAACCCTGTCATCACAATACTCCGTGACTCCAGTCATCACAATGCTTCATAACGTTTGTCATCACAACGTTCCATGCCCGCATCATCACAAGGCTCTGTGACCTTTGTAACCACAATGCTCCATGAACTTTTCATCACAATGCTCCGTGACCCTTGTCATCACAATGCTCCATGTCTTTGTCAGAACAGTGCTCCATGACCCTTGTCATCACAATGTGCCATGCACTTTTCATCACAATGATCCACAACCTTGTCATCGCTATGCTCCATAAACCTTGTAATCACAATGTTCCATGCACTTCTCATCCAAAGGCTCTCTCACATGAGATATCACAATGTTCCATAACTAGTCATCACAATCCTCCCTCACCCCGGTTATCACAATGTTCCATGACCCCTGTCATCACAATGCTACAACCCCTTATCAGCACAATGTTCCATGACCCCTGACATCACAATGTTCCTAAACCCCTGTCATCAAAATGCTCCATCACCCTTTTCATCGCAAAGTTCCATGACCTCTGGCATCACAATGTTCTATAACCCCTGTCATCAAAATGTTCCATTACAATTTTCATCAAATTGCTGCATGACCATGTCATCAAAATGCTCCCTGCCCTTCTCAACACAATGCACCACACACTTGTCATCAAAATGCTCCATGACCTTTGTCATCTCAAAGCTCCGTGACCCTTGGCATCACAATGCTCCATGACATTGTCATCACAATGCTCCATGAACCCTCTCATCACATTGCTCCATGCCCTTGTCATCACAAAGATCCATGACACTTGTCATCACAATGCTCGATGCCCTTCTCATCACAATGCTCCATGCCCTTGTCATTACAATCCCCCATGACCCATGTATCACAGTGTACCGTGCCCTTCTCATCACAATGCTCCATGTCCACTCTCATCACAATAATCCATGAAACATTTCAGACCAATGCTCAATGCCCTTCTCATCACAATGATCCATTACCTCTGTCATAACAATGCTCCATGATACCTGCCATCACAATGTTCCACAGCCTTGTCATCACAAGGCTCCATGACCCTTGTCATCACAATGCTCCAAGACCCCTGTAATCACAAAGCTACATGCCCTTGTCATCACAAAGCTCCATGACACATGCCATCAGAATGTTCCATGGCCTTCTCCTCAAAATGCTCCATGCCCTTGTCATCACAATGCTCCAAGACCCCTGTAATCACCATGACCCATGCCCCTTTTCATCAGAATGCTCCATGAGACTTGTCATCACAAGTCTCCATGGTCATCTCATCACAATGCTTAAGGACATTCTCATCACCATGCTCCATTCCCTTGTCATCAGAATGCTCCATGACCCATGTCATCACAATACTCCATGAATATTTTCAGCAATATGCTACATGATCTTCTAATCACAATGCTCCATGACCAATATCATCACAATGCTCCATGACCACTGTCATCACAAGACTCCATGACACCTGACAACACAATGATCCGGGACTCTTGTCATCACAATGCTCCAAGACCCCTGTAATCACAATGCTCCCTGACCCCTGTCATCCCAATACTCCATGAACGTTTTCAGCACAATGCTCCATGACAATTGTCATCACAATGATCCATGCCCTTGTCATACCAATGCTCCATGACCCTTGTATTCACAGTGCTCTGTGACGCTTGTCATCACAGTGCTCCATGACACCTGTCATCACAATGCTCCATGCATTTGTCAGTAAAATGCTACAGGACCTTGTCATTAAAATGCTCTATGCGCTTTTCATCACAATACTCCATTACCATTGTCATCACAATCCTCCAAGAACCTTGGGATCACAATGCTTCATGCCCTAGTCATCACAATGCTCCATGCTCCTTGAAATCAAAATGATCCATGACCTCTGTCATCGCAATTATCCAAACACTTGTGATCACAATGATCCATAACACTTGTCATCATTACGCTCCATGATGCCTGTCATCACAATAATCCATGCCCTTGTCATCACAATGCTCCATGCCATTGTTATCACAATGTTCCAAGACCCCTGTAATCAGAATGCTCCATGCCCCTTTTCATCAGTATGCTCCATGAGACCTGTCATCACAAGGCTCCATGGTTTTCTCATCACAATGCTCCAGGGCTTTGTCATCACAATGCTTCACGACATTGTCATGAAAATTCTCAATGGCCCTTTTCATCATAATGCTCCAAGCCCTAGTCATCACAATGCTCCATTATATTTGTCATCACAATCCTCCATTACATTTGGCATCACAATGCTCCATGCCATTGTCATCGCAATGGACCATGACATATGTCATCACAATGCTCCCTGATACCTGTCTTCACAATACTCCATGCCCTTGTCATCACAATGCTCCATGGCCTTGTCATCACAGTGCACCATATCCACTGTCATCACAATAATCTATGAAACTTGTCAGACCAATGCTCCATGCCCCTGTCATCACAATGCTCCATGCCCTTGTCATCACAATGCTCCATGAACCCTGTCATCACAATACTCCGTGACTCCAGTCATCACAATGCTTCAGAACGTTTGTCATCACAACGGTCCATGCCCGCATCATCACAAGGCTCTGTGAACTTTGTAACCACAATGCTCCATGAACTTTTCATCACAATGCTCCGTGACCCTTGTCATCACAATGCTCCATGTCTTTGTCAGAACAGTGCTCCATGACCCTTGTCATCACAAGGTGCCATGCACTTTTCATCACAGTGATCCACAACCTTGTCATCGCTATGCTCCATAAACCTTGTAATCACAATGTTCCATGCACTTCTCATCCAAATGCTCTCTCACATGAGATATCACAATGTTCCATCACTAGTCATCACAATCCTCCCTCAACCCGGTTATCACAATGTTCCATGACCCCTGTCATCACAATGCTACAACCCCTTATCAGCACAATGTTCCATGACCCCTGGCATCACAATGTTCTATAACCCCTGTCATCAAAATGTTCCATTACAATTTTCATCAAATTGCTGCATGACCATGTCATCAAAATGCTCCCTGCCCTTCTCAACACAATGCACCACACACTTGTCATCAAAATGCTCCATGACCTTTGTCATCACAAAGCTCCGTGACCCTTGGCATCACAATGCTCCATGACATTGTCATCACAATGCTCCATGAACCCTCTCATCACATTGCTCCATGCCCTTGTCATCACAAAGATCCATGACACTTGTCATCACAATGCTCGATGCCCTTCTCATCACAATGCTCCATGCCCTTGTCATTACAATCCCCCATGACCCATGTATCACAGTGTACCGTGCCCTTCTCATCACAATGCTCCATGACCACTCTCATCACAATAATCCATGAAACATTTCAGACCAATGCTCAATGCCCTTCTCATCACAATGATCCATTACCTCTGTCATAACAATGCTCCATGATACCTGCCATCACAATGTTCCACAGCCTTGTCATCACAAGGCTCCATGACCCTTGTCATCACAATGCTCCAAGACCCCTGTAATCACAAAGCTACATGCCCTTGTCATCACAAAGCTCCATGACACATGCCATCAGAATGTTCCATGGCCTTCTCCTCAAAATGCTCCATGCCCTTGTCATCACAATGCTCCAAGACCCCTGTAATCACCATGACCCATGCCCCTTTTCATCAGAATGCTCCATGAGACTTGTCATCACAAGTCTCCATGGTCATCTCATCACAATGCTTAAGGACATTCTCATCACCATGCTCCATTCCCTTGTCATCAGAATGCTCCATGACCCATGTCATCACAATACTCCATGAATATTTTCAGCAATATGCTACATGATCTTCTAATCACAATGCTCCATGACCAATATCATCACAATGCTCCATGACCACTGTCATCACAAGACTCCGTGACACCTGACAACACAATGATCCGGGACTCTTGTCATCACAATGCTCCAAGACCCCTGTAATCACAATGCTCCCTGACCCCTGTCATCCCAATACTCCATGAACGTTTTCAGCACAATGCTCCATGACAATTGTCATCACAATGATCCATGCCCTTGTCATACCAATGCTCCATGACCCTTGTATTCACAGTGCTCTGTGACGCTTGTCATCACAGTGCTCCATGACACCTGTCATCACAATGCTCCATGCCTTTGTCAGTAAAATGCTACAGGACCTTGTCATTAAAATGCTCTATGCGCTTTTCATCACAATACTCCATTACCATTGTCATCACAATCCTCCAAGAACCTTGGGATCACAATGCTTCATGCCCTAGTCATCACAATGCTCCATGCTCCTTGAAATCAAAATGATCCATGACCTCTGTCATCGCAATTATCCAAACACTTGTGATCACAATGATCCATAACACTTGTCATCATTACGCTCCATGATGCCTGTCATCACAATAATCCATGCCCTTGTCATCACAAAGCTCCATGCCCTTGTTATCACAATGTTCCAAGACCCCTGTAATCAGAATGCTCCATGCCCCTTTTCATCAGTATGCTCCATGAGACCTGTCATCACAAGGCTCCATGGTTTTCTCATCACAATGCTCCAGGGCTTTGTCATCACAATGCTTCACGACATTGTCATGAAAATTCTCAATGGCCCTTTTCATCATAATGCTCCAAGCCCTAGTCATCACAATGCTCCATTATATTTGTCATCACAATCCTCCATTACATTTGGCATCACAATGCTCCATGCCATTGTCATCGCAATGGACCATGACATATGTCATCACAATGCTCCCTGATACCTGTCTTCACAATACTCCATGCCCTTGTCATCACAATGCTCCATGGCCTTGTCATCACAGTGCACCATATCCACTGTCATCACAATAATCTATGAAACTTGTCAGACCAATGCTCCATGCCCCTGTCATCACAATGCTCCATGCCCTTGTCATCACAATGCTCCATGAACCATGTCATCACAATACTCCGTGACTCCAGTCATCACAATGCTTCATAACGTTTGTCATCACAACGGTCCATGCCCGCATCATCACAAGGCTCTGTGAACTTTGTAACCACAATGCTCCATGAACTTTTCATCACAATGCTCCGTGACCCTTGTCATCACAATGCTCCATGTCTTTGTCAGAACAGTGCTCCATGACCCTTGTCATCACAAGGTGCCATGCACTTTTCATCACAGTGATCCACAACCTTGTCATCGCTATGCTCCATAAACCTTGTAATCACAATGTTCCATGCACTTCTCATCCAAATGCTCTCTCACATGAGATATCACAATGTTCCATCACTAGTCATCACAATCCTCCCTCACCCCGGTTATCACAATGTTCCATGACCCCTGTCATCACAATGCTACAACCCCTTATCAGCACAATGTTCCATGACCCCTGACATCACAATGTTCCATAACCCCTGTCATCAAAATGCTCCATCACCCTTTTCATCGCAAAGATCCATGACCTCTGGCATCACAATGTTCTATAACCCCTGTCATCAAAATGTTCCATTACAATTTTCATCAAATTGCTGCATGACCATGTCATCAAAATGCTCCCTGCCCTTCTCAACACAATGCACCACACACTTGTCATCAAAATGCTCCATGACGTTTGTCATCACAAAGCTCCGTGACCCTTGGCATCACAATGCTCCATGACATTGTCTTCACAATGCTCCATGAACCCTCTCATCGCATTGCTCCATGCCCTTGTCATCACAAAGATCCATGACACTTGTCATCACAATGCTCGATGCCCTTCTCATCACAATGCTCCATGCCCTTGTCATTACAATCCCCCATGACCCATGTATCACAGTGTACTGTGCCCTTCTCATCACAATGCTCCATGTCCACTCTCATCACAATAATCCATGAAACATTTCAGACCAATGCTCAATGCCCTTCTCATCACAATGATCCATTACCTCTGTGATAACAATGCTCCATGATACCTGCCATCACAATGTTCCACAGCCTTGTCATCACAAGGCTCCATGACCCTTGTCATCACAATGCTCCAAGACCCCTGTAATCACAAAGCTACATGCCCTTGTCATCACAAAGCTCCATGACACATGCCATCAGAATGTTCCATGGCCTTCTCCTCAAAATGCTCCATGCCCTTGTCATCACAATGCTCCAAGACCCCTGTAATCAGAATGCTCCATGCCCCTTTTCATCAGAATGCTCCATGAGACTTGTCATCACAAGTCTCCATGGTCATCTCATCACAATGCTTAAGGACATTCTCATCACCATGCTCCATTCCCTTGTCATCAGAATGCTCCATGACCCATGTCATCACAATACTCCATGAATATTTTCAGCAATATGCTACATGATCTTCTCATCACAATGCTCCATGACCAATATCATCACAATGCTCCATGACCACTGTCATCACAAGAC
This sequence comes from Mesoplodon mirus, assembly GCF_964341445.2. NCBI lineage: Eukaryota > Metazoa > Chordata > Mammalia > Artiodactyla > Ziphiidae > Mesoplodon > Mesoplodon mirus. The sequence goes on from NW_028295721.1 coordinate 1,135,598, forward strand.
TCCATGACACCTGACAACACAATGATCCGGGACTCTTGTCATCACAATGCTCCAAGACCCCTGTAATCACAATGCTCCCTCTCCCTGTCATCACAATACTCCATGAACGTTTTCAGCCCAATGCTCCATGACAATTGTCATCACAATGATCCATGCCCTTGTCATCCCAATGCTCCATGACCCTTGTATTCACAGTGCTCTGTGACGCTTGTCATCACAGTGCTCCATGACACCTGTCATCACAATGCTCCAAGCCTTTGTCAGTAAAATGCTACAGGACTTTGTCATTAAAATGCTCTATGCGCTTTTCATCACAATACTCCATTACCATTGTCATCACAATCCTCCAAGAACCTTGGGATCACATTGCTTCATGCCCTAGTCATCAAAATGCTCCATGCTCCTTGAAATCAAAATGATCCATGACCTCTGTTATCGCAATTATCCAAACCCTTGTGATCACAATGATCCATAACACTTGTCATCATAACGCTCCATGATGCCTGTCATCACAATACTCCGTGCCCTTGTCATCACAATGCTCCATGCCCTTGTTATCACAATGTGCCAAGACCCCTGTAATCAGAATGCTCCATGCCCCTTTTCATCAGTATGCTCCATGAGACCTGTCATCACAAGGCTCCATGGTTTTCTCATCAAAATTCTCCAGGACTTTGTCATCACAATGCTTCACGACATTTTCATGAAAATTCTCAATGGCCCTTGTCATCATAATGCTGCAAGCCCTAGTCATCACAATGCTCCATTATATTTGTCATCACAATCCTCCATTACATTTGGCATCACAATGCTCCATGCCATTGTCATCGCAATGGACCATGACATATGTCATCACAATGCTCCCTGACACCTGTCTTCACAATACTCCATTCCCTTGTCATGACAATGCTCAATGGCCTTGTCATCACAGTACACCATATCCACTGTCATCACAATAATCTATGAAACTTGTCAGACCAATGCTCCATGCCCCTGTCATCACAAGGCTCCATGCCCTTGTCATCACAATGCTCCATGAACCCTGTCATCACAATACTCCTTGACTCCAGTCATCACAATGCTTCATAACGTTTGTCATCACAACGGTCCATTCCCACGTCATCACAAGGCTCTGTGACCTTTGTAACCACAATGCTCCTTGAACTTTTCATCACAATGCTCCGTGACCCTTGTCATCACAATGCTCCATAACGTTTGTCATCAGAACGGTCCATGCCCGTGTCAACACAAGGCTCTGTGACCTTTGTAACCACAATGCTCCTTGAACTTTTCATCACAATGCTCCGTGACACTTGTCATCACAATGCTCCATGTCTTTGTCAGAAGAATGCTCCATGACCCTTGTCATCACAATGTACCATGCCCTCTTCATCACAATGATCCACAAACTTGTCATCGCTATGCTCCATAAACCTTGTAATCACAATGCTCCATGCACTTCTCATCCAAATGCTCTCTCACATGAGATATCAAAATGTTCCATCACTAGTCATCACAATCCTCCCTCACCCCTGTTATCACAATGTTCCATGACCCCTGTCATTCACCATGGTACATCCCCTTATCAGCACAATGTTCCATGACCCCTGACATCACAATGTTCCATAATCCCTGTCATCTAAATGCTCCATGACCCTTTTCATCCTAAAGCTCCATGACCATTGGCATCAAAATGTTCTATAACACCTGTCATCAAAATGTTCCATTACACTTTTCATCAAATTACTGCATGAACTTGTCATCAAAATGCTCCCTGCCTTTCTCATCACAATGCACCACTCCCTTGTCATCAAAATGCTCCATGACCTTTGTCATCACAAAGCTCCATGACCCTTTGCATCACAATGCTCCATGTCATTGTCATCACAATGCTCCATGAACCCTCTCATCATATTGCTCCATGACCTTGTCATCACACATCTCCATGACACTTGTCATCACAATGCTCGATGCCCTTCTCATCACAATGCTCCATGCCCTTGTCATTACAATCCCCCATGACCTATGTATCACCGTGTACGGTGCCCTTGTCATCACAATTCTCCTTGCCCACTCTCATCACAGTAATCAATGAAACATTTCAGACCAATGCTCAATGACCTTCTCAACACAATGTTCCATTACCTCTGTCATAACAATGATCCATGACCCCTGCCATCACAATGTTCCACGGCCTTGCCATCACAAGGCTCCATGACACTTGTCATCCCAAAGCTCCAAGATCCCGCTAATCACAATGCTCCATGCCCTTGTCATCACAAAACTCCATGACGCATGCCATCAGAATGTTTCATGGCCTTCTCCTCACAGTGCTCCATGCCTTGTCATCACAATACTCCAAGACCCCGTAATCACAATGTTCCATGCCACTTTTCATCAGAATGCTCCATGAGATTTGTCATCACAAGTCTCCATGGACTTCTCATCACAATGCTCCAGGAACATGTCATCACCTCGCTCCATTCCCTTGTCATCACCACGCTCCATTCCCTTGTCATCACAATTCCATGACCCCTGTCATCACAATACACCATGAACATTTTCAGCCCAATTCTCCATGACAATTGTCATCACAATGATCCATGCCCTTGTCATCCCAATGCTCCATGACCCCTGTATTCACAATGTTCCGTGACGCTTGACATCACAGTGCTCCATGACACCTGTCATCACAATGCTCCATGCCTTTGTCAGCAAAATGCTACATGACCTTGTCATTACAATGCTCTATGCGCTTGTCATCACAATACTCCATTACCATTGTCATCACAATCCTCCATGAACCTTGGGATCACTTTGCTTCATGCCCTTGTCATCACAATGCTCCATGCTCCTTGAAATCAAAATGATCCATGACCTCTGTCATCACAATGCTTCACACCCTTGTGATCACAATGTTCCATAACACTTGTCATCACAACGCTCCATGATGCCTGTCATCACAATACTCCATACCCTTTTCATCACAATGCTCCATGACCTTTGTCATCACAATTCTCAATACACTTGTCATCACAATGCTCCCTGACACTTGTCATCCGAATGCTCCTTGAAACCTGTCTCGAAAAGGCTCTATGTCTTTTTCATCACAAAGCCCCATGCAATTTTCCTCACAGTGCTCCATGCCATTTTCATCAAAATACTCCACAAGCTTGTCATCAGAATGTTCCCTGACCCTTGTCATAACAATATTCCAAGCCATTGTCATCACAATGCTCCTTTACCTTTGTCATCAGAATCCTCCATGACACTTGGCATCACAATGCTCCATGCCATTGTCATCACAATGGGCCATTACCTATGTCATCACAATGCTCCCTGACACCTCTCTTCACAATACTGCATGACCTGGACATCACAATGCTCCATGCCCTTGTCATCACAATAATCGCTGAAACTTATTAGAACAATGCTCCATGCGCTTGTCATCACAATGCTCCATGCCCACTCTCATCACAATAATCCATAAAACATTTCAGACATATGCTCAATGCCCTTCTCATCACAATGCTCCATTACCTCTGTCATAACAATGCTCAATGACCACTGCCATCACAATGATCCACGGCCTTGTCATCATAAGGCTCCATGAACCTTGTCATCACAATGCTCCAAGACCCCTGTAATCACAATGCTCCATGCCCTTGTCATCACAAAGCTCCATGACGCATGTCATCAGAATGTTCCATGGCCTTCTCCTCACAGTGCTCCATGCCCTTGTCATCACAATGCTCCAAGACCCCTGTAATCACAATGCTCCATGCCCCTTTTCATCAGAATGCTCCTAGAGACTTGTCATCACAAGTCTCCATGGTCATCTCATCACAATGCTCCAGGACCTTGTCATCACCATGCTCCATTCCCGTGTCATCACAATGCTCCATGACCCCTGTCATCACAATACTCCATGTACATTTTCAGCCATATGCTCCATGAACTTCTCATCACAATGCTCCATGACCAATATCATCACAATGCTCCATGACCACAGTCATCACAACACTCCATGACACCTGACAACACAATGATCCGGGACTCTTTTCATCACAATGCTCCATGACCCCTGTCATCACAATACTCCATGAACATTTTCACCCCAATGCTCCATGACACTTTTCATCACAATGCTCCATGCCCTTGTCATCCCTATGCTCCATGACCCCTGTATTCACATTGCTCCGTGATGCTTGTCATCACAGTGCTCCATGACACCTGTCATCACAAAGCTCCATGCCTTTGTCAGCAAAATGCTACATGACCTTGTCATTACAATGCTCTATGCGCTTGTCATCACAATACTCCATTACCATTGTCATCACAATCCTCCAAGAACCTTGGGATCACATTGCTTCATGCCCTACTCATCACAATGCTCCATGCTCCTTGAAATCAAAATGATCCATGACCTCTGTCATCGCAATGCTCCAAACCCTTTTGATCACAATGTTCCATAACACTTGTCATCACAACGCTCCATGATGCCTGTCATCACAATATTCCATGCCCTAGTCATCACAATGCTCCATGCCCTTGTTATCACAATGTTCCAAGACACCTGTAATCAGAATGCTCCATGCCCCTTTTCATCAGTATGCTCCATGAGACCTGTCATCACAAGGCTCCATGGTTTTCTCATCACAGTTCTCCAGGACCATGTATCACATTGCTTCACGACATTGTCATGAAAATTCTCAATGGCCCTTCTCATCATAATGCTCCAAGCCCTAGTCATCACAATGCTCCATTATATTTGTCATCACAATCCTCCCTTACATTTGGCATCACAATGCTACATGCCACTGTCATTGCAATGGACCATGACATATGTCATCACAATGCTCCCTGACACCTGTCTTCACAATACTCCATGCCCTTGTCATCACAATGCTCCATGCCATTGTCATCACAAAGCACCATGTACACTGTCATCACAATAATCTATGAAACCTGTCAGACCAATGCTCCATGCCCCTGTCACCACAATGCTCCATGCCCTGTCATCACAATGCTCCATTACACCAGTAATCACAATGCTCCGTGACTCCAGTCATCACAATGCTTCATAACGTTCGTCATCACAACGGTCCATGCCCGCGTCATCACAAGGCTCTGTGACATTTGTAACCACAATGCTCCATGAACTTTTCATCAAAATGCTCCGTGACCCTTGTCGTCACAATGCTCCATGTCTTTGTCAGAACAATGCTCCATGACCCTTGTCATCACAATGTGCCATGCGTTTTTCATCACAGTGATCCACAACCTTGTCATCACTATGCTCCATAAACCTTGTAATCACAATGCTCCATGGACTTCTCATCCAAATGCTCTCTCACATGAGATACCAAAATGTTCCATCACTAGTCATCACAATCCTCCCTCACCCCTGTTATCACAATGTTCCAAGACCCCTGTCATTCACAATGCTACATCCACTTATCAGCACAATGTTCCATGACCCCTGACAACACAATGTTCCATAACCCCTGTCATCGAAATGCTCCCTGACCCATTTCATCCTAAAGCTCCATAACCCCTGGCATCACAATGTTCTATAACCCCTGTCATCAAAATGTTCCATTACATTTTTCATCAAATTACTGCATGAACCTGTCATCAAAATGCTCCCTGCCATTCTCATCACAATGCACCACACCCTTGTCATCAAAATGCTCCATGAACTTTGTCATCACAAAGCTCCATGACCCTTGTCATCACAAAGCTCGATGCCCTTCTCATCACAATGCTCCATGCCCTTGTCATTACAATCCCCCATGACCCATGTATCACCGTGTACGGTGCCCTTGTCATCACAATTCTCCTTGCCCACTCTCATCACAGTAATCCATGAAACATTTCAGACCAATGCCCAATGACCTTCTCAACACAATGATCCATTACCTCTGTCATAACATTGCTCCATGACCCCTGCCATCACAATGTTCCACGGCCTTGCCATCACAAGGCTCCATGACCCTTGTCATCAGAATGCTTCAAGATCCCTCTAATCACAATGCTCCATGCCCTTGTCAACACAAAGCTCCATGACGCATGTCATCAGAATATTTCATGGATTTCTCCTCACAGTGCTCCATGCCCTTGTCATCACAATGCTCCAAGACCCCTGTAATCACAATGCTCCATGCCACTTTTCATCAGAATGCTCCATGAGATTTTTCATCACAAGTCTCCATGGCCTTCTCATCACAATGCTTCAGGACCTTGTCATCACCACGCTACATTCCCTTGTCTTCACAATCCTCCATGACCCCTGTCATCACAATACTCCATGAATATTTTCAGCCCAATGCTCCATGACCTTCTCATCACAATGCTCCATGACCTATATCATCACAATGCTCCAAGACCCCTGTAATCACAATGCTCCATGAACATTTTCAGCCCAATTCTCCATTACCCTTGTCATCACAATGCCATGCCCTTGTCATCCCAATGCTCCATGACCCCAGTATTCACAATGCTCCGTGACGCTTGTCATCACAGTGCTCCATGACACCGGTCATCACAATGCTCCATGCCTTTGTCAGCAAAATGCTACATTACCTTATCATTACAATGCTCTATGCGCTTGTCATCACAATACTCCATTACCATTGTCATCACAATCCTCCATGAACCTTGGGATCACTTTGCTTCATGCCCTTGTCATCACAATGCTCCATGCTCCTTGAAATCAAAATGATCCATGACCTCTGTCATCACAATGCTTCAAACACTTGTGATCACAATGTTCCATAACACTTGTCATCACAACGCTCCATGATGCCTGTCATCACAATACTCCAAGCCCTTTTCATCACAATGCTCCATGACCTTTGTCATGACAATTCTCAATACACTTGTCATCACAATGCTCCCTGACACTTGTCATCAGAATGCTCCTTGAAGCCTGTCACGAAAAGGCTCCATGCCTTTTTCATCACAAAGCCCCATGAAATTTTCATCACAATGCTCCATGCCATTGTCATCAAAATACTCCACAAGCTTGTCATCAGAATGCTCCATGACATTTTTCATCACAATTCTCCATGCACTTGTCAGCACAATGCTCCCTGACCCTTGTCATCACAATGTTCCAAGCCATTGTCATCACAATACTCCATTACCATTGTCATCACAATCCTCCAAGAACCTTGGGATCACAATGCTTCATGCCCTAGTCATCACAATGCTCCATGCTCCTTGAAATCAAAATGATCCATGACCTCTGTCATCGCAATTATCCAAACACTTGTGATCACAATGATCCATAACACTTGTCATCATTACGCTCCATGATGCCTGTCATCACAATAATCCATGCCCTTGTCATCACAAAGCTCCATGCCCTTGTTATCACAATGTTCCAAGACCCCTGTAATCAGAATGCTCCATGCCCCTTTTCATCAGTATGCTCCATGAGACCTGTCATCACAAGGCTCCATGGTTTTCTCATCACAATGCTCCAGGGCTTTGTCATCACAATGCTTCACGACATTGTCATGAAAATTCTCAATGGCCCTTTTCATCATAATGCTCCAAGCCCTAGTCATCACAATGCTCCATTATATTTGTCATCACAATCCTCCATTACATTTGGCATCACAATGCTCCATGCCATTGTCATCGCAATGGACCATGACATATGTCATCACAATGCTCCCTGACACCTGTCTTCACCATACTCCATGCCCTTGTCATCACAATGCTCCATGGCCTTGTCATCACAGTGCACCATATCCACTGTCATCACAATAATCTATGAAACTTGTCAGACCAATGCTCCATGCCCCTGTCATCACAATGCTCCATGCCCTTGTCATCACAATGCTCCATGAACCATGTCATCACAATACTCCGTGACTCCAGTCATCACAATGCTTCATAACGTTTGTCATCACAACGGTCCATGCCCGCATCATCACAAGGCTCTGTGAACTTTGTAACCACAATGCTCCATGAACTTTTCATCACAATGCTCCGTGACCCTTGTCATCACAATGCTCCATGTCTTTGTCAGAACAGTGCTCCATGACCCTTGTCATCACAAGGTGCCATGCACTTTTCATCACAGTGATCCACAACCTTGTCATCGCTATGCTCCATAAACCTTGTAATCACAATGTTCCATGCACTTCTCATCCAAATGCTCTCTCACATGAGATATCACAATGTTCCATCACTAGTCATCACAATCCTCCCTCACCCCGGTTATCACAATGTTCCATGACCCCTGTCATCACAATGCTACAACCCCTTATCAGCACAATGTTCCATGACCCCTGACATCACAATGTTCCATAACCCCTGTCATCAAAATGCTCCATCACCCTTTTCATCGCAAAGATCCATGACCTCTGGCATCACAATATTCTATAACCCCTGTCATCAAAATGTTCCATTACAATTTTCATCAAATTGCTGCATGACCATGTCATCAAAATGCTCCCTGCCCTTCTCAACACAATGCACCACACACTTGTCATCAAAATGCTCCATGACGTTTGTCATCACAAAGCTCCGTGACCCTTGGCATCACAATGCTCCATGACATTGTCTTCACAATGCTCCATGAACCCTCTCATCGCATTGCTCCATGCCCTTGTCATCACAAAGATCCATGACACTTGTCATCACAATGCTCGATGCCCTTCTCATCACAATGCTCCATGCCCTTGTCATTACAATCCCCCATGACCCATGTATCACAGTGTACTGTGCCCTTCTCATCACAATGCTCCATGTCCACTCTCATCACAATAATCCATGAAACATTTCAGACCAATGCTCAATGCCCTTCTCATCACAATGATCCATTACCTCTGTGATAACAATGCTCCATGATACCTGCCATCACAATGTTCCACAGCCTTGTCATCACAAGGCTCCATGACCCTTGTCATCACAATGCTCCAAGACCCCTGTAATCACAAAGCTACATGCCCTTGTCATCACAAAGCTCCATGACACATGCCATCAGAATGTTCCATGGCCTTCTCCTCAAAATGCTCCATGCCCTTGTCATCACAATGCTCCAAGACCCCTGTAATCAGAATGCTCCATGCCCCTTTTCATCAGAATGCTCCATGAGACTTGTCATCACAAGTCTCCATGGTCATCTCATCACAATGCTTAAGGACATTCTCATCACCATGCTCCATTCCCTTGTCATCAGAATGCTCCATGACCCATGTCATCACAATACTCCATGAATATTTTCAGCAATATGCTACATGATCTTCTCATCACAATGCTCCATGACCAATATCATCACAATGCTCCATGACCACTGTCATCACAAGACTCCATGACACCTGACAACACAATGATCCGGGACTCTTGTCATCACAATGCTGCAAGACCCCTGTAATCACAATGCTCCCTCTCCCTGTCATCACAATACTCCATGAACGTTTTCAGCCCAATGCTCCATGACAATTGTCATCACAATGATCCATGCCCTTGTCATCCCAATGCTCCATGACCCTTGTATTCACAGTGCTCTGTGACGCTTGTCATCACAGTGCTCCATGACACCTGTCATCACAATGCTCCAAGCCTTTGTCAGTAAAATGCTACAGGACTTTGTCATTAAAATGCTCTATGCGCTTTTCATCACAATACTCCATTACCATTGTCATCACAATCCTCCAAGAACCTTGGGATCACATTGCTTCATGCCCTAGTCATCAAAATGCTCCATGCTCCTTGAAATCAAAATGATCCATGACCTCTGTTATCGCAATTATCCAAACCCTTGTGATCACAATGATCCATAACACTTGTCATCATAACGCTCCATGATGCCTGTCATCACAATACTCCATGCCCTTGTCATCACAATGCTCCATGCCCTTGTTATCACAATGTGCCAAGACCCCTGTAATCAGAATGCTCCATGCCCCTTTTCATCAGTATGCTCCATGAGACCTGTCATCACAAGGCTCCATGGTTTTCTCATCAAAATTCTCCAGGACTTTGTCATCACAATGCTTCACGACATTTTCATGAAAATTCTCAATGGCCCTTGTCATCATAATGCTGCAAGCCCTAGTCATCACAATGCTCCATTATATTTGTCATCACAATCCTCCATTACATTTGGCATCACAATGCTCCATGCCATTGTCATAGCAATGGACCATGACATATGTCATCACAATGCTCCCTGACACCTGTCTTCACAATACTCCATTCCCTTGTCATGACAATGCTCAATGGCCTTGTCATCACAGTACACCATATCCACTGTCATCACAATAATCTATGAAACTTGTCAGACCAATGCTCCATGCCCCTGTCATCACAAGGCTCCATGCCCTTGTCATCACAATGCTCCATGAACCCTGTCATCACAATACTCCTTGACTCCAGTCATCACAATGCTTCATAACGTTTGTCATCACAACGGTCCATTCCCACGTCATCACAAGGCTCTGTGACCTTTGTAACCACAATGCTCCTTGAACTTTTCATCACAATGCTCCGTGACCCTTGTCATCACAATGCTCCATAACGTTTGTCATCAGAACGGTCCATGCCCGTGTCAACACTAGGCTCTGTGACCTTTGTAACCACAATGCTCCTTGAACTTTTCATCACAATGCTCCGTGACACTTGTCATCACAATGCTCCATGTCTTTGTCAGAAGAATGCTCCATGACCCTTGTCATCACAATGTACCATGCCCTCTTCATCACAATGATCCACAAACTTGTCATCGCTATGCTCCATAAACCTTGTAATCACAATGCTCCATGCACTTCTCATCCAAATGCTCTCTCACATGAGATATCAAAATGTTCCATCACTAGTCATCACAATCCTCCCTCACCCCTGTTATCACAATGTTCCATGACCCCTGTCATTCACCATGGTACATCCCCTTATCAGCACAATGTTCCATGACCCCTGACATCACAATGTTCCATAATCCCTGTCATCTAAATGCTCCATGACCCTTTTCATCCTAAAGCTCCATGACCATTGGCATCAAAATGTTCTATAACACCTGTCATCAAAATGTTCCATTACACTTTTCATCAAATTACTGCATGAACTTGTCATCAAAATGCTCCCTGCCTTTCTCATCACAATGCACCACTCCCTTGTCATCAAAATGCTCCATGACCTTTGTCATCACAAAGCTCCATGACCCTTTGCATCACAATGCTCCATGTCATTGTCATCACAATGCTCCATGAACCCTCTCATCATATTGCTCCATGACCTTGTCATCACACATCTCCATGACACTTGTCATCACAATGCTCGATGCCCTTCTCATCACAATGCTCCATGCCCTTGTCATTACAATCCCCCATGACCTATGTATCACCGTGTACGGTGCCCTTGTCATCACAATTCTCCTTGCCCACTCTCATCACAGTAATCAATGAAACATTTCAGACCAATGCTCAATGACCTTCTCAACACAATGTTCCATTACCTCTGTCATAACAATGATCCATGACCCCTGCCATCACAATGTTCCACGGCCTTGCCATCACAAGGCTCCATGACACTTGTCATCCCAATGCTCCAAGATCCCGCTAATCACAATGCTCCATGCCCTTGTCATCACAAAACTCCATGACGCATGCCATCAGAATGTTTCATGGCCTTCTCCTCACAGTGCTCCATGCCTTGTCATCACAATACTCCAAGACCCAGTAATCACAATGCTCCATGCCACTTTTCATCAGAATGCTCCATGAGATTTGTCATCACAAGTCTCCATGGACTTCTCATCACCATGCTCCAGGAACATGTCATCACCTCGCTCCATTCCCTTGTCATCACCACGCTCCATTCCCTTGTCATCACAATTCCATGACCCCTGTCATCACAATACACCATGAACATTTTCAGCCCAATTCTCCATGACAATTGTCATCACAATGATCCATGCCCTTGTCATCCCAATGCTCCATGACCCCTGTATTCACAATGTTCCGTGACGCTTGACATCACAGTGCTCCATGACACCTGTCATCACAATGCTCCATGCCTTTGTCAGCAAAATGCTACATGACCTTGTCATTACAATGCTCTATGCGCTTGTCATCACAATACTCCATTACCATTGTCATCACAATCCTCCATGAACCTTGGGATCACTTTGCTTCATGCCCTTGTCATCACAATGCTCCATGCTCCTTGAAATCAAAATGATCCATGACCTCTGTCATCACAATGCTTCACACCCTTGTGATCACAATGTTCCATAACACTTGTCATCACAACGCTCCATGATGCCTGTCATCACAATACTCCATACCCTTTTCATCACAATGCTCCATGACCTTTGTCATCACAATTCTCAATACACTTGTCATCACAATGCTCCCTGACACTTGTCATCCGAATGCTCCTTGAAACCTGTCTCGAAAAGGCTCTATGTCTTTTTCATCACAAAGCCCCATGCAATTTTCCTCACAGTGCTCCATGCCATTTTCATCAAAATACTCCACAAGCTTGTCATCAGAATGTTCCCTGACCCTTGTCATAACAATATTCCAAGCCATTGTCATCACAATGCTCCTTTACCTTTGTCATCAGAATCCTCCATGACACTTGGCATCACAATGCTCCATGCCATTGTCATCACAATGGGCCATTACCTATGTCATCACAATGCTCCCTGACACCTCTCTTCACAATACTGCATGACCTGGACATCACAATGCTCCATGCCCTTGTCATCACAATAATCGCTGAAACTTATTAGAACAATGCTCCATGCGCTTGTCATCACAATGCTCCATGCCCACTCTCATCACAATAATCCATAAAACATTTCAGACATATGCTCAATGCCCTTCTCATCACAATGCTCCATTACCTCTGTCATAACAATGCTCAATGACCACTGCCATCACAATGATCCACGGCCTTGTCATCATAAGGCTCCATGAACCTTGTCATCACAATGCTCCAAGACCCCTGTAATCACAATGCTCCATGCCCTTGTCATCACAAAGCTCCATGACGCATGTCATCAGAATGTTCCATGGCCTTCTCCTCACAGTGCTCCATGCCCTTGTCATCACAATGCTCCAAGACCCCTGTAATCACAATGCTCCATGCCCCTTTTCATCAGAATGCTCCTAGAGACTTGTCATCACAAGTCTCCATGGTCATCTCATCACAATGCTCCAGGACCTTGTCATCACCATGCTCCATTCCCGTGTCATCACAATGCTCCATGACCCCTGTCATCACAATACTCCATGTACATTTTCAGCCATATGCTCCATGAACTTCTCATCACAATGCTCCATGACCAATATCATCACAATGCTCCATGACCACAGTCATCACAACACTCCATGACACCTGACAACACAATGATCCGGGACTCTTTTCATCACAATGCTCCATGACCCCTGTCATCACAATACTCCATGAACATTTTCACCCCAATGCTCCATGACACTTTTCATCACAATGCTCCATGCCCTTGTCATCCCTATGCTCCATGACCCCTGTATTCACATTGCTCCGTGATGCTTGTCATCACAGTGCTCCATGACACCTGTCATCACAAAGCTCCATGCCTTTGTCAGCAAAATGCTACATGACCTTGTCATTACAATGCTCTATGCGCTTGTCATCACAATACTCCATTACCATTGTCATCACAATCCTCCAAGAACCTTGGGATCACATTGCTTCATGCCCTACTCATCACAATGCTCCATGCTCCTTGAAATCAAAATGATCCATGACCTCTGTCATCGCAATGCTCCAAACCCTTTTGATCACAATGTTCCATAACACTTGTCATCACAACGCTCCATGATGCCTGTCATCACAATATTCCATGCCCTAGTCATCACAATGCTCCATGCCCTTGTTATCACAATGTTCCAAGACACCTGTAATCAGAATGCTCCATGCCCCTTTTCATCAGTATGCTCCATGAGACCTGTCATCACAAGGCTCCATGGTTTTCTCATCACAGTTCTCCAGGACCATGTATCACATTGCTTCACGACATTGTCATGAAAATTCTCAATGGCCCTTCTCATCATAATGCTCCAAGCCCTAGTCATCACAATGCTCCATTATATTTGTCATCACAATCCTCCCTTACATTTGGCATCACAATGCTACATGCCACTGTCATTGCAATGGACCATGACATATGTCATCACAATGCTCCCTGACACCTGTTTTCACAATACTCCATGCCCTTGTCATCACAATGCTCCATGCCATTGTCATCACAAAGCACCATGTACACTGTCATCACAATAATCTATGAAACCTGTCAGACCAATGCTCCATGCCCCTGTCACCACAATGCTCCATGCCCTGTCATCACAATGCTCCATTACACCAGTAATCACAATGCTCCGTGACTCCAGTCATCACAATGCTTCATAACGTTCGTCATCACAACGGTCCATGCCCGCGTCATCACAAGGCTCTGTGACATTTGTAACCACAATGCTCCATGAACTTTTCATCAAAATGCTCCGTGACCCTTGTCGTCACAATGCTCCATGTCTTTGTCAGAACAATGCTCCATGACCCTTGTCATCACAATGTGCCATGCGTTTTTCATCACAGTGATCCACAACCTTGTCATCACTATGCTCCATAAACCTTGTAATCACAATGCTCCATGGACTTCTCATCCAAATGCTCTCTCACATGAGATACCAAAATGTTCCATCACTAGTCATCACAATCCTCCCTCACCCCTGTTATCACAATGTTCCAAGACCCCTGTCATTCACAATGCTACATCCACTTATCAGCACAATGTTCCATGACCCCTGACAACACAATGTTCCATAACCCCTGTCATCGAAATGCTCCCTGACCCATTTCATCCTAAAGCTCCATAACCCCTGGCATCACAATGTTCTATAACCCCTGTCATCAAAATGTTCCATTACATTTTTCATCAAATTACTGCATGAACCTGTCATCAAAATGCTCCCTGCCATTCTCATCACAATGCACCACACCCTTGTCATCAAAATGCTCCATGAACTTTGTCATCACAAAGCTCCATGACCCTTGTCATCACAAAGCTCGATGCCCTTCTCATCACAATGCTCCATGCCCTTGTCATTACAATCCCCCATGACCCATGTATCACCGTGTACGGTGCCCTTGTCATCACAATTCTCCTTGCCCACTCTCATCACAGTAATCCATGAAACATTTCAGACCAATGCCCAATGACCTTCTCAACACAATGATCCATTACCTCTGTCATAACATTGCTCCATGACCCCTGCCATCACAATGTTCCACGGCCTTGCCATCACAAGGCTCCATGACCCTTGTCATCAGAATGCTTCAAGATCCCTCTAATCACAATGCTCCATGCCCTTGTCAACACAAAGCTCCATGACGCATGTCATCAGAATATTTCATGGATTTCTCCTCACAGTGCTCCATGCCCTTGTCATCACAATGCTCCAAGACCCCTGTAATCACAATGCTCCATGCCACTTTTCATCAGAATGCTCCATGAGATTTTTCATCACAAGTCTCCATGGCCTTCTCATCACAATGCTTCAGGACCTTGTCATCACCACGCTACATTCCCTTGTCTTCACAATCCTCCATGACCCCTGTCATCACAATACTCCATGAATATTTTCAGCCCAATGCTCCATGACCTTCTCATCACAATGCTCCATGACCTATATCATCACAATGCTCCAAGACCCCTGTAATCACAATGCTCCATGAACATTTTCAGCCCAATTCTCCATTACCCTTGTCATCACAATGCCATGCCCTTGTCATCCCAATGCTCCATGACCCAAGTATTCACAATGCTCCGTGACGCTTGTCATCACAGTGCTCCATGACACCGGTCATCACAATGCTCCATGCCTTTGTCAGCAAAATGCTACATTACCTTATCATTACAATGCTCTATGCGCTTGTCATCACAATACTCCATTACCATTGTCATCACAATCCTCCATGAACCTTGGGATCACTTTGCTTCATGCCCTTGTCATCACAATGCTCCATGCTCCTTGAAATCAAAATGATCCATGACCTCTGTCATCACAATGCTTCAAACACTTGTGATCACAATGTTCCATAACACTTGTCATCACAACGCTCCATGATGCCTGTCATCACAATACTCCAAGCCCTTTTCATCACAATGCTCCATGACCTTTGTCATGACAATTCTCAATACACTTGTCATCACAATGCTCCCTGACACTTGTCATCAGAATGCTCCTTGAAGCCTGTCACGAAAAGGCTCCATGCCTTTTTCATCACAAAGCCCCATGAAATTTTCATCACAATGCTCCATGCCATTGTCATCAAAATACTCCACAAGCTTGTCATCAGAATGCTCCATGACATTTTTCATCACAATTCTCCATGCACTTGTCAGCACAATGCTCCCTGACCCTTGTCATCACAATGTTCCAAGCCATTGTCATCACAATACTCCATTACCATTGTCATCACAATCCTCCAAGAACCTTGGGATCACAATGCTTCATGCCCTAGTCATCACAATGCTCCATGCTCCTTGAAATCAAAATGATCCATGACCTCTGTCATCGCAATTATCCAAACACTTGTGATCACAATGATCCATAACACTTGTCATCATTACGCTCCATGATGCCTGTCATCACAATAATCCATGCCCTTGTCATCACAAAGCTCCATGCCCTTGTTATCACAATGTTCCAAGACCCCTGTAATCAGAATGCTCCATGCCCCTTTTCATCAGTATGCTCCATGAGACCTGTCATCACAAGGCTCCATGGTTTTCTCATCACAATGCTCCAGGGCTTTGTCATCACAATGCTTCACGACATTGTCATGAAAATTCTCAATGGCCCTTTTCATCATAATGCTCCAAGCCCTAGTCATCACAATGCTCCATTATATTTGTCATCACAATCCTCCATTACATTTGGCATCACAATGCTCCATGCCATTGTCATCGCAATGGACCATGACATATGTCATCACAATGCTCCCTGACACCTGTCTTCACCATACTCCATGCGCTTGTCATCACAATGCTCCATGGCCTTGTCATCACAGTGCACCATATCCACTGTCATCACAATAATCTATGAAACTTGTCAGACCAATGCTCCATGCCCCTGTCATCACAATGCTCCATGCCCTTGTCATCACAATGCTCCATGAACCATGTCATCACAATACTCCGTGACTCCAGTCATCACAATGCTTCATAACGTTTGTCATCACAACGGTCCATGCCCGCATCATCACAAGGCTCTGTGAACTTTGTAACCACAATGCTCCATGAACTTTTCATCACAATGCTCCGTGACCCTTGTCATCACAATGCTCCATGTCTTTGTCAGAACAGTGCTCCATGACCCTTGTCATCACAAGGTGCCATGCACTTTTCATCACAGTGATCCACAACCTTGTCATCGCTATGCTCCATAAACCTTGTAATCACAATGTTCCATGCACTTCTCATCCAAATGCTCTCTCACATGAGATATCACAATGTTCCATCACTAGTCATCACAATCCTCCCTCACCCCGGTTATCACAATGTTCCATGACCCCTGTCATCACAATGCTACAACCCCTTATCAGCACAATGTTCCATGACCCCTGACATCACAATGTTCCATAACCCCTATCATCAAAATGCTCCATCACCCTTTTCATCGCAAAGATCCATGACCTCTGGCATCACAATGTTCTATAACCCCTGTCATCAAAATGTTCCATTACAATTTTCATCAAATTGCTGCATGACCATGTCATCAAAATGCTCCCTGCCCTTCTCAACACAATGCACCACACACTTGTCATCAAAATGCTCCATGACGTTTGTCATCACAAAGCTCCGTGACCCTTGGCATCACAATGCTCCATGACATTGTCTTCACAATGCTCCATGAACCCTCTCATCGCATTGCTCCATGCCCTTGTCATCACAAAGATCCATGACACTTGTCATCACAATGCTCGATGCCCTTCTCATCACAATGCTCCATGCCCTTGTCATTACAATCCCCCATGACCCATGTATCACAGTGTACTGTGCCCTTCTCATCACAATGCTCCATGTCCACTCTCATCACAATAATCCATGAAACATTTCAGACCAATGCTCAATGCCCTTCTCATCACAATGATCCATTACCTCTGTGATAACAATGCTCCATGATACCTGCCATCACAATGTTCCACAGCCTTGTCATCACAAGGCTCCATGACCCTTGTCATCACAATGCTCCAAGACCCCTGTAATCACAAAGCTACATGCCCTTGTCATCACAAAGCTCCATGACACATGCCATCAGAATGTTCCATGGCCTTCTCCTCAAAATGCTCCATGCCCTTGTCATCACAATGCTCCAAGACCCCTGTAATCAGAATGCTCCATGCCCCTTTTCATCAGAATGCTCCATGAGACTTGTCATCACAAGTCTCCATGGTCATCTCATCACAATGCTTAAGGACATTCTCATCACCATGCTCCATTCCCTTGTCATCAGAATGCTCCATGACCCATGTCATCACAATACTCCATGAATATTTTCAGCAATATGCTACATGATCTTCTCATCACAATGCTCCATGACCAATATCATCACAATGCTCCATGACCACTGTCATCACAAGACTCCATGACACCTGACAACACAATGATCCGGGACTCTTGTCATCACAATGCTCCAAGACCCCTGTAATCACAATGCTCCCTCTCCCTGTCATCACAATACTCCATGAACGTTTTCAGCCCAATGCTCCATGACAATTGTCATCACAATGATCCATGCCCTTGTCATCCCAATGCTCCATGACCCTTGTATTCACAGTGCTCTGTGACGCTTGTCATCACAGTGCTCCATGACACCTGTCATCACAATGCTCCAAGCCTTTGTCAGTAAAATGCTACAGGACTTTGTCATTAAAATGCTCTATGCGCTTTTCATCACAATACTCCATTACCATTGTCATCACAATCCTCCAAGAACCTTGGGATCACATTGCTTCATGCCCTAGTCATCAAAATGCTCCATGCTCCTTGAAATCAAAATGATCCATGACCTCTGTTATCGCAATTATCCAAACCCTTGTGATCACAATGATCCATAACACTTGTCATCATAACGCTCCATGATGCCTGTCATCACAATACTCCGTGCCCTTGTCATCACAATGCTCCATGCCCTTGTTATCACAATGTGCCAAGACCCCTGTAATCAGAATGCTCCATGCCCCTTTTCATCAGTATGCTCCATGAGACCTGTCATCACAAGGCTCCATGGTTTTCTCATCAAAATTCTCCAGGACTTTGTCATCACAATGCTTCACGACATTTTCATGAAAATTCTCAATGGCCCTTGTCATCATAATGCTGCAAGCCCTAGTCATCACAATGCTCCATTATATTTGTCATCACAATCCTCCATTACATTTGGCATCACAATGCTCCATGCCATTGTCATAGCAATGGACCATGACATATGTCATCACAATGCTCCCTGACACCTGTCTTCACAATACTCCATTCCCTTGTCATGACAATGCTCAATGGCCTTGTCATCACAGTACACCATATCCACTGTCATCACAATAATCTATGAAACTTGTCAGACCAATGCTCCATGCCCCTGTCATCACAAGGCTCCATGCCCTTGTCATCACAATGCTCCATGAACCCTGTCATCACAATACTCCTTGACTCCAGTCATCACAATGCTTCATAACGTTTGTCATCACAACGGTCCATTCCCACGTCATCACAAGGCTCTGTGACCTTTGTAACCACAATGCTCCTTGAACTTTTCATCACAATGCTCCGTGACCCTTGTCATCACAATGCTCCATAACGTTTGTCATCAGAACGGTCCATGCCCGTGTCAACACAAGGCTCTGTGACCTTTGTAACCACAATGCTCCTTGAACTTTTCATCACAATGCTCCGTGACACTTGTCATCACAATGCTCCATGTCTTTGTCAGAAGAATGCTCCATGACCCTTGTCATCACAATGTACCATGCCCTCTTCATCACAATGATCCACAAACTTGTCATCGCTATGCTCCATAAACCTTGTAATCACAATGCTCCATGCACTTCTCATCCAAATGCTCTCTCACATGAGATATCAAAATGTTCCATCACTAGTCATCACAATCCTCCCTCACCCCTGTTATCACAATGTTCCATGACCCCTGTCATTCACCATGGTACATCCCCTTATCAGCACAATGTTCCATGACCCCTGACATCACAATGTTCCATAATCCCTGTCATCTAAATGCTCCATGACCCTTTTCATCCTAAAGCTCCATGACCATTGGCATCAAAATGTTCTATAACACCTGTCATCAAAATGTTCCATTACACTTTTCATCAAATTACTGCATGAACTTGTCATCAAAATGCTCCCTGCCTTTCTCATCACAATGCACCACTCCCTTGTCATCAAAATGCTCCATGACCTTTGTCATCACAAAGCTCCATGACCCTTTGCATCACAATGCTCCATGTCATTGTCATCACAATGCTCCATGAACCCTCTCATCATATTGCTCCATGACCTTGTCATCACACATCTCCATGACACTTGTCATCACAATGCTCGATGCCCTTCTCATCACAATGCTCCATGCCCTTGTCATTACAATCCCCCATGACCTATGTATCACCGTGTACGGTGCCCTTGTCATCACAATTCTCCTTGCCCACTCTCATCACAGTAATCAATGAAACATTTCAGACCAATGCTCAATGACCTTCTCAACACAATGTTCCATTACCTCTGTCATAACAATGATCCATGACCCCTGCCATCACAATGTTCCACGGCCTTGCCATCACAAGGCTCCATGACACTTGTCATCCCAATGCTCCAAGATCCCGCTAATCACAATGCTCCATGCCCTTGTCATCACAAAACTCCATGACGCATGCCATCAGAATGTTTCATGGCCTTCTCCTCACAGTGCTCCATGCCTTGTCATCACAATACTCCAAGACCCCGTAATCACAATGTTCCATGCCACTTTTCATCAGAATGCTCCATGAGATTTGTCATCACAAGTCTCCATGGACTTCTCATCACAATGCTCCAGGAACATGTCATCACCTCGCTCCATTCCCTTGTCATCACCACGCTCCATTCCCTTGTCATCACAATTCCATGACCCCTGTCATCACAATACACCATGAACATTTTCAGCCCAATTCTCCATGACAATTGTCATCACAATGATCCATGCCCTTGTCATCCCAATGCTCCATGACCCCTGTATTCACAATGTTCCGTGACGCTTGACATCACAGTGCTCCATGACACCTGTCATCACAATGCTCCATGCCTTTGTCAGCAAAATGCTACATGACCTTGTCATTACAATGCTCTATGCGCTTGTCATCACAATACTCCATTACCATTGTCATCACAATCCTCCATGAACCTTGGGATCACTTTGCTTCATGCCCTTGTCATCACAATGCTCCATGCTCCTTGAAATCAAAATGATCCATGACCTCTGTCATCACAATGCTTCAAACACTTGTGATCACAATGTTCCATAACACTTGTCATCACAACGCTCCATGATGCCTGTCATCACAATACTCCAAGCCCTTTTCATCACAATGCTCCATGACCTTTGTCATGACAATTCTCAATACACTTGTCATCACAATGCTCCCTGACACTTGTCATCAGAATGCTCCTTGAAGCCTGTCACGAAAAGGCTCCATGCCTTTTTCATCACAAAGCCCCATGAAATTTTCATCACAATGCTCCATGCCATTGTCATCAAAATACTCCACAAGCTTGTCATCAGAATGCTCCATGACATTTTTCATCACAATTCTCCATGCACTTGTCAGCACAATGCTCCCTGACACTTGTCATCACAATGCTCCATGCCTTTGTCAGCAAAATGCTACATGACCTTGTCATTACAATGCTCTATGCGCTTGTCATCACAATACTCCATTACCATTGTCATCACAATCCTCCATGAACCTTGGGATCACTTTGCTTCATGCCCTTGTCATCACAATGCTCCATGCTCCTTGAAATCAAAATGATCCATGACCTCTGTCATCACAATGCTTCACACCCTTGTGATCACAATGTTCCATAACACTTGTCATCACAACGCTCCATGATGCCTGTCATCACAATACTCCATACCCTTTTCATCACAATGCTCCATGACCTTTGTCATCACAATTCTCAATACACTTGTCATCACAATGCTCCCTGACACTTGTCATCCGAATGCTCCTTGAAACCTGTCTCGAAAAGGCTCTATGTCTTTTTCATCACAAAGCCCCATGCAATTTTCCTCACAGTGCTCCATGCCATTTTCATCAAAATACTCCACAAGCTTGTCATCAGAATGTTCCCTGACCCTTGTCATAACAATATTCCAAGCCATTGTCATCACAATGCTCCTTTACCTTTGTCATCAGAATCCTCCATGACACTTGGCATCACAATGCTCCATGCCATTGTCATCACAATGGGCCATTACCTATGTCATCACAATGCTCCCTGACACCTCTCTTCACAATACTGCATGACCTGGACATCACAATGCTCCATGCCCTTGTCATCACAATAATCGCTGAAACTTATTAGAACAATGCTCCATGCGCTTGTCATCACAATGCTCCATGCCCACTCTCATCACAATAATCCATAAAACATTTCAGACATATGCTCAATGCCCTTCTCATCACAATGCTCCATTACCTCTGTCATAACAATGCTCAATGACCACTGCCATCACAATGATCCACGGCCTTGTCATCATAAGGCTCCATGAACCTTGTCATCACAATGCTCCAAGACCCCTGTAATCACAATGCTCCATGCCCTTGTCATCACAAAGCTCCATGACGCATGTCATCAGAATGTTCCATGGCCTTCTCCTCACAGTGCTCCATGCCCTTGTCATCACAATGCTCCAAGACCCCTGTAATCACAATGCTCCATGCCCCTTTTCATCAGAATGCTCCTAGAGACTTGTCATCACAAGTCTCCATGGTCATCTCATCACAATGCTCCAGGACCTTGTCATCACCATGCTCCATTCCCGTGTCATCACAATGCTCCATGACCCCTGTCATCACAATACTCCATGTACATTTTCAGCCATATGCTCCATGAACTTCTCATCACAATGCTCCATGACCAATATCATCACAATGCTCCATGACCACAGTCATCACAACACTCCATGACACCTGACAACACAATGATCCGGGACTCTTTTCATCACAATGCTCCATGACCCCTGTCATCACAATACTCCATGAACATTTTCACCCCAATGCTCCATGACACTTTTCATCACAATGCTCCATGCCCTTGTCATCCCTATGCTCCATGACCCCTGTATTCACATTGCTCCGTGATGCTTGTCATCACAGTGCTCCATGACACCTGTCATCACAAAGCTCCATGCCTTTGTCAGCAAAATGCTACATGACCTTGTCATTACAATGCTCTATGCGCTTGTCATCACAATACTCCATTACCATTGTCATCACAATCCTCCAAGAACCTTGGGATCACATTGCTTCATGCCCTACTCATCACAATGCTCCATGCTCCTTGAAATCAAAATGATCCATGACCTCTGTCATCGCAATGCTCCAAACCCTTTTGATCACAATGTTCCATAACACTTGTCATCACAACGCTCCATGATGCCTGTCATCACAATATTCCATGCCCTAGTCATCCCAATGCTCCATGCCCTTGTTATCACAATGTTCCAAGACACCTGTAATCAGAATGCTCCATGCCCCTTTTCATCAGTATGCTCCATGAGACCTGTCATCACAAGGCTCCATGGTTTTCTCATCACAGTTCTCCAGGATCATGTATCACATTGCTTCACGACATTGTCATGAAAATTCTCAATGGCCCTTCTCATCATAATGCTCCAAGCCCTAGTCATCACAATGCTCCATTATATTTGTCATCACAATCCTCCCTTACATTTGGCATCACAATGCTACATGCCACTGTCATTGCAATGGACCATGACATATGTCATCACAATGCTCCCTGACACCTGTCTTCACAATACCCCATGCCCTTGTCATCACAATGCTCCATGCCATTGTCATCACAAAGCACCATGTACACTGTCATCACAATAATCTATGAAACCTGTCAGACCAATGCTCCATGCCCCTGTCACCACAATGCTCCATGCCCTGTCATCACAATGCTCCATTACACCAGTAATCACAATGCTCCGTGACTCCAGTCATCACAATGCTTCATAACGTTCGTCATCACAACGGTCCATGCCCGCGTCATCACAAGGCTCTGTGACATTTGTAACCACAATGCTCCATGAACTTTTCATCAAAATGCTCCGTGACCCTTGTCGTCACAATGCTCCATGTCTTTGTCAGAACAATGCTCCATGACCCTTGTCATCACAATGTGCCATGCGTTTTTCATCACAGTGATCCACAACCTTGTCATCACTATGCTCCATAAACCTTGTAATCACAATGCTCCATGGACTTCTCATCCAAATGCTCTCTCACATGGGATACCAAAATGTTCCATCACTAGTCATCACAATCCTCCCTCACCCCTGTTATCACAATGTTCCAAGACCCCTGTCATTCACAATGCTACATCCACTTATCAGCACAATGTTCCATGACCCCTGACAACACAATGTTCCATAACCCCTGTCATCGAAATGCTCCCTGACCCATTTCATCCTAAAGCTCCATAACCCCTGGCATCACAATGTTCTATAACCCCTGTCATCAAAATGTTCCATTACATTTTTCATCAAATTACTGCATGAACCTGTCATCAAAATGCTCCCTGCCATTCTCATCACAATGCACCACACCCTTGTCATCAAAATGCTCCATGAACTTTGTCATCACAAAGCTCCATGACCCTTGTCATCACAAAGCTCGATGCCCTTCTCATCACAATGCTCCATGCCCTTGTCATTACAATCCCCCATGACCCATGTATCACCGTGTACGGTGCCCTTGTCATCACAATTCTCCTTGCCCACTCTCATCACAGTAATCCATGAAACATTTCAGACCAATGCCCAATGACCTTCTCAACACAATGATCCATTACCTCTGTCATAACATTGCTCCATGACCCCTGCCATCACAATGTTCCACGGCCTTGCCATCACAAGGCTCCATGACCCTTGTCATCAGAATGCTTCAAGATCCCTCTAATCACAATGCTCCATGCCCTTGTCAACACAAAGCTCCATGACGCATGTCATCAGAATATTTCATGGATTTCTCCTCACAGTGCTCCATGCCCTTGTCATCACAATGCTCCAAGACCCCTGTAATCACAATGCTCCATGCCACTTTTCATCAGAATGCTCCATGAGATTTTTCATCACAAGTCTCCATGGCCTTCTCATCACAATGCTTCAGGACCTTGTCATCACCACGCTACATTCCCTTGTCTTCACAATCCTCCATGACCCCTGTCATCACAATACTCCATGAATATTTTCAGCCCAATGCTCCATGACCTTCTCATCACAATGCTCCATGACCTATATCATCACAATGCTCCAAGACCCCTGTAATCACAATGCTCCATGAACATTTTCAGCCCAATTCTCCATTACCCTTGTCATCACAATGCCATGCCCTTGTCATCCCAATGCTCCATGACCCCAGTATTCACAATGCTCCGTGACGCTTGTCATCACAGTGCTCCATGACACCGGTCATCACAATGCTCCATGCCTTTGTCAGCAAAATGCTACATTACCTTATCATTACAATGCTCTATGCGCTTGTCATCACAATACTCCATTACCATTGTCATCACAATCCTCCATGAACCTTGGGATCACTTTGCTTCATGCCCTTGTCATCACAATGCTCCATGCTCCTTGAAATCAAAATGATCCATGACCTCTGTCATCACAATGCTTCAAACACTTGTGATCACAATGTTCCATAACACTTGTCATCACAACGCTCCATGATGCCTGTCATCACAATACTCCAAGCCCTTTTCATCACAATGCTCCATGACCTTTGTCATGACAATTCTCAATACACTTGTCATCACAATGCTCCCTGACACTTGTCATCAGAATGCTCCTTGAAGCCTGTCACGAAAAGGCTCCATGCCTTTTTCATCACAAAGCCCCATGAAATTTTCATCACAATGCTCCATGCCATTGTCATCAAAATACTCCACAAGCTTGTCATCAGAATGCTCCATGACATTTTTCATCACAATTCTCCATGCACTTGTCAGCACAATGCTCCCTGACCCTTGTCATCACAATGTTCCAAGCCATTGTCATCACAATACTCCATTACCATTGTCATCACAATCCTCCAAGAACCTTGGGATCACAATGCTTCATGCCCTAGTCATCACAATGCTCCATGCTCCTTGAAATCAAAATGATCCATGACCTCTGTCATCGCAATTATCCAAACACTTGTGATCACAATGATCCATAACACTTGTCATCATTACGCTCCATGATGCCTGTCATCACAATAATCCATGCCCTTGTCATCACAAAGCTCCATGCCCTTGTTATCACAATGTTCCAAGACCCCTGTAATCAGAATGCTCCATGCCCCTTTTCATCAGTATGCTCCATGAGACCTGTCATCACAAGGCTCCATGGTTTTCTCATCACAATGCTCCAGGGCTTTGTCATCACAATGCTTCACGACATTGTCATGAAAATTCTCAATGGCCCTTTTCATCATAATGCTCCAAGCCCTAGTCATCACAATGCTCCATTATATTTGTCATCACAATCCTCCATTACATTTGGCATCACAATGCTCCATGCCATTGTCATCGCAATGGACCATGACATATGTCATCACAATGCTCCCTGACACCTGTCTTCACAATACTCCATGCCCTTGTCATCACAATGCTCCATGGCCTTGTCATCACAGTGCACCATATCCACTGTCATCACAATAATCTATGAAACTTGTCAGACCAATGCTCCATGCCCCTGTCATCACAATGCTCCATGCCCTTGTCATCACAATGCTCCATGAACCATGTCATCACAATACTCCGTGACTCCAGTCATCACAATGCTTCATAACGTTTGTCATCACAACGGTCCATGCCCGCATCATCACAAGGCTCTGTGAACTTTGTAACCACAATGCTCCATGAACTTTTCATCACAATGCTCCGTGACCCTTGTCATCACAATGCTCCATGTCTTTGTCAGAACAGTGCTCCATGACCCTTGTCATCACAAGGTGCCATGCACTTTTCATCACAGTGATCCACAACCTTGTCATCGCTATGCTCCATAAACCTTGTAATCACAATGTTCCATGCACTTCTCATCCAAATGCTCTCTCACATGAGATATCACAATGTTCCATCACTAGTCATCACAATCCTCCCTCACCCCGGTTATCACAATGTTCCATGACCCCTGTCATCACAATGCTACAACCCCTTATCAGCACAATGTTCCATGACCCCTGACATCACAATGTTCCATAACCCCTATCATCAAAATGCTCCATCACCCTTTTCATCGCAAAGATCCATGACCTCTGGCATCACAATGTTCTATAACCCCTGTCATCAAAATGTTCCATTACAATTTTCATCAAATTGCTGCATGACCATGTCATCAAAATGCTCCCTGCCCTTCTCAACACAATGCACCACACACTTGTCATCAAAATGCTCCATGACCTTTCTCATCACAAAGCTCCGTGACCCTTGGCATCACAATGCTCCATGACATTGTCTTCACAATGCTCCATGAACCCTCTTATCGCATTGCTCCATGCCCTTGTCATCACAAAGATCCATGACACTTGTCATCACAATGCTCGATGCCCTTCTCATCACAATGCTCCATGCCCTTGTCATTACAATCCCCCATGACCCATGTATCACAGTGTACTGTGCCCTTCTCATCACAATGCTCCATGTCCACTCTCATCACAATAATCCATGAAACATTTCAGACCAATGCTCAATGCCCTTCTCATCACAATGATCCATTACCTCTGTGATAACAATGCTCTATGATACCTGCCATCACAATGTTCCACAGCCTTGTCATCACAAGGCTCCATGACCCTTGTCATCACAATGCTCCAAGACCCCTGTAATCACAAAGCTACATGCCCTTGTCATCACAAAGCTCCATGACACATGCCATCAGAATGTTCCATGGCCTTCTCCTCAAAATGCTCCATGCCCTTGTCATCACAATGCTCCAAGACCCCTGTAATCAGAATGCTCCATGCCCCTTTTCATCAGAATGCTCCATGAGACTTGTCATCACAAGTCTCCATGGTCATCTCATCACAATGCTTAAGGACATTCTCATCACCATGCTCCATTCCCTTGTCATCAGAATGCTCCATGACCCATGTCATCACAATACTCCATGAATATTTTCAGCAATATGCTACATGATCTTCTCATCACAATGCTCCATGACCAATATCATCACAATGCTCCATGACCACTGTCATCACAAGACTCCATGACACCTGACAACACAATGATCCGGGACTCTTGTCATCACAATGCTCCAAGACCCCTGTAATCACAATGCTCCCTCTCCCTGTCATCACAATACTCCATGAACGTTTTCAGCCCAATGCTCCATGACAATTGTCATCACAATGATCCATGCCCTTGTCATCCCAATGCTCCATGACCCTTGTATTCACAGTGTTCTGTGACGCTTGTCATCACAGTGCTCCATGACACCTGTCATCACAATGCTCCAAGCCTTTGTCAGTAAAATGCTACAGGACTTTGTCATTAAAATGCTCTATGCGCTTTTCATCACAATACTCCATTACCATTGTCATCACAATCCTCCAAGAACCTTGGGATCACATTGCTTCATGCCCTAGTCATCAAAATGCTCCATGCTCCTTGAAATCAAAATGATCCATGACCTCTGTTATCGCAATTATCCAAACCCTTGTGATCACAATGATCCATAACACTTGTCATCATAACGCTCCATGATGCCTGTCATCACAATACTCCGTGCCCTTGTCATCACAATGCTCCATGCCCTTGTTATCACAATGTGCCAAGACCCCTGTAATCAGAATGCTCCATGCCCCTTTTCATCAGTATGCTCCATGAGACCTGTCATCACAAGGCTCCATGGTTTTCTCATCAAAATTCTCCAGGACTTTGTCATCACAATGCTTCACGACATTTTCATGAAAATTCTCAATGGCCCTTGTCATCATAATGCTGCAAGCCCTAGTCATCACAATGCTCCATTATATTTGTCATCACAATCCTCCATTACATTTGGCATCACAATGCTCCATGCCATTGTCATCGCAATGGACCATGACATATGTCATCACAATGCTCCCTGACACCTGTCTTCACAATACTCCATTCCCTTGTCATGACAATGCTCAATGGCCTTGTCATCACAGTACACCATATCCACTGTCATCACAATAATCTATGAAACTTGTCAGACCAATGCTCCATGCCCCTGTCATCACAAGGCTCCATGCCCTTGTCATCACAATGCTCCATGAACCCTGTCATCACAATACTCCTTGACTCCAGTCATCACAATGCTTCATAACGTTTGTCATCACAACGGTCCATTCCCACGTCATCACAAGGCTCTGTGACCTTTGTAACCACAATGCTCCTTGAACTTTTCATCACAATGCTCCGTGACCCTTGTCATCACAATGCTCCATAACGTTTGTCATCAGAACGGTCCATGCCCGTGTCAACACAAGGCTCTGTGACCTTTGTAACCACAATGCTCCTTGAACTTTTCATCACAATGCTCCGTGACACTTGTCATCACAATGCTCCATGTCTTTGTCAGAAGAATGCTCCATGACCCTTGTCATCACAATGTACCATGCCCTCTTCATCACAATGATCCACAAACTTGTCATCGCTATGCTCCATAAACCTTGTAATCACAATGCTCCATGCACTTCTCATCCAAATGCTCTCTCACATGAGATATCAAAATGTTCCATCACTAGTCATCACAATCCTCCCTCACCCCTGTTATCACAATGTTCCATGACCCCTGTCATTCACCATGGTACATCCCCTTATCAGCACAATGTTCCATGACCCCTGACATCACAATGTTCCATAATCCCTGTCATCTAAATGCTCCATGACCCTTTTCATCCTAAAGCTCCATGACCATTGGCATCAAAATGTTCTATAACACCTGTCATCAAAATGTTCCATTACACTTTTCATCAAATTACTGCATGAACTTGTCATCAAAATGCTCCCTGCCTTTCTCATCACAATGCACCACTCCCTTGTCATCAAAATGCTCCATGACCTTTGTCATCACAAAGCTCCATGACCCTTTGCATCACAATGCTCCATGTCATTGTCATCACAATGCTCCATGAACCCTCTCATCATATTGCTCCATGACCTTGTCATCACACATCTCCATGACACTTGTCATCACAATGCTCGATGCCCTTCTCATCACAATGCTCCATGCCCTTGTCATTACAATCCCCCATGACCTATGTATCACCGTGTACGGTGCCCTTGTCATCACAATTCTCCTTGCCCACTCTCATCACAGTAATCAATGAAACATTTCAGACCAATGCTCAATGACCTTCTCAACACAATGTTCCATTACCTCTGTCATAACAATGATCCATGACCCCTGCCATCACAATGTTCCACGGCCTTGCCATCACAAGGCTCCATGACACTTGTCATCCCAAAGCTCCAAGATCCCGCTAATCACAATGCTCCATGCCCTTGTCATCACAAAACTCCATGACGCATGCCATCAGAATGTTTCATGGCCTTCTCCTCACAGTGCTCCATGCCTTGTCATCACAATACTCCAAGACCCCGTAATCACAATGTTCCATGCCACTTTTCATCAGAATGCTCCATGAGATTTGTCATCACAAGTCTCCATGGACTTCTCATCACAATGCTCCAGGAACATGTCATCACCTCGCTCCATTCCCTTGTCATCACCACGCTCCATTCCCTTGTCATCACAATTCCATGACCCCTGTCATCACAATACACCATGAACATTTTCAGCCCAATTCTCCATGACAATTGTCATCACAATGATCCATGCCCTTGTCATCCCAATGCTCCATGACCCCTGTATTCACAATGTTCCGTGACGCTTGACATCACAGTGCTCCATGACACCTGTCATCACAATGCTCCATGCCTTTGTCAGCAAAATGCTACATGACCTTGTCATTACAATGCTCTATGCGCTTGTCATCACAATACTCCATTACCATTGTCATCACAATCCTCCATGAACCTTGGGATCACTTTGCTTCATGCCCTTGTCATCACAATGCTCCATGCTCCTTGAAATCAAAATGATCCATGACCTCTGTCATCACAATGCTTCACACCCTTGTGATCACAATGTTCCATAACACTTGTCATCACAACGCTCCATGATGCCTGTCATCACAATACTCCATACCCTTTTCATCACAATGCTCCATGACCTTTGTCATCACAATTCTCAATACACTTGTCATCACAATGCTCCCTGACACTTGTCATCCGAATGCTCCTTGAAACCTGTCTCGAAAAGGCTCTATGTCTTTTTCATCACAAAGCCCCATGCAATTTTCCTCACAGTGCTCCATGCCATTTTCATCAAAATACTCCACAAGCTTGTCATCAGAATGTTCCCTGACCCTTGTCATAACAATATTCCAAGCCATTGTCATCACAATGCTCCTTTACCTTTGTCATCAGAATCCTCCATGACACTTGGCATCACAATGCTCCATGCCATTGTCATCACAATGGGCCATTACCTATGTCATCACAATGCTCCCTGACACCTCTCTTCACAATACTGCATGACCTGGACATCACAATGCTCCATGCCCTTGTCATCACAATAATCGCTGAAACTTATTAGAACAATGCTCCATGCGCTTGTCATCACAATGCTCCATGCCCACTCTCATCACAATAATCCATAAAACATTTCAGACATATGCTCAATGCCCTTCTCATCACAATGCTCCATTACCTCTGTCATAACAATGCTCAATGACCACTGCCATCACAATGATCCACGGCCTTGTCATCATAAGGCTCCATGAACCTTGTCATCACAATGCTCCAAGACCCCTGTAATCACAATGCTCCATGCCCTTGTCATCACAAAGCTCCATGACGCATGTCATCAGAATGTTCCATGGCCTTCTCCTCACAGTGCTCCATGCCCTTGTCATCACAATGCTCCAAGACCCCTGTAATCACAATGCTCCATGCCCCTTTTCATCAGAATGCTCCTAGAGACTTGTCATCACAAGTCTCCATGGTCATCTCATCACAATGCTCCAGGACCTTGTCATCACCATGCTCCATTCCCGTGTCATCACAATGCTCCATGACCCCTGTCATCACAATACTCCATGTACATTTTCAGCCATATGCTCCATGAACTTCTCATCACAATGCTCCATGACCAATATCATCACAATGCTCCATGACCACAGTCATCACAACACTCCATGACACCTGACAACACAATGATCCGGGACTCTTTTCATCACAATGCTCCATGACCCCTGTCATCACAATACTCCATGAACATTTTCACCCCAATGCTCCATGACACTTTTCATCACAATGCTCCATGCCCTTGTCATCCCTATGCTCCATGACCCCTGTATTCACATTGCTCCGTGATGCTTGTCATCACAGTGCTCCATGACACCTGTCATCACAAAGCTCCATGCCTTTGTCAGCAAAATGCTACATGACCTTGTCATTACAATGCTCTATGCGCTTGTCATCACAATACTCCATTACCATTGTCATCACAATCCTCCAAGAACCTTGGGATCACATTGCTTCATGCCCTACTCATCACAATGCTCCATGCTCCTTGAAATCAAAATGATCCATGACCTCTGTCATCGCAATGCTCCAAACCCTTTTGATCACAATGTTCCATAACACTTGTCATCACAACGCTCCATGATGCCTGTCATCACAATATTCCATGCCCTAGTCATCACAGTGCTCCATGCCCTTGTTATCACAATGTTCCAAGACACCTGTAATCAGAATGCTCCATGCCCCTTTTCATCAGTATGCTCCATGAGACCTGTCATCACAAGGCTCCATGGTTTTCTCATCACAGTTCTCCAGGACCATGTATCACATTGCTTCACGACATTGTCATGAAAATTCTCAATGGCCCTTCTCATCATAATGCTCCAAGCCCTAGTCATCACAATGCTCCATTATATTTGTCATCACAATCCTCCCTTACATTTGGCATCACAATGCTACATGCCACTGTCATTGCAATGGACCATGACATATGTCATCACAATGCTCCCTGACACCTGTCTTCACAATACTCCATGCCCTTGTCATCACAATGCTCCATGCCATTGTCATCACAAAGCACCATGTACACTGTCATCACAATAATCTATGAAACCTGTCAGACCAATGCTCCATGCCCCTGTCACCACAATGCTCCATGCCCTGTCATCACAATGCTCCATTACACCAGTAATCACAATGCTCCGTGACTCCAGTCATCACAATGCTTCATAACGTTCGTCATCACAACGGTCCATGCCCGCGTCATCACAAGGCTCTGTGACATTTGTAACCACAATGCTCCATGAACTTTTCATCAAAATGCTCCGTGACCCTTGTCGTCACAATGCTCCATGTCTTTGTCAGAACAATGCTCCATGACCCTTGTCATCACAATGTGCCATGCGTTTTTCATCACAGTGATCCACAACCTTGTCATCACTATGCTCCATAAACCTTGTAATCACAATGCTCCATGGACTTCTCATCCAAATGCTCTCTCACATGAGATACCAAAATGTTCCATCACTAGTCATCACAATCCTCCCTCACCCCTGTTATCACAATGTTCCAAGACCCCTGTCATTCACAATGCTACATCCACTTATCAGCACAATGTTCCATGACCCCTGACAACACAATGTTCCATAACCCCTGTCATCGAAATGCTCCCTGACCCATTTCATCCTAAAGCTCCATAACCCCTGGCATCACAATGTTCTATAACCCCTGTCATCAAAATGTTCCATTACATTTTTCATCAAATTACTGCATGAACCTGTCATCAAAATGCTCCCTGCCATTCTCATCACAATGCACCACACCCTTGTCATCAAAATGCTCCATGAACTTTGTCATCACAAAGCTCCATGACCCTTGTCATCACAAAGCTCGATGCCCTTCTCATCACAATGCTCCATGCCCTTGTCATTACAATCCCCCATGACCCATGTATCACCGTGTACGGTGCCCTTGTCATCACAATTCTCCTTGCCCACTCTCATCACAGTAATCCATGAAACATTTCAGACCAATGCCCAATGACCTTCTCAACACAATGATCCATTACCTCTGTCATAACATTGCTCCATGACCCCTGCCATCACAATGTTCCACGGCCTTGCCATCACAAGGCTCCATGACCCTTGTCATCAGAATGCTTCAAGATCCCTCTAATCACAATGCTCCATGCCCTTGTCAACACAAAGCTCCATGACGCATGTCATCAGAATATTTCATGGATTTCTCCTCACAGTGCTCCATGCCCTTGTCATCACAATGCTCCAAGACCCCTGTAATCACAATGCTCCATGCCACTTTTCATCAGAATGCTCCATGAGATTTTTCATCACAAGTCTCCATGGCCTTCTCATCACAATGCTTCAGGACCTTGTCATCACCACGCTACATTCCCTTGTCTTCACAATCCTCCATGACCCCTGTCATCACAATACTCCATGAATATTTTCAGCCCAATGCTCCATGACCTTCTCATCACAATGCTCCATGACCTATATCATCACAATGCTCCAAGACCCCTGTAATCACAATGCTCCATGAACATTTTCAGCCCAATTCTCCATTACCCTTGTCATCACAATGCCATGCCCTTGTCATCCCAATGCTCCATGACCCCAGTATTCACAATGCTCCGTGACGCTTGTCATCACAGTGCTCCATGACACCGGTCATCACAATGCTCCATGCCTTTGTCAGCAAAATGCTACATTACCTTATCATTACAATGCTCTATGCGCTTGTCATCACAATACTCCATTACCATTGTCATCACAATCCTCCATGAACCTTGGGATCACTTTGCTTCATGCCCTTGTCATCACAATGCTCCATGCTCCTTGAAATCAAAATGATCCATGACCTCTGTCATCACAATGCTTCAAACACTTGTGATCACAATGTTCCATAACACTTGTCATCACAACGCTCCATGATGCCTGTCATCACAATACTCCAAGCCCTTTTCATCACAATGCTCCATGACCTTTGTCATGACAATTCTCAATACACTTGTCATCACAATGCTCCCTGACACTTGTCATCAGAATGCTCCTTGAAGCCTGTCACGAAAAGGCTCCATGCCTTTTTCATCACAAAGCCCCATGAAATTTTCATCACAATGCTCCATGCCATTGTCATCAAAATACTCCACAAGCTTGTCATCAGAATGCTCCATGACATTTTTCATCACAATTCTCCATGCACTTGTCAGCACAATGCTCCCTGACCCTTGTCATCACAATGTTCCAAGCCATTGTCATCACAATACTCCATTACCATTGTCATCACAATCCTCCAAGAACCTTGGGATCACAATGCTTCATGCCCTAGTCATCACAATGCTCCATGCTCCTTGAAATCAAAATGATCCATGACCTCTGTCATCGCAATTATCCAAACACTTGTGATCACAATGATCCATAACACTTGTCATCATTACGCTCCATGATGCCTGTCATCACAATAATCCATGCCCTTGTCATCACAAAGCTCCATGCCCTTGTTATCACAATGTTCCAAGACCCCTGTAATCAGAATGCTCCATGCCCCTTTTCATCAGTATGCTCCATGAGACCTGTCATCACAAGGCTCCATGGTTTTCTCATCACAATGCTCCAGGGCTTTGTCATCACAATGCTTCACGACATTGTCATGAAAATTCTCAATGGCCCTTTTCATCATAATGCTCCAAGCCCTAGTCATCACAATGCTCCATTATATTTGTCATCACAATCCTCCATTACATTTGGCATCACAATGCTCCATGCCATTGTCATCGCAATGGACCATGACATATGTCATCACAATGCTCCCTGACACCTGTCTTCACCATACTCCATGCCCTTGTCATCACAATGCTCCATGGCCTTGTCATCACAGTGCACCATATCCACTGTCATCACAATAATCTATGAAACTTGTCAGACCAATGCTCCATGCCCCTGTCATCACAATGCTCCATGCCCTTGTCATCACAATGCTCCATGAACCATGTCATCACAATACTCCGTGACTCCAGTCATCACAATGCTTCATAACGTTTGTCATCACAACGGTCCATGCCCGCATCATCACAAGGCTCTGTGAACTTTGTAACCACAATGCTCCATGAACTTTTCATCACAATGCTCCGTGACCCTTGTCATCACAATGCTCCATGTCTTTGTCAGAACAGTGCTCCATGACCCTTGTCATCACAAGGTGCCATGCACTTTTCATCACAGTGATCCACAACCTTGTCATCGCTATGCTCCATAAACCTTGTAATCACAATGTTCCATGCACTTCTCATCCAAATGCTCTCTCACATGAGATATCACAATGTTCCATCACTAGTCATCACAATCCTCCCTCA
This sequence comes from Mesoplodon mirus, assembly GCF_964341445.2. Taxonomy (NCBI): domain Eukaryota; kingdom Metazoa; phylum Chordata; class Mammalia; order Artiodactyla; family Ziphiidae; genus Mesoplodon; species Mesoplodon mirus. The sequence goes on from NW_028295721.1 coordinate 1,172,362, forward strand.
CCCCGGTTATCACAATGTTCCATGACCCCTGTCATCACAATGCTACAACCCCTTATCAGCACAATGTTCCATGACCCCTGACATCACAATGTTCCATAACCCCTGTCATCAAAATGCTCCATCACCCTTTTCATCGCAAAGATCCATGACCTCTGGCATCACAATATTCTATAACCCCTGTCATCAAAATGTTCCATTACAATTTTCATCAAATTGCTGCATGACCATGTCATCAAAATGCTCCCTGCCCTTCTCAACACAATGCACCACACACTTGTCATCAAAATGCTCCATGACGTTTGTCATCACAAAGCTCCGTGACCCTTGGCATCACAATGCTCCATGACATTGTCTTCACAATGCTCCATGAACCCTCTCATCGCATTGCTCCATGCCCTTGTCATCACAAAGATCCATGACACTTGTCATCACAATGCTCGATGCCCTTCTCATCACAATGCTCCATGCCCTTGTCATTACAATCCCCCATGACCCATGTATCACAGTGTACTGTGCCCTTCTCATCACAATGCTCCATGTCCACTCTCATCACAATAATCCATGAAACATTTCAGACCAATGCTCAATGCCCTTCTCATCACAATGATCCATTACCTCTGTGATAACAATGCTCCATGATACCTGCCATCACAATGTTCCACAGCCTTGTCATCACAAGGCTCCATGACCCTTGTCATCACAATGCTCCAAGACCCCTGTAATCACAAAGCTACATGCCCTTGTCATCACAAAGCTCCATGACACATGCCATCAGAATGTTCCATGGCCTTCTCCTCAAAATGCTCCATGCCCTTGTCATCACAATGCTCCAAGACCCCTGTAATCAGAATGCTCCATGCCCCTTTTCATCAGAATGCTCCATGAGACTTGTCATCACAAGTCTCCATGGTCATCTCATCACAATGCTTAAGGACATTCTCATCACCATGCTCCATTCCCTTGTCATCAGAATGCTCCATGACCCATGTCATCACAATACTCCATGAATATTTTCAGCAATATGCTACATGATCTTCTCATCACAATGCTCCATGACCAATATCATCACAATGCTCCATGACCACTGTCATCACAAGACTCCATGACACCTGACAACACAATGATCCGGGACTCTTGTCATCACAATGCTGCAAGACCCCTGTAATCACAATGCTCCCTCTCCCTGTCATCACAATACTCCATGAACGTTTTCAGCCCAATGCTCCATGACAATTGTCATCACAATGATCCATGCCCTTGTCATCCCAATGCTCCATGACCCTTGTATTCACAGTGCTCTGTGACGCTTGTCATCACAGTGCTCCATGACACCTGTCATCACAATGCTCCAAGCCTTTGTCAGTAAAATGCTACAGGACTTTGTCATTAAAATGCTCTATGCGCTTTTCATCACAATACTCCATTACCATTGTCATCACAATCCTCCAAGAACCTTGGGATCACATTGCTTCATGCCCTAGTCATCAAAATGCTCCATGCTCCTTGAAATCAAAATGATCCATGACCTCTGTTATCGCAATTATCCAAACCCTTGTGATCACAATGATCCATAACACTTGTCATCATAACGCTCCATGATGCCTGTCATCACAATACTCCGTGCCCTTGTCATCACAATGCTCCATGCCCTTGTTATCACAATGTGCCAAGACCCCTGTAATCAGAATGCTCCATGCCCCTTTTCATCAGTATGCTCCATGAGACCTGTCATCACAAGGCTCCATGGTTTTCTCATCAAAATTCTCCAGGACTTTGTCATCACAATGCTTCACGACATTTTCATGAAAATTCTCAATGGCCCTTGTCATCATAATGCTGCAAGCCCTAGTCATCACAATGCTCCATTATATTTGTCATCACAATCCTCCATTACATTTGGCATCACAATGCTCCATGCCATTGTCATAGCAATGGACCATGACATATGTCATCACAATGCTCCCTGACACCTGTCTTCACAATACTCCATTCCCTTGTCATGACAATGCTCAATGGCCTTGTCATCACAGTACACCATATCCACTGTCATCACAATAATCTATGAAACTTGTCAGACCAATGCTCCATGCCCCTGTCATCACAAGGCTCCATGCCCTTGTCATCACAATGCTCCATGAACCCTGTCATCACAATACTCCTTGACTCCAGTCATCACAATGCTTCATAACGTTTGTCATCACAACGGTCCATTCCCACGTCATCACAAGGCTCTGTGACCTTTGTAACCACAATGCTCCTTGAACTTTTCATCACAATGCTCCGTGACCCTTGTCATCACAATGCTCCATAACGTTTGTCATCAGAACGGTCCATGCCCGTGTCAACACAAGGCTCTGTGACCTTTGTAACCACAATGCTCCTTGAACTTTTCATCACAATGCTCCGTGACACTTGTCATCACAATGCTCCATGTCTTTGTCAGAAGAATGCTCCATGACCCTTGTCATCACAATGTACCATGCCCTCTTCATCACAATGATCCACAAACTTGTCATCGCTATGCTCCATAAACCTTGTAATCACAATGCTCCATGCACTTCTCATCCAAATGCTCTCTCACATGAGATATCAAAATGTTCCATCACTAGTCATCACAATCCTCCCTCACCCCTGTTATCACAATGTTCCATGACACCTGTCATTCACCATGGTACATCCCCTTATCAGCACAATGTTCCATGACCCCTGACATCACAATGTTCCATAATCCCTGTCATCTAAATGCTCCATGACCCTTTTCATCCTAAAGCTCCATGACCATTGGCATCAAAATGTTCTATAACACCTGTCATCAAAATGTTCCATTACACTTTTCATCAAATTACTGCATGAACTTGTCATCAAAATGCTCCCTGACTTTCTCATCACAATGCACCACTCCCTTGTCATCAAAATGCTCCATGACCTTTGTCATCACAAAGCTCCATGACCCTTTGCATCACAATGCTCCATGTCATTGTCATCACAATGCTCCATGAACCCTCTCATCATATTGCTCCATGACCTTGTCATCACACATCTCCATGACACTTGTCATCACAATGCTCGATGCCCTTCTCATCACAATGCTCCATGCCCTTGTCATTACAATCCCCCATGACCTATGTATCACCGTGTACGGTGCCCTTGTCATCACAATTCTCCTTGCCCACTCTCATCACAGTAATCAATGAAACATTTCAGACCAATGCTCAATGACCTTCTCAACACAATGTTCCATTACCTCTGTCATAACAATGATCCATGACCCCTGCCATCACAATGTTCCACGGCCTTGCCATCACAAGGCTCCATGACACTTGTCATCCCAATGCTCCAAGATCCCGCTAATCACAATGCTCCATGCCCTTGTCATCACAAAACTCCATGACGCATGCCATCAGAATGTTTCATGGCCTTCTCCTCACAGTGCTCCATGCCTTGTCATCACAATACTCCAAGACCCAGTAATCACAATGCTCCATGCCACTTTTCATCAGAATGCTCCATGAGATTTGTCATCACAAGTCTCCATGGACTTCTCATCACCATGCTCCAGGAACATGTCATCACCTCGCTCCATTCCCTTGTCATCACCACGCTCCATTCCCTTGTCATCACAATTCCATGACCCCTGTCATCACAATACACCATGAACATTTTCAGCCCAATTCTCCATGACAATTGTCATCACAATGATCCATGCCCTTGTCATCCCAATGCTCCATGACCCCTGTATTCACAATGTTCCGTGACGCTTGACATCACAGTGCTCCATGACACCTGTCATCACAATGCTCCATGCCTTTGTCAGCAAAATGCTACATGACCTTGTCATTACAATGCTCTATGCGCTTGTCATCACAATACTCCATTACCATTGTCATCACAATCCTCCATGAACCTTGGGATCACTTTGCTTCATGCCCTTGTCATCACAATGCTCCATGCTCCTTGAAATCAAAATGATCCATGACCTCTGTCATCACAATGCTTCACACCCTTGTGATCACAATGTTCCATAACACTTGTCATCACAACGCTCCATGATGCCTGTCATCACAATACTCCATACCCTTTTCATCACAATGCTCCATGACCTTTGTCATCACAATTCTCAATACACTTGTCATCACAATGCTCCCTGACACTTGTCATCCGAATGCTCCTTGAAACCTGTCTCGAAAAGGCTCTATGTCTTTTTCATCACAAAGCCCCATGCAATTTTCCTCACAGTGCTCCATGCCATTTTCATCAAAATACTCCACAAGCTTGTCATCAGAATGTTCCCTGACCCTTGTCATAACAATATTCCAAGCCATTGTCATCACAATGCTCCTTTACCTTTGTCATCAGAATCCTCCATGACACTTGGCATCACAATGCTCCATGCCATTGTCATCACAATGGGCCATTACCTATGTCATCACAATGCTCCCTGACACCTCTCTTCACAATACTGCATGACCTGGACATCACAATGCTCCATGCCCTTGTCATCACAATAATCGCTGAAACTTATTAGAACAATGCTCCATGCGCTTGTCATCACAATGCTCCATGCCCACTCTCATCACAATAATCCATAAAACATTTCAGACATATGCTCAATGCCCTTCTCATCACAATGCTCCATTACCTCTGTCATAACAATGCTCAATGACCACTGCCATCACAATGATCCACGGCCTTGTCATCATAAGGCTCCATGAACCTTGTCATCACAATGCTCCAAGACCCCTGTAATCACAATGCTCCATGCCCTTGTCATCACAAAGCTCCATGACGCATGTCATCAGAATGTTCCATGGCCTTCTCCTCACAGTGCTCCATGCCCTTGTCATCACAATGCTCCAAGACCCCTGTAATCACAATGCTCCATGCCCCTTTTCATCAGAATGCTCCTAGAGACTTGTCATCACAAGTCTCCATGGTCATCTCATCACAATGCTCCAGGACCTTGTCATCACCATGCTCCATTCCCGTGTCATCACAATGCTCCATGACCCCTGTCATCACAATACTCCATGTACATTTTCAGCCATATGCTCCATGAACTTCTCATCACAATGCTCCATGACCAATATCATCACAATGCTCCATGACCACAGTCATCACAACACTCCATGACACCTGACAACACAATGATCCGGGACTCTTTTCATCACAATGCTCCATGACCCCTGTCATCACAATACTCCATGAACATTTTCACCCCAATGCTCCATGACACTTTTCATCACAATGCTCCATGCCCTTGTCATCCCTATGCTCCATGACCCCTGTATTCACATTGCTCCGTGATGCTTGTCATCACAGTGCTCCATGACACCTGTCATCACAAAGCTCCATGCCTTTGTCAGCAAAATGCTACATGACCTTGTCATTACAATGCTCTATGCGCTTGTCATCACAATACTCCATTACCATTGTCATCACAATCCTCCAAGAACCTTGGGATCACATTGCTTCATGCCCTACTCATCACAATGCTCCATGCTCCTTGAAATCAAAATGATCCATGACCTCTGTCATCGCAATGCTCCAAACCCTTTTGATCACAATGTTCCATAACACTTGTCATCACAACGCTCCATGATGCCTGTCATCACAATATTCCATGCCCTAGTCATCACAGTGCTCCATGCCCTTGTTATCACAATGTTCCAAGACACCTGTAATCAGAATGCTCCATGCCCCTTTTCATCAGTATGCTCCATGAGACCTGTCATCACAAGGCTCCATGGTTTTCTCATCACAGTTCTCCAGGACCATGTATCACATTGCTTCACGACATTGTCATGAAAATTCTCAATGGCCCTTCTCATCATAATGCTCCAAGCCCTAGTCATCACAATGCTCCATTATATTTGTCATCACAATCCTCCCTTACATTTGGCATCACAATGCTACATGCCACTGTCATTGCAATGGACCATGACATATGTCATCACAATGCTCCCTGACACCTGTCTTCACAATACTCCATGCCCTTGTCATCACAATGCTCCATGCCATTGTCATCACAAAGCACCATGTACACTGTCATCACAATAATCTATGAAACCTGTCAGACCAATGCTCCATGCCCCTGTCACCACAATGCTCCATGCCCTGTCATCACAATGCTCCATTACACCAGTAATCACAATGCTCCGTGACTCCAGTCATCACAATGCTTCATAACGTTCGTCATCACAACGGTCCATGCCCGCGTCATCACAAGGCTCTGTGACATTTGTAACCACAATGCTCCATGAACTTTTCATCAAAATGCTCCGTGACCCTTGTCGTCACAATGCTCCATGTCTTTGTCAGAACAATGCTCCATGACCCTTGTCATCACAATGTGCCATGCGTTTTTCATCACAGTGATCCACAACCTTGTCATCACTATGCTCCATAAACCTTGTAATCACAATGCTCCATGGACTTCTCATCCAAATGCTCTCTCACATGAGATACCAAAATGTTCCATCACTAGTCATCACAATCCTCCCTCACCCCTGTTATCACAATGTTCCAAGACCCCTGTCATTCACAATGCTACATCCACTTATCAGCACAATGTTCCATGACCCCTGACAACACAATGTTCCATAACCCCTGTCATCGAAATGCTCCCTGACCCATTTCATCCTAAAGCTCCATAACCCCTGGCATCACAATGTTCTATAACCCCTGTCATCAAAATGTTCCATTACATTTTTCATCAAATTACTGCATGAACCTGTCATCAAAATGCTCCCTGCCATTCTCATCACAATGCACCACACCCTTGTCATCAAAATGCTCCATGAACTTTGTCATCACAAAGCTCCATGACCCTTGTCATCACAAAGCTCGATGCCCTTCTCATCACAATGCTCCATGCCCTTGTCATTACAATCCCCCATGACCCATGTATCACCGTGTACGGTGCCCTTGTCATCACAATTCTCCTTGCCCACTCTCATCACAGTAATCCATGAAACATTTCAGACCAATGCCCAATGACCTTCTCAACACAATGATCCATTACCTCTGTCATAACATTGCTCCATGACCCCTGCCATCACAATGTTCCACGGCCTTGCCATCACAAGGCTCCATGACCCTTGTCATCAGAATGCTTCAAGATCCCTCTAATCACAATGCTCCATGCCCTTGTCAACACAAAGCTCCATGACGCATGTCATCAGAATATTTCATGGATTTCTCCTCACAGTGCTCCATGCCCTTGTCATCACAATGCTCCAAGACCCCTGTAATCACAATGCTCCATGCCACTTTTCATCAGAATGCTCCATGAGATTTTTCATCACAAGTCTCCATGGCCTTCTCATCACAATGCTTCAGGACCTTGTCATCACCACGCTACATTCCCTTGTCTTCACAATCCTCCATGACCCCTGTCATCACAATACTCCATGAATATTTTCAGCCCAATGCTCCATGACCTTCTCATCACAATGCTCCATGACCTATATCATCACAATGCTCCAAGACCCCTGTAATCACAATGCTCCATGAACATTTTCAGCCCAATTCTCCATTACCCTTGTCATCACAATGCCATGCCCTTGTCATCCCAATGCTCCATGACCCCAGTATTCACAATGCTCCGTGACGCTTGTCATCACAGTGCTCCATGACACCGGTCATCACAATGCTCCATGCCTTTGTCAGCAAAATGCTACATTACCTTATCATTACAATGCTCTATGCGCTTGTCATCACAATACTCCATTACCATTGTCATCACAATCCTCCATGAACCTTGGGATCACTTTGCTTCATGCCCTTGTCATCACAATGCTCCATGCTCCTTGAAATCAAAATGATCCATGACCTCTGTCATCACAATGCTTCAAACACTTGTGATCACAATGTTCCATAACACTTGTCATCACAACGCTCCATGATGCCTGTCATCACAATACTCCAAGCCCTTTTCATCACAATGCTCCATGACCTTTGTCATGACAATTCTCAATACACTTGTCATCACAATGCTCCCTGACACTTGTCATCAGAATGCTCCTTGAAGCCTGTCACGAAAAGGCTCCATGCCTTTTTCATCACAAAGCCCCATGAAATTTTCATCACAATGCTCCATGCCATTGTCATCAAAATACTCCACAAGCTTGTCATCAGAATGCTCCATGACATTTTTCATCACAATTCTCCATGCACTTGTCAGCACAATGCTCCCTGACCCTTGTCATCACAATGTTCCAAGCCATTGTCATCACAATACTCCATTACCATTGTCATCACAATCCTCCAAGAACCTTGGGATCACAATGCTTCATGCCCTAGTCATCACAATGCTCCATGCTCCTTGAAATCAAAATGATCCATGACCTCTGTCATCGCAATTATCCAAACACTTGTGATCACAATGATCCATAACACTTGTCATCATTACGCTCCATGATGCCTGTCATCACAATAATCCATGCCCTTGTCATCACAAAGCTCCATGCCCTTGTTATCACAATGTTCCAAGACCCCTGTAATCAGAATGCTCCATGCCCCTTTTCATCAGTATGCTCCATGAGACCTGTCATCACAAGGCTCCATGGTTTTCTCATCACAATGCTCCAGGGCTTTGTCATCACAATGCTTCACGACATTGTCATGAAAATTCTCAATGGCCCTTTTCATCATAATGCTCCAAGCCCTAGTCATCACAATGCTCCATTATATTTGTCATCACAATCCTCCATTACATTTGGCATCACAATGCTCCATGCCATTGTCATCGCAATGGACCATGACATATGTCATCACAATGCTCCCTGACACCTGTCTTCACCATACTCCATGCCCTTGTCATCACAATGCTCCATGGCCTTGTCATCACAGTGCACCATATCCACTGTCATCACAATAATCTATGAAACTTGTCAGACCAATGCTCCATGCCCCTGTCATCACAATGCTCCATGCCCTTGTCATCACAATGCTCCATGAACCATGTCATCACAATACTCCGTGACTCCAGTCATCACAATGCTTCATAACGTTTGTCATCACAACGGTCCATGCCCGCATCATCACAAGGCTCTGTGAACTTTGTAACCACAATGCTCCATGAACTTTTCATCACAATGCTCCGTGACCCTTGTCATCACAATGCTCCATGTCTTTGTCAGAACAGTGCTCCATGACCCTTGTCATCACAAGGTGCCATGCACTTTTCATCACAGTGATCCACAACCTTGTCATCGCTATGCTCCATAAACCTTGTAATCACAATGTTCCATGCACTTCTCATCCAAATGCTCTCTCACATGAGATATCACAATGTTCCATCACTAGTCATCACAATCCTCCCTCACCCCGGTTATCACAATGTTCCATGACCCCTGTCATCACAATGCTACAACCCCTTATCAGCACAATGTTCCATGACCCCTGACATCACAATGTTCCATAACCCCTATCATCAAAATGCTCCATCACCCTTTTCATCGCAAAGATCCATGACCTCTGGCATCACAATGTTCTATAACCCCTGTCATCAAAATGTTCCATTACAATTTTCATCAAATTGCTGCATGACCATGTCATCAAAATGCTCCCTGCCCTTCTCAACACAATGCACCACACACTTGTCATCAAAATGCTCCATGACGTTTGTCATCACAAAGCTCCGTGACCCTTGGCATCACAATGCTCCATGACATTGTCTTCACAATGCTCCATGAACCCTCTCATCGCATTGCTCCATGCCCTTGTCATCACAAAGATCCATGACACTTGTCATCACAATGCTCGATGCCCTTCTCATCACAATGCTCCATGCCCTTGTCATTACAATCCCCCATGACCCATGTATCACAGTGTACTGTGCCCTTCTCATCACAATGCTCCATGTCCACTCTCATCACAATAATCCATGAAACATTTCAGACCAATGCTCAATGCCCTTCTCATCACAATGATCCATTACCTCTGTGATAACAATGCTCCATGATACCTGCCATCACAATGTTCCACAGCCTTGTCATCACAAGGCTCCATGACCCTTGTCATCACAATGCTCCAAGACCCCTGTAATCACAAAGCTACATGCCCTTGTCATCACAAAGCTCCATGACACATGCCATCAGAATGTTCCATGGCCTTCTCCTCAAAATGCTCCATGCCCTTGTCATCACAATGCTCCAAGACCCCTGTAATCAGAATGCTCCATGCCCCTTTTCATCAGAATGCTCCATGAGACTTGTCATCACAAGTCTCCATGGTCATCTCATCACAATGCTTAAGGACATTCTCATCACCATGCTCCATTCCCTTGTCATCAGAATGCTCCATGACCCATGTCATCACAATACTCCATGAATATTTTCAGCAATATGCTACATGATCTTCTCATCACAATGCTCCATGACCAATATCATCACAATGCTCCATGACCACTGTCATCACAAGACTCCATGACACCTGACAACACAATGATCCGGGACTCTTGTCATCACAATGCTGCAAGACCCCTGTAATCACAATGCTCCCTCTCCCTGTCATCACAATACTCCATGAACGTTTTCAGCCCAATGCTCCATGACAATTGTCATCACAATGATCCATGCCCTTGTCATCCCAATGCTCCATGACCCTTGTATTCACAGTGCTCTGTGACGCTTGTCATCACAGTGCTCCATGACACCTGTCATCACAATGCTCCAAGCCTTTGTCAGTAAAATGCTACAGGACTTTGTCATTAAAATGCTCTATGCGCTTTTCATCACAATACTCCATTACCATTGTCATCACAATCCTCCAAGAACCTTGGGATCACATTGCTTCATGCCCTAGTCATCAAAATGCTCCATGCTCCTTGAAATCAAAATGATCCATGACCTCTGTTATCGCAATTATCCAAACCCTTGTGATCACAATGATCCATAACACTTGTCATCATAACGCTCCATGATGCCTGTCATCACAATACTCCGTGCCCTTGTCATCACAATGCTCCATGCCCTTGTTATCACAATGTGCCAAGACCCCTGTAATCAGAATGCTCCATGCCCCTTTTCATCAGTATGCTCCATGAGACCTGTCATCACAAGGCTCCATGGTTTTCTCATCAAAATTCTCCAGGACTTTGTCATCACAATGCTTCACGACATTTTCATGAAAATTCTCAATGGCCCTTGTCATCATAATGCTGCAAGCCCTAGTCATCACAATGCTCCATTATATTTGTCATCACAATCCTCCATTACATTTGGCATCACAATGCTCCATGCCATTGTCATAGCAATGGACCATGACATATGTCATCACAATGCTCCCTGACACCTGTCTTCACAATACTCCATTCCCTTGTCATGACAATGCTCAATGGCCTTGTCATCACAGTACACCATATCCACTGTCATCACAATAATCTATGAAACTTGTCAGACCAATGCTCCATGCCCCTGTCATCACAAGGCTCCATGCCCTTGTCATCACAATGCTCCATGAACCCTGTCATCACAATACTCCTTGACTCCAGTCATCACAATGCTTCATAACGTTTGTCATCACAACGGTCCATTCCCACGTCATCACAAGGCTCTGTGACCTTTGTAACCACAATGCTCCTTGAACTTTTCATCACAATGCTCCGTGACCCTTGTCATCACAATGCTCCATAACGTTTGTCATCAGAACGGTCCATGCCCGTGTCAACACAAGGCTCTGTGACCTTTGTAACCACAATGCTCCTTGAACTTTTCATCACAATGCTCCGTGACACTTGTCATCACAATGCTCCATGTCTTTGTCAGAAGAATGCTCCATGACCCTTGTCATCACAATGTACCATGCCCTCTTCATCACAATGATCCACAAACTTGTCATCGCTATGCTCCATAAACCTTGTAATCACAATGCTCCATGCACTTCTCATCCAAATGCTCTCTCACATGAGATATCAAAATGTTCCATCACTAGTCATCACAATCCTCCCTCACCCCTGTTATCACAATGTTCCATGACCCCTGTCATTCACCATGGTACATCCCCTTATCAGCACAATGTTCCATGACCCCTGACATCACAATGTTCCATAATCCCTGTCATCTAAATGCTCCATGACCCTTTTCATCCTAAAGCTCCATGACCATTGGCATCAAAATGTTCTATAACACCTGTCATCAAAATGTTCCATTACACTTTTCATCAAATTACTGCATGAACTTGTCATCAAAATGCTCCCTGCCTTTCTCATCACAATGCACCACTCCCTTGTCATCAAAATGCTCCATGACCTTTGTCATCACAAAGCTCCATGACCCTTTGCATCACAATGCTCCATGTCATTGTCATCACAATGCTCCATGAACCCTCTCATCATATTGCTCCATGACCTTGTCATCACACATCTCCATGACACTTGTCATCACAATGCTCGATGCCCTTCTCATCACAATGCTCCATGCCCTTGTCATTACAATCCCCCATGACCTATGTATCACCGTGTACGGTGCCCTTGTCATCACAATTCTCCTTGCCCACTCTCATCACAGTAATCAATGAAACATTTCAGACCAATGCTCAATGACCTTCTCAACACAATGTTCCATTACCTCTGTCATAACAATGATCCATGACCCCTGCCATCACAATGTTCCACGGCCTTGCCATCACAAGGCTCCATGACACTTGTCATCCCAATGCTCCAAGATCCCGCTAATCACAATGCTCCATGCCCTTGTCATCACAAAACTCCATGACGCATGCCATCAGAATGTTTCATGGCCTTCTCCTCACAGTGCTCCATGCCTTGTCATCACAATACTCCAAGACCCCGTAATCACAATGTTCCATGCCACTTTTCATCAGAATGCTCCATGAGATTTGTCATCACAAGTCTCCATGGACTTCTCATCACAATGCTCCAGGAACATGTCATCACCTCGCTCCATTCCCTTGTCATCACCACGCTCCATTCCCTTGTCATCACAATTCCATGACCCCTGTCATCACAATACACCATGAACATTTTCAGCCCAATTCTCCATGACAATTGTCATCACAATGATCCATGCCCTTGTCATCCCAATGCTCCATGACCCCTGTATTCACAATGTTCCGTGACGCTTGACATCACAGTGCTCCATGACACCTGTCATCACAATGCTCCATGCCTTTGTCAGCAAAATGCTACATGACCTTGTCATTACAATGCTCTATGCGCTTGTCATCACAATACTCCATTACCATTGTCATCACAATCCTCCATGAACCTTGGGATCACTTTGCTTCATGCCCTTGTCATCACAATGCTCCATGCTCCTTGAAATCAAAATGATCCATGACCTCTGTCATCACAATGCTTCAAACACTTGTGATCACAATGTTCCATAACACTTGTCATCACAACGCTCCATGATGCCTGTCATCACAATACTCCAAGCCCTTTTCATCACAATGCTCCATGACCTTTGTCATGACAATTCTCAATACACTTGTCATCACAATGCTCCCTGACACTTGTCATCAGAATGCTCCTTGAAGCCTGTCACGAAAAGGCTCCATGCCTTTTTCATCACAAAGCCCCATGAAATTTTCATCACAATGCTCCATGCCATTGTCATCAAAATACTCCACAAGCTTGTCATCAGAATGCTCCATGACATTTTTCATCACAATTCTCCATGCACTTGTCAGCACAATGCTCCCTGACCCTTGTCATCACAATGCTCCATGCCTTTGTCAGCAAAATGCTACATGACCTTGTCATTACAATGCTCTATGCGCTTGTCATCACAATACTCCATTACCATTGTCATCACAATCCTCCATGAACCTTGGGATCACTTTGCTTCATGCCCTTGTCATCACAATGCTCCATGCTCCTTGAAATCAAAATGATCCATGACCTCTGTCATCACAATGCTTCACACCCTTGTGATCACAATGTTCCATAACACTTGTCATCACAACGCTCCATGATGCCTGTCATCACAATACTCCATACCCTTTTCATCACAATGCTCCATGACCTTTGTCATCACAATTCTCAATACACTTGTCATCACAATGCTCCCTGACACTTGTCATCCGAATGCTCCTTGAAACCTGTCTCGAAAAGGCTCTATGTCTTTTTCATCACAAAGCCCCATGCAATTTTCCTCACAGTGCTCCATGCCATTTTCATCAAAATACTCCACAAGCTTGTCATCAGAATGTTCCCTGACCCTTGTCATAACAATATTCCAAGCCATTGTCATCACAATGCTCCTTTACCTTTGTCATCAGAATCCTCCATGACACTTGGCATCACAATGCTCCATGCCATTGTCATCACAATGGGCCATTACCTATGTCATCACAATGCTCCCTGACACCTCTCTTCACAATACTGCATGACCTGGACATCACAATGCTCCATGCCCTTGTCATCACAATAATCGCTGAAACTTATTAGAACAATGCTCCATGCGCTTGTCATCACAATGCTCCATGCCCACTCTCATCACAATAATCCATAAAACATTTCAGACATATGCTCAATGCCCTTCTCATCACAATGCTCCATTACCTCTGTCATAACAATGCTCAATGACCACTGCCATCACAATGATCCACGGCCTTGTCATCATAAGGCTCCATGAACCTTGTCATCACAATGCTCCAAGACCCCTGTAATCACAATGCTCCATGCCCTTGTCATCACAAAGCTCCATGACGCATGTCATCAGAATGTTCCATGGCCTTCTCCTCACAGTGCTCCATGCCCTTGTCATCACAATGCTCCAAGACCCCTGTAATCACAATGCTCCATGCCCCTTTTCATCAGAATGCTCCTAGAGACTTGTCATCACAAGTCTCCATGGTCATCTCATCACAATGCTCCAGGACCTTGTCATCACCATGCTCCATTCCCGTGTCATCACAATGCTCCATGACCCCTGTCATCACAATACTCCATGTACATTTTCAGCCATATGCTCCATGAACTTCTCATCACAATGCTCCATGACCAATATCATCACAATGCTCCATGACCACAGTCATCACAACACTCCATGACACCTGACAACACAATGATCCGGGACTCTTTTCATCACAATGCTCCATGACCCCTGTCATCACAATACTCCATGAACATTTTCACCCCAATGCTCCATGACACTTTTCATCACAATGCTCCATGCCCTTGTCATCCCTATGCTCCATGACCCCTGTATTCACATTGCTCCGTGATGCTTGTCATCACAGTGCTCCATGACACCTGTCATCACAAAGCTCCATGCCTTTGTCAGCAAAATGCTACATGACCTTGTCATTACAATGCTCTATGCGCTTGTCATCACAATACTCCATTACCATTGTCATCACAATCCTCCAAGAACCTTGGGATCACATTGCTTCATGCCCTACTCATCACAATGCTCCATGCTCCTTGAAATCAAAATGATCCATGACCTCTGTCATCGCAATGCTCCAAACCCTTTTGATCACAATGTTCCATAACACTTGTCATCACAACGCTCCATGATGCCTGTCATCACAATATTCCATGCCCTAGTCATCACAATGCTCCATGCCCTTGTTATCACAATGTTCCAAGACACCTGTAATCAGAATGCTCCATGCCCCTTTTCATCAGTATGCTCCATGAGACCTGTCATCACAAGGCTCCATGGATTTCTCATCACAGTTCTCCAGGACCATGTATCACATTGCTTCACGACATTGTCATGAAAATTCTCAATGGCCCTTCTCATCATAATGCTCCAAGCCCTAGTCATCACAATGCTCCATTATATTTGTCATCACAATCCTCCCTTACATTTGGCATCACAATGCTACATGCCACTGTCATTGCAATGGACCATGACATATGTCATCACAATGCTCCCTGACACCTGTCTTCACAATACCCCATGCCCTTGTCATCACAATGCTCCATGCCATTGTCATCACAAAGCACCATGTACACTGTCATCACAATAATCTATGAAACCTGTCAGACCAATGTTCCATGCCCCTGTCACCACAATGCTCCATGCCCTGTCATCACAATGCTCCATTACACCAGTAATCACAATGCTCCGTGACTCCAGTCATCACAATGCTTCATAACGTTCGTCATCACAACGGTCCATGCCCGCGTCATCACAAGGCTCTGTGACATTTGTAACCACAATGCTCCATGAACTTTTCATCAAAATGCTCCGTGACCCTTGTCGTCACAATGCTCCATGTCTTTGTCAGAACAATGCTCCATGACCCTTGTCATCACAATGTGCCATGCGTTTTTCATCACAGTGATCCACAACCTTGTCATCACTATGCTCCATAAACCTTGTAATCACAATGCTCCATGGACTTCTCATCCAAATGCTCTCTCACATGAGATACCAAAATGTTCCATCACTAGTCATCACAATCCTCCCTCACCCCTGTTATCACAATGTTCCAAGACCCCTGTCATTCACAATGCTACATCCACTTATCAGCACAATGTTCCATGACCCCTGACAACACAATGTTCCATAACCCCTGTCATCGAAATGCTCCCTGACCCATTTCATCCTAAAGCTCCATAACCCCTGGCATCACAATGTTCTATAACCCCTGTCATCAAAATGTTCCATTACATTTTTCATCAAATTACTGCATGAACCTGTCATCAAAATGCTCCCTGCCATTCTCATCACAATGCACCACACCCTTGTCATCAAAATGCTCCATGAACTTTGTCATCACAAAGCTCCATGACCCTTGTCATCACAAAGCTCGATGCCCTTCTCATCACAATGCTCCATGCCCTTGTCATTACAATCCCCCATGACCCATGTATCACCGTGTACGGTGCCCTTGTCATCACAATTCTCCTTGCCCACTCTCATCACAGTAATCCATGAAACATTTCAGACCAATGCCCAATGACCTTCTCAACACAATGATCCATTACCTCTGTCATAACATTGCTCCATGACCCCTGCCATCACAATGTTCCACGGCCTTGCCATCACAAGGCTCCATGACCCTTGTCATCAGAATGCTTCAAGATCCCTCTAATCACAATGCTCCATGCCCTTGTCAACACAAAGCTCCATGACGCATGTCATCAGAATATTTCATGGATTTCTCCTCACAGTGCTCCATGCCCTTGTCATCACAATGCTCCAAGACCCCTGTAATCACAATGCTCCATGCCACTTTTCATCAGAATGCTCCATGAGATTTTTCATCACAAGTCTCCATGGCCTTCTCATCACAATGCTTCAGGACCTTGTCATCACCACGCTACATTCCCTTGTCTTCACAATCCTCCATGACCCCTGTCATCACAATACTCCATGAATATTTTCAGCCCAATGCTCCATGACCTTCTCATCACAATGCTCCATGACCTATATCATCACAATGCTCCAAGACCCCTGTAATCACAATGCTCCATGAACATTTTCAGCCCAATTCTCCATTACCCTTGTCATCACAATGCCATGCCCTTGTCATCCCAATGCTCCATGACCCCAGTATTCACAATGCTCCGTGACGCTTGTCATCACAGTGCTCCATGACACCGGTCATCACAATGCTCCATGCCTTTGTCAGCAAAATGCTACATTACCTTATCATTACAATGCTCTATGCGCTTGTCATCACAATACTCCATTACCATTGTCATCACAATCCTCCATGAACCTTGGGATCACTTTGCTTCATGCCCTTGTCATCACAATGCTCCATGCTCCTTGAAATCAAAATGATCCATGACCTCTGTCATCACAATGCTTCAAACACTTGTGATCACAATGTTCCATAACACTTGTCATCACAACGCTCCATGATGCCTGTCATCACAATACTCCAAGCCCTTTTCATCACAATGCTCCATGACCTTTGTCATGACAATTCTCAATACACTTGTCATCACAATGCTCCCTGACACTTGTCATCAGAATGCTCCTTGAAGCCTGTCACGAAAAGGCTCCATGCCTTTTTCATCACAAAGCCCCATGAAATTTTCATCACAATGCTCCATGCCATTGTCATCAAAATACTCCACAAGCTTGTCATCAGAATGCTCCATGACATTTTTCATCACAATTCTCCATGCACTTGTCAGCACAATGCTCCCTGACCCTTGTCATCACAATGTTCCAAGCCATTGTCATCACAATACTCCATTACCATTGTCATCACAATCCTCCAAGAACCTTGGGATCACAATGCTTCATGCCCTAGTCATCACAATGCTCCATGCTCCTTGAAATCAAAATGATCCATGACCTCTGTCATCGCAATTATCCAAACACTTGTGATCACAATGATCCATAACACTTGTCATCATTACGCTCCATGATGCCTGTCATCACAATAATCCATGCCCTTGTCATCACAAAGCTCCATGCCCTTGTTATCACAATGTTCCAAGACCCCTGTAATCAGAATGCTCCATGCCCCTTTTCATCAGTATGCTCCATGAGACCTGTCATCACAAGGCTCCATGGTTTTCTCATCACAATGCTCCAGGGCTTTGTCATCACAATGCTTCACGACATTGTCATGAAAATTCTCAATGGCCCTTTTCATCATAATGCTCCAAGCCCTAGTCATCACAATGCTCCATTATATTTGTCATCACAATCCTCCATTACATTTGGCATCACAATGCTCCATGCCATTGTCATCGCAATGGACCATGACATATGTCATCACAATGCTCCCTGACACCTGTCTTCACAATACTCCATGCCCTTGTCATCACAATGCTCCATGGCCTTGTCATCACAGTGCACCATATCCACTGTCATCACAATAATCTATGAAACTTGTCAGACCAATGCTCCATGCCCCTGTCATCACAATGCTCCATGCCCTTGTCATCACAATGCTCCATGAACCATGTCATCACAATACTCCGTGACTCCAGTCATCACAATGCTTCATAACGTTTGTCATCACAACGGTCCATGCCCGCATCATCACAAGGCTCTGTGAACTTTGTAACCACAATGCTCCATGAACTTTTCATCACAATGCTCCGTGACCCTTGTCATCACAATGCTCCATGTCTTTGTCAGAACAGTGCTCCATGACCCTTGTCATCACAAGGTGCCATGCACTTTTCATCACAGTGATCCACAACCTTGTCATCGCTATGCTCCATAAACCTTGTAATCACAATGTTCCATGCACTTCTCATCCAAATGCTCTCTCACATGAGATATCACAATGTTCCATCACTAGTCATCACAATCCTCCCTCACCCCGGTTATCACAATGTTCCATGACCCCTGTCATCACAATGCTACAACCCCTTATCAGCACAATGTTCCATGACCCCTGACATCACAATGTTCCATAACCCCTGTCATCAAAATGCTCCATCACCCTTTTCATCGCAAAGATCCATGACCTCTGGCATCACAATATTCTATAACCCCTGTCATCAAAATGTTCCATTACAATTTTCATCAAATTGCTGCATGACCATGTCATCAAAATGCTCCCTGCCCTTCTCAACACAATGCACCACACACTTGTCATCAAAATGCTCCATGACATTTGTCATCACAAAGCTCCGTGACCCTTGGCATCACAATGCTCCATGACATTGTCTTCACAATGCTCCATGAACCCTCTCATCGCATTGCTCCATGCCCTTGTCATCACAAAGATCCATGACACTTGTCATCACAATGCTCGATGCCCTTCTCATCACAATGCTCCATGCCCTTGTCATTACAATCCCCCATGACCCATGTATCACAGTGTACTGTGCCCTTCTCATCACAATGCTCCATGTCCACTCTCATCACAATAATCCATGAAACATTTCAGACCAATGCTCAATGCCCTTCTCATCACAATGATCCATTACCTCTGTGATAACAATGCTCCATGATACCTGCCATCACAATGTTCCACAGCCTTGTCATCACAAGGCTCCATGACCCTTGTCATCACA
The DNA here is from genome assembly GCF_964341445.2 of Mesoplodon mirus. NCBI lineage: Eukaryota > Metazoa > Chordata > Mammalia > Artiodactyla > Ziphiidae > Mesoplodon > Mesoplodon mirus. The sequence continues at coordinate 1,192,277 of NW_028295721.1, forward strand.
ATGCTCCAAGACCCCTGTAATCACAAAGCTACATGCCCTTGTCATCACAAAGCTCCATGACACATGCCATCAGAATGTTCCATGGCCTTCTCCTCAAAATGCTCCATGCCCTTGTCATCACAATGCTCCAAGACCCCTGTAATCAGAATGCTCCATGCCCCTTTTCATCAGAATGCTCCATGAGACTTGTCATCACAAGTCTCCATGGTCATCTCATCACAATGCTTAAGGACATTCTCATCACCATGCTCCATTCCCTTGTCATCAGAATGCTCCATGACCCATGTCATCACAATACTCCATGAATATTTTCAGCAATATGCTACATGATCTTCTCATCACAATGCTCCATGACCAATATCATCACAATGCTCCATGACCACTGTCATCACAAGACTCCATGACACCTGACAACACAATGATCCGGGACTCTTGTCATCACAATGCTGCAAGACCCCTGTAATCACAATGCTCCCTCTCCCTGTCATCACAATACTCCATGAACGTTTTCAGCCCAATGCTCCATGACAATTGTCATCACAATGATCCATGCCCTTGTCATCCCAATGCTCCATGACCCTTGTATTCACAGTGCTCTGTGACGCTTGTCATCACAGTGCTCCATGACACCTGTCATCACAATGCTCCAAGCCTTTGTCAGTAAAATGCTACAGGACTTTGTCATTAAAATGCTCTATGCGCTTTTCATCACAATACTCCATTACCATTGTCATCACAATCCTCCAAGAACCTTGGGATCACATTGCTTCATGCCCTAGTCATCAAAATGCTCCATGCTCCTTGAAATCAAAATGATCCATGACCTCTGTTATCGCAATTATCCAAACCCTTGTGATCACAATGATCCATAACACTTGTCATCATAACGCTCCATGATGCCTGTCATCACAATACTCCGTGCCCTTGTCATCACAATGCTCCATGCCCTTGTTATCACAATGTGCCAAGACCCCTGTAATCAGAATGCTCCATGCCCCTTTTCATCAGTATGCTCCATGAGACCTGTCATCACAAGGCTCCATGGTTTTCTCATCAAAATTCTCCAGGACTTTGTCATCACAATGCTTCACGACATTTTCATGAAAATTCTCAATGGCCCTTGTCATCATAATGCTGCAAGCCCTAGTCATCACAATGCTCCATTATATTTGTCATCACAATCCTCCATTACATTTGGCATCACAATGCTCCATGCCATTGTCATAGCAATGGACCATGACATATGTCATCACAATGCTCCCTGACACCTGTCTTCACAATACTCCATTCCCTTGTCATGACAATGCTCAATGGCCTTGTCATCACAGTACACCATATCCACTGTCATCACAATAATCTATGAAACTTGTCAGACCAATGCTCCATGCCCCTGTCATCACAAGGCTCCATGCCCTTGTCATCACAATGCTCCATGAACCCTGTCATCACAATACTCCTTGACTCCAGTCATCACAATGCTTCATAACGTTTGTCATCACAACGGTCCATTCCCACGTCATCACAAGGCTCTGTGACCTTTGTAACCACAATGCTCCTTGAACTTTTCATCACAATGCTCCGTGACCCTTGTCATCACAATGCTCCATAACGTTTGTCATCAGAACGGTCCATGCCCGTGTCAACACAAGGCTCTGTGACCTTTGTAACCACAATGCTCCTTGAACTTTTCATCACAATGCTCCGTGACACTTGTCATCACAATGCTCCATGTCTTTGTCAGAAGAATGCTCCATGACCCTTGTCATCACAATGTACCATGCCCTCTTCATCACAATGATCCACAAACTTGTCATCGCTATGCTCCATAAACCTTGTAATCACAATGCTCCATGCACTTCTCATCCAAATGCTCTCTCACATGAGATATCAAAATGTTCCATCACTAGTCATCACAATCCTCCCTCACCCCTGTTATCACAATGTTCCATGACCCCTGTCATTCACCATGGTACATCCCCTTATCAGCACAATGTTCCATGACCCCTGACATCACAATGTTCCATAATCCCTGTCATCTAAATGCTCCATGACCCTTTTCATCCTAAAGCTCCATGACCATTGGCATCAAAATGTTCTATAACACCTGTCATCAAAATGTTCCATTACACTTTTCATCAAATTACTGCATGAACTTGTCATCAAAATGCTCCCTGCCTTTCTCATCACAATGCACCACTCCCTTGTCATCAAAATGCTCCATGACCTTTGTCATCACAAAGCTCCATGACCCTTTGCATCACAATGCTCCATGTCATTGTCATCACAATGCTCCATGAACCCTCTCATCATATTGCTCCATGACCTTGTCATCACACATCTCCATGACACTTGTCATCACAATGCTCGATGCCCTTCTCATCACAATGCTCCATGCCCTTGTCATTACAATCCCCCATGACCTATGTATCACCGTGTACGGTGCCCTTGTCATCACAATTCTCCTTGCCCACTCTCATCACAGTAATCAATGAAACATTTCAGACCAATGCTCAATGACCTTCTCAACACAATGTTCCATTACCTCTGTCATAACAATGATCCATGACCCCTGCCATCACAATGTTCCACGGCCTTGCCATCACAAGGCTCCATGACACTTGTCATCCCAATGCTCCAAGATCCCGCTAATCACAATGCTCCATGCCCTTGTCATCACAAAACTCCATGACGCATGCCATCAGAATGTTTCATGGCCTTCTCCTCACAGTGCTCCATGCCTTGTCATCACAATACTCCAAGACCCAGTAATCACAATGCTCCATGCCACTTTTCATCAGAATGCTCCATGAGATTTGTCATCACAAGTCTCCATGGACTTCTCATCACCATGCTCCAGGAACATGTCATCACCTCGCTCCATTCCCTTGTCATCACCACGCTCCATTCCCTTGTCATCACAATTCCATGACCCCTGTCATCACAATACACCATGAACATTTTCAGCCCAATTCTCCATGACAATTGTCATCACAATGATCCATGCCCTTGTCATCCCAATGCTCCATGACCCCTGTATTCACAATGTTCCGTGACGCTTGACATCACAGTGCTCCATGACACCTGTCATCACAATGCTCCATGCCTTTGTCAGCAAAATGCTACATGACCTTGTCATTACAATGCTCTATGCGCTTGTCATCACAATACTCCATTACCATTGTCATCACAATCCTCCATGAACCTTGGGATCACTTTGCTTCATGCCCTTGTCATCACAATGCTCCATGCTCCTTGAAATCAAAATGATCCATGACCTCTGTCATCACAATGCTTCACACCCTTGTGATCACAATGTTCCATAACACTTGTCATCACAACGCTCCATGATGCCTGTCATCACAATACTCCATACCCTTTTCATCACAATGCTCCATGACCTTTGTCATCACAATTCTCAATACACTTGTCATCACAATGCTCCCTGACACTTGTCATCCGAATGCTCCTTGAAACCTGTCTCGAAAAGGCTCTATGTCTTTTTCATCACAAAGCCCCATGCAATTTTCCTCACAGTGCTCCATGCCATTTTCATCAAAATACTCCACAAGCTTGTCATCAGAATGTTCCCTGACCCTTGTCATAACAATATTCCAAGCCATTGTCATCACAATGCTCCTTTACCTTTGTCATCAGAATCCTCCATGACACTTGGCATCACAATGCTCCATGCCATTGTCATCACAATGGGCCATTACCTATGTCATCACAATGCTCCCTGACACCTCTCTTCACAATACTGCATGACCTGGACATCACAATGCTCCATGCCCTTGTCATCACAATAATCGCTGAAACTTATTAGAACAATGCTCCATGCGCTTGTCATCACAATGCTCCATGCCCACTCTCATCACAATAATCCATAAAACATTTCAGACATATGCTCAATGCCCTTCTCATCACAATGCTCCATTACCTCTGTCATAACAATGCTCAATGACCACTGCCATCACAATGATCCACGGCCTTGTCATCATAAGGCTCCATGAACCTTGTCATCACAATGCTCCAAGACCCCTGTAATCACAATGCTCCATGCCCTTGTCATCACAAAGCTCCATGACGCATGTCATCAGAATGTTCCATGGCCTTCTCCTCACAGTGCTCCATGCCCTTGTCATCACAATGCTCCAAGACCCCTGTAATCACAATGCTCCATGCCCCTTTTCATCAGAATGCTCCTAGAGACTTGTCATCACAAGTCTCCATGGTCATCTCATCACAATGCTCCAGGACCTTGTCATCACCATGCTCCATTCCCGTGTCATCACAATGCTCCATGACCCCTGTCATCACAATACTCCATGTACATTTTCAGCCATATGCTCCATGAACTTCTCATCACAATGCTCCATGACCAATATCATCACAATGCTCCATGACCACAGTCATCACAACACTCCATGACACCTGACAACACAATGATCCGGGACTCTTTTCATCACAATGCTCCATGACCCCTGTCATCACAATACTCCATGAACATTTTCACCCCAATGCTCCATGACACTTTTCATCACAATGCTCCATGCCCTTGTCATCCCTATGCTCCATGACCCCTGTATTCACATTGCTCCGTGATGCTTGTCATCACAGTGCTCCATGACACCTGTCATCACAAAGCTCCATGCCTTTGTCAGCAAAATGCTACATGACCTTGTCATTACAATGCTCTATGCGCTTGTCATCACAATACTCCATTACCATTGTCATCACAATCCTCCAAGAACCTTGGGATCACATTGCTTCATGCCCTACTCATCACAATGCTCCATGCTCCTTGAAATCAAAATGATCCATGACCTCTGTCATCGCAATGCTCCAAACCCTTTTGATCACAATGTTCCATAACACTTGTCATCACAACGCTCCATGATGCCTGTCATCACAATATTCCATGCCCTAGTCATCACAATGCTCCATGCCCTTGTTATCACAATGTTCCAAGACACCTGTAATCAGAATGCTCCATGCCCCTTTTCATCAGTATGCTCCATGAGACCTGTCATCACAAGGCTCCATGGATTTCTCATCACAGTTCTCCAGGACCATGTATCACATTGCTTCACGACATTGTCATGAAAATTCTCAATGGCCCTTCTCATCATAATGCTCCAAGCCCTAGTCATCACAATGCTCCATTATATTTGTCATCACAATCCTCCCTTACATTTGGCATCACAATGCTACATGCCACTGTCATTGCAATGGACCATGACATATGTCATCACAATGCTCCCTGACACCTGTCTTCACAATACCCCATGCCCTTGTCATCACAATGCTCCATGCCATTGTCATCACAAAGCACCATGTACACTGTCATCACAATAATCTATGAAACCTGTCAGACCAATGTTCCATGCCCCTGTCACCACAATGCTCCATGCCCTGTCATCACAATGCTCCATTACACCAGTAATCACAATGCTCCGTGACTCCAGTCATCACAATGCTTCATAACGTTCGTCATCACAACGGTCCATGCCCGCGTCATCACAAGGCTCTGTGACATTTGTAACCACAATGCTCCATGAACTTTTCATCAAAATGCTCCGTGACCCTTGTCGTCACAATGCTCCATGTCTTTGTCAGAACAATGCTCCATGACCCTTGTCATCACAATGTGCCATGCGTTTTTCATCACAGTGATCCACAACCTTGTCATCACTATGCTCCATAAACCTTGTAATCACAATGCTCCATGGACTTCTCATCCAAATGCTCTCTCACATGAGATACCAAAATGTTCCATCACTAGTCATCACAATCCTCCCTCACCCCTGTTATCACAATGTTCCAAGACCCCTGTCATTCACAATGCTACATCCACTTATCAGCACAATGTTCCATGACCCCTGACAACACAATGTTCCATAACCCCTGTCATCGAAATGCTCCCTGACCCATTTCATCCTAAAGCTCCATAACCCCTGGCATCACAATGTTCTATAACCCCTGTCATCAAAATGTTCCATTACATTTTTCATCAAATTACTGCATGAACCTGTCATCAAAATGCTCCCTGCCATTCTCATCACAATGCACCACACCCTTGTCATCAAAATGCTCCATGAACTTTGTCATCACAAAGCTCCATGACCCTTGTCATCACAAAGCTCGATGCCCTTCTCATCACAATGCTCCATGCCCTTGTCATTACAATCCCCCATGACCCATGTATCACCGTGTACGGTGCCCTTGTCATCACAATTCTCCTTGCCCACTCTCATCACAGTAATCCATGAAACATTTCAGACCAATGCCCAATGACCTTCTCAACACAATGATCCATTACCTCTGTCATAACATTGCTCCATGACCCCTGCCATCACAATGTTCCACGGCCTTGCCATCACAAGGCTCCATGACCCTTGTCATCAGAATGCTTCAAGATCCCTCTAATCACAATGCTCCATGCCCTTGTCAACACAAAGCTCCATGACGCATGTCATCAGAATATTTCATGGATTTCTCCTCACAGTGCTCCATGCCCTTGTCATCACAATGCTCCAAGACCCCTGTAATCACAATGCTCCATGCCACTTTTCATCAGAATGCTCCATGAGATTTTTCATCACAAGTCTCCATGGCCTTCTCATCACAATGCTTCAGGACCTTGTCATCACCACGCTACATTCCCTTGTCTTCACAATCCTCCATGACCCCTGTCATCACAATACTCCATGAATATTTTCAGCCCAATGCTCCATGACCTTCTCATCACAATGCTCCATGACCTATATCATCACAATGCTCCAAGACCCCTGTAATCACAATGCTCCATGAACATTTTCAGCCCAATTCTCCATTACCCTTGTCATCACAATGCCATGCCCTTGTCATCCCAATGCTCCATGACCCCAGTATTCACAATGCTCCGTGACGCTTGTCATCACAGTGCTCCATGACACCGGTCATCACAATGCTCCATGCCTTTGTCAGCAAAATGCTACATTACCTTATCATTACAATGCTCTATGCGCTTGTCATCACAATACTCCATTACCATTGTCATCACAATCCTCCATGAACCTTGGGATCACTTTGCTTCATGCCCTTGTCATCACAATGCTCCATGCTCCTTGAAATCAAAATGATCCATGACCTCTGTCATCACAATGCTTCAAACACTTGTGATCACAATGTTCCATAACACTTGTCATCACAACGCTCCATGATGCCTGTCATCACAATACTCCAAGCCCTTTTCATCACAATGCTCCATGACCTTTGTCATGACAATTCTCAATACACTTGTCATCACAATGCTCCCTGACACTTGTCATCAGAATGCTCCTTGAAGCCTGTCACGAAAAGGCTCCATGCCTTTTTCATCACAAAGCCCCATGAAATTTTCATCACAATGCTCCATGCCATTGTCATCAAAATACTCCACAAGCTTGTCATCAGAATGCTCCATGACATTTTTCATCACAATTCTCCATGCACTTGTCAGCACAATGCTCCCTGACCCTTGTCATCACAATGTTCCAAGCCATTGTCATCACAATACTCCATTACCATTGTCATCACAATCCTCCAAGAACCTTGGGATCACAATGCTTCATGCCCTAGTCATCACAATGCTCCATGCTCCTTGAAATCAAAATGATCCATGACCTCTGTCATCGCAATTATCCAAACACTTGTGATCACAATGATCCATAACACTTGTCATCATTACGCTCCATGATGCCTGT